>NC_065451.1:79891905-81091905 GCF_917563875.1 Diabrotica virgifera virgifera | reverse complement strand
CATTTAAATTTTGTGATCCTAAATATTCCAAGATATCTCTAGGAAGAACGATCTAAATTAGTTTCTTCACAAAAGTGGACATTTTCCCTTAATTTCAGAAAAATTTGATAGGCATTACCCCTATTTAAAAACTACTAAGGTTTCATTTTCGCCACCTTGATTATAATGTCAATTATAATTAAAATAGATAACCGATTTAACATGTCAAGAATTGTTTAAATTATTGAAAATAGAGGTGGGACTTCCTACTTCAAATTTGGAACGTAACAACACCCCCTTTTCCAGAGGAAAATTTACGAGGAAAAACTAAACGAAGAAAATTTTCCCTCGCGCTAGCGACACACTACCTAACCTCCAAGAGAAGTCCACAACACAATCATAATCCACTCCATCCTCACCAGGGATGGGCGGTGTCGATAATGTCATGTCGACAATTCGATTGTCGACATGTCGACAATCATGTCGATGTCGAGTGATTTAAAGTTGTTGCCAATGTCGACAATGTCGAGTATGTCGACAATTAGCAAACGATCAGAATGACGTTCCGTGCGCACTAATTTGAAATTTTAGGTTAATCTGGCTGCGCTGACTTATTGAAAAAGTATGCATTAATGTTTCAACAAGTTGCAAAGAGACCAAATAATCTCAAACTTTTGAAACTTTTAACCTCACTATTAACTTGCGATTGTCAAATTCATAGGATATTCCATAATTGTTTGATTGCAGGTTTTTCAAGTGTAAATGAATTTTAAATAGATTCATATAGAGACAATTTATTATGTGCAAACCTCATGATAGAGTAATGCAATGTAATGAATCTAAAATATTACCATATAGATGCAAAACCAGAAAAAAACAGCAAAACAAATTTTCATAGATTTTTAATTTTCTATCGTTACTCGTAAACTCGTAACATTTACAGAAAGGTTTAAAAAAATTAAAAAGAAACGTAAACCTAAACGTCAGTAAACGAGGTAAGATTCAAAACCACAATCAAACATATCTCAGTACATTGAAACCTTACCTTGTTTCCTAACATTTCGTTTACTTTTTTTTAAATTTTACTAACTCTTTATTATAATAATTATAGTATAATAATTACTGAAACAGTGTTGAATCTCTTCGTGCTTTGGCAGAGACTGCATAATAAAAACATTACAACATTTTGCGGTTTTGCTAATTTTTAACCAAAGAAAACATTTAACCAATAATACATCAAATAGTTGTACTTTCCCCGTCCATATCTACAATTTCTTCCTCGTCCAGGTCATAACTATTTTTATCAGGATACTCTCCCTTTAATGAAACATAAATATGTCACAAAAAGTTCCAGTCACAATAGCTAGCGAACCATCTTCCATAACTTCGTAACTACCGTTCGTTGTATTCTAAAATTCAAAATAAAAAGAAACTCTAAGGTGGCTAAATATGAAGGGCGGATCTACGGACACCCTGTATACAGAAGTTGGCATAGATACAGCGTTTTGTACTTAATTCAATAGGCCAATCCGTTTTTTGCCGTAAAATACTAAACTTGGTGTTTTTTAAATGGGACACCCTGTATATAGAGATGCAACAACGTGAAAACCTCAGAATACAAATTCTGGGGTGAAAACTGATGCAATTTATGTCCCCTTCCGAATTCGAATTAAATAGTAATCAAGAAATCCTACAATAATATATAGTGCGTTATTTTCACTTCTTGCCGTTAGATGGCTATACGGTTTTTGACGCCATGTTTTCTCCAATATACTACTACCGAAATGGTGATCCATGCGTTGTTGAGTTATGCGGCTCCGAACACATTTTACGATTCATTTTTATATTATAGATAAATGTAATTTCAAAAAGTTCCCCCCAAAATTTTTTCTAGATCCGCCCCTGCTAAATATGTAGTAGAACATACGTCCTATATACTCACTTGTGGATTAACTGTAGGTGTAAAACCTGTGTCTGAGCCAGTATTTTCGTATATCGAAACATGCGACATTTCATTATTGGATTGATTACCATTGCCACGATCTAACTTGCAGACGTTTCTTAAAATGAAAGTACGGGACGGGGTTAGTTATCAGCCGATACAAATATCAATTTCAGAGAATAAATCTCTATAGCTATCCAGCTAAAATTAATTAAAATATTTCTTCTTACCTGTGACTTTGCAATCTTGCTGCAGCTGTATTTTTTATCACATTTCCACATACACAACATTTAGCCGCGTGCTTTCCTTCTATCTTTAATACTTTGAATGATAATATATCATAGTTTTTATTCAGTTTTCTGCCACTCATTTTGATTCTGATCAGATCAGATCACATTCAAAGTTTACAACTGAATAATTTCATAACATAACCTCACTTTTTTCCATTATGGACACGTTGCTGACATTGTCGACATTGTTGACACGTTCTCGACATTGTCGACACGTCTGTGTCGACAATTAAAGTCGACGTGTCGATGCCCATCTCTGATCCTCACTACGCGCAAGTACTTAGACAGCGAAAACATACCAATCTCAAACCACAAGCACAACACAGCAACTTACTTACAACACTTATTCCACTTCCACTCAACAGTCATCTATCAACGTATGAGATCAAGTAGAACAGTTTCAAATTCCAACGTCAATCTGACAACACTGTTTAGGTCGGTTACTGGATATTACCCTTATTCGCGTCATCTTAGCTCTAGTCGCTAGTACTTCACTACACCTCGTACTAACATGAGTCCATAAGAAAATCTCCACCATTCCAGTCTTACTGATACTGCGAGAAACATCTATCGAAACAGTAGTCTAATCCCAATTGTTCATTAAGATAAAATTGAAATAGGTGTTTCAGAATTTAAATCCGTATACAACGAAATTTAGTGAATCATCCGAAAGCTAAGCTATTATCAAACAAGTTTCACCAAAACATAATTATGTGACTTCGAGAAAATTCTAACTTAATAGAATGGCTTACTAACATCCAAACAAATCCCAACGCCATAGTCTCGAAGACAACATATTTCTGACCAAACCTAAATGACATTCAAACCCATAAATCAAAAGAAATTACGGCTACCCCTACCCTACAACTTCGTATTGGCTACCTAACGGTTGACCAACCAAATACATTCAAACTACCGATCACAGCCAATACTTAGTCATCCTTCACGGACACAACAAAAAAAATACAACCTACTTCAGAACACTAACTTAATAAGTCTACTTAGACCAGACAAAACTTTTGCCAGTCCGTTCTACCCCGATCTAAATCCTATCGGGATCATCGGTCGGGTTACTAACCCTTAAATCCTTAACATTCCAAATACCTTGATCCTTGCCATTTTCATTCTCTAAACTATATGTCCAGGTGGAAACTTTCTTCTTCACGAAGTAAGGTCCTACCCATCTAGGAGCTAACTTTTTCGTAAAATAATTAGCGGCATCTGACAACACAAAATTTCTCCGCCACACTAACTGTTGGGGCTGAAATTCCTCTGGACGTCTCCGCAGATTATAAGTCTTCTCGCACTTAGCCGAAGCTTTATCTAAACGTTTTCTAACATCAGCAAACAACTCCTGGAGTCCACGTGATCGGTCATATCTCACTCTAGTTACTTCGTCCTCCGGGTCTCTGAGTTTGTCCTTCCGTGAAAAATCTCGTCCATCCACTACCATCTTCCGACCGAAATTTATGAAGTAGGGATCTTGACCAGTCGACTCGTGGTATGCAGTGCGGGTAGCATATTTTCAGAAGCTAGCGTGTGTAGACACCAGGGTGTTGAAATCAGTTAGGGTTTGGAAAAACAGTACATTTACAGATGCTAGCGTGTGTAGACACCACGGTGTAGAAATCGGTTAGGGTTTGGAAAAACAGTACATTTACAGATGCTAGCGTGTGTTGACACCATGGTGTTGAAATCAGCTAGCTGTTTTAGTGGCTATACATGCATAGATGCTAACGGCATTGATTTTATACAGTAAGGTGCAAATGTGTGGAATAAATTCATTATTTCGGAAGCCAGCGACTTTAAGGAAAAATCCTGAAACAGGTCGATTTTTAATTTTAAATTAGGACTTTTTGACATATACAGATAGATTCAGATTTAAATGGGACATAGCGAGCTCATACACAGGGCCGCGAACCTACATTTAAAACAGCGGACCAGTTAAAAGTTCGACACGACACCAGAAATACAACAACGATAAATTATTTGACACGCAGCAAACAACATGCTTCTTTTGCGAAGCCCTCTCCTTTTCGCCCGAGTCGGGCCGAAAGGCCCGAAAGTAGCCGAAGAGCGTACACTGATCGCTTAACAGGGTTGTCACGTCTCTCTAAAGTCTCTGCATTTTCAAAATAAAGAGCGTGTGCATAAAATTTCGGGTTAATGTTTAAATGCATATTTTTTTCGAATCCTAAAAAAACTAATAAATATTTTTGAAAAATTTTAACGCAGAATAAAAAATTACATTGTTACCGAGGGCAAAAAGTCCCTGAAAACTTCTATAATGTTTATTTTAATAATTTACGGGAATGAAGAAAAAAAAAGAAAAGAGACTTTTTGTTTATTCTAAGGAACTTTGGGCCGTCGGTAATAATGTAATCTTTCATTCTGCGTTTAAATTTTTCAAGTTTTTTCAGGATTTGAAAAGGACTATTGTAAACCAAAACAAACACCAAAACAAACAAACATTATGTTATAGCTTGCGGTCTACCTGGGCGGTTAAAAAACCCCTTAATATTTTCTCAGAAAAGTTTGCACACAATAACGAAAGGCAATAAAAAGGCAAAATATTTATTGCTACGTAGTGCCTAATAAATCTTTTCAGTAGTAATTGCACAAGAGCTCTAAAATTATCGAATTTTTCCCGAGTGGCACTTTGACAGTTTTAATTTCACGATCCGAAGGGGAGTGAAATTATGTCAAAGTGTCACGAGGGCAAAAATTCAATAATAATTTTAGAGATCGAGTGCAATTTGCTGCGATTATTTCGTGAATAAAACTGTTCAAACCAAAATTTTATTGTAATTTATTTATGCAAGTACAAATTAATACAATTAACCAAACACTTGTTATAAATTTATTTCTGTAGTTTTCTATTGGTCAGAATCTCCTATGAATGAAATAATCAGGAATATACAATAAACTTATTTCTTTACTTATATGCAAGGATCACTGACTGTTTTTCTCTCTGAAATAAAAACCATTAATTTTTACTTCATAATAATTAGGCTTTATCTTTTAGAACTAATCAGGTTACATATATTTTTTTTGTATGTGATGTTGATAGTCAAGACTTAACTAATTTTTTTAAATCTACCAGGCCATTTTATTTGAAAAGAGGGGTTGATATTTACGCATACCCTGGGAAAATATTACGGTGTTATTTGCGTAATAGTAAAGAACCTAAATTCGCATAAAGTAGGTACGGTGTTATTTGCATAATGGTAAAGAAACTAAATTCGCATAAAGTTTATTGTATATTCCTAAATAGTAGTAGGTAGTATAATGTTTATTAGTACTTATCAATAAACATTTTACCTACAAAGGTGTAAACGTTTCTGAGAAAATATTATGGTGAATAGCCGCATACGCATACAGTACCGTCAAAAACAATATTTACAAAATGAATAAAACGCAAAAGTCAGAAGAATTAATATTTTAATTTTACAAATTAATATTTTGTCATATCAATTTACTAGTTCAGTTGCGAATTAGCCACAAATTTGGCTTCTTTCGAAATAAAATAGCAAATTAATACGACAAATTAAATTACTATTATTAAGTATTCTTCTTCTTTAAGTACCGTGCCCAAATTTTAGGCGTGGGTAGCTTCCGTAACAATTTGCCGATATCGTTCTCGATCTTGTGCGGAATCTAATAATTGATCTGCTGATAAGCCAGCCCATTGACGAAGGTTTCGGAGTCATGAATATTTGTTCCGACCAATTCCTCTTTTTCCGTCGATCTTTCCATTGAGTATTAACTGCAGCAGCCTGTATCTGCTACCTCTCATTATATGCCCCACATATTCAAGTTTTGTCTTTTTTATCATCTTGGTTAAATCACCTTCGCCTTGACCTACTCTGTTTAAGACTTCTCTGTTTGAAATGCGTTGAACCCAAGATATTCTGAGCATTCTACGAAACGACCACATCTCAAAGGCTTCTAATTTGTTCATCATGTTAACCTTCATGATCCAGGTTTAAATTAAGTATTAATTTGTAAAACTAAAATAATAATTCTTATGATTTATCCGTTTTATTCACTTTGTAAAGATATTTTTGTCGGCATTGTAACATATGGGGTTTATACACCGCATCCCACGGTAGACCGCATACTACAGTAGCACTTATTTGTTATTTCTTAAATAAGTTTTAATATTATGTTTCATATTTTTTAAAGAAGTTGATGGTTATTTATTATTTTGTATTGTTTTTATTTTTTTATGAAAATAAATTTAGTCCATGTGGTGAGACCGCTTCCGTCTGGAAAAATTTCTGATTCGGTTTCTTTGTGGATTCCTATTCAAAAATGTCCCCTTTAAACAAATCTAAAGGGTGCCGGGCGCAATTTTTGGGCAGAAATTGTTTAAACAATTTTTTTAAACAAATACAAAAGATCACGTTTTTTTGCTCCGAAACATAAATTTTTAAGTTTTGTGGGTCATTCTAAACAAGAAAGGTATCTTGTAAATTTTCTCAAAAATTGATAGTTTTCGAGTTATAGGCGTTAAAATCTGAAAACTGCGAAAATACGCATTTTCGAGGGCTAAAAACTCTTATTTAAATTAGTATTTTTGAGGTTGCCATATACTTAAATTAAAGATTAAACATTCAGCTTCAAGATTCTGAAGAGTGATTGCGCCTAACCCTAATTTAAACCGTTGTTTTTAATTGTTAAATATGCATGTCCATCCCATTTGTTTGCCGGTGCGGCGCGCTCTATTTCAAAAATCTCCAATTTTCCTCCGAAAAATATTTTTTCTAGATTCTTTGGGACATTCTAAATAAACTAAGTTCCTTGACATTTTTCTCAAAAGATAACAGTTTTAAAGTAATAAACGATTTAAAATCCAAAAATGCGTTGTTTTGGCATTTTTCGGATTTTAAATCGCTTATTACTTTAAAACTGTTATCTTTTGAGAAAAATGTCAAGGAACTTAGTTTATTTAGAATGTCCCAAAGAATCTAGAAAAAATATTTTTCGGAGGAAAATTGGAGATTTTTTAAATAGACCTCGCCGCACTGGCAAAAAATCAGATAAACACGTATATTTAACAATTAAAAAACAACGATATAAATTAAGGTTAGAGGCGATCACTCTTCAGAATCTGGAAGATGAATGTTTAATCTTCAATTTAAGTATCTGGCAACCTCAAAAATACTAATTTAAATATGAGTTTTTAAGCCTCAAAAATTGCTTATTTTCGTATTTTTCAGATTTTAAGTCACTTATCAATTTTTAAGAAAAATTGCAAGATACTTTTCCTGTTTAGAATGACACAGAAAACCTAAAAATATAATATGTTCTAGAGCAAAAAACGTGATCTTTTGTATTTGTTTAAAAAAATTGTTTAAACAATTTCTGCCCAAAAATTGCGCCCGGCACCCTTTAGATTTGTTTAAAGGGGACATTTTTGAATAGGAATCCACAAAGAAACCGAATCAGAAATTTTTCCAGACGGAAGCGGTCTCACCACATGGACTAATTATTATTACGATAATATTACTATTTATAATAGATCACTATTATCTCTGTTACTATAATACAAAATAGATTGGCATTTTTAGTTGAAGAAATCATTTCCAACAAAAAACGATAATTTTGGCAACATTGTACCATTCGACATTATTCGACTTTCAGTGACGTTTCTGCTGAAATAGTTCAGAATCCAGTAGCCCGCTTGAGTATTTGATTTTTATGGTATAATTCTTTGATAACTTTATGTTGTCCAACTGCGTGGAGCGGAATTACATGTAAATTGTATGTTCCCTTTAAATTTGAATTTATCTGTATATCAAACTAGTGACGTCATCCATCTAAGAGTGATGAGGTAATCGATGATTTTTTTAGATAAGAATGGGGGTCGCGTGCTAGCCCATTTGAAAAGTTATTCAGTTCTTTATTCAGTAATATAAATATTAACATAATTATTTATACTTGGTGTCAAAGAAAATTTTTTTTGAAAGAATTTAATTGACACAAAAAGAAGAATGTGTTTAATTGATTTAATTCAAAATGCACTCTACTGCTGTGAGAAAACAGAAGAAAAGTTTTTTTGATAAATAAACATTGCTTTTCGCTTAATTTTAATGTTCGAGCTGCCATCCATCTATCTCTTGGCAGTTTGAACATTGAATTTAAGCGAAAAGTAATGTTTATTTATGAAATAAACATTTTGTTCTGTTTTCTGACAGCAATAAAATGTTTTTTGAATTAAATAAATTACATATTACAGTTTTCTTCTTTTTGTGTAAATTAATTTAATTCAAAATAATTTTTGTAGGACACCCTGTATAAATAATTATGTCAATGTATATATTACTGAATAGAGAATTGAATAACCTTTCAAATGAGCTAGCACACGACCCCTATTCTTATTTAAAAAATAATAATCGATTGCGTAATCACTCTCAGATGGATGACGTCACTAGTATGATATATATGTCTAAATGTCATAATTTAAAATTAAAAATGGACCTGTTTCAGGATTTTTCCTTAAAGTCATTGGCTTCCGAAATAATGAATTTATTTCAGACATTTGCACTGTACCTACTGTATAAACTCAATGTCAATTAATAGCCGTTAGCATCTATGCATATATAACCACATAAAAAGCTAGCTGATTTCAACATTCGTGGTGTCCAAATCTGTTAGTATTTGTAAATGTACTGTTTTTCCAAACCCTAACCGATTTCAACACCCTGGTGTCTACAAACGCCAGCAACTGTAAATGTGCGTGCGGGTAGCACATGCTAGTTTGGCCAAATTTTCATCCCACTTCCTATGGTTGTCAGCTATATAAGTTGCCATCATTGTTTTAAGGGTTCGGTTATATCGTTAACTGAGACACCATAGGTTTCCATCAATTTCTTGAAAATACCCGAAGTATACTGGACACCATTATCACATAGTAACAGACGTGGAACTCCAAATACGAGGAAAACTTCTTCTATTTTCTTAACGACATGCACGGCTTTTGAGGATCGCAACGGAAATACCAAAGAAAATTTACTAAACACGTCCATTACAACTAAGATAAACTTATAGCCTTGGGTTGATCTTGGAAAAGGTCCCATA
This sequence comes from Diabrotica virgifera virgifera, assembly GCF_917563875.1. Taxonomy (NCBI): domain Eukaryota; kingdom Metazoa; phylum Arthropoda; class Insecta; order Coleoptera; family Chrysomelidae; genus Diabrotica; species Diabrotica virgifera. Next base: position 81,082,611 of record NC_065451.1, on the reverse strand, counting down.
AGATCGGTTGCTACTATCTCCCATTGTTGAGTAGCCTTAGGTTGAGGAGTCATGAAGCCCTTGGGCTTACCTTGTTCCACCTTATGCATGGCACAAAGTGAGCAACGTCCAACGTAACGAGACACATCACTCCGCAATTTCGGCCAAAAATACTTCTCGTTAATACGCTTATAAGTTTTCAGGATCCCCATATGACCTGCTAAAGGGCTATCATGACACAACTTCAGCACTTCCAATCGCTGACCCTTAGGAACGACCTCCTTCCAATTGTCCACTTCCTCGACCAAAAATCCATGACTGGGACGGATATATTTATACAGCTTGCCACCAGACATTCTCCACTGAGGATACTTCAAGGGATTTTTCGATATCGATTTTTCTACAAAGTTTATCATACCAACTATCACCACTAGGAAGCGGTACAACCTCTTCAACCATATCAAGCACAGGAACTGACCGAGATAACAAATCCGGGACAACATGTTCTTTTCCTTTACGATGCACAATCTTAAAGTCATATTGTTGCAACCTTACCGCCCATCGAGCTAATCTTCCAGTAGGATCCTTCAAATTTTGGAGCCATACGAGGGATGCGTGATCAGTCACGACCGTAAACGGCACACACTCCAGGTAAGGACGCAGTTTTTCGACTGCCCATAACACAGCTAAACATTCCCGTTCCGTCGTGGAAAAATTTCTCTCTTGACGCGTTAATGATCTGCTCAGGAAACTAATTACTTTGTCACCATCCGGGCCTGGTTGCAATAACACGGCACCCACTCCATATCCTGAGGCATCACATTGGACAACAAAAGGCAAATTGTAGTCAGGACAATTAAGTATCGGGGCGGAAACTAGACATTCTTTTAATCTCTGAAAAGATTCTTCACAATCCGTGGTCCAATTGAATTTTCTTCCTTTCTTCAATATCGCTGTAATTGGAGCTAGTAGTGTCGCAAAGGAAGGAATAAACCTTCGATACCAGGAAAATGTGCCTATGATGCTACGGACTTCCTTGACAGATGTGGGTGATGGGATGCGTAGCATAGCCTTGACCCTATCACCATCAACATGTAGTCCATTCCTATCAACCACATGACCCAAATACTTTAGTTCCGGTCTACAAAATTGACATTTGTCCCAGCTAACGATTAACTTAGCTTCTCTCAAGCGTCTAAACACTTCCTCTAAGATCCTGTACCGCAACAACAGATTTCTGTATTGCAAAGACAGTCACTTATCGTTATTTTAAGTTGATTATAAAAAACTACAAAAATGAATTTATAATGATGGGTTTTGCGTCAACGGTCTAATGAAGAATAGTTTTTTTTTGTTGTTATAGTATTTAATTAATAGTGATTTAGCTCAAATTAAAACTACTCGATGTTGACATTTAAATATTGATAAACCACACAGGTATATATATACCACAGGGCGTGGGAGAGATACTGCCTCAAAATTGTTATGTTCACACATTAGGAGATGAGTCATAGGTGTACTTGGAAATGTTAAATAACTATGAACTGTAAGTAATTTATTTAACCTTTAAATAAGGGAAAACACATAAAAACATTAATACAAATGTAATTAAAGAAATAAACTAGTTACATTTGACAAAATTCAGAGTACTCTGTAAACGTAACACCAAGATAAAAAAAAAAACATTTTAAAAAGAAATGCATAGGGAGTTAAACTTAAAACATTTACATACGTTCATTAACCCTAAAATTTTGTTGGTTTCCTACCCAAATGCCATTGCATTTATACGATTAGTTTGAAATTCGTTAAACCGTTAGCTATAGTTCATTGAAACAGAGCAACAGGTGTTGTTATCTTAATTACGTTCCTCGAACAGAAGGTCACTGACACCATATCATTCGTAGAACAAAAGTAGATATGAGTTCAGAGTGAGGCTCTAACTTGAAACCACATGTCCTTAAAGCTTTGTTCTAAATATGGAACTTGGAGTAAATATAGAGCTTTGGTTTCTAAATACGGAATTTTGGAATTTGGAAGCTTGGTAGCTTGGAGACGATTTCTGTAATTTTAAAATATAATATTTAACATAGCGTCTCTTCAAACACGTGGTTCTTTTTTTTATATTTTACAGAAAATGCTAATTTTAAATTATTTAAAAATACTTGACTTGCATCTATAAGCAATTAAAAAGAGAACTATATTTGTCCCCAAGCCAAAAAAGAAGGGTTTTATACCATTTAAATAAAATTTACAGTACCTTTCCAGAGTTTCTGTCTCCACGTTCTCGGCACGGCACACAAATAATAAATGAATCGCTTATTTCCGTGTTCGCCTCGTGACGCAGAGACGTTCTCGACTAGAGCAAAATAGAGATGGGACACAAAAAAAAATAAAAAATAACTTTCGTTTTCAAACAAAAACAAAACAGGTAGTTATACCTGTTACATCCCCTCTCCTCGGAAAAAGGGAAGCGAAATTAAAAATGGGTTGATAGGCTTTATCATTTAAACTTTTTATACAACCCTTGCATATAAACTTCTTACCGTTAAGAAACCAACACAATTTCCGGTTTTATCTTAAACACTAAGACATTCATTAAAACAGATACCGCAATCAAGACTAACAAAGTTTACAAAATAACCACACAATACTTAAGACTAAGAATCTGTAAGAGAAGACATTTTAGTAAATTTACAATTACTAGCCTAAGAATCTGCAAAAAAAATTGAATTAATCGCTTTTATAAACTCAAAACCCGATAAAAACCTTCTTTACAATCGATATGTGTCTAAAAAAATGTCCGTAATTGTCTATACTAACAAGGATATAAAAAAGGAATAGACAAAACTTCACGTGTAGTACTTTTGTACTGGCGACAAAGACAAAAAATATACGATATAAACACAGGTAAATACATGTGCGACGCACATACTTCCCTCTCCTTCCAAAGAATAGGAAAAAGGAAGAAAAAGAAAAAAAAAGAAAGACGGAAAAACCAGCCTTTGTGCAGGGACACTATTGCAAAAAATAGGGATAAAAGTCACATCATTTCTTTTATTCGGAATAAGAAACGTAAAAACCAACATCAAATACTGACACAATCTTTTCTTTTATGAGGAAAAAGAAACATAAAAACCAACATTAAATATTGACAAACCACACAGGTATATATATACCACAGGGCGTGGGAGAGATACTGCCTCAAAATTGTTATGTTCACACATTAGGAGATGAGTCATAGGTGTACTTGGAAATGTTAAATAACTATGAACTGTAAGTAATTTATTTAACCTTTAAATAAGGGAAGACACATAAAAACATTAATACAAATGTAATTAAAGAAATAAACTAGTTACATTTGACAAAATTCAGAGTACTCTGTAAACGTAACACCAAGATAGAAAAAAACAGTTTAAAAAGAAATGCATAGGGAGTTAAACTTAAAACATTTACATACGTTCATTAACCCTAAAATTTTGTTGGTTTCCTACCCAAATGCCATTGCATTTATACGATTAGTTTGAAATTCGTTAAACCGTTAGCTATAGTTCATTGAAACAGAGCAACAGGTGTTGTTATCTTAATTACGTTCCTCGAACAGAAGGTCACTGACACCATATCATTCGTAGAACAAAAGTAGATATGAGTTCTGAGTGAGGCTCTAACTTGAAACCACATGTCCTTAAAGCTTTGTTCTAAATATGGAACTTGGAGTAAATATAGAGCTTTGGTTTCTAAATACGGAATTTTGGAGTTTGGAAGCTTGGTAGCTTGGAGACGATTTCTGTAATTTTAAAATATAATATTTAGCATAGCGTCTCTTCAAACACGTGGTTCTTTTTTTTATATTTTACAGAAAATGCTAATTTTAAATTATTTAAAAATACTTGACTTGCATCTATAAGCAATTAAAAAGAGAACTATCTTTGTCCCCAAGCCAAAAAAGAAGGGTTTTATACCATTTAAATAAAATTTACAGTACCTTTCCAGAGTTTCTGTCTCCACGTTCTCGGCACGGCACACAAATAATAAATGAATCGCTTATTTCCGTGTTCGCCTCGTGACGCAGAGACGTTCTCGAATAGAACAAAATAGAGATGGGACACAAAAAAAATAAAAAATAACTTTCGTTTTCAAACAAAAACAAAACAGGTAGTTATACCTGTTACAATCCTTACATGTTCTTCAAAAGACTCTGTCACGATGACCACGTCATCCAAGTAAGTAAAGACATAGGGTTCCAACTCCGGACCGCGGACACGATCTATCAACCTCTGCCATGTAACCGGGGCATTATGTAATCCAAAAGGCATCCTACAAAACTGAAAAAGACCTCGACCAGGAACCGTAAAAGCATTATAAGGCCTGGAAGCCTTAGCAACAGGTACCTGCCAGTACGCCGACTTAATGTCTATTGTGGAAAGATAATGCGCGTTTTTTAATTTATTCAAGATATTAGAGACGTACGGTAATGGGTAGCTATCCGTCTCTGTTACGGCATTAAGCTTTCGATAGTCTACGCAGAACCTCCATTTTGGTGCTTCTTTTTCTGGAACCTTTTTCTTCACCAATAGAATCGGCGACGACCAAGCACTATTCGATCGTTCCACTACTCCTTTCGCCAACATATCTTCTAGTTCCTTATCAATATGGCTCTGGATTACTGGGGATACAGGGTAGTAACGTTGTTTTATGGGTGAAGATTTACAAACAATCACATGCTCAGTGACATCCGTACAACCAAGAGAAGTGCCCATTAGTTCACGACTTCTATTAATAACTTCATCCAATCGCGACTTCTCTGCATGCGTCAAAATAGTTTGACCTCGGAGATGATCCACTGCACCTACCATCGCTGGAGCATCCGAAAAATACCATTCGTTATACCTCAAGTCAGGAACGATACCCATAACTCGCCAAAAATCAGATCCTAAAATCAGAATATGTGGTACGTCCAAAATAACTAATACTGGCAAGACACGCAGGTGATCCCTAACCATGAAAGGTACTAAACATTTTCCCAACGCTTCACACATCTGACCATTCGCTACTCTACAAACGGTCTTCTTCGAAGTATCCAACTCTAAACCCAAGTTTTGTAAAAATTTCCAACCAGTTCTTCCTACAATGGTCTTTGAAGCACCAGAATCCAATAATCCCAAAATTTCCTTTCCTAAGACTAACTCAAATGTGGACGTTCATCTCCTTCGGAATTATGTAAAATAAAGTCTAAAATAGGACGTAGGTTGGTCGAGTCAACGTCGGCAACACCTCTTCGACCAGTTAGGTGCGCTTCCTTCCGTTTCCCGAGTTACACGAAGGACAAGTTCTGACTGTAAACCCTTCTTACACTTAAAACAGTGAATAGCCCCCTTCTTCAATAAACACCCTACTGCCTTATGACCTGGCTGATTACAACGATAACAGACTAAAGTCCTAAACCTTCCTCTAGAGGACTCCGATTCGGATGAAGCAACAGGACCCTCACCAACACTGCTACAACTTTCAGCATCCACACTGATATGAAGAAGATAGAACACGAAGTTTATCCAACGTACATAGATGGCAACGGATCACGTAATCTATCCTGATAGAACGGATGCAAATACCTAATAACTATTGACAATTTAACTTCCTCTGGAACATGACAACGCAAGCGACTAAAGTAACTATTCATTATTGCTAAGTAGACTCCTATAGTCTCAGACGAATGCTGAGTTCTCCTCTGAAGCTCTTCAAAAAGCGTTTCACTATGGTGAGCTGACAGGTACTCCCTACGGAACTCTTCAACTAATTCAGCCCAACTCCCTACACGTAGACGAACATCTTTATAAAACTGGTAGGCTTCATCCGAAAATAAATCTATACCTGATTCCAAAAGTATACTATCTGGTACGTGACGAGCGAGACTCAATTCATTCACCATCTCAAAAAATGCAGAAATATACATACCCCTAGCAGAACCTGAAAACTTTTCTATTCCCCACTTATGAGGAAGTATCATCCCTCAAGAAGAACTAGAGACAGACCCTGAAAGGACAGGATTAACACCCTGTGGCACCGCTCCAGGAGAAGAAGCATGAGCTTGTCCTACCCCTGTCTGAAAAGACTCAAGACTCAAAGATTCAAGACCGAAATTGACATCGAGCGCTGCTGGTACCGAGCCAGATCCGGTTGGATGCTGCTTATCATGTAAATCTTGTGACAACTTCAAAATCTCAGCCAGAAAGTCTGACTTAACAACCTGGGCTGCGTCGGCATCATCACCTGTTGGCAATACCATAAGATCGATCCTCCCCAAGACATGGTTAATCTGTGTCCGCAATCTCAAGGACTCAGCACAAGTAGGAGGTCCGGCGAACTTTCCAAGAGCCGTAGTCAGCTCCGCAAGTTTAGTCTGGATTGCCGTTTTGTCCTGTGCAAAGGTGAATGGGTGCTCAGGATATCTAAAGCTTTCATTTGCTGCCTCACGACTAAGTGCATCAGACAGACTAGACCTCATAGACTCAACAGTGCCAGTAGACACTCCACGAATTTTGAGTTCATATTCCACTTCCTCTTTCCTTAAGTAGTTGGGTACAAGTTTTGGCACCATCTTGCAAAAGTTCAAAATTCAAAAAAATGTATCAACCAAAAGGAGCAATTATTTAAATAAAAACAAGATATCAGTAAAAATATTAAAACACAGGTACAGTTTACTTTATTAATGGGACAACATAAAAATCAAAAAATAGTCGCTTTATTCAATCTATTAAATTTCACAAAAAATTTTCAAAATTTTATTGTTCCAGATCAAGTTATGTCACAATACAATCTTAAAAAAAATTTATATTCACTAACACAAGTAAGTTAAACCACAATGTAGAACTTCAAAGTCCAACTGCTCTAAAAAAAAATAAATTTGAAGTCAAACTGAAGTAGAAATATTTCAAAGTCCAAATATCCAAAAATTCTTCTAAGTTCCACAATATCACTTCAAAGTATTTTTTTTAAGTTCCGTTGTAGGCTTCTTCCAACTTCACGTCACACAAAAAAAAACTAGTAAGCACTTATCTGCATACACTTCCACTAAACACGAAATTCTAAGACTACTACTCAGCGCAAAGCCAGTGGTAAAGTAAATAAATCAAAGTTTATAAAATATGTCAAAATTACAGCTGAATCTCAAGACAAAAAAACAGATGTGACTCAGGCCAATAACAATGAAAAAGAAAAGAAAATAATCGTTTTCGTTTTGATTCAATTCGAGTCTCTTGCCATCCTCTGACACCGTGTTTCGGGGTCTCTACCCCTTATCAAAGAGGCTATGCAAGTAGAATTTATTTTTATTCATTTTGTCAATAACAATGAAACTAGAGTATAACTGAAGTCAATAAATAAAGGCCAAATACAAGGGGCTGACAAAAACGTTAATTAATTAGGGCCCGCGTTGGGCGGCAAAATAATGTGGCGTACAAAACCGAATCTATATAAAAAAAATTACAAAATGTACCACATATAAATCAGACGTACACCCGGAAAGAAAAGTACTATACGGTGACAGTCTGGGAATGGCTCGCGGCTAGACAAAACAGTGGAGATGGTCGTGCGGTCCACAAAACAAACAAAAATCTGAAGTTATATAAGGGGCGCCAGATAAATTGGCCCACAGCCTTCCCTACGTTACTATTTAATAAACCACCAACTTACCAATAGGTTTACCAAAATACTAAGTATAGTATACAACCTGAATAAATAAAAAAATAAATGAACTTGTCTGATATCAGCAATTAGTCAATTTTAATAAATATATTCCCAAGATATTTGAAAACAATTACATATTACAATATTTTATTTAACTTTACCATCGGCTAAAAAAAGGTATTAAAACGCGGCTTCTACTTGCCTTACAAAAATTCACAAAAATATTTCTAAATAGTTAATTACACGATAAAAGGTAAGATGTATCTAAATTACCAAACGCTAATGGGACTGGTATGTGATTCCATACCATAAATAAATAATAATTAACCCCAATTGGACACCACGAGAGATCTAGTGCGTGCGCAGAAAATAATATAAATAAAGAAAGTGAATCTATTTCAAACGTTTAACCCCCTTAGACGCAGTTTACAAAAATATAGTAAGTGTAAATATTAAACTAGTGTGTGTAATTATTAAACATAATAAATCGCAATAAATCTTTAAGTATGATACTATGTAAATAATGTATAAATTGAAATGACAAAAATACCCGGAAATAATATAATAAAAACTATATGTCCCATAACAAAAACAGACGGCATAGACTTGTTTGTGAGACCTGTTTGAAAACACACGTTTTATAAATTACGGTCGATTTAAACAAATTACCGCTAAATAAAAGCCTTTTAGCAGGTAAGTTTTACTAGTGCAGTGACATAAAATACCAAGAACGACAACTGTGAGTAAATTTTTAATATTAACTGCATCCAGACGATTTTTGTTAGGCTGATTGAGGTTAGATATCAGATCCACACGACTGAAAAGTAATTAGCTAGTAAAAACTCGCCTAGCGAAATAAAGAATTTTTACCATCAAAAGGCAACCCGCATGGGGGAATGTTTTGGACAATAATTATATTTAACAAAATAACTTAGCAAATTTGAATATTTTAAATAAAATGTCACAACCAACATTTACAAATCAATCTTCATCCACCAACACTCACCCAGATAATAATTTAAATAATATGAATACCTCCAACGCATCTTATGCAAGCAGTGTCTCAAAAAATATTTACAAGTATCCTAACAAGGACCAGGCACTTATCTTCGGCTGCATTCAGGGAGCAAAACTTCAAGATTATCTTCTCCAATTGGGACCTCTAGTAAAACCAATAAACATCATTTTCTGTAGCAGAATTTCACACAACCGAATATGTGTTTATCTAACCAATAAATCACTGGTTGATGAGTTTTTAACTAATCATGGTCAAATTGTTGTCAAAACAGTGGAGATGGTCGTGCGGTCCACAAAACAAACAAAAATCTGAAGTTATATAAGGGGCGCCAGATAAATTGGCCCACAGCCTTCCCTACGTTACTATTTAATAAACCACCAACTTACCAATAGGTTTACCAAAATACTAAGTATAGTATACAACCTGAATAAATAAAAAAATAAATGAACTTGTCTGAGATCAGCAATTAGTCAATTTTAATAAATATATTCCCAAGATATTTGAAAACAATTACATATTACAATATTTTATTTAACTTTACCATCGGCTAAAAAAAGGTATTAAAACGCGGCTTCTACTTGCCTTACAAAAATTCACAAAAATATTTCTAAATAGTTAATTACACGATAAAAGGTAAGATGTATCTAAATTACCAAACGCTAATGGGACTGGTATGTGATTCCATACCATAAATAAATAATAATTAACCCCAATTGGACACCACGAGAGATCTAGTGCGTGCGCAGAAAATAATATAAATAAAGAAAGTGAATCTATTTCAAACGTTTAACCCCCTTAGACGCAGCTTACAAAAATATAGTAAGTGTAAATATTAAACTAGTGTGTGTAATTATTAAACATAATAAATCGCAATAAATCTTTAAGTATGATACTATGTAAATAATGTATAAATTGAAATGACAAAAATACCCGGAAATAATATAATAAAAACTATATGTCCCATAACAAAAACAGACGGCATAGACTTGTTTGTGAGACCTGTTTGAAAACACACGTTTTATAAATTACGGTCGATTTAAACAAATTACCGCTAAATAAAAACCTTTTAGCAGGTAAGTTTTACTAGTGCAGTGACATAAAATACCAAGAACGACAACTGTGAGTAAATTTTTAATATTAACTGCATCCAGACGATTTTTGTTAGGCTGATTGAGGTTAGATATCAGATCCACACGACTGAAAAGTAATTAGCTAGTAAAAACTCGCCTAGCGAAATAAAGAATTTTTACCATCAAAAGGCAACCCGCATGGGGGAATGTTTTGGACAATAATTATATTTAACAAAATAACTTAGCAAATTTGAATATTTTAAATAAAATGTCACAACCAACATTTACAAATCAATCTTCATCCACCAACACTCACCCAGATAATAATTTAAATAATATGAATACCTCCAACGCATCTTATGCAAGCAGTGTCTCAAAAAATATTTACAAGTATCCTAACAAGGACCAGGCACTTATCTTCGGCTGCATTCAGGGAGCAAAACTTCAAGATTATCTTCTCCAATTGGGACCTCTAGTAAAACCAATAAACATCATTTTCTGTAGCAGAATTTCACACAACCGAATATGTGTTTATCTAACCAATAAATCACTGGTTGATGAGTTTTTAACTAATCATGGTCAAATTGTTGTCAATAATGAAGTCATCAAATCAAGACGTCTAATTTCACCAGCAGACAGACTAGTATTATAGAATGAAGCCCAACGATCCCACATGGATCTCTTGTAACCTTACTGGAAAATATTGGATTAAAATTAGTTTCTCCAATAAACTTTCTTAGAATAGGTGCATCAAATCCAGAATACCAACACATACTCAGCTTCAGAAGACAGGTGTATATCGCTCCTTCCCCAGATATTACCATACCCGAATTCTTAGAAATAACACATGATAATCTATCATATCATATCTTTTTAGCCCTAGACAGTCAACGCTGCTTCACCTGCAAATTATCGGGTCATGTTGCATCCCAATGCTCTTCGGGCAATATTAACCCACATTCCCAACAATCATCACCACCCACACATAATGTTCAAATCTCGTCAATATCTCAACCTAATGAAACATCTCCTAATGACTTAAATTCCCACACAATAAATAATATTCTACCCGAAAGTTCCTCAGTAGTAGAAAATTGTGCAAAAGTCGCCAATACTGCTTTAATTACATCCAATCTGGTAACAAATCCAGATCACACTGCTCAATCTGAAAATATCCCAACCTCGGACAAAACTACTAATTCAACAACTTCGTTTGCAACTACGAACAGCTGAAGATATGTCTCCAGCCACTCCAGAAGAACAAATGCCACCCAATACTTCTACCTTCTCTCTTCCCCAAACAGTCGTTCAGAAAAACAAAAAACGCAAATCTAATACATCAGATCAAGAAATAGAACTTACTGAATCCATTATAAACTATATCGACTCCCATTCTCCACCCTTCATAATCAACAGCCATCAGCTTAAACAGCTCCTAGAAAATACATACGGATCGAAGGATGTTCTTAGCATTGCTGAAGACTTCACAGAAGATATTCCAAAACTAATAGATATGTTAGAAGAACTTCATCCATTTAAAAGAACTGGTACGACTCTTAAGCGTATTTTGTAGAAAATTGAGCAGTGTACTTTCTTCTTCTTCTTTTTGTTTTTGGTCTCGCTGCAAGGCAATTAATTAAGGATCTTGATGTAGTCTGACGAGATAAGAAGTCAAGGAAAGTCTTGGAATGAGGTGAAGGCCCTAGCGCAAAATAGAACCCGATGGCGCGTTTTCACTGAAGCTCTATGCTCCACTTAGGAGTTCAAGAACATTATATATCGATGTAGTCTGGCTCTAAGCCATATCAAAATCGCTGACGATGTTCTTGTAAAAAGATTTTGATGAGGTGTAATATAATGAATATGAGTTTAATTATATTTAATTTATTATATTTTGAAGGATAAATACTTATTATTTACATGCTGTCACTGTCACTGCCAAATCTTAAGATGTGTCAAATAACTTCAACCTAAAAAAATGACTGTTTAATTGTTTATTTTATTATTTGTCTATCATAATAAATATATTATAATGTCAGATCAATCATACACTGCTCAAAATGATCAAATCTTACTAAGAGTCGTATCAGTTTTTTAGGAACCAGCTATACATATTTGTTTTATTGCTGATTGCTGACATTAACTTTAAAGGCAAAAATCATCAAGAAATGTTGAAAAAGGTCAAGTATGCATAACATCTTCACAACACAATATTTAAATTTTAGGATTATAGTTTTAATTTGCAGATTTTTTAAGGTTTAAAAAATTAAGTTTTAAAAATGAAATTAATCTTAGAAATAAATTGATTAAATAAGTTTGTCTACATACCATAAGTTAAATCCCGAAATATTCGCACCTTATGCACGGGCCAACAGCTGCTGTACTCGCAGTTTTTTAAAGCGTTATTTAATTTTTCACGTGGCAAAGCGGGCCAAAGACAAGTGTCTCCATTGATCCATGTTGTAGGGACTGCCTGGACAGCATTATCCGATGAGAAGCACACAACAGTCCAAGTTTTTGGAGATGCCATGACGACTTTGATCACAGAAAATAATTTTTTTTTCATAAACATAAAAAATATCATTTTAATTTAAAAAGTTATGATACTCCAAAATAGAAAAATACGAGAAAAAATATTGATTAAATCTACTACGTACCAAATTTATGACTACATGTTTTTTAAAAAGTGACAAATTTTCAGTTTTAGAAAAATAACAATGACATTAAAAAAATTAACAGCAATACCAAATATGTAACAAGAACCATATCGCTACCTACATTATAATACCAAGTATGGGGATTTTTAGGCGAAACAAGTTAGAGATTGATTCTGATTATATTGCGCACGCTCTACCGAATGATTTTAATCCCAAGTATGAGAAAACATTATTTCTCGTACTTGGGATTAGAATAATTCAGTAGAGAATAAATTCAATATACTCAGAATCAACCTCTAACTTGTTTCGCCTAAAAATCCTCATACGTGGTGTTAGAATGTAGATAGAGATATGCAGAATGAGATTTAACCACTGTCTTATACCATCATAAATATTTAAAGTTAATCTAGCTTATAGTCTACAATGTATTTGTGGTCAGTTGGGTAACCTACAACACAAAATTTTGACATGTTCTCTTATTTCTAATAAAAGTTAATATGTTTTTCAATTCACCATATTCTTTGACTGATGTCCACCATCCCAATAATTTAAACTATTTATTAACATTAGAAAACAATGAGTTGGTATACCGACAATTGTATACAGTCCCTGGCCATATTATTATGACCACCTATGAATTTTTATAAAAATCAACTATTCCACTAAGTACACTTTGTTTAAATTTTTTTTTAATTTAATTTTCTTATGTAATGTTAATGTTATCAATTAACTATAAAATAGTTAATAATAAACAGCAATAAAATATTTGAAAATATTACATAATATTTCTATATTTTCTAATATTTTATTGAATTCCTGACCTTAACCCCATAGAAAATATTTGGGAGTTTTGAAAACGAGAAATTTCCAGTGAAAAGGTCACCAACAAATTTGTTTTGATTAAAGAACTAATAATAATTGAAACCACAATGACAAATTGAAGCAAAGTGAATTTAACTGCATTCAAAGTGTGCCAAGACAGGTACTAGCGGTAATCAGAGTAAAAGGGGGCTCAACAAAAACTATAAATATGTGATATTTTTAAATGTTTTATTGCTGTTAATTATTAAATATATTATATTATATAGCAATAAAACATTTGAAAATATACCATATTTATATATTTTAATATTTTGTTGAGCCCCCTTTAACTTTGATTACCGCTGGTACCAGTCTGGCATACTTTGAACGTAGTTAAATTCACTTTGTTTCAATTTGTCGTTGTGGTTCCAACGATATATTAGTACTTTAATCAAAACAATTTTGTTTGTGACCTTTTCACTGGAAATTTCTGGTTGTAAAAGCTCCCAAATATTTTCTATGTGATTAAGGTAACGAATTCAACAAAATATGAAAAAAATATATAAATATGTAATATTTTCAAATATTCTATTGCTGTTTATTATTAAATATAGTATAGTAAATGCATAACATTAACATTACATAACAATATTAAATTTAAAAATAATTTTTAAACAAAATCTACTTAGTGGAATGGTTGATTTTTGTAAAAATTCATAGGTGCTCATAATAATATGGCCAAGGACTGTAAACATATTCATTTTAGATATTAAACTTAAATTGTAATTGTAAAATATAGAGTAAGTATTTCTGTTAATTTTATTTTATTTTATTTATTAAATAGACGGATCACCCCATTACAGCATTATAATAACATATTTTTAATCTAATTTACCTCGTAGCTACACTTTAAAATACAATACTTAGAAATAATTCTAGAGTTTACTATAAATCATGGTTTTAAATTGATTTAAACTTAAATTAAAAGGATCTATATCACAGTGACTATTTAAAAACTTTAAGACCCTATCAAATGGATTATTGCAGGTATAATTGGTAGCATGAAAGTTTATATGAAAAAGTTCAAAAGATCTTAGTCTACGCTGTGGAATATTGATGCTTATTTTACTTAAAAGTTCTGGACATTGAATTAAATTATTTAATAATTTATAAATAAATACAGAATCAAACTGAATTCGTCTGTTATAAATTGTTGTTAGATTTAATCTATCTAAAATTACTTTTTTGTCTATATTTGCAACTAGAATTCCCATTTTGTAACCACAATACCTAAGAAACTTATTCTGAACTTTCTCAATGGAATTGATGTACTGGTCATACATAGGAGACCAGACTAGCGTGTCATATTCTAATTGAGAGCGTTCAAGAGAACAATACACAATTTTTGTTACATCAATTGGGAACTCACTACAGTTTCTTAATGTAAATCCAAGAAGTTTAAGACCTGTCAATATAATCTGTGAAATATGGTCATTGAAATTAATGCTTTCATTAAAAGTGATGCCCAGGTCTGTTACCTATATTGCCAAAAAAAAGAAGGAAAAAATATATATAAAAAAATAATAGAAAACAAATATAATAATAAAAAAAAATATGTAGATAAAAATGAATGACGAACTAGAACAGTCCATAGTACAAAACTTTCGAATTAAGTAGAGGACTAAAGAAGAATGTTGCTGTGAAACTCATTAGAAGAACTTCATTAAAAAAATACAAAAAAAATATATTATAAAAAATTATTAAAAAAAAATGCAAAAATTATTGTTTCTTAGTAGAATAATTGTTTACTAGAGATTAATATTAGCATTAGTGTTAGGATAAGATATGAAAAAATGACTAATAAAATAAAAAATAGTAAAATTGGTGAATGGATTTAGTGTGTGCAATCATATAAACCCAAATAAACAACAACAAACCTGCAACAATTAAACAGTTGTATGTAATAACGGAAACACAACCACCTTATTGTTTAATCTAAGTTTAAAAAACTTGTAAACTACTTGAGGTAACTGCCACGATTTAATAGGACCTTCTTTACTTACAACAAAAATGTTTAATTTAGAGGATTCACAAGGCAAATTATAAAAACTTTCTAAAACTAAATACTTCTGGCCAATTATTGTTACTACATAATTTAAAGAAACAATATTTTTAATAATAACTACACTGTTATCATTCATAAAACAGCAATTATTTGAGTCATCTAAGGACAATGAGAAATTTTCCAAACAAATTTTTTTAAACTGTTTTATACCAAAAGCACTGACAATCAGTGGCCCATTAGAATGTTCAAATTTTAATACAGGGTATTCTACACCAAGACTTGCAGATCCCAAAATACAGTTGTTTCGTTCTACAATTCTATTATCCCCTTTGCGCACCAGTTTTTTTTAAAATAGCATATTATTTTCAAATGGAAAAGCACTGAAATTTTCAATGCTACCAAAAATTTTAACGTCATCAACAATATGCAAAAGGTTATGCACATTATGTGATATATTTTCTTCTCCATACAGCAGTGAAAATGTTTCAATAAAATATTTTGACAATTCAGCAGCGTAACTGCTACATGCAGAGACACAAAATTTTGGTAAATTTGGTCAGTGACACTACCTTTTAACACCACTGGTCCAGTGTAAAACAGAAACATTTTAAGCTCCGTTGCTTTCCAATGCTTAATATCAGAAAGCAATCTAGGTTTTCTAGAAAATTCAGTGGGTACTTTATTTTGGAATGATAAATGTTGTTGGGAAATATTAGAAATTTGCTGGCTTGAAAATCGGTGAGGTGGTTTTCCTGATAACCACAAATTACTTTTAATTTTTTAACAATGCCGAGACAAACTAAATGCATGTAGTCTACTGGAAAACAAGTTATCATGTTCAAGTTAGGTATAGATTCCAAAATAGAAGTACCTGTGTGGTGGCTCTCTTGTTCTTTAGACCTAAAAGTTTCATCTGTTCGAAGACGAAATCCTTCTATTGGAGGAAAACAAACTATTCGCTTTAAAGACACCTTCAGTATCACATTTAGAACAAGACATATAGCCACTATGACCTCTGGTACACTTTATAAAAGCTTTTGCAGGGACATCACAAATAAAAGCTTTAATTTTTACATAAAATATTTGGTTTTTATAAGTGAAACCATTAGTCATCAAGCTGATGATTTCATTTACAAACTTGCACATAAACAGATTAACATTTTCAGGTTTTTTATTGCCTTGATATAATCCACATACCTCCACAATATTTTTATTTTGAAAAAGGTTAATCATTATAGGCCATAACTGACTTCCAGAGCTTTTTGATAAAGGAAGACCATCAACGTTTACACAGATTTCTAAAATATTACTAACCCCCAAGCCAATACCACCTGTACGATTTATCAAATTAATAAGACTATTTTCCACCCCAAAATGAAAGTAAACACCTGGTTCTACCTTATCAATTAGAGAACCAGTATTTCGTGGTGTTTTTAAAAGAGTTCTTGGATCTTTGGGCAGATTAATGTCAAGTGTTCGATTTAAAATTTTCAATAAATCAGATAAAGCAAAATGATTAATGTTGTGAATTATGGCCCAATCTGATAACTGTTCTATTAAAGTTGACTTCGGTACCTCATGTGCCGGCTGTGGTATATCTAAAAATTCAGTCTGGACAAAGGTTTCTTCCTGAATTTGAGATGGAACTTAAGTAATATCACAAAAATCTTGTTCAGAATCTGTGCTTTCTTCTGAATCATTAAAATTGTTTTTTTGGGATGTGGAACTTTCACTGGTTTTATAATAATTATCTTTAGACGTGGAGACCCGTTCATCGACTTTCGTAACTTGTTTAGATCGTTTATATCGCTGATAAAATTTATTAAATAATTTTCTTTTCTCTGTAGAATCATTGATTATAGTATTGATACTATAATCAATGGTAGAATCCATATTATTACAGCAGTAGGTAAATAATATAGCAATATGTAATATAAGCAGTCTATAATATATATAAACATAAGATGTAGATCTTTGAAACACACTCAGTGAACAAAAGATCCAAGGTTATTGAGTTCTTAGAAATGTGTTTCGCCCTCTTCTCAACCTCTCTGGGCTCATCGGTAAAGATAAGAGGTTGAATATCTTTAGACACATTCTAATCAAAAAACAACATTCGAGACCTAGACATAGAAGGTGCGTAAGTCTACGGCAAATCTTGGATCTTTTGTTCACTGAGTGTGTTTCAAAGATCTACATCTTATGTTTTTAAACATATATTTTACTTACTTTAAGTAATTAGGGAATTAAAACTTGAGACTGTCATTGTCGGATTTGCCGTAGACTTACGCACCTTCTATGTCTAGGTCTCGAATGTTGTTTTTTGATTAGAATGTGTCTAAAGATATTCAACCTCTTATCTTTACCGATGAGCCCAGAGAGGTTGAAGAGGGCGAAACACATTTCTAAGAACTGGTGTTTGGATCTTTGATTCTATTCGAAAAATTTTTCCCAGCCCGAAATGGTGGATGTGTGAATTGTTCGTAAGGGGATTTTTCCACATTCTCTATTTCATCTATTTATATATGCAATATATATATATATATATATATATATATTATATATATATATATATATAGATATATATATATTATATATATATATATATATATATAGATATATATATATATATATATATATATATATATATATATATATATATATATATATATATCAATTATATATCAATTTACAAATTATTGGGTTAACAGCTGAAATGGAAGACTCAGTGTACTCTTTTCTACGATTCCAATATTTCGTTAACAGTCGTTAACATCATCAGGGACGCTGATGTTAACTTTATATACACTGAGTCTTCCATTTCAGCTGTTAACCCAATAATTTGTAAATTGATAATTACTAATCAGCTGTGATCATTTCTAGTTTATATATATATATATATATATATATATATATATATATATATATATATATATATATATATATATATATTTATATATATATATATATATATATATATATATATATATATATATATGGAACTATTATAAAGAGTTTTCTTTGAGATTGCTGCTACCCCAATATTTCAGCCTTGTTTCCTAACTGTTCAGCAAATATTATATACCTGTTATATATATATATATATATATATATATATATATATATATATATATATATATATACGGAATTCTGAGGTTATTGGGATATGCAGCGGTGAAATAAGTGTACTCTTTTAACTAAGTTTCAAGCTTTCGAAAATGTTTATTTTCATCATCAGGAATAACTGAAATAAAGTGCTACTGTTAGTACAGCATCCTCGAAAACATACAGTACAAGGTGTAAAGGTTTAAAAACTTACGTTATTGAGATTTGCTTTCCGTGGATGTTGTACTCACAGGTGACAAATTCACGCACCACTCATTGATTGAGTCAAATATTAAAAAATACATGGTGTAAAAGACCAAATTGACAAATTATTTTCTACACTAACACATAAGAAAAAGACAATTAAAAAGGTTTACATGCCACGTGTGCCGGCAAGTGTGAAATGTGAGGTTAGAAGTCAATGTCATTCCTGGACATACGCAAATGACACCACTTCTTCTTTTTTCTTTGTCTTATGTAGTACTAATACTTTAAGAATACACATCAAAAATTTACCAGAGTTTTGTTTGAAGTTAAAAACCAAAATTATAAATAATTTACATTTCAATGTACTGAAAGCTGGAAACTTTACAATGAATCAGTTGATAAGACATCATTGAAATGAGGATAGTTGTCCAAACATAATAGATATGAGTAAATAGAGCTTAATTGATTTATGTCACTCCTTTTGTTCATTGCATTAGAATTCTGCGAAATGAAAGCCATCTCTAAGAACAGTCTTTTAGTATAGTTGGATTCAGAAGCTAAAACTCTGACCGATTCGTAATTCATTTTGTGATGTTCTTTATTAACATGTTCGGCAAGAGCAGATCTTTCAGGATATAATCTGCTATCACTGCGGTGACTAACTAAACGACTACCTAAATTGCGTGCGGTTTGTCCAACATATACCAAATTACAGTTGTTACAGGGAATCTGGTAGACAACGTTAGAACAATCCCTAATGTCACTCTTGTCCTTAACCTTTGAAAATATAGATCGTGAAGTTAAAGATGTTTTAAAGGCTATTTCAAGTTAGGGATGTCTTTTAAACAGTCTAGCCAGTCTGGGTGTTATGCCTTTCACGTATTTTAAAGAAGTATATAAACAATTGGCATTTTGTTCTCCGCTTGTAACAGTAATTTGCAACTCATCATTATGGCGTATTATGTCAGGGGTCAAACTGAATAATATCTTGGTGACTAGGTGTTTTGGATAAGAGTTGTCGATAAAAAGGTTAGACAGGATTCTCAGGTTCTTCTGATGGCAAGAAGGATCACTGATAGCTATGATTCTAGCCTTCATTTGCTTAATCAAGTTGATTTTTATTGAGTGTCGATGATATGACCAATAGTTAAGAAAACGTCCAGAACTATGAGGTTTTCTATGCCAGTCAGTTCTCAGGGAGTTGTTATGGGTTCTAATGAACCGGGTATCAAGAAAGGGGACTGAGCATAGATCATCCTCATGTTCAATTGTGAACTGTAATAGAGGGTCATAACTATTGAATACTTGCAAAATTTCAGCTGATCTATTGCTAGGAATAGCGAGGATTAAGTCATCCACATACTTTTTAACAAAAGGAATATAGAAGGACAATTCTGGGATCACCATATCCAGTAAATGATCCATCACATAACAGGCCAGAATGGGAGAGATAGTACCTCCCATAGGAGTCCCTTGTGTTTGTCTAAACACAGTATTATTAAATGTGAAATAGGTGTTGTTAAAAAGAAAGGAGATGAGTTTTTTTGAAAGATTCCAAGCTAATATTGCAATGAGAACTAATAAAATTCCAATTGTTTTCAACAGCTATTAAGGCTGCATCTAGATGTACATTAGTGAACAAAGAGACTACATCCAGACTGATAATAACATAGCCCTCAGGTAACTGATAGTTGTTAAAGCTGTTAAAGACATCAAAAGAACTTTTCACGTCATATTCATTAGAGACATATGCATTGGTCAAAATCTCAGTCAAAAAAGATGCTAATAAATTAGTAGGAGAACCAATGCATGCAACAATGGGACGTACCGAAAGCTGTGGTTTATGAAGCTTAGGTAAAGCGTAAAACTTGGGTATGACACCCTTATACCCTGTTAATTTTTTCTTTGTATCATCATCTATTTGTCCCGAACTGCATAATTCCTTGATGAGGTTATTGCATTTAGTTTGAACAGTATTAGTTGGATCTCTGTTCAATCTCTCATATATGTTATCAGAATTTAGCAATTCGAGACATAGATCTAAGTATCTCTGCTTCTCCAGAACTACAGTTACATTACATTTGTCAGAAGGCATGACAATAATGTTAGTGTTTTCACTAAGAAACTTACGAGTTTTATGTAACATAGCTCTGTAGAAGTTAAAGCTACTCTTACTGTTATTTTTATGTACATAATCAGTAATGATGTACGTAGATTTAGCTACTAGTACGTCCCTCAGTTGTGCATCCGTGACAGAGTGCAAAATTGTTTCAACGTCAGCCAACATATCCCTGATAGGGATATCTTTCCCTACAATAGGTTCTATACTGAACTTTGGACCCAAAGACAAAAATCTAGAAATATCATCGGGCAAGGTTACATTGGAGAGGTTCTTAATCCAACCCGGTTTTGTCTTTAGTTTCAAGTTCAGTTCTTGATTAAATAATCTATTATATTTGTTAGTATTTACTAATTTGGTTTTATGAAAAGTTTTGTTATATAAAACTTGTTGTTTACTAGAAAAGTTGTTAAAAATGAATTCAGAAGTAAAGTCAATGATGTCTCTTTTGAGTTTAGATAAATTAGACTCTAAATTGTTAATGACTTTAATGCAATTAGAAATTTCTAAATTCAAAATTCTGTTTTCTAACCTGGTAAATTGTAAAGCATCCTTGTTCGACTGGATGTCCTGTCTTTGTAATAATTTAGTGATGGATGAAGTGGAGTGTATGATGTGTGTAGGTGAAATGTTTGATGATCTACATCTTAATAAAAAACATCTTTTATTGTATTCTCTTGCCAATTTTTGTTTAGTCTTTGACCAATCCTTGAGTGCCCGTACAGCGAGGTCACCATAGCGATATGCGATGTTCTGATAAAATCCCATGCCTTAAAAAGAAAAGGAAAAGAAGTCTTTGCTGACAACGTAGAAAACGGAATTCTGAGGTTATTGGGATATGCAGCGGTGAAATAAGTGTACTCTTTTAACTAAGTTTCAAGCTTTCGAAAATGTTTATTTTCATCATCAGGAATAACTGAAATAAAGTGCTACTGTTAGTACAGCATCCTCGAAAACATACAGTACAAGGTGTAAAGGTTTAAAAACTTACGTTATTGAGATTTGCTTTCCGTGGATGTTGTACTCACAGGTGACAAATTCACGCACCACTCATTGATTGAGTCAAATATTAAAAAATACATGGTGTAAAAGACCAAATTGACAAATTATTTTCTACACTAACACATAAGAAAAAGACAATTAAAAAGGTTTACATGCCACGTGTGCCGGCAAGTGTGAAATGTGAGGTTAGAAGTCAATGTCATTCCTGGACATACGCAAATGACACCACTTCTTCTTTTTTCTTTGTCTTATGTAGTACTAATACTTTAAGAATACACATCAAAAATTTACCAGAGTTTTGTTTGAAGTTAAAAACCAAAATTATAAATAATTTACATTTCAATGTACTGAAAGCTGGAAACTTTACAATGAATCAGTTGATAAGACATCATTGAAATGAGGATAGTTGTCCAAACATAATAGATATGAGTAAATAGAGCTTAATTGATTTATGTCACTCCTTTTGTTCATTGCATTAGAATTCTGCGAAATGAAAGCCATCTCTAAGAACAGTCTTTTAGTATAGTTGGATTCAGAAGCTAAAACTCTGACCGATTCGTAATTCATTTTGTGATGTTCTTTATTAACATGTTCGGCAAGAGCAGATCTTTCAGGATATAATCTGCTATCACTGCGGTGACTAACTAAACGACTACCTAAATTGCGTGCGGTTTGTCCAACATATACCAAATTACAGTTGTTACAGGGAATCTGGTAGACAACGTTAGAACAATCCCTAATGTCACTCTTGTCCTTAACCTTTGAAAATATAGATCATGAAGTTTTTGTTAAAAAGTATGTGGATGACTTAATCCTCGCTATTCCTAGCAATAGATCAGCTGAAATTTTGCAAGTATTCAATAGTTATGACCCTCTATTACAGTTCACAATTGAACATGAGGATGATCTATGCTCAGTCCCCTTTCTTGATACCCGGTTCATTAGAACCCATAACAACTCCCTGAGAATTGACTGGCATAGAAAACCTCATAGTTCTGGACGTTTTCTTAACTATTGGTCATATCATCGACACTCAATAAAAATCAACTTGATTAAGCAAATGAAGGCTAGAATCATAGCTATCAGTGATCCTTCTTGCCATCAGAAGAACCTGAGAATCCTGTCTAACCTTTTTATCGACAACTCTTATCCAAAACACCTAGTCACCAAGATATTATTCAGTTTGACCCCTGACATAATACGCCATAATGATGAGTTGCAAATTACTGTTACAAGCGGAGAACAAAATGCCAATTGTTTATATACTTCTTTAAAATACGTGAAAGGCATAACACCCAGACTGGCTAGACTGTTTAAAGACATCCCTAACTTGAAAATAGCCTTTAAAACATCTTTAACTTCACGATCTATATTTTCAAAGGTTAAGGACAAGAGTGACATTAGGGATTGTTCTAACGTTGTCTACCAGATTCCCTGTAACAACTGTAATTTGGTATATGTTGGACAAACCGCACGCAATTTAGGTAGTCGTTTAGTTAGTCACCGCAGTGATAGCAGATTATATCCTGAAAGATCTGCTCTTGCCGAACATGTTAATAAAGAACATCACAAAATGAATTACGAATCGGTCAGAGTTTTAGCTTCTGAATCCAACTATACTAAAAGACTGTTCTTAGAGATGGCTTTCATTTCGCAGAATTCTAATGCAATGAACAAAAGGAGTGACATAAATCAATTAAGCTCTATTTACTCATATCTATTATGTTTGGACAACTATCCTCATTTCAATGATGTCTTATCAACTGATTCATTGTAAAGTTTCCAGCTTTCAGTACATTGAAATGTAAATTATTTATAATTTTGGTTTTTAACTTCAAACAAAACTCTGGTAAATTTTTGATGTGTATTCTTAAAGTATTAGTACTACATAAGACAAAGAAAAAAGAAGAAGTGGTGTCATTTGCGTATGTCCAGGAATGACATTGACTTCTAACCTCACATTTCACACTTGCCGGCACACGTGGCATGTAAACCTTTTTAATTGTCTTTTTCTTATGTGTTAGTGTAGAAAATAATTTGTCAATTTGGTCTTTTACACCATGTATTTTTTAATATTTGACTCAATCAATGAGTGGTGCGTGAATTTGTCACCTGTGAGTACAACATCCACGGAAAGCAAATCTCAATAACGTAAGTTTTTAAACCTTTACACCTTGTACTGTATGTTTTCGAGGATGCTGTACTAACAGTAGCACTTTATTTCAGTTATTCCTGATGATGAAAATAAACATTTTCGAAAGCTTGAAACTTAGTTAAAAGAGTACACTTATTTCACCGCTGCATATCCCAATAACCTCAGAATTCCGTTTTCTACGTTGTCAGCAAAGACTTCTTTTCCTTTTCTTTTTAAGGCATGGGATTTTATCAGAACATCGCATATCGCTATGGTGACCTCGCTGTACGGGCACTCAAGGATTGGTCAAAGACTAAACAAAAATTGGCAAGAGAATACAATAAAAGATGTTTTTTATTAAGATGTAGATCATCAAACATTTCACCTACACACATCATACACTCCACTTCATCCATCACTAAATTATTACAAAGACAGGACATCCAGTCGAACAAGGATGCTTTACAATTTACCAGGTTAGAAAACAGAATTTTGAATTTAGAAATTTCTAATTGCATTAAAGTCATTAACAATTTAGAGTCTAATTTATCTAAACTCAAAAGAGACATCATTGACTTTACTTCTGAATTCATTTTTAACAACTTTTCTAGTAAACAACAAGTTTTATATAACAAAACTTTTCATAAAACCAAATTAGTAAATACTAACAAATATAATAGATTATTTAATCAAGAACTGAACTTGAAACTAAAGACAAAACCGGGTTGGATTAAGAACCTCTCCAATGTAACCTTGCCCGATGATATTTCTAGATTTTTGTCTTTGGGTCCAAAGTTCAGTATAGAACCTATTGTAGGGAAAGATATCCCTATCAGGGATATGTTGGCTGACGTTGAAACAATTTTGCACTCTGTCACGGATGCACAACTGAGGGACGTACTAGTAGCTAAATCTACGTACATCATTACTGATTATGTACATAAAAATAACAGTAAGAGTAGCTTTAACTTCTACAGAGCTATGTTACATAAAACTCGTAAGTTTCTTAGTGAAAACACTAACATTATTGTCATGCCTTCTGACAAATGTAATGTAACTGTAGTTCTGGAGAAGCAGAGATACTTAGATCTATGTCTCGAATTGCTAAATTCTGATAACATATATGAGAGATTGAACAGAGATCCAACTAATACTGTTCAAACTAAATGCAATAACCTCATCAAGGAATTATGCAGTTCGGGACAAATAGATGATGATACAAAGAAAAAAAATTAACAGGGTATAAGGGTGTCATACCCAAGTTTTACGCTTTACCTAAGATTCATAAACCACAGCTTTCGGTACGTCCCATTGTTGCATGCATTGGTTCTCCTACTAATTTATTAGCATCTTTTTTGACTGAGATTTTGACCAATGCATATGTCTCTAATGAATATGACGTGAAAAGTTCTTTTGATGTCTTTAACAGCTTTAACAACTATCAGTTACCTGAGGGCTATGTTATTATCAGTCTGGATGTAGTCTCTTTGTTCACTAATGTACATCTAGATGCAGCCTTAATAGCTGTTGAAAACAATTGGAATTTTATTAGTTCTCATTGCAATATTAGCTTGGAATCTTTCAAAAAACTCATCTCCTTTCTTTTTAACAACACCTATTTCACATTTAATAATACTGTGTTTAGACAAACACAAGGGACTCCTATGGGAGGTACTATCTCTCCCATTCTGGCCTGTTATGTGATGGATCATTTACTGGATATGGTGATCCCAGAATTGTCCTTCTATATTCCTTTTGTTAAAAAGTATGTGGATGACTTAATCCTCGCTATTCCTAGCAATAGATCAGCTGAAATTTTGCAAGTATTCAATAGTTATGACCCTCTATTACAGTTCACAATTGAACATGAGGATGATCTATGCTCAGTCCCCTTTCTTGATACCCGGTTCATTAGAACCCATAACAACTCCCTGAGAATTGACTGGCATAGAAAACCTCATAGTTCTGGACGTTTTCTTAACTATTGGTCATATCATCGACACTCAATAAAAATCAACTTGATTAAGCAAATGAAGGCTAGAATCATAGCTATCAGTGATCCTTCTTGCCATCAGAAGAACCTGAGAATCCTGTCTAACCTTTTTATCGACAACTCTTATCCAAAACACCTAGTCACCAAGATATTATTCAGTTTGACCCCTGACATAATACGCCATAATGATGAGTTGCAAATTACTGTTACAAGCGGAGAACAAAATGCCAATTGTTTATATACTTCTTTAAAATACGTGAAAGGCATAACACCCAGACTGGCTAGACTGTTTAAAGACATCCCTAACTTGAAAATAGCCTTTAAAACATCTTTAACTTCACGATCTATATTTTCAAAGGTTAAGGACAAGAGTGACATTAGGGATTGTTCTAACGTTGTCTACCAGATTCCCTGTAACAACTGTAATTTGGTATATGTTGGACAAACCGCACGCAATTTAGGTAGTCGTTTAGTTAGTCACCGCAGTGATAGCAGATTATATCCTGAAAGATCTGCTCTTGCCGAACATGTTAATAAAGAACATCACAAAATGAATTACGAATCGGTCAGAGTTTTAGCTTCTGAATCCAACTATACTAAAAGACTGTTCTTAGAGATGGCTTTCATTTCGCAGAATTCTAATGCAATGAACAAAAGGAGTGACATAAATCAATTAAGCTCTATTTACTCATATCTATTATGTTTGGACAACTATCCTCATTTCAATGATGTCTTATCAACTGATTCATTGTAAAGTTTCCAGCTTTCAGTACATTGAAATGTAAATTATTTATAATTTTGGTTTTTAACTTCAAACAAAACTCTGGTAAATTTTTGATGTGTATTCTTAAAGTATTAGTACTACATAAGACAAAGAAAAAAGAAGAAGTGGTGTCATTTGCGTATGTCCAGGAATGACATTGACTTCTAACCTCACATTTCACACTTGCCGGCACACGTGGCATGTAAACCTTTTTAATTGTCTTTTTCTTATGTGTTAGTGTAGAAAATAATTTGTCAATTTGGTCTTTTACACCATGTATTTTTTAATATTTGACTCAATCAATGAGTGGTGCGTGAATTTGTCACCTGTGAGTACAACATCCACGGAAAGCAAATCTCAATAACGTAAGTTTTTAAACCTTTACACCTTGTACTGTATGTTTTCGAGGATGCTGTACTAACAGTAGCACTTTATTTCAGTTATTCCTGATGATGAAAATAAACATTTTCGAAAGCTTGAAACTTAGTTAAAAGAGTACACTTATTTCACCGCTGCATATCCCAATAACCTCAGAATTCCGTTTTCTACGTTGTCAGCAAAGACTTCTTTTCCTTTTATATATATATATATATATATATATATATATATATATATATATATATATATATATATAAACAAACAAGTGGTTTATTAGGGTTGCAGTCAGAAGTTTGGCCAGGATATCAAAGAAACACTCTTTTGACTTTTTGTCTAGCTTTCGGGGTTGTTTGACCCCTTTATCAAGACTCTGTAATATAAAACAAAAATGTAAGTATTTTAAAATATTACATTGTTTTAGTAAACCTACTAGTCGTTGAGATTATTAAAGAGAAGCTTGATGATGCTCAACATTTCAAATTAACAGTAGGTTAACATGACAGAATAATTATTGTATTTCTGCTAATTATTCAAAAAATTTAAAATGTATTGTGTCCTTTGTTTTCTGTTTTCAATATTTGTGTTAATTTGAAATGTTGAGCATCATCAAGCTTCTCTTTAATAATCTCAACGACTAGTAGGTTTACTAAAACAATGTAATATTTTAAAATACTTACATTTTTGTTTTATATTACAGAGTCTTGATAAAGGGGTCAAACAACCCCGAAAGCTAGACAAAAAGTCAAAAGAGTGTTTCTTTGATATCCTGGCCAAACTTCTGACTGCAACCCTAATAAACCACTTGTTTGTTGATATTGACAGTCACTAATATCCAGTATTTCTTGTATATATATATATATATATATATATATATATATATATATATATATATATATATATCAATTTACAAATTATTGGGTTAACAGCTGAAATGGAAGACTCAGTGTACTCTTTTCTACGATTCCAATATTTATATATATATATATATATATATATATATATATATATATATATATATATATAAAACAAGGTTGAAATATTGGGGTAGCAGCAATATTTCAACCTTGTTTCCTAACTATTCAGCAAAGATTATATACCTGTTATATATATATATATATATATATATATATATATATATATATATATATATATATATACAGGGTGTTTCATTGGGGAAGTAACATACGTTAACTGTAGAAAGAGGACACTTAGGCGGTCTCAAAAATACCATACTTAATGGGTCTTACTCCATTAATAACAAAGATACTGGGTGTTTTATCTATTTTGCTATTTTCTTAATTGGTTCATAACTTTTTAACCACACTGTATATGTATTTTATATTTGGCACGCAAATATAATTTAAAGTGTACAATAAATTAATTTATTTACAATTGTAAAAAATTCAGGTCCGGATTAAAAAATATTGGAAAAATATTCCGACCCCAAAACAACACCCTGTACATTAAATTTTTTTAAAATGGATTTTTCAGTTGAAAAGAGGATAAAAAACTAAATTCAGTGGTGTACTTTGAATTTTCGGCAAAATGATTTTTCCGGTGAAATTTTGAATTTGAATTCTGAAATTAAGTGAATTGCGAGAGCTCTGAGTAGAACAAAATTGAAATACAACTTACAACTTGTCAAACACACTGTAAATTGATTTTATATTTAACACCCAAATATTCTTTTAGGTATCCAATCAATTAGTTTATTCACAATTATAAAAAATCCAGGTCCGGATTAAAAAATATTGTGTAAATGTTCCGACCCAAAAAAAAAACACCTTGTATATTAAATTTTTTTTAAAATTGTTTTTGCATATGAAAAGAGGATGAAAAACAAAATTAATGGTATACTTTTCACCAAAATGATTTTTCTGGTCAATCTTTGAATTTGAATTCTGAAATTATGTCAATTGCGAGAGCTCTAAGTAGAAAAAATTAAAATGCGACTTAATTTTAATTAATACCATTATTTAATCTAAATTGGTAAAATGTTAATATTTTAGTGTTTATTACTATGTGTGAAAAATAGTTTTTGGCGAATATGCATCTTTAAATAATGAATAAATAATAAAGCGTCAATAAAGAATACGTCACTTTAATCAACAAAGTATCTGAAAATTATAACAAAACAGCGAAAATTTGCAGCATAATAACTATTCAAAACTAAACTAGTTATTCAAAATTACCAGCATCACAATTTTTTTTATTCGTAGATACGGTAAATTTTTGTAGTTAGATACCTAGTGTCATGTGTACTGTGTGTGTTGAGTAAGTGTCTTGTTACTTTGCAAAGGCAACGTCATTGTCTTTGCAAAGAGACGCTAATTGTATCCGAACGTCTGCGGTCCCTCCGGTGAGTACCGATCTCACAAGGACAGAAACTATTTTCATTTATTAATTTATAATAAACGAAAAATTTCTGACCCTGGTGAGATTCGAACTCACGACCATTCGGACCTTTCGATTCAAAAGTAGGCGCTCTTACCACTGAGCCACAGAGGGGGTCATCAAAAATTATTGTTATTTGTGCAAATGTTAATATTTTACCAATTTAGATTAAATAATGGTATTAATTAAAATTAAGTTATATTTTAAATTATTTTACTTTGAGCTTCGCAATTCACATAATTTCAGAATTCAAATTCAAAATTTTATCAGAAAAATCATTTTGCCGAAAATTCAATTATTTTGTTTTTCATCCTCTTTTCAAACGCAAAATCCATTTTAAAAAAGTTTAATATACAAGGTGTTTTTTTGGGTCGGAACATTTACACAATATTTTTTAATCCGAATCTGGATTTTTTATAATTGTAAATAAATTAATTGATTGGACACCTAAAAGAATATTTGGGTGTTAAATATAAAATCAATTTACAGTGTGTTTGACAAGTTGTAAGTCGTATTTCAATTTTTTTCTACTTAGAGCTCTCGCAATTCACTTAATTTCAGAATTCAAATTCAAAATTTCACCGGAAAAATCATTTTGCCGAAAATTCAAAGTACACCACTGAATTTAGTTTTTTTATCCTCTTTTCAACTGAAAAATCCATTTTAAAAAAATTTAATGTACAGGGTGTTGTTTTGGGGTCGGAATATTTTTCCAATATTTTTTAATCCGGGCCTGAATTTTTTACAATTGTAAATAAATTAATTTATTGTACGCCTTAAATGATATTTGCGTGCCAAATATAAAATAAATATACACTGTGGTTAAAAAGTTATGAACCAATTATAAAAATCGCAAAATAGATATAACACCCAGTATCTTTGTTATTAATGGAGTAAGACCATTAAGTATGGTATTTTTGACACCGCCCAAGTGTCCACTTTTTACAGTTAACGTATGTTACTTTCCCAATGAAACACCCTGTATATATATTGTTGTGATCTTATTTATTTATATGTGATGATATTCTTATATGTAATTTAATTTAATTAATGCATTAATGATAATCTAATTAATCAACCAGATCACATACCAATCTCAATGTTTTCAATCTCAGGGCGAATTATAAATTACTTACTTACTTTCGTGACTTCTACGTATTTCTCAGTGGTTCCTAATCGGGATAGGAAAAAATAAAATACTACACACATATGGATTACAATTATAAATCAATATTTTGTTTATTTTATATAAATGGCAATTACTGCTTAATATTTGTTATATCTTTTATTTATTTAATATAAACATTTAAAAATGGGAATCTTATTTCCTTTTGGTTTCCAATTTAAAACTTTTAATTAATAATGAAACTATTAGGATTTATTAGCAACAAATTGATTTAAGTTTGATGAAAATCTTCTGATATTAGCGATTATGTTCTTCAATTTTTAATGTGGTATTTAATACAAAAACCCATACATTCATGTCCTGACAAATGAGACTGACCTTTATCTGGTGAACTGCGAATGTCCTCACACTAAAGCCGTTTCCTGCTACCCTTGGTTGCGATGAAAAACTCGTCCTGGCCTCCAGTAATGTTCTCCTTTGAAAACTACCTCGTACAGCTCTCGTTCCTGCTTTTCTCGTGATGCCGTGTTCTACCTTTTTCGAACCACTTCAATCAGCTACCCGGATACTCTTTGCTCAAGGAGATTCTTTTCTCTCGACTCGGCCTACTTCTCGTTCCCCTTGGGTACTCAACACTCACGGAACTACACCGGCTTTTTCACTCTTCGTACACTACCGTCTCCCACTGGACTTCCCTTCTCGACCGCTCAAAACATTCCGATCTCTCATCCTCATTCAATCCCCTACTTTCTCAATATCCCTTCCAGATTCAAAAATCAACATTCCACCACAAATTTTAATTCGCCGTATTCCTCAATACCAACTTTTAATCTTTCTAAATATGTTTAATGGATTTCAAGAAAAAATAATTATTTCCCAATTTAAACTTACTTTCTACTTTTTACAAAACTTAATGACCTATTATCTATTTCACTGAGTCTTATTTAGCGTAGGCTAATGATCGAATCTTCCGCGAAACACTATAATGGTCCGCGTCACTCAACTTGTTTATCTTAGGCGCATTGTTACCGAGTTTCGTACACTTCTTCGAATCACTTTCTTAAAAACTAAATATAATAATTTGTTGTATACAGGTTGTTCTAAATTTACATGCCCGTGGCTGAGAAAATTGAAGATCTTTTATATTAATTTGAATTTTGCTTATAATTATAAATTTTAATTCTCCTATCAAATAGAAATATAACAATATATATATATATATATATATATATATATATATATATATATATATATATATATATATATATATATCATTGATTGATAAATATACATGTAAATATATCCTGTATATTTAACAATAACGATAACAAGTATTTACTTATGTCTTTATAAACAAATTTATTGTTAATTCACCAATATTATTTCTCGTTATTTCGTCTACCTAACAGAGGTACAAGAAACAATGAATAAAGAAAATTTAAAACGGATTTTATAATACTTACATAATTGTTTAAACAAAACTAATAAAAACCACTAAAATCCAATGTGTTCCCGCCCGACTAAAATATTAGGTTGTGTATTACACCCACGCCACGCCACTATCCACAGATTGCTTAGAACCAGAACCTGTTTTTATTTCTCTATAACTTTACATCAACAATATTCTGCTGGGGCTCTGGCTCTTTTTTCGATGAATCAAATAAATAAACAACTAAAAAACAAGCAAAATATTATCAAAAATAAACCAAAAACAAGCGAAATGGACACTGCGACTGCGACAACGACACAAAACACAATGGCAATGGCGCCAATGGCTTAGACCAATAATTAAATTACAGAAATTACTTGACAGTCGACAAGATAACAAGAATATATACCGCTGCAAAGCTGAAAATTAACGCAATTAAGAATTACTTGCCTCTCGTCGTTTTTGCACACAGTTTTTGTTTGCTTTTTAAGTTTTAGATTAAAGATTGCAATAACAAACTCTTTTATTTGTAAAAGAAAACCGGAAACATACAAAAGCTTAAAATATAGTTTTTATATATAGACATTGGTAGTATGTTCAAAGAATGTCTTACGGCAACATTCCAGGAATAATTTAATCAGATGTTCACCGAATGTTCCTTGAATGTGAAGGACATTCAAATATTGATAGGACTTTGGTAGTACATTCCTGGAATGTTGTGTGTTGTTAGGGTATGTTAGAAGAACTTCATCCTCACGCAAACACTAAGAAGCTAAAAACTCGTGTCACAAGGCTAAAAAACAAATTACTAAAGCAATCCCAAGATTTAAGTGATACCCAATCTGATATCTCAAATCCATCTCAAGATACCCAATAAATACATTCGAGTCATTACTCCAGTGGAACTTAAATGGGTACTATACCCGTTTAAATATTCTACAGCATATCATAGCCCTCCATTCTCTGGACATATTGTGTCTACAAGAAACTCACTTCCGGGACGAAAATGTCCGCAAAATGAGGGGATACAATGAATTCGTTAAAAACCGAAATGTACAAGTTGCGAGTGGCGGCGTAGCCATTTACGTCACTAAAGAATCTACAAGCAACACAACTTAGAATAAATACAAACCTAGAAGCGATAGCCGTAAAAATTAAAGCACAACTAAATTACACCATCTGCAACATATACATTCCTCCTGACCATTATTTAATTGAGGATGAAGTGGAGTCTCTAGTTAATCAACTTCCAACTCCTTTCATTCTTCTAGGAGATTTTAATGCCCACAATTACTCCTGGGGTTCTCAAAAAACAGACAGAAGGGGACGAATTCTATCAAACATATTCAACACCATGAACATAAGTCTACTGAATGATGGCAGCAATACTAGATTCAATATAGCTACTGGCAATTCTTCTTGCATCGATCTTTCATTATGTAGCCCAACTATTAGTCATTACCTTGAATGGAGAGTTATGGATGACTTACTAGGCAGTGACCACTTTCCCATAAAATTAACGAATTCAAGTATAAAAGACAAAATATCAAACGGAGATTGTATCCATCAGAAATGGAAAATAAAGAAAGCCTACTGGAGCTCTTTCTCAAAAATCATTGAGAATAACATATACAAAATGAATGAGTGGAAGGACGTAAATACAGCAGTAACTCAACTTAACGAAATAATCATAAAAGCCGCTGAATTTTCAATAGGAAAAACAAAACATCAAGAAATTTAAACCTGTGCCTTGGTGGAATGACGAATGTGCCGAAGCAATACAAAACAGCAAATCTGCTCTAAATAGATGTAGGAGGGAGAAAACCGCAACAAGTATAATTGAATACAAAAAACATAGGGCAAAAGCAAGATATATTACCAACAAAAGTAAAAAATAGTCATGGAAGAAGTTCGTAGGAAGCATAAACAGAAACACTACAATATCATCGGCATGGAGGAAGATACAAGGTATTTATGGAAACAAAACTTACCATGTCATTAAAGCATTAGATTATGACGGCAAACGAATAAACCAAACAAA
Organism: Diabrotica virgifera virgifera; assembly: GCF_917563875.1. NCBI lineage: Eukaryota > Metazoa > Arthropoda > Insecta > Coleoptera > Chrysomelidae > Diabrotica > Diabrotica virgifera. Next base: position 81,048,647 of record NC_065451.1, on the reverse strand, counting down.
AGAAATAGGTGAAGCATTCGCAGACTATTATCATAAGCTTTCCATAAACAGAAATATAACCAATGATAACATTGCTCTCCCTACGGAATTCAAAGAGCTGGAAAACCTTGATTCTCTAAACAAGCCACTGACAAAAGAAGAAATGGAGGAATCTCTCATCACTAAAAGACAGTTCTTCTGGTCCCGATGACATCCCTCCTATTTTTCTAAAAAACCTCACAGAAACGGCGAAACAAATCCTGCTTAATATCTTTAATCACATGTGGAATAATAGTGACTTCTCCTTAATCTGGAAGAAAGCAACAATCATCCCCATACTTAAATCTAACAAATCTTCACTCTTGCCTGAATCGTACAGGCCAATCTCCCTAACCTGCTCCATGAGTAAATTGCTAGAAAAAATAATCAATAAGAGACTAATATGGTTTTTGGAAACTCACAAATTATTAATTCGCGAACAATCCGGATTTCGACCATCTAGAAGCACACTTGATAACATTATTGACCTAGAAAGTCATATTCACGAAGCATTTGCTACTAAAGATAAATGTCTAGCAATTTATTTTGACATTAATAAAGCCTTTTATTCTACATGCCATAAAATCATCCTAAATAAACTACATCACTGTGGATTGAAAGGCAATATAATAAATTTCATACGCAATTTTTTATCTCAAAGAGAATTCCAAGTCCGAATTTCTGGAACAATATCATCAACCAAGAAACAATTAAATGGCACAACACAAGGATAAATTCTCAGCCCAACTTTATTTTTAATTGCTATGAATGATGTCTTAAAAGATTTAAAGAAACCAGTTGTAGCCAGACTTTACGCAGACGACATGATCGTGTTTATCAAGGAAAGATGTCTTAGCACCATGGCTCAAAGCCTTCAGCAATGCATAACATCCTTCGAACGTTGGTCTATAATGTCTGGGTACAATTTCTCCCCAAACAAAACAAATTGCATATTATTCTCAAAAAGAAACATACCAGAGCAACAACGACCATCAATATTCCTATACAACCAGAAACTAAGCTATACTCCACACATAAATTTTCTGGGCATGATATTCGACGAACGTCTTTCGTGGAAAAATCATATTAAAACACTAACTCTTTCTTGCCAAAAGGGCTTAAGAAGCCTTATTCAATCGAAAATTGATTATGGATGTATTGCATACACATCTGCTCGCCCTTCAATATTAAAATGCTTAGATACTATACACAACACCGCATTAAGAATAATTGTAGGGGCTTACAGGACAACGCCGGTAGAAAGCCTATACTGCGAACTGGGCGAATCAGCTCTATCTTTCAGACGACAAATTCTTAGTTTATCCTATGCCTCCAGAATAGCATCAATACCATCAATTCCTGCTCACAAAAACACGTTCTGTAATCGTTTCAAATCAACTTTTCAACATAGCACCTCTCCACCACCCTTTTATGTTATAATTCACCGGTATATATCAACGTTAAATCTCCAAAATTTCCCCAGAACGTGGTTAATGAATGAACACAGCATTCCTCCATGGATTATCAAAACCCCACATGTAAACACCTAATTGACAAAATATAATGAATTCGATACCAATCCACGTCTTATATATCAAAATTATAAACAAATAGTCGCAAAATATAAAAATTACACCCGCTTATTCACTGATTCATCTAAGTCTTCCCAAGGCGTAGGAGCAGCAGTATACATAAACAATGAAACCAAATATTTATTTAAGCTTCCCAGCTCCTACAGTATCTTAAATGGTGAACTTTATGCCATATTACAAGCGTTAAAGCACATTTCCAATGCACAAACCAAACACTCCTTAATAATATCTAACTCACTCAATTCACTGAGACTCATACAACAAACCTTCACGAAAAATCCTATAATCATATTAATCAAAGAAATATTGCACAGTCTGCATCAAATAGACCCAAAAATAGTTTTTCTATGGGTTCCCTCTCATTCTGGAATCGAGGGAAATGAAAACGCTGATCGTTGGGCTTACACAGCTGCGCAATTACCATCATTGGCAGAACAATCAATTCCAGCCGCAGATACAAAACAATTACTAAAATCAATGACTCTCAATTTATGGAATGAAAAATGGAAAACATCTACGAGCAAGTTAAGAGACGTTAAAGAAGATACTGGTCCATGGAATCCACATACAATCAACAGATCGAACCAAGTCATCTTATCTCGTCTTCGGTTAGGGCACTGTAAACTTACTCATGAGCATCTCATTACCCATACCGAAGCACCAAAATGCAGAAGGTGTAATATACCAGTATCAATAAAACATGTGCTAACAGAATGTGATGAATTTGCCGCTTACAAACAATCTATATCTGGTTATTCAAACAATGTGAAAGACATTCTTAACCTGCAAACCGACTGTAAACCTCTTTTCCAATTCCTTAATAAATGTAACCTAGCAAGTAAGATTTAATTATACACAATTTCATACTTTTGTAAACTTATTAATTGTATTCTCGTTACCCCGCTGATGGTTAATGCGGTTATTTCTAAATAAAAAAACAGACGGCGCTTAATCTTCCGTCAAGAGTAACGATTGATCCATACCTCGAATTTTCATTCACATAAATAATATACTTCACCGCGTGACTTCCTAGTTATAGGACAGTGTGCCTCCAATTCAAAAGTACCATTCGTAAATCCACTGCGACTTAGGTAGATAGTAGCTCCAAAAATACGATGTACCGGTGTACATAGACTTGTATTAAAATGTTGAACAAGTTGGAAATTACAGCCTGACAGGAACAAAAAAAAGAACCCTGAAGCAAGAAAACACTAACTACCACACATGATTAAAATAATTATTTGGAAATAAAGATATTGATTTTAACAATTTGTTTATCTGCCTTTTGGCAATAATTAAGAAAAACTTGTAAAAGTAAAGAAAAAACTTTGCGACAACTTGGAATGTATGGCAACTTATGAAAATATGAATAGCTTTCTAGAGATGGGATAAAAAAAGTAACTACAACTTTTTAATTAATTAAAAACGAAATGTTCTAACACTCACCCTTTTTAGCCAGATTAGGGGTTTAAAATATCCCAAATTGGACTCGTGATTAAAGGCTAATTTCTTGATTTAGATGCGACTCTGGGGTAGACAAGTGCACACAAAATCCGCTTTTAGCGAAGTTGTGGATATTCCCAAAAATCCTTCCACGAAGGCGGCAAATCCCCCTTGAATATCCACAAGGTTCGTACTAGTCCAGACCCCACATGAAACAGCAGCAAAAAACAAAATGCCGTTTTTAAACTAGCACGAACTTTCAGGTGCAACCGTCAAACCCAAAATCACTTTCTTCTCCGTTGTGTTCCCGAACGTCTGACACACTTGACACACGGAGGTCACCGAATAATACCGAAATTCAAACATTTAAATTTTGTGATCCTAAATATTCCAAGATATCTCTAGGAAGAACGATGTAAATTAGTTTCTTCACAAAAGTGGATATTTTCCCTTAACTTCAGAAAAATTTGATAGGCATTACCCCTATTTAAAAACTACAAAGGTTTCATTTTCGCCACCTTGATTATAATGTCAATTATAATTAAAATAGATAACCGATTTAACATGTCAATAATTGTTTAAATTATTGAAAATAGAGGTGGGACTTCCTACTTCAAATTTGGAACGTAACAAGCTTCAATACACCGAATATTGGCTTTAGGGATATAAAAGAATAGATTTGATAATGAAATGATAGTAACTAGGAAGAAAATGAGACCTGTTAATACAAAAACTAATACTACTAGGTAAGACCACTGGAGCTAGATCGAGATAAGAGGGACAATAAAGAGAGAAGGGAATGGGCGCCAACTCGGACAGCTCAACTTCTGGCGGCACAGTATTTGAAAGCTCAATCTTACTTAACTGTAGCGAAAAAGAAAAAAACCGAAATTTTGGATCCAGAATTTGAGCATCTCGAGATTTTTGAAGTAACGAACGACAGGAACTAAATGACACTGGTTACGACCACCTGAAATACAAAAAATACTCAATACTAACCTTGTCTTGCTATATTATATACTGGTAATAGGCTGATATAAGAATCATAAGTGCTAATGACAAATATATTGATAATAAATACTAAGTCACATAAAATATGTATATTTAATATATGTCTATACATACATGAAATTAGTTAACAGTTGTGATGGGATAAACGGTACACCAGGACCTAATAGCCACTACAAAATATATAAAGTACCACCACAACTGTGCGAAGAAAAGATAGGTATTAGTGAAAAACAATCAAAGTCCCTGAGAGAAAAGCATGCGTCTTAACCTAAGGTTAGTAATCTGGATAAACAACCTTATAGGACTAGCAAGGGCCCAACTAACTAAAATACCAGATCTGTATGTAAGTACGATACTTCCACACAGATACTGGGAGCTATATAAAGCTAACCGAAATGACTGAGTATGACCAACGACTCTTTTACAGAAAGATATATAAAAAAAACCTTATACAAAAACTTTTTCTCTTATTGAAATCCTCTAGATATAAATTTAATTACCCCTTCCCTTAAAGTTTGATTTATTTTAATGAGTTAATTATTATTTACCATTACCTACTTTGTTTATGTAAAATCCTGATGTATAATGTAATATTTCGCTATGTATATAAAAAACAAAAAAACCCTCTGTTTATTACAAAAATTATGAGCGGTATACCGGGTTTATATGCATATAGAACCGTTTAACAGTATTTCATGAAAGAAACAAACTGTTAATATAAAAATGTAAATAATGGTAACATAGCTTATCTGTTCCACACTCTTGTTTTCTGCCATGTCCACTAGAATAGTAAAGTTCTCTGGGCTCCTGTAAAGTCTTATTTACTTATAGCTGGGTGGAACTGTCCAAAGCTGATACTTGATGGGAGTACTGCTATATTGTTGTAGTTGTAGGTAACGGTCCGAATGATCCAAAAAGTTTGCAATAATAAGGGTAGTAAAATCTACAACAAATAACATCTAAGAAATCAAAAGTCTCCACGAATTGCTATGACAGCAAACATTTTAACATCCGATCAAAGACATTGTTTTTAAAAGAACAAACAAACATTACTTCTTAATGTATGCTGTCAGCCGTCAACTTGTGACGGCTGTCATTTTACCATTTCGTCGAACATGCGTCTTAGATAAAATATACATGGGCTCTGTTTTTATCAGATTTAGAAAAAAACAGACAAAAACTATACCACAAAAAGCTGATCAAAGAAGGTCAATCGATATGAAGGCATACTACTATGATTTAAATATTGGATCATGACAGAAAAATAACGATATGTATATTTATAAAAGAGTGGATTTTGTAAAGATAAATGATTTATTGACTTACCTGGGGTCTAAAGTACACAGACTACAGCGCCAATGCCATTCATTACCATTTGCCACATGACTTTACGATGTAAATTGTTTAATAATGGTTTTAATTCTGGAACTGAACGCCTTCATATATTTTAATATTGATGTAACTATTGTTTAGTACATTGATTGTTTGAAATCCTTATTATTTATGCCCCAGATTTGACTACCCAAAAAAAAAAATAAAAATCTGTGTACTGACTTAGTTAAATGTCGATGGCCCACTGGATCTCTCCGTGCCCTTTTTGACGGAGCGCAGAGCGCTCTCAAGTTGCGACCTCTAAGCGGTGACAGCGTAACTATTTTAGACATGTGCGGGTCGAAGTTAATTTTGAGGGGATAGTATTAATTTAGTTATATTTAATTATAATAAATTCTATCTTAAGAGAGGAATTTATAAGTAAGCAGTGTTAACTGCTACATTCTCCCTTGTCTCCAGCAAAAAAAGGAAAACTGTCAGAAGTTTCCTTTTTTTATTGCCTAGGACGACCTAGCTTTTGGACGAACCTGAGGAGGCATACGGTGAAGCCGAAACATTGTGGTATCAAACTACAAGGATGCCATACCATTGCTGAGAAGACGGGACAAAATTAATGACGAAATCATGCAGACGGTATAGAGACCACGCAAGATATATTTAATTATACTTGCATAAAGTATTGAACAGAGGAGGGATGTGTAATTGACCAAAGTTGTCAAACGACATAATTTAATTTACCTTAATAAGACCAAGGGTTAAGAAAGGCAAAAGAGAAGAGAACAAAAATTACACCTTAACCACTTACGTTCTAACTACATTACTATAAACTTATAGAGTAAGTTAACTATTTACACTACTAATTATCTACATTCTCAAGTGTTAATAAAACATTAAACTACATTACGCTTGTGTATTAACAACCCCTAATATATTACCAAGAACCATTCACAACAATTACCCTAAAATGAATCCTATCAACATACCCAACATTGACAATAGAGTGACCATATTCTATTAATCACCCGAGAGTTTAATGAGGGACTAATTTTTTTAGGACTAGTTTAAACTACATTACTACAACCCTAAACATATATGATATGGTTCTGGATATCAACATAGAAAATTCAAGGTAAAAGATAATCCATAACATCTACTCGCTTTCATAGCGGTAGGAAGACACAATAAGGTAAAGAGACTAGCAAGCCCACTATACTCATGGTATAAGGTATGCAAAAAAAGTAAAGATACTTGCAAGCCCACATCTACTCGTGGTAGAGGGTATGCACAAAAGGTAAAAGATAATAAATGTCCTAACTGTAATACCTAAACTGAACTATTGACGTGGTCCAATTCTTTACTCACGACAATAACAGTGAAGGACAGATTCATAGGACTCTATAATCAAGATAAAGGTAAGAGGTATACTCAATCAAGATATAGATAAGCGATAAACTAATCAAGGTAAAGGTACGGGATAAACTCAAGATAAAGGTAAAGATAAACTCAATTCAGGTAAAGGTAAAGATAAACTCACATCTACCTTCTCATATGTAAGGTAGAAGGGCATCTACCAGCATAATGCTCAGTAGAGAGACAAATAAGGTAACTCACAAACTCACATCTACCAATCCAAGCAAGTGGTAGAGAGACAGGTAACCAAACTTGTGGTAATAAGATATGAAAACTTGCATCGTATAAAAGATAATACAATAGGAGATGACAACCAAGTTAAACAGACTTACTTACTGCCGAACATCAGAACGATCCAATTCTAAATGACACATTCTAAGTTCAACCTAAGAGACATTCAAGGAACAAAACGATAAATATCGGTGTATTTCTGAGCCAAGTGAAGGGCACAAGTCCAGGGTGATCAGTCCTGAACCCACGCTAAAACCCTGACACAGTTAAGTGCGTACCTAAGCTTTATGGGCATGGTTCATGACTCCATGCAGACCATAAATCAAAGCAGATATTCTAACAAGAACAAAAAATTCCCTAATTATCACTAAAAATCTATTTAACCCAGAATTCAAGATAGGGAAAATTCCCATTATCCATCCTGTATTCCTATGATATATAATTTGGACTTTCAAGAGTTAACTAACAGCAAAATGAACAAGTCCATAAACTAAGATATTAACCAACAATAAGATAAGTTAAAATAAGATGAAAGGCACAACAAACAGATGTTAACCAGGTAAACAAAATAGATAATCGGATCTTAAATAACAAACTGGTCCCTCACAAGTTAATCTTCGTCTGAAGATGAACCATCTGAATTATCAGATAAGTTATGTGGACCTACAGTCTTATCCTCAAGTAAATCTTTGACATGAAACCTTCCTAGTTTCCTGCCAGTGGAGGTTTCCTTCAACTCATAAATCAAAGGAGAAATAACCTTAATAACAGTGCAAGGTATGTATTTTTGACACAGCTTGGCAGATTGGAAATTCACTTTATCCGACTTGACAAAATTTTTCTTCAAAACGGAATCTCCAACTCTGAAAGATAAGGCTCGCTTTCTCAGGTTATAATGGCACTTATTTCTATCATAAGATGCATTTAAACGTTTGCGAACATCCACATAGATATCAGGAAGATGCTGAAGATCTTCTAAACGGTGTAGCTTATCTGATATTGCAGGAAAATTAGTGGCATTATCTGAAATCTTACCAAAGTAATCACCAGAAAGAGGAACATGACGACCAAACATTAAGTACGATGGAGGATATTTGGTTATTTCGTGAGAAGAAGTCCTGATAGCTTGTACTATAGAGTGGATATGAGTATCCCAAGCTCTCTGATCAGGAAAAGAATATGATCTTAAAGCAGTCACGATGGATTTATTAACTCTTTCGGTAGGATTAGTTTGTGGACGATAATTAGCATTGTACCAAATCTTTTGTACATTATATTTTGCCATGAGATCACGAAAAGCCTTAGCTGTGAACTGGGGCCCATTGTCGCATGACACGATCTGTGGAACGCCATAGATTACTAAAACTTCATTCTCCAGATACTTAATAATCGATGAAGTAGTTGCCTTAGACATGGTATGAACCAAAGAAAATTTTGTAAAATAATCGACAACTACTAAAACATATTGAGAACCTTTATACGACTTAGGATAAGGACCAATAAGATCTAACGATATAAGTTGGAAAGGAAAATCAATCCGTCGATAACTACCCATTAAACCTGGTTGGGAAAGATTTGTCGACTTACACGTAGCACAAATTTTGTATCGAGCGAGATAACTACGAATAGTCTGACGCATCTTCGGCCAGTAATAGAGTTCAGAGATACGACGGAAGGTTTTGTAGAAACCAAAATGAGCTGCAGTAGGATGGTCATGAAAAGTGGCCAAAACCTCAGCTCTATTTGGAGTTGGAACAACTATCTTCCATTCCGACATTCCAGTAAGGGCATCCATAGAACTTAACACATGTTTATACAAAACACCATGTTCAACTTTAAAATCAGGAAATTTACCTGGAACATTCTGGACATCATACAACATTTTTCGATACCAGTCGTCTGGTTGTAAGGTAGATAAGTCTAACAAATTAATATCGAATGTCCTAGAAAGTGCATCAGGGACTACTACACCTGCAGCTTTGCGATGAACAATTTTATAATCGTATTGTGCCAATTTTAAAATCCACCTAGCCAAACGAGGAGATGGATTCTTCATACTCTGTAACCACACTAGACTACTATGGCCAGTTATGACCGTAAAAGAACGACCCTCAAGAAAATATCTGAAATGTTCTATACCCATAATTATAGCTAACAACTCTTTTTCAGTTGTAGTATAATTTTTCTGGGCTTTATTTAACTTCCTGCTTGTGTAAGCTATAGGGTGTTCTTCTCCATCGACAATTTGATAGAGAACACCACCAGATGCTGTGTTTGAGCAGTCAGTCATCAAATAGAAAGGTTTGGTAAAGTCTGGGGCTACCATAACTGGGGAATTTGTGAGAGCCTCCTTGATTTTAATGAAAGCTTCATTAGCTTCAGGAGTCCACACAATATTTTGTCCCTTTTTCCTATTTTGAAGCAAATCAGTGATAGGGGACAACAAGGTAGAATAAGACTTAACAACCTTTTTATAATAACCCACCATTCCTAACAATCGACGGACCTGAGTGGTATTTTTAGGCACAGGAAAATCACGAATAGCTGACACCTTGTCAGGATCAGTATGAAGACCATGTGAATCTAGAACATATCCTAAAAACTTAATAGAATCACGACAAAAGCTGCTTTTATCCAAGTTAATCGTCAAATTTGCATCTTTTAGACGCTGAAACAACTGCTGCAATACAGAGATATAAGTTTCAGAATCAGGAGTAATGACAAGGATATCATCAAGATAATATTGACAAAAGGGATCTAGAGCCGGACCTATTACCAAATCCATTAATCTACACATAGTCTGTGGAGCAGAAACCAGACCAAAAGGCATTGTAGTGAACTGATACAATCCTTTGCCATTTACTGCAAACGCAGTAAGCTTCTTACTCTCTTCGCTCAAGGGAATCTGGAGAAATGCCTTCTTTAAGTCGATAGATGAAATGTATTTCGCGTTTTGTAACTTAGTCAGGATGATATCTATACGAGGTATAGGATAAGCATCCCTGTTCACCGTTATGCTGTTAAGTTTACGTCCGTCGAAACAGACACGAAAAGTCCCATCCTTCTTCTTCGTCAGCCACAAGGGACTACAAAACGAAGCCGAACTATGCTCAATAATACCAAGCTTAAGCATTTCATCTACCTCCTTAACTAAGCTTTCATTGCCAGGCTTGAGGCAAGGGATATTGGTATTGTCTGAAGGGCTTAGACGAACCCACATCAATGTGATGTTCGATGAGATGAGTTCTACCTAACTGATTCTTCGAAGAGATAGAAGAAAATGATTTGATGACCTTATTCAACTGCTCTAACTCCTGAGCATTAAGTCTACTCATATCTTTAACTGCATTAACACAAGAGACATTAAAAGAAGAGACCGATAAGGAAAATTCCGTAAAATTTAATTCACTATTAAATGTTCTCAGAAAATCCATTCCTCGGATAAGTGAATTTTTAACAGAAGCTATAACAAAAAATGCAATCATCCTTTTACACGAACTAACAGAAATCTCAGTTGTAAACTGACCTAAAATCGGTTGGACTTGACCATCAGCTGTAGTCACCTTCAAACTCTGATCGATTTCTATCTTAACATTAGAGTTCTGGAGAAATTCCAGACCTAGAGAACCTAAAATAGAGATATTGGACCCTGTGTCCAGTAAAGCTAAACAAGAATGTCCTAAGATAGATATTTTGAGGTATGGACGATTATCCTTGTTTTTTACGAACCAACAATGAATTAATGTCGACATCAAGAAGAGAAGATACGAGATCACCTGGAGTCACTACAGAAGAATCACAAAGTACATGATCCACTAACGTTGTCCTCTTTTCGGTTGGTATTTGCCATTCCGTGGTCTTTTGCCTTTCGGTGGAGGTTGAGGTGGTTGATTGGTTGAGGCTTGGGCCTCCTGACTCGAGAAACTGGTTCCTGGGTCGTGCGGATTTGTGATAGTATCCCCTGTGTTTCGATGAGGAGCGGTTGCCAGGGGCCATCCACTCCTTTTTTCGTTTCCCGAACAGAATTCACACTCAAACTTACGGACACCTTGACGTCCACACCCATAACAGAACAGACCTCTGGGTTCAGAACATTCGTAATACCCGTGTCCTTGGATGGGACAATTCCAACATGTAATCCTTGAGTTGAAAGCAGATACCTTACCAGACCGAGAATGGTTGTGCCTACCTGAATAGGACGATTCATTGTTTCTGAAGTTTGACCGACTAGGGACTTGGGACACACTATCAGAAAACCACGACAACACTTCCTCCAACCTCTTACATTTTTGAGTGAGATCTGCAATCGAGGGATTATCAGTGAGTGCCAGACTCGAATGATAAGACGGCAACAAATTTTTATTGATAATTCTCACTATATGGGGTTCAGAAAGAGGAACCTCCAAACGTTTGCACAAACTAACAACTTCATTAATGAAGATAGTGACTTTCTCCTCTGGAGCTTGTCCTCGTAAGGGTAAGTAGGTAGTAGGGTAAGTAGTTCTCGTCTGTAGTCCTCGTAATTATAAGGGAGAAAATCCGACCTAAGTTTGGCAACTAACTCTTGCCATGAAGCAAAACTACCTCGGTTATTGAGGTACCACGTAAAGGCTGAATCCCTAAACAAATCAGCAGCCGAGGAGTAACACTCTTCCTCGCTGTTCCCACGCGCTATACGCAGACACTCTACCTTTTCAAAAAAACTAGCATTTTCATTAGGTTTACCTGAAAAATATATGCCCCATTTATGAATAGGAGCAGACTTCACAAAAGGAAACGAATTTACAGAAACACTAGCATTATGGGGCGTGGAATGAGCCTGTGGAGTCACTTTAAAATCAAGTTCACCTTCCAGAGTAAGAATTCTGAAATTAAGAGACCTCTTCACTGCATCCTCGTCCTCTGTTGTAGGTTCCAACAGATGGACTCTACCTGCAACATGACCTAACCGAGAAGTATAACGACCATAGGCAGTATCACTAGAGGTACCAACAAACGAACTAATTTTGGCCTTGAGATTTGCAAGTGTAACTTCTACTTCAGGAAGCTCATCACTAAATTTAAGATGTGAAGCTGACAGAACAGCATGACTTCGGTTCGCTGAAGTTTGCGTCAGAGCACCCCTCAACGTTACCATTTTCTGATCAACTGCTGATATCGATGGATCATTTAAATGACGGACTCTTAACTCATACTCCAATTCAGGAGCCAACAGATGCTCTACCTTAAACGCTGACATATTACACAACTAGGAGATACACTTGAGAATGAGATATCACAAAGTAGGAAAAGTTTAACTTACTCTCTGTCCTCAAGCTAATGTTCGAGTGAATACTTATACCAGTAATGTCTGTTCAGTCGTTTAAATGGATGCAATGCACTGCCACAACTCCAGGGAAACCTAAAAATTTCAAAAAATGTTACTTCGAGGTAGTGAAGCGAGTTATCTGGATGCTACTCCGGACTTTTATAAAGAGGTGACGTTATTAACGTTTAGGTATTTAGAATTTTAAAATATTTTACTTTAATTATTATTAATCCAAAATAGATATGTAGTTAATAAAAAAAACTAAGCAATTTATTCAGTCTACCCAGTATATAGCAAAACAAGTTTATTCAATATAAAGATATAAAATAATACGCAAAACAACAAGTTGAAGTACAAAACTAAATGTTAAAATGAGAGTCTAAAGACAGTGGTTGTGCTTTAAAGTTAAACAACCCAAGATAAAACCAAAAAGTTCAAGGAGATATTTTTAAAGCCAGAAGTGCAAAAGAAATAACCACGTTGGGCGCCAATTTGTAACCCAATACTCTGGGTATTGGGATTTTGAAGGAAAAAAAACTGACGAAATAGGGGAAAAATAGGAGAGAAGCGAGTTATGACACTAATGAAGAGTGGCTTAGCTCAGAAGGATAAATCAAATGGGCAAAGAGACACTAAATCTCAAGTGAGGATTCGGGCTAGCTTCAATACACCGAATATTACTAAAATACAGGGTGTTACATTTAAGAAAACCCAGAAAATACTCATTCCGAGTTTCGACCAACCATGTATACTAATATGAAAAATTTAACTATACCAATGACTCTTAATAGAAAACTATATTAAAAATCATTTGAACATTAATAGAGTTTATTATGTTAAACTACTACAATCCTACAGGGTGTGAATGTTGCTACGAAATTAATAAGAAAACGTAATTATCTTTTAATCTACCCTGTATAATATTATAAAACCTTATATTTTAAGAAAGAAGAAATCGAGGAGGATCCAAAAATGTAAAAATATACAGGGTGTCCCATTTAAAAAAGCGAAGTTACTATCAACTTCCGGTATAACCGGAAGTAGCAAAGAGAAGAAAATATTTTCATTAAATAGTTCATATAGTGTGTTCGCTAAACTCAGACGCAACTGGCTACATATTTTAGTCGATAATTTTTTTGATTTTTGCCAATTTTGAAAAAATTGGCGAAATTACTAACTATTTAGTGATTATTAACTATTTAGTAATTATTTTTTGCTAATTTTACTAAAATTGGCAAAATTACCGACTAAAATATCTAGAAAGTTGCGTCTGAGTTTAGCGAACAGACTATACCTTAGAACCCTTGTATTCAAATGTTCATGATTCTCTTAGCTTTAGTTCTCGAGATATTTCTAATAGGCCCTTTATCTGCCTCACCCTGTATATCGTAACCATTTTCCAATTTCACTGTTTTCGTTCCTGTAATCAGGGACGAGGCCCAGATTTTGAATTTTGCCGAACTATGCTTGTGCCAAATGAAACCAGCAGCCTGCTATTTTGGAATTTGGGAACAATCTTCTTATAGAATTGTGAATGGCTGTTTCAAAGTCTGCCACAATAATTTCTAGATTCAGATTTAATCCCAAACTTGAGCATTTAATTTGCAAAAGTTTAAAAAGATTTTTGTAAGAACATTCCTTCTTATTTTTGCCAGTAAACAGAAAACAAGTGAAATATAATATTCCTTTCCAAATACACATACACTGTGAACAACTGCAAGAAATGATCTGGACAGTAGCTGAATGTACCGATATACAGGGTATTTCATTGGGAAACGGAAATACTTTAATTGTGAAAAGAGGCCACCGAGGCGGTTCTAGGTATACTACATTTTTTGCCCAACCTACTTTTATAACCGACTTACAGGGTGTTTTATCCATTTTGCCAATTTCTTTCCTAAGTCATAACTTTCGAACCACCCTCTATATTTTTTTTTGATATTTGGTACACATGTGTCTCATCCAAAACCCAAACGACCGACATACTAATCACAAGAAAAATCCAGGTCCGGATTAACAAAAAATTATTAAGTAATTGTCACCTTAAAACAACACCCTGTATATTGCAATTTTGAAAATCTGTTTGCATATTTGAAAAGAGCACAAAAAAACTAAGTCTAATCGTTCGCTTGAATTTTTCGGCCAGACAATTTTATGACTTTAATTTTGAAATTATATTGAATTTTTAAGAACTCTGATATTAAAAAGCAGGTATTATTAACTTTTAACTATAAATTATTAAAGCTATTGAATAAATACTCATTTTAAAATTAATCAATATTTATTTACCACATTGGAAAACCCAATTATTAATCACAAAAACAAATCCAGGTCCGGATTAACAAAAAAACATAAAGTATTTGTTACCTTGAAACAACACACTGTATATTGACATTTTCAAAATTTGTTTGCACTTTTGAAAATACCACAAAAATCTGAGTTTATCGGTTTGCTTTAATTTTTTGTGAAGGAAATTTAATTACTTTAATTTGATTCTTTTAAAAACACTGCAATTAAAAAGCGGATTTTTAAAGCACTTTTAACAATAAATTATTAAATTTATTAAATAAATACCCATTTTAAAAATAATCAATACTTATTTACGACATTCAAACGACCCACTTACAAATCACAACAAAAATCCAGGTCCGGATTAACAAAACAATATCAAGTAATTGTAACCTTGAAACAACACCCTGTATATTGAAATTTTCAATATCCGTTTGCACATAGGTATGAAAAGAACACAAAAAACTAAGTTTAATCGTTCGCTTCAATTTTTGTGGCCAGACAATTTAATGAATTTAATTTTGAAATTATGTCAAAATTTTTAAGAACTCTGGGAACTCATAATAAAAATTTCGATATAATTTTGAAAAGTAATGTCATTAAAAATTGTCTGCACAAAAAATTAAAACGGAATTTAACTTAGTTTTTCGTGCTCTCTTCAGTTGTGCAAACGTATTTTAAACATTTCAATATACAGGGTGTTTTTTCAAGGTCACAATTACTTTGTATTTTGTTGTTAATACGGACCTGGATTTTTCTTGTGATTAGTAAGTGAGTCCTTCTAACGCAGTAAATAATAACTGATTATATTTAAAATTAGTATTTATTCATTAACGTGACTGATTTATTATTAAAAGTGCTTTAAAAACCTGCTCATTAATTTCTAGGTTCTTAAAAATTTGAATATATTTAATTTCAAAACTAAAGTTAATAAATTTTTGCACAAAAATCAAAGTGAACCGATAAACTCGGATTTTTGTGATGTTTTCAAATGTGCAAACAAATTTTGAAAATGTCAATATACAGGGTGTTGTTTCAAGGTCACAATTACTTTATGTTTTTTTTGTTAATCCGGACCTGGATTTTTCTTGTGATTAATAATTGGGTTTTTCCAATGTGGTAAATAACTCTTGATTCATTTTAAAATGAGTATTTATTCAATAACTTTAAAAATTTATAATTAAAAGTTAATAATACCTACTTTTTAATGTTGAGTTTTTAAAAAATTCAATATTATTTCAAAATTAAATTTAAAAAATTGTCTAGCCGAAAAATCGAAGCGAACCATTAGACTTAGTTTTTTGTGCTCTTTTCAAATATGCAAACAGATTTTCAAAATTGCAATATACAGGGTGTTGTTTGTGTTAAGGTCACAATTACTTTATAATTTTTTGTTAATCTGGACCTGGATTTTTCTTGTGATTAGTATGTCGGTCGTTTGGGTTTTGAATGAGACATATGTGTACCAAATTTTAAAAACATATACAGGGTGGTTCTAAAGTTATGACTTAGGAAAGAAATGAGCAAAATCGATAAAACACCCTGTAACTCGGATATAAAAATCGGTAGGGCAAAAAATTTAGTGTACCTAGAACGGCCTCGGTGACCTCTATTTACCATTAAAGTATTTCCGTTTCCCAATGAAACACCCTGTCTAATTTGCTATAATTTTGCAAATGGTAACCTTTGCTAGACACGAAAATAAAACAATTTCTTCAATATCGTCGGTAACGAAAACAAAGCTTAATAGTCATTTTTTTTATAGACGCAATATCGTCTGTTCTACTTTTTGGTAAAACCCGTAGAGTTTTTCTTCTGTTCTTATAAAAGTAGTGTTACCAATATAAGGATATAAATTAGTAAAATAGTACTGAAAGTGAAAATAAATTTAAACTTTCTAAAACTCAAGTTGGTTTTCCCAGAAATTATAATCTCCTGCTTGGGGACCAGTTGAGTGGTGTCATTAAAGTACCGTAATTAGTATCGGTAGAAATTAAGGGTAGGATTATCTTTTCGCACCTGCTCGGGGACGAATTGAGTGCCGGCCATTTTGTTGTATCTAAATTGACCACTCCAATATAATCTGTGTAAGCTGGCATCTGGACAATTCCCATTAATAGCTCAATTGCCAAAAAATCCGTCAATCCGTTTTCGTTGACATTGATTGAGGAACCAGAACTTTGTTCGGAATAAAGGTTACTTTGATATGTTATCATTTCTAATAACTCAATCATCAAAAAACATTTTAAAGTAATCAGTTGGAGATAAAATCTCGTCTGGAACTTGAAAATTATCCTCATCAATATCTACTGGGTAGCCAAAAGGATCCTCTGTTCAGTTGTATATTTTTTCTTTCTTAGTTTTGTTTTTCTGTTGAACTTTGTGTTGTTAGTTCTTCTTTAAATTGAGAGGTTTATGATCAAGCTCATCTGCTAAGGTTTCATCTACAACATACCCAATACTTTCGTCTAGCTCGTTGTTTTTAGCACCTTCTGCATTTTCTACCTCTTCATTGTTTGCTTCGTTTTTCAAGATCTCCTCGTTTTCGAGCCATACATTCGATAAAATAGTAAACTTAGCTGAATTTTCTAATTCATCTTCATCAACACCCTCTATTACAGGATATGCTAAAGGGGCGGACGGTAACATATATTCTTCATTATCACTTTCAATATCGGAGTAAATATTTCTATTGGTAATTAATATATTAGGTCAAACTGGCAAACAGGTGTATGTTCTCAAAGAAATAGTTAAAATTTGATTATGGACACTGACGTTTGAAGAGTAGGACAACCGTTCGATGTGGAAGGAAGGTTAAGTTGATTATTTTGATCTAAGGGTCTCTCCGTTGTTTTAGATGGTGCAAATAAGCTATCAGGAAACACGTCACGGTTAAAAGGATAGATAGCAGTTTTTTCAAAGCCCTTAACTGCTGTTTGAACTGAGGTTGTTCTTTGAAAAGCAGCACCGTAAAGTTTTGCAACTTGTGCAATTGTGACCGCTCGTCCGGGATGGTTGATCAACCACTTTGTGAGTTCTTGTTCATAATAGGTATTAAGAGGAGCCATAAAAGAAACGTCCAGTGGCTGGAGCCGATGAGTCGTATGAGGAGGAAAGCATAGTATAATAACATTGGTTTCTTTCGCAATATTAATTAATTCAATGCTTTTTGAATGCGCTCTGTGCCCACCCAACAGAAGTAAGACTGGCTTGTCTGGTTTCGAATTTGAAAACTCAATAAATTGCTTGAAACAAACTATAAAGCTCTCTGTTGTAATCCACCCTGTTTCGTGGAAGAAAGCAAAGGATCCTGCTGGAGCATCGTCCATTAATGCGGGATTTTCTCTTTTTCGTGGAAATATAAATATTGTGGGCATGTAGTTTCCAGCAGCACTTATACAGGTCTCGGCTGTCACTAGTGTTCCTTTTTCAGATGAAGTTAAACCTACTTGTTTCTTCCCCATCAGAGCTACAATTTTTGATGCCTTATTAGGAACCGTCGTGATTTTTGTTTCATCGACGTTATATATGTCCTGAGATGTTATGTTTCTTTAATATATTTTCCAATAGATCGAAAAATTTGTTCACTGCATCCCGATTGAATCCCTTAGCTCGTGCCAAGGAACTTTGCTTCGGAGAGCGCAGTGCAAGTCTTGGATTTCTTTTTAGAAACGGATAAAGCCAATCTTTGGCAGCAGCTTTCTTACTCCTGTTTTGAAGGTATGATAAATTCCATTGGCTTCAGTTAATTCAAACGCTAAATGGCGTAGATCCATTAATGTAAGGTCAAACAGCCTCTCTTCCATATTGACGATATGTTGGGCTAATTCATCTTCCCGTTCCTTGGAAAAACACTTTTGTAACGTCCAAGCATTTTTTCTGAAGATTCACTAGCTGTCAACCCAAGTTCACGAGCCTTTTTTATCCGTCTCTCAAGTGTTGTCTGAGGAACGTTGAAATTAGCTGAAGCCTTTCGGTACCCCGTTTGACCATCTAAAACGGCTTGCACAGCTAATTTCATACTCTTCATTACAGCTCTGCCTATTCATCGTCCTCTTGTACGGGTCCATTGTCAGATCTGAAAAAAACGACATAACTTAGGCTATATCTCTAACAGGTCTAATATGAATCAGTAAATATAAAAAATCATAATCATACATTAGACAAAGTTAAAATTCAACAAAAGCAAAATGATTTGATATTAATGCCTGTATAAAGTTTTATAGACATAGGATATCTTAAAATACTAAAAGCGTTACTTGACAAACGTGGCCTGACCCAGTTTTACCCGACGTCCCCATTTTGTTCAACTCTCCCCTACTCGGGTACGAATCTGAAGACCAGGTGGTTCCCGACTTGCATCGCGTTAATGACATGTCCAAATAAGGATTGGCATGTTTGATTAGCGTGATGTATCACATTATGTCTGTGAGTTGGGAAAAGATTCATGAACATCATGATATTGAACGAGATTAGGTATTTCATATTCTCGCTAAGAGGGTAGGGTGGATTTTGGCTGAAAGTATACAATTGTTGCATACTTTCTGGGTTTTGTGGAATAGTCCTTCTGGCCGGACAACGGGGAGAGTGTGCGGGGTGATTTCCCTGACAGTTAGGGTACGTGGGATTTTGAGTATTTGGACAGGAGTTTTGATTGTGTTCCTGTCCACAATGGGGGCATCTTAGGACAGTGGCTTGGCAGGAATTTGCCAGATGTCCGTTATTGCTGCACTTCGTGCAGAATTTTTGTCTAAGTGTGGCAGTCGTGGCTGAGAGCGGTAATTCGCAAGTGAGGGGTTGTCCGTTGATAAGGATTCTGTCCCTTAGTGCTGCCGCGTAGTGAGCCTCAGAGTTCGTAAAAACTCTGACTAGGGAGGAGGGCTATCCGTTTGTTTGGAAATAAAACATATAACCCTAGTGAACGGGAATGAGATGGTGAGTTGGTCCCCTATCTCGGCTTCTATGAAGGATCGGTCTACTCCTCTGATGACTAGGTGGTAGTCAGTCTGAGTAGAGTGCTGAGGGTTGGTTTTGGTTGTTCTTTGGCGACCGGCAAAGGACGTTACCCGTAGGTCTCTGCTAGTGATTTGCCGTAGTTTTTGCTCGAAATCGCGTGAGCTTATGGGCACTTTTGAGTTGAGGTAGGCCATCCGAAGGTGTGGCGTTACCACAAACGAAGCATAATTAGAGAGTAGGTCATTGGAATATAGTATGTGGAAGAGCCTGGCTTGTAAGTTTATATCGTCTGTGATTTGTTCTATACGGTAGGTATAGATTTTTGGAGGAGGGGCTGTCAGGTTTGGGGCTTTATGGGCGGTGGCTTGGACTTCAGTTGGCATGTGGATGTTATTTCCGCCAGAAGGAATATTGTTTTGTGAGCTGTTATTATTGCTTATCGCCAACACTATTTAAAATATACATCCAGAAAGCTCTGGAGCAATGGAGGAAAACAGTTGCTGGGATGGGAATAATGATTGAAGAAAACTGCTTAACAACTTTGTTTTTTGCTGATGACCAAGTAATTCTTGCCAACGATGAACATGACATGGATTATATGCTAAGAAAGTTACAGATCGAATATGAAAAATGGGGCCTATGTATGAACATGGAGAAAACGGAATATTTGAGAATAGGAGAGGAAACCGAACATCCGGAATTAGAGTTAAGAAATGTAAGGAATATAGATATTTAGGAAGCATAATATCAGAAGAAGGAACTACAAAAAGAGACGTACAGCATAGGATACAGCAAGGAAGGAAAGCAACTCGTATTTTAAATGGTCTAACAAGGTGAAGCTGAACACAAAGTTAACAATCTACAGAACAATTGTGGAACCTATTATAACTTATGGAGCAGAGTGTTGGCAACTCACAGGAAAGGAAAGAAAAAATATAGAAGTAGCGGAAATGGATTACTTACGTAGAGCATGCAGAGTATCTAGATTAGAACATGTACCAAATGAGGAAATAAGACGACGGACAAAGAGTTTATATTCCACGGTTGACCATATAGAAACAAAGAAATTGCTATGGTATGGTCATGTTATGAGGATGTCAGAGGAAAGATGGCCAAAAAGAGCATTAAATTACACACCCATAAATAGAAGAAGAAGAGGAAGGCCTACAGAAACATGGAAGAAAGGCAAAGAACAGTCTATGGCAGATAGAGCTATTGACGAAAACGAATGGGTGGATAGAAAACGATGGCGAGCGCAATGTGGGATGCGGAGGAGACCGTAGGAATCCCACTAATTATATATTATTGCTTTGTGAATCAATTGGATCGTTATTTAAGGTGGAATTAATATTGTCTGTGACTGTATTTATCAGTTCCTTGTCGCTATAACTACTATTACTACTGGTAACACTATCTCTACGGCTATTTCTACGATTACTAACAAAGGTATAATTATCTGATAAGCTATTTATACTATGGTGTATTCCACGAATATACGACTGTTTTGGATTATCGCGACAACGAATAGTGTGCAACATAAGAAGTACGAAAGTATTTTGCTCTAATAATTACTCCAATAAACAACAATATAATTTGCAATTTAGTTTCGTTCTTCATATTTTGCACAGTAAAATATTCGTTGTCGCGATAATCCAAAAGGGTCGTATATTCGTGGAATTGGGTATACTTGTCCTTCTCAAGGGGCAACTACGGGGTCTTTCTATATGGGAACTAGTGTGTATGGAATTTTGTAGGGGAGTGCCGGGCCTAGAGCCGCCTGTACTGGCTCTAGATTTGGGCCTGTGGTTTTGTTTAGATTGCTAGAGTTCTTAGTTGACTTTTGGCGTTTTTGATAAATGTTGAATTCGTTTACTTTACGTGAAACTCCAGATTGGAGGTTTTGTAGAGCACGAACGGTCGTGCTGATGTCGGTGTCATCGTTGATGGATAAATTTTCAATTGCTGAATTGTTCGGTATGAAGGCAGCTTCATTGATTTGGGTCGCGGATTTTTTCATACGAAGGGGAGGGTAGTTATCGTTGGAAAGATGCGGAACCGCGTCGCGGTTCCGACTTTTGGAGCATGTGACGCATCCGTTGTCTTGCATAGTGATAGGGACCGTGGACGACTGTGTTTTTTTTTTTTCATCGTGACCACGTGGTAGACGGCTTCGAGGTGACCTTCCCCACCTACTCGGATGCTCACGCGCTCTCTTCTTGAGCGTGGGCTCCTCTTGAGGTTCTCAAACACCAGAGCCAGGGGCTGGGGCTGTCTAACCTTTTTACAGGTTCTACAGTGTCGAATCCTGTCGGACCAACAGGTGTCTCCCGTATGTTTCAGTCAGTTATAGTGTACCAATGACCTGAAAGAGAATTTCTTACATTTAGAAAGGATATTCAGATCCGCCTGATATCATCATGATATCAGGCGGATTAGTAAAAACTGGCAACAATCAGCACAAAACAGTGAAGTGTGGAAACAATTGGGGGAGACCTGTGTCCAGCAGTGGACGTGAATTGGTTGGATGATTAGAAAGGATATTATATAGACCGTAGTCTCTCAATATCCTTGTACACTATAACTGACGCCGCGTGGTCTTTTTCGCCCTCTTTTTTTTCCTTTCTTTGTTCGCAGGGCGAGTAACGTCACAGCCGTGCTGCAAGCTATAAGCAGGCTCCGCCCGCTAGCTTGCTTGAGAACGGCTTTGGCGCTCTCGTGGCTTACGTCACTTACGTGCTGCTTGTTCGCTTCTTCGATCGTAACCACAGATCACCTACCTTCTCTAGATGTTTCACGACAACGCTTTGGTTAAATATGAAAAACAGCGCTCCAAGCCGCTTGTATCGGAACTAATCCAAGAAGGAATTTCAGCGGGAATTTCAAAATGTAATTTTGGTGTAACGAAATGTTAGGTTAGGTATTAACATATTTAAATATAGTGTATAGTTGAAAAAAAAAATAAATTTGCCTTTAAAATATGCAAATTATTTTTAATTTCAAATATACAAAATAACATTTGGGAAAACAAAGACATTAAAACGTATTTTATTTATTTATTTAATACTGGAAAAACCACTTTGTATATAATTTTTTTACAAATCGTTAAATATATATACAGTAAACTCTCTCTTAACGGACACCTCTTCTATACGGACGGTTTTTGAAACAAAACTCATTCGGCGATATATGAACCTGTACCCTTTAACTCTAACTCTGTAACTTTAACAGGAACTTGTTAAATAATGTGTTTTGACTGGAATAAGGTTTTAAGAATTTTAACCGAAGTGTCTGATTAAGCATATTCAATAGACCTCGTTAAATTTGTATGAGTGTTTAAAATTTGATTCGTTTAATTCGTTTGATTTCGGATTAAATTTCACAATAAATTTTGTGTCCATCTTAACATCTACCTATATAATTAATTAAAGTAATTGAAATAATTTTAGTTTTGATTGTTTTGCAACGTGAAAAATATGGCGTCTGCCAAAAGGAAGTTTTTAAATTTGAAAGAAAAAGTCGATGGGGTTCATTACGGCATGGGGAGACGTTAAATGTTATGACAGTTAGCAGAAACATTTGGAATTGGAAAACCACAAGCCAGTGAAATCTTGAACCATAAAAGTGATTTAATTAATCAGTTTTCTGAGTGGAAACACGAAAGCGAAAAGAATATTTTTGAAAACCGAAGGTGCTGTATTGGACCTTTAAATTGTTTTCGATTGGTTTTGTAAAGTGCGGTCTAAAAATATTCCTGTTTCTGCTAAAATTATTCAAGAAAATGCATTAGAAATTGCAAGGGGACTAAGTTTGATATGGAAGCTTCTGGTGGATGGCTTCTGGCCATTGGTAACCGGAAAAAGTAAACATTATCGTTGGTTCAAGGGTTCCCCACAGAACAATTACCTATCGAATTGTACAGCAATAAGAAGATTGTACAGCAATTTTTTGTTGAATGAAATTTTTAGTATTACTTTTTTTAATACGCATGCGTCTATTTTATATTTGAATGTTTTTAGTAGATGAATAGTTTTAGTAATGGATGAATGTTTTTAGTCAAATGTTTTAAGTGAATAGTTGTAGTAATGGACGAATGGTTTTAGTTGAATGTTTTAAGTGAATAGTTTTAGTAATGGACGAATGTTTTATGTGAATAGTTTTAGTAAACCCAGATGATGAATGAATTTTATTCCTATGTTCCAGACAATGCTGCGTCTCACCACAATTTGTGTTATGTAATGTTAAAATTAATGTTTCTCTTTATATATACATAGGTACATACCTATGCTTATTTTTTAAAATTCTAAGTTAAAAGGTGTCGCGAAAAAAGGTCGCCAACAATTGGTCGAGCGAAAAAATGTCGCGCACATTTGAGCGCGTATCAAAAGGTCGCCGGCGAAAAAACAGCGCCGACGAAATAAGGTCGCGTGCAATTGATCGCGCGAAAAAAGATCGCGTCATGTTTTACATTATTAAAACCATTAAATTGGTTTTCAAAAAGGTTCTAAAGAAATTCTATTTGCATACTTTAACTTTATGCATTATGAGCCGATTAGTCTTGGAATTCCATCTAATTACTTTTTAATGTATTTTGGATGTATAAGAAGATGGGAAAAATAACGTATATCTAAATACTTTTTAATGTATTTTGGATGTGTAGGAAGATGGGAAATATAGGAGAATGGGAAATTATTTCATATGGTATTTTCAGGTTATTCAAGTGAATATACTTGAAAATTGAACAATTTTTAACATGAAGAAAGTATTTTTTTTGTTCTACGTGAATAATTTTAATATATGGATCTAAATTCAGAAAGGTACTTTCCTTCACACTTTTTACAGGCTTAGGACTGTCAGCAAAAAACTGGCGTGTTTAAAAGTGTTTGCTCTTCCTAATCGGATATCGTTAAAAATGTACAGTAATAATAGTTCTATTTACAGTATATATTACATACAAACGAATACCAGGTACCAGTTTACCTATTTTTGGTATTTTCAGAGACCGGTAATTAGCATAATTGGTTCTTAGTAGAAAGTCGTTATGCAGATTAGTGAAGAATAAGTAGTTTAGATAAGGGCACCTTATTGTGTAGGTATTTATTAGGAATTCCATGAAGTCATTACGATAAGACATTATTGGAAATGCTAAAATAAATATTGTACAAAAGTTCTTTGTCTAATTGTGCGTTATTCACTAATGTGGTAATTATTATTCCATATTCGTGAAACGTACTTTTATTACTTTTTAATGTATTTTGGATGTATAAGAAGATGGGAAAAATATCGTATATCTCATTATTCATTAGCTTGTCGATTTGTCAAGATGGTCTTAACTTACGTAAAGAGTCAAAAAGGTGCCAATATGTTGGTGTATAATGGATATATCCATAGAAAGGAAAAAACGATTGATCAAAAGACAATTTGGAAGTGCGCTCAGTACAATAAGCATAAATGTACCGGGAGAGTTCACACAGTGGGAGATGAAGTAGTGAAAAGTACAAGTCACAACCACGTTGCCGATGCGTCAATATTAGAAGCAAAAAAGGCTTGTAACAGAATGAAAGAACTGGCTCATCAAGTTGAACTAACAACACAAGGAATCATAGCTACCGTTTCACAAGAAGTGTCTGTGGGTGCAACTGGGCAGCTACCTTCTATTTCATCCCTAAAGCGAACTATTCAGAACACACGCCAAAGAGTGGAAGCTATTCCGGCAAATCCAAGAAGCTTAACAGAGCTTATTATTCCGGAAGAATACACCAGAAACAATAACGGCGAACCGTTTCTTTTATTTGACAGTGGTCCAAACGAACAGAGAATTTTAATATTTTCCACTGAAAGAAATTTAACTTTGATGGCGAGCTGTGAACACTGGTATGCCGATGGAACATTCACATGTACTCCTCTATTGTTTGGTCAGCTGTATACAATACATGGCGTACAGTATAGCAACGTTATTCCAACTGTTTTTGCTCTACTTCCTAATAAAACTCAGGCAACATACACTCGACTCTTCCATGAATTAAAAACGTTACGACCAGGTTTACGTCCTACAACAATAATGGTGGATTATGAAAAAGCAGCAATTAATGCTTTACAACAAGAGTTTCCTGAAGTCAGAATCCGTGGATGTTTCTTTCATTTCACACAATGTTTGTGGAGAAACATGCAAGGTACAGGACTGCAACAAGTTTATACAGAAGACGCGAATTTTGCTCTACATCTGCGACAATTGGCAGCCCTAGCCTTCGTACCTGAAGTAGATGTTGTTGCAACATTCGGAGAGCTACTGGACAGCGAGTTTTACACTCAAAATGAAAATTTACTAACACCTTTAATAAACTACTTTGAGGATGTATGGATAGGCAGATTGGATCGACGACAACAAAGAAGACCGCCAATGTTTCCAAGGAATCTTTGGAATTGCTTCGAATTTATAGAGGAAGATCTACCGCGTACTAATAATGCTGTCGAAGGTTGGCACAACAGCTTCTCCTCGATATTAAATGCAGCAAACCCAAATCTATGGAAGTTTATTACGGGGCTAAAGAAAGAAGAGAGTTTAAATCGATTAAAAGTGGAGCAATACATAGCTGGAAACCAACAACCTCAAAAAAAAATTTATAAAGATACAGCGCGGCGAATAAAAACGATTTGTTTGCAATACGGGAACCGGCCAAATCTAGAATATTTAAGAGGAATTGCCCAAAATTTTCAACTGCAAGTATAAAAAACTAAAAAACAATTAAAAAAAAATTTAAAAAAAACAAAAAAAAAATAAAAATTAAAAAAACACAAAAAAATAAAAATAAAAAATAAATAAATAAAAATTAGAAAAAAATAAAAAAATTAAAATTAAAAAAACTTTTAAACACGCCAGTTACTAACTGCCAGTCCTAAGCCTGGATAAAGTGTGAAGGAAAGTTAAAGTATGCAAATCTGTTATTAATATAAATGTATTCTTTAACTATGATATCTTCAATAAGTACTCACCAGTGACAATGTATTAATGAAATTGTGCCTGTTATATAATTTTTAACCACAATATCATTATTTTATTTGGGAAATTTTATTTTAATAAAGATGGTAGCCCTTAACCTACCCTATCTATATGTAGTATATACCCTGTAAAATATATTAAGCTTATATTAAAACTTACTCTTAAATAACCAAGGGTAAATTTTGCGACACTGCCAAGTCGTGAAATAATACCTCTAGGTACTTTCCCTACAACATTTACAGTTAAAATTACCTTAATTCGACCATTAAATTGGTCGAACATTTTACATGATCAATTTCAAATAGGATTATTTACTTCCAATTATTTTCCTATTATTTAAAGTGGAAAATAAAACTAAAGTCATTTAGAAGTCAATATTGGGTTGACGAAATATTTTTTACCAATAGGTTAAAATGACTAATAAGAAAATATTTAACTGTTTGGGTCATTATTTAACAGCAATCCTTTAGTTCTATTGCATCATCTAAATCTGACCTAAGCCTGGATTAAGTGTGAAGGAAAGTTAAAGTATGCAAATGAAAACATATTTTCTGACGCGATCTTTTTTCGCGCGATCAATTGCACGCGACCTTATTTCGTCGGCTCTGTTTTTTCGCCGGCGACCTTTTGATACGCGCTCAAATGTGCGCGACATTTTTTCGCTCGACCAATTGTTGGCGACCTTTTTTCGTAGATCCAAGTTAAAATATTTTTTTCTCTTCAACGGACACTTTATGCGGAACAACTACTGTCTGGTCAAGGGAGAGTTGACTGTATATAACTTAAACTAATTAGAAATATGCTTAATTTTATGAACAAAGTTTACAAAGAGTCAGAGACAAAAATAACAAATACAATTTACTGAATTACACAAAACGTCAACATTAGACTATAAAAGATAATGAACTAAAAGTTTAAGCTGCTTCGATACCCAAATATAGATAAAAAATACTACTTGTCCATAAGGGTATTGATATTTCTTCATTAAGAAACTCTTCTACCGAATATTATTTTGGAAAGACCATAATATTATGACTTTTGTCATTTACAGAACTTAGGAAGAGATGTTGCAGATTTAACTTAAGGGGGTGAGAGTTATATGGTTTTTTTGCAGAATATAATACTCAGTGAACAGGATTGGGCAGCTGTACCAGAATCCCAAAAAGGAAGACCATATGGAAGATGAGACTCGAACAAAGAAAAATATGTTATTTTTATTTTGGAAGATGCTAAATTGTATTCCTTCGAGAAAGAACAGCATAGCAAGCTGAGGCTAGTTTCTTACTTAACAAATCGAAGGTTGCTGTGTAAAAAAATACCAAGAAATTTTACAGAATCAACGGTACTTCTATAATAAGAGCATATAATATACATTATATAAGCATGAATAGAAATTAATGACTGTTAATAAGATGACCAAACTATGTAGAGATAGGATGCTATGGCCTAGATATAATTTTTATATGTATGTGCAATTAATGTTATCGATCAGTTAAATATCATCCAATATATCGAATTCCATTCATCTTAGTTAAGATACTTGAATGTATTTATTTATTTATATGGATATACCATTTACATAGGAACAAATATAAAATTGCTATATATAACATGGTAGATAAATAAACTACTCAAAATGAATATTGAAATTGCTTTAAAATCCAATAAGTAAAAAAATATGTATTATTTTATCAAAATGTTTTTTCTCTTCAACGGACACTTTATGCGGAACAACTACTGGCCGGTCAAGGGAGAGTTGACTGTATATAACTTAAACTAATTAGAAATATGCTTAATTTTATGAACAAAGTTTACAAAGAGTCAGAGAAAAAATAACAAATACAATTTACTGAATTACATAAAACGTCAACATTAGACTATAAAAGATAATGAACTAAAAGTTTAAGCTGCTTCGATACCCAAATATAGATAAAAAATACTACTTGTCCATAAGGGTATTGTTATTTCTTCATTAAGAAACTCTTCTACCGAATATTATTTTGGAAAGACCATAATATTATGACTTTTGTCATTTTACAGAACTTAGGAAGAGATGTTGCAGATTTAACTTGTAGGGGGTGAGAGTTATATGGTTTTTTTGCAGAATATAATACTCAGTGAAGGGGATTGGGCAGCTGTACCAGAATCCCAAAAAGCAAGACCATATGGAAGATGAGACTCGAACAAAGAAAAATATGTTATTTTTATTTTGGAAGATGCTAAATTGAATTCCTTTCATAGGAATTAAAAATAAAATTAAAAACAGCATAGCAAGCTGAGGCTAGTTTCTTACTTAACAAATCGAAGGTTGCTGTGTAAAAAAATACCAAGAAATTTTACAGAATCAAGGGTACTTCTATAATAAGAGCATATAATATACATTATATAAGCATGAATAGAAATTAATGACTGTTAATAAGATGACCAAACTATGTAGAGATAGGATGCTATGGACTAGATATAATTTTTATATGTATGTGCAATTAATGTTATCGATCAGTTAAATATCATCCAAGATATTGAATTCCACTCATCTTAGTTAAGATACGTGAATGTATTTAGTAATTTATAAACTACTAAATTACAACTAGCAATAAAATTCCTAAAATGTTATGTGTATCCTGTATTACTATATGCATGTGAAACCTGGATCATGAAGGTTAATATGATGAACAAATTAGAAGCCTTTCAGGTGGGGTCATATCTTATATGACTCCATGGATCAAAATATCATAGGTTCAATGAATTTCAAACACACAAGTCTTAAACAGAATAGGTCAAGGCGAAGGTGACTTGACAAAGACAATAAAAAAGCAAACTTGAATATCTGGGGCATATAATGAGAGGTAACAGATACTGGAAACTGCAGTTAATACTGAATGGAAACATTGATAGAAAAAAAAGGGATTGCTGAGAGAAATATGCATGGCTCTGAAACCTTTGTCAATGGGCTGGCTTATCAGTTGATGAATTGTTACATGCCGCACAAGGTCGAAAACAATATTAACAAATTGTCATGGAAGCTACTCATGCCTAAATTTGGGCACAGTACTTAAAGAAGAAAAAGTTGCATATAATTATAAAATAAATTCAGGCTTTTTAATATTTTTTCTTTTAACTCTACTTACATACATCTTTTTTGCCAAAATTTTTGTTTTATTGGTTCCTGAGTACTGGCTTTTCCCTTGTAGAATCCGATTGACATCTTTACACCAGTTATGTACTATGGTATTAATTATAAATTTTAATATCAACTTAATTAGATTCATTTTATGAGACTTGCACGTCATGAATTGAAAATTTACTTTATCGAATACAATAGACTCAATAGTATTTATTAAATTTTTTGAATGTGGTTGTTCATTCAAACAGAAGTAAACAATTTTTACAATCCCATAAAATGAATCTATAAAAGAAGAAGTTGGATAACATAATCTCCTAATGCCAGTGGTGTATTCCCTTAAATCAAGGAGCATATAATTGTCAGATGCATAATTCACAGAAAACAGTGTTTTTCTGCAATCTGAACAATGAACGAATTTTTTAATTTTTTTTTAAATAAAACCTGCGACATAACTGGTGGAAAGTTCCTGAATTTTTTGTACAATCGGAATCTTTGACGTACTTACTCGATCAGCATACGATGTTTTATACTCATCACAATTTGGAGATGGTATTACATTTGGATTAAAAAGTTTCGCCATGGGTAAAAAAACATTAATGGAATCATCCTCTTCGCAGTTAAATGTTTTTTTATATCTGTGTAGAGGCATAACAGAATTCACCAATAACGTTTTAAAAACCCCTGTAAATTGGGAGGCTGAGGGATTGGTGTTAAGTGCCCCAAAACTTCTTAATTGACCAAATGTATTCTCTAAAGGATCCTGGTTTAGCCTTCTTGTCAGTAAATATTGGAATCCTTTAGCCTTGACACAACTCCAAATTGCTTTTGTATTTTGAATGACCAAGCTCCAGTTCTTTAAACTTGGTGGTCTTCCTTGATCATGCTTTGATTTTTTTATGAACTCCATTGTCTCAAGGAGAGGAAGTGCTTCCTGATTCCAGAAATTTAAGTGGGCTGATTTATCAGAAAGGCCACATCTTAATACCTTTCCTTTATCAGGAAGTTTATTGGACCCATTCAATGAGTCAAAGAGGCGATCGAAAAAGTGCAATATGCTCGCAGTTTCATTGACATTCACTCCAATTCTCCTTTCAGAATCTAAAAATAGTAAGAAATATTAATAAAAAAACACAAAAAAGTAATAATAATAATTTACCAATGCGATGAATTAATTGAAGTGCCGCTGCTACTCTTTGACTAAGTATTTGGGCTGCCATTCTGACTTTCATTTTTTTCATCTTGTTTTCATATATATGTTCCTCTGATATGTGGGGAAGAACTCAGTCCATCAGAAGCTTCAGTGTCGTATTCATACAGTTTTTCAATATGGCTCCACTTCGCCATTTTTTTGATGTTATTGCTAACATATGATAAATCTTTTTTCATTAAATTATTTCTTACTCCCTTCAAAAGATGAGGAGGATCATATAAAGGATATATAGTACATCCTTCTATCTCAAAGGAGTTCCTTCTATACCGATTGCCATTTCCTTGTCTAAGGTATTCAGCTTCTGTGTCTTTTAATAGTGTATTGATTACTGCCGAATTCTTCTGATCACAGTAATAGGTTTAAGACCAATGTTAATTAAATTAGACACTACTTCTATTAAAATTTTTTTGATTTGAGGGGTTTTTGCACCACCTCTGCTGCAAAAATGGTAAGAAATTGGTGATTTCCACGGCTTTCTTAGACCTCTTACCATAAAAACTAGGACATGATCTGCAGTGTATACATCTCGGTCATCGCCCATGTCTTCAAAGCCGTCTATACACCTGGTGTGTTCATTATATTGAAAACTAGGCATAATCGCCATTTCGTCAAATAATACTGCTATATGTTTGTCCATTTCCTCCATCTTTGACGTAGTTAATTGTAGTGACTCAAAGATTATTTTATTAATTCCTGGCCCACCAATAGTTTGAGCCAGAAGTCTGTTTAGTGTTGCTTTACTTGGTAATATAAACAGATTTGACAATATACTATATGAGCGAGCACTTTGTTTGTACAATGACAAAGCCAAAAATTTCTCGTCAAGTGTAAATCTTCTTAGCTTTTTGGATTTACAACCCTCTCTGAATTGCATCTGTATGAGCATAGATGCCATTCTATTAATGTTTTGAAGATCACCCAATTTATTTGTTTTATAGAATTGCTCCGCTTCAAACAGTCTCCTTTTAAATGATTTTCTGCTGTTTTTTTCTGTGGAACATTTATGGTGCAGCTGTTTCAATGCTCCATATAATTTTTTCTTTTTAGGGGTGATTGTACTTTTCGTTATATCACACTGTTTTAGTATTTTTAAGGGTGTGATATTGTTAATGGAACCACCTAAAAGTAAATGTGATTTTAATTTCTTTATTCAATCCTTGCAAGGCAAAATCTATTCATTATAATATTAACCTTCAAGTAGAGGGTTCTTTTATGTCAGTACTGCTTGCCTGATGCTTGTTTGTTAAATTGATAAACATAATATTATTAATTTTGTTCTGAAGCTATTATAAATATGGGCGATATCATTTTAAAGTCTTCTACTTTAAAATGTATAATATACGTCTGAATTGCCAATATAAATGAGTCAGATTAAATAAATTATTAGAAGAATTTTTTTACTTAGCAACAACATGTTTGTTTTATTTTAATAATATTTTATATTTTGACAACGAAACCCGATTTGGGCTTCGAAACGTTAATCAATTCATTTTTTAGTAAAATTGTGGCTTATTTCCCATAAAAAATACGTAATTATAATATTATTAGTTTCCACATTTAAAAAAAAACAGAATAAAATCACTTTTGACGTTACAAATATGTATAGTAACTATACAGTTTTTAACTGCTAAAAACTGTCGCTGTTTTAGCAATAGGAGATCATGAACACAGGCAACCTATTTCTAGTTTTCAGACCCAACTCATAACACTGAGAAAATTACCTAACTTATATAAAAAACTCTAGCATCACTATTCAAAGGTTAACTGTTAATTTTATAATTAATCATACTACAGAAAGTTTACAAATCTGCTGATGACAATACAAAATATAAACTCTTGACAACAATAATTACCTTTTAAATCCGTGGTCTTATCAGTTTGTACAATTGCAATATCTTCATTCGGTAACTGTGCATAATTGTGTACTGCAATTAAAAAGTTTCATAAAATAGTAACCAATTATAAAATTGTGTGGTTGGCAGATGAAAGCAGACAAGTCAATGTTTTAAAAACATTTTTAATTATTAAGGTACTAGTACACTTTAGAAGACGAAACATAATAATTTTTTTCTCAGAACTTTTATTAAAAATGAACATAAAACTTTTTACATATTAATATCTAACTCTTAGAGAGTACAAAAAATATATTTTTTCCATTAATGCACGTGCACTAATATTGTAGAGGGTGCAAAAGGCCAGGCCTCGAAAAATGATGATGGACAGTTAATCTCAGGTTCCGCCATCGGAACTACTTTTTTTCGATGCCTCGAATTTGGCGCCCTCTGCAATATTAGTGTACGTGCATAAATGAAAAAAGATATATTTTTTGTATTCTCCAGGAGTTAGATAATAATATGTAAACAGTTTTATGTTCATTTTTAAGATATCCGAGGAAAAAAATCTTGAAAAAATGCTTATTTTTGGTCTTTGAAAGTGTACTAGCACCTTAAAAACACATATAAAAAAAATTGTGTACCACTGAAATACAACAGAAAAATCAATGTCCCTTATCAAATGGTTATCTTTTTCATAATCACAATTTTAACGTTAAAACTCAAAAAGTGACTGCTTCAGGCTGCTGACCACACAATAATTATTAATAGTTGTATTTTGATAATAATTTCCAAAGTGGAAGTTAAATTTAATATACACAGTCCCTGGTCAAATTGTTATGACCCTCTAAGAATTTTTACAAAAATCAAATATTCCACTAGGTACGCTTTGTTTAAAAATTATTTTTTTAATTTAATTGTGTTATGTAAAGTTAATGTTAGACAATAACTATAATATATATTTAATAATAGACAGCAATAAAACATTTGAAAATATTACATATTTATATTTTTTTTTTAAATATTTTGTTGAGGTTCTGACCTTAATCCCATATAAATTGTTTGGGAGCTTTTAAAACAAGAAATTTCTAATGAAAAGGTCACCAGCAAAATTGTTTTGATTGAAGAACTAATACATCATTGGAACCACAATGACAAATTGAAGCAAAGTGAATTTGATTACAGCTATAGTATTTTTACTGCAAAAGCGATATTACGTAGTTCAAAATTTTTGACGTAAGAGAACTGTCAAAACATTAGAATGTGACTTTTCATTATTGCCATGTTTATTATAAACATGGCAATAATGAAAAGTCACATTCTAATGTTTTGACAGTTCTCTTACGTCAAAAATTTTGACCTACGTAATATCCCTTTTGTAGTAAAAATACTATAGTACCCATCTTTACATAGGTACTTCCAATGCAGTTAAATTCACTTTGCTTCAATTTGTCATTGTGGTTCCAATGATATATTAGCTCTTCAATCAAAAGAATTTTGTTGGTGACTTTTTCATTGAAAATGTCTAATTAATATTAAATATTATTATAGTTAATGTATAACAATAACATTTCATAACAAAAGTAAATTTAAAAATAATTTTTAAACAAAAGTAGTATTATAGTAATATATTAGTGGATTTTTGTAAAAATTCATAGGTGGTTAAGTATAATAATCTGGCCAGGTACTGTATAATATACAATGATGAGCGGGCTAATAACCGTCACTACAACGCAAAAGACGGAAAACATAAGGCATTGTAAAATAAAGAGGTAAAACTAATACAGGTTGAAATTATAGATATAAACGTATACATTGACATTACATTATATATTTTACCATCTTTAGAGATCTGTGACAGTAGTAATTTATAAAATTCTCCTGTCACAGCAACTTTTCATACTATCATAATGTATTATGTTTTCCATCTTTTGCTTTATTTTGCTGGTTATTAGCGTGCTCATCACTGTATAATCAAAAACATTTCTACCATAATGGTGTAAAGTGATTCCCAAATAAAATAGTATATTAATACCTAGTTAAATTCCCAATACTTACTACGATCAGGTATCTCAAATGATAGGGACATGTGTGAGTCGGTACTTGTTGAAGGACTTTCAACTGAAACAAAAAGTTAATAATAATTTAAGTATACCATGATTCACTTAAGGGCAGCCGAAAATTCAGCCGTTATGATCGAAAATGATTCTCTGAAATGTCTCTTTCCAACGATATATAACACATTACAGTAGAAAATATCCATGGCTACAAAATTATTTATTTTTTAAACGTCTTATCAAGATACTGTGTACTGGTAGCTTTATAGCCTAGTAGAGTGTTTTATGTTTTTTGTGATTTCCCGAATATTAGGTTTTTAACTTTTGACGTCAAAAATCTCTGGATCCTTAGATTACAGAAGGTCCAAATTTTTACAGTAGTTGTAGATAGATAGTATCAAGTTCCTCATAAAATTTTATTGAAAAATGTGCAAAAACAAGTAAAATAAAAAATAAAATCTAACATTTTTTGGATTTTTTAATATGAGTATTTTAAAAAAATTTAAAATAAATGCTTCTTTTACTTTAACTTTACAAAGATCTACGTGGCACTAAACAATGCATCCAATTTCAAAATAAAAAAAGGTCACTAAGTGCTTTGGTTACACAGCAATGTGACATAATGTTAACATTGTTGTTAAATGGGACTTCGGGTGCCCTCAAGTAAAACAATTTTTATTATTACATATCAGGGTTACTTACTTTGTGTTGTATTGGCTTCCACACACAAATTTGAAATACTAGAGTGTACATTAGAAGAGGATTCATCTAAAATTAATCAGAATGTTACTTGTTTTCTAATAACAAATACTTGTTGAACTCACCATGCAAATGCAAGCTAGGAATTGCAGTTGAATACAATCTATGACTCCATGCTGATATAAAGTTATCTTCAAAGTGCCTGTTGCATAAACGTTTTGTTTTATAAACTTTATCTGGATCCATTGCATCCAAATCGGGATTTTTAATTGCACTAAGCCACTTCCTAAATTGTACAATGTCTTTATTAGGATTTAGAAAGGTATGTCTAATTGTTGATGAACTTGTACATCCTATGATACAACACTTATTGTGAAAAACCATATTTATTATTAATATATTATGTACCACTAATTATTATCAAATTCTGGGTATATGAACGACAGAAATATTAAAACTGAATATAAACCAAACTGATTTCAGCTAATGATAACAATCACGCTAACGCTAATCACAAAGAGAATGGCGATGGCAACGTGATGATGATAACACAACAAAAAACAAAACGACCATCAACGAGGTGACGGGTGACGCTAATCACTGACAGACTGACAACGACAATTGACAAATTATGGCACACTCACTGATATAGAAGAGATCTTGACTCCAGAGTATAGCGACATCTCAAAAAACGTATCATTGCTAAAAATGACATTTAGTTTAGTATGACCTTGAGTTACCTGCGTGAAACATCTAAAGAAGGTAGGTGATCTGTGATCGTAACTGAAGAGGCTACATCACATGAACAAGTTTAAGTTTTAGATTGAACATCAAAGTTCTCGGTACTTTCGGATTGAGCATTATCACCTTTGATATTGTTTTCTAATGGACGATCCGAAACATAAGAGGTAAAAAATTCGTGTTCTTGGAATATGTCTTCATTAAGGCGATAGAGCCCCGATACTTCAAATGGTTTAATGTTGTTCGATGGACAAAACTCTTTTGGAAATAATTTTGCTATTAACTCTGCAACGTCGTAAATACTTATAAGCTGGTCTGGGTGCATAAGCATCCATTCACAACAATCTGTATTGTAATACGTTTTCATTGTACCAAAAACAGTCCTATCCAGCGGCTGAAGCTTGTGGATCATGTAGGGATGGAAAGTAACCAATGTTATGCTATTGTTTTGGCAAAACTGAATCACTTGTACATTAACGTGACTATCATGGTTGTCAAGAACTAGACTAACTGGGTCTTCACTAGATGATTTTACATGACTTCTAGTTTTTAATATCACATCACATCACAATTAGCACACTGAAATCTTAAAATTATTCTTAATGTGTTGTTATAAAGAATTGTTTATAGTTTTGATTCATGATGTTTTTCATTTGCAGTGAATAACTGTGTGTGTTATTTACTTTTTTTGTGGCTTTGAATGTTGACATCTTTTTGTGAATTTTGTTGGAATTCATTTGTTGGGTTTTCAGAAAAATGCGGACCTAATATTATGTCTTGAAGTTGATGTTGAGATAGTTGTGTGCTTCTTTTTGCTGGATTTAACAAATGCCGTTTCTTTTTTCTTTTAACTTTAATCCACTCTCCGTATCGTCCATTTCCATTTCTTCTTCGGTGTCTCTGCTCTCAGAAGACATATTTCCTTACTATTTGTTTAAGTAAGGATTTTTTGCAACATAAGCTTTGTTCGCCGCCAATATTATTTTCTTTTATTCCTATTAGGGCCATATAATTGAGATGGAGATTCACCTGCACGAAGAGCAATGTTAGGCAAGGCGCTCACCAACGTAGCAACCAAACGGCGCACAGTGGTCCACTTCCACTTTAAACTTATTTTTAGTTTGAGGGTCCTGCCTGTAAGTATTTTTGGGAACTACTTATTTTTCTCAATGCGTCTTTGTTTTTCAAGAGCATCTCGTAAAATTGGTCGCAGGTGTATTTAAAGTTCACTCGAACCATCAACATTGAACTCATTGTTGTTATATGAAGTCGTGATTTCTCATTTGACCACAAGTTGTTCATGATGGAAAATACTCTTTCTACGGGAGCACTAGTTCCTGGCAAACACATAGCAAATTCGACCACTTTCAAAATAGTATCGTATGCAATATCCTTACTATAAAGCCTTGCGAATATTTGCTTCCATCGCTCTTCAACAGGAGTTTTTACTTTAGTTTTGTCCACTCTGTTCCATTCCGTTAAGTTTTCAGACACAATCTCCTTTACACACTGCCACTGGTCAAAGAGTTTGGTTTCTTCTTCTTCATCCTCAGATATTTTCTTGATCTGTTCTTCAGAAATTCTTTCAGTTCTTCAGTTCTGACAGTATAAATGTGGAAGTATTTATATACTTTAACTGCGAAACATTCAATATCAAACGGCAGACAATCTACGGATGTTTGAATGCAGTTGTGGACTATGTGGGCACCACATCCTACTCCGATTATTTCTTTCCCTAAACTATGTTGAAGATGTCGCCACAAATTATTTTTCCCTTTTCTAGCGGCCCCACCAAAATTTGTATTAGTGTTGTCAGCACACATAGCTACTAATTTTTCCTTAAGGTTTTTGTTTTTTATTAGTTCCTCAAGCATTTTGCTCTGGGTATCAGATTGTTCGTTTGGAAGCGAAGAAAATGAAATCATTTTAACGTGGACTCCGGATAACGGCAAAAAATAACGAACAAGTACAGGAAAACATTTTTCTGCCTTTTTGTTTGATGCGTCTATGCTGAGAGAAATAGACCCACACGTACTCAATTCTTCGTCCACTTCGTTAATGGATAATGGAGCCAAGACATTACATACGATTGCCTCACTTTTTGTCTTTCCAGATGAATATTTTGGCTCATAAACCTTTTTAATGAGTTTGGAAAGACAGTCATTTGTCCTAAAGCTGTGTCCATGAACAACTGCATGGTAGGCGAACATGCCTTCTTGTGCAGGGATTTTATCATCGGTGTCCTTTTTTAAGATGAAATTCTGTAAATTAGAAGAAGAGCTGACAGCTTTCTCAGCATCTTTATGTTTTTTCGTTTTTGTATGTTGGGTAATATCATTTCTTCCTCCATGAGCGACAGAAAAATGGACACCACAGGTTTTGCATAGTACTTTTGATCTGTCAGCGGTAGAAATGTCAGTTTTAATAAACTTAAATTCTCTCTCCAAATCTTCATTGAAAACACATAACCGTTTTTGTTTTTTTGAGAGTGACATTATTCGCAACACAAACACCAATTAATATTAATGATGACACTTTCACAAGTACGCTAAAACTGAGCAGCCATGCGACCGTATTCACCGAAAGAGAGACACAATACAACGCACTAAACTCATGCACGCACTGGCGACTAGACCTTTAGGTAGAGAATTTTGCACTTCTGTCGAATGTGCATGTCGGTAGGCGCACCTGACGGTACAGTGTACAGTCAACAAGAAAAGCTTCTCGTTCATCGCGAAGTACAGCCGATGCAACAAAACACGCATTAAGTAGCACATACACGATACATTTTCATGCACTTTTTAAAACTGTACTAGTTTTTTTAAGCTTTTATGAATTGCGATGAAACTATTAATAAATTATTATCTTTGTTAGTAAAAATATACATTTTTTTATTTTTGCGTGAAACCGGGACATTTTAGGGAATTTTCTGAAACCGACGGGACGCCCTCAAAAGCGGTCAAAACCGGGACTGTCCCGGCCAAACCGGGACGTATGGCCACCCTACCAAAATATGAAAGCGTTTTTTGATTTGCATGAAATTTGGTATCCGGGGGTTTTTGAGTTCGCTGATTACGAATTCGAAGTCGGAATTGAAAAAAACAAAATGGCGGGTGTATATATTGTAAATATATTGAATGCAGTTGAAATTTGGTGTCCAGGGGTTTTCGACGTTGCTGATTACGAATCCGTAATCGAAATTTGAAAAAAAAACAAAATGGCGGATATAATATGGCGGGTATATGTATTGCAAATATATTGAATGCAGTTAAAATTTGGTTAAAATTTGGTATCCGGGGGTTTTTGAGGTTGCTGATTACAAATCCGTAATCTAAATTTGAAAAAACAAAATGGCGGATATATGTCGGGCATATGTATTGCAAATATATTGAATGCAGTTAAAATTTGGTATCCGGGGGTTTTTGAGCTCGCTGATTACGAATTCGAAGTCGGAATTGAAAAAAAAAACAAAATGGCGGATGTAATATGGCGGGAATATGTATTGCAAATATATTGAATGCAGTTAAAATTTGGTATCCGGGGGTTTTTGAGGTTGCTGATTACGAATCCGCAATCGAAATTTGAAAAAACAAAATGGCGGATATAATATGGCGGGTATATGTATTGCAAATATATTGAATGCAGTTAAAATTTGGTATCCGGGGGTTTTTAAGGTCGCTGATTACGAATTCGAAGTCGGAATTGAAAAAAAAAACAAAATGGCGGATGTAATATGGCGGGAATATGTATTGCAAATATATTGAATGCAGTTAAAATTTGGTATCCGGGGGTTTTTGAGGTTGCTGATTACGAATCCGCAATCGAAATTTGAAAAAACAAAATGGCGGATATAATATGGCGGGTATATGTATTGCAAATATATTGAATGCAGTTAATATTTGGTATCCGGGGTTTTTCAGGTTGCTGATTACGAATCCGTAATCGAAATTTGAAAAAACAATATGTATGTATGTATTGCAAATAAATATATTGAATGCAGTTAAAATTTGGTTAAAATTTGGTATCCGGGGGTTTTTTTAGGTCGCTGATGACGAATCCGAAGTCCAAATTAAAAAAAAGACAAAATGGTGGATAAAATATGGCGGGTATTTGTTTTGCAAATATATCTAATGCAGTTGAAATTTGGTATCCGTGGGTTTTTGACGTTGCTGATTACGAATCCCGAATCGAAATTTCAAAAAACAAAATGGCGGATGTGATATGGCTGGTATATGTGTTGCAAATATATTGAATTAATTTTGTATCCGGGGGTATTTGAGGTCGCTCATTACGAATCCGAAGTCCAGATTTTAAAAAACAAAATGGCGGATAAAATATGGTGGGTATATGTATTGCGAATATATTTAATGAAATTGAAATTTGGCATTCAGGGGTTTTGAGGTTGCTGATTACGAATCCGAAATCGAAATTTCAAGAAACAAAATGGCGGATATGTGTATTGTGAATATAGGGAGATTTTTTAGGTTGTTAAGAAAAGAAATAAAATATTAAAATATATATTTAGCATACAATATAAACACATTTATTTATAAACATATTTATTTTAGAAACAAAAATCCAATTCGGTATCAGAATCGCATTGAATATCAGACTCAGTGTCAGTTCCCGAAGATTCACTATCGAAACCACTCTCATTCCTAATTACATCAGAAACTGTTGGAGGTTCCAATAATTCTATCACTTCTGATAATAATGATTTTCGCGACTGTTGTGGTAATTTTCTCACACTAGAAATATATGGATCCGATGTTACCATTAATCGATTAAAAATATCTTCCATTGTATTTTGTCGTGAGCATTTTCGAGAGAAATCTTCACGAAATCTTTTAATGTCTTTATTTCGTGCTTCCTGAGCTTCCTCAGATAATTGTCCTATTGGTAGTAAAGCAGAAGCTATAATTTCAGGCCCATGAATTAGTATTTTATGGACTGAAGTCGGCATGTAATACCATGGATATAATTCTACAAATTTCCACGCAGTTTCTAGAGCATATGCTCGAAAATAGTCTTGTTTAATATTATGACCACATGAAATTGCTTGCAGAATTACATAAAATCGAGTAATTAACGACTCAGAGACACCTGTAATTGTAGCTGATATTTTAGAGTTTTCAAAAAAACGTCGAGCTGTGTTTCCATCGTTAGTACTTCCGTAACCAGGCTTTGGGCGATCAACAACTAGTCCTAATTGCAAACGAAATCCCTTTTGAATAATTCTTTTGCTTTCTTCCATAATCTTTTTCTCGTCTTCAGTACGTGCTTGCCATTTTTTAATTTTAAGTCTATATGATAAATGCAAGCAGCATTCAAAAAAACGTATCTAGGCGTGCAATGACGAAATCCCAAATCGCAGATTAGTTTCATTAATCTCTTTCTGCAAAACAGCATTTATATTGTTGAAATCTTTGGAAGTAGCTCCACACAAAAAACAACGTAAAGTAGATTTCGTATCTGTCACCGCATTGCAAACTTTATTATCGATCATCGTAAACATTAACTTGTATTTTACGCAAATCTCCATTCCATGTATTTGTGTTATGAAAGGAATAAGCAGCTCCACCTGTTGTTCAATATCATTGACTTCACTAATTGTCGATTCAACGTTTTCATGCAGAAACTGTAGTTTTATTGGTCGACAGAAACGTGGAGATGAGGGTCTAGGGTTCTTCCAAACAACAATTTCATTTAAATCATTACTGTCCTTAGACACAAGCAGTAACGGAACAAGTGAAGTAAAAAATACATTTTCATCTGATTTGCCATCTTCCGTAAACTTCTGCTTGTAAATACTTTGTCCGGAACTCCCGTCACAACCCCACTTACAAATAAGTTGCATATTTTTTACATTGTCTCCAGACAAAGTGTCCAAAACATCTCCTTGAAGAAACAATATACGTTGTACTGTATGATCTAATAAAGCCTGCAATTTAACTTCCGCACGACTTTCTGTGATGGTAATATCAGTGCGTGGTGGATAACAACGTTTTTTTGCTTTTAACACGTTATTATAGGATGGATACAATTTGCAATTGTTTTCTTTGGCTACTTTTCTTATTGCTTGATAGGTACGTTTTGAAAATTTGTATTCGACTAGAACAGAAAGTGCTGCATCGTCAGACAATGTTCTTTCAACTTCTGCTGTAAATGCTGTTCTATATTTATACGCTCTTGATGGAGAAGTCGACGTTACATCCTTAATAACTTTTGAAGCGTCTAAGTGTCCTGATGCACGAAGATTCATTTGGGTAGCATATGCCAGTTCCTCAGTGGTATTGGATTGGCGAAGTTCTGCAGTTTTTCTACGTTTAGATCGTTCACTTAGTGCAGAAAATTCTAATGATGGGCGACCTGTCTGCGTTGATTGTGGAACTTCGTCGTCATAAATAATAATTTTTATTGAATCAGATAACCAATAATTGTATTTTTTCTTAAATTTCTCCTCCATTCTGTTGCTGCTTTGCCACATTGATTTTAGTGTATGACCAAACTTAACAAGGATAGGCTTTGTATCTTCATGTATACGAATATTGCGGCCCATTTCTTCTGTCAATTCAGTTTCTACAATTTTGATTTGCATAGCTATGCTCGACTTCAAATGGTTTCGCATTATATTAAATAATTTTTCTTTCGTGCATGTAATCACGTTTCTATCTGATCCTGCAATAAAAGTATATACATATATGTATAAGTTACTTAACTCGGTATATTTCTTTAATATTAATTGCTCATGCTGTACCCACAGTAGAGTTTCAATATAATATAATTTTTAAGACAATAAAGAGCATTAGGAGCTACTATAGCTTGCGGTCTA
Organism: Diabrotica virgifera virgifera; assembly: GCF_917563875.1. Lineage (NCBI taxonomy): Eukaryota > Metazoa > Arthropoda > Insecta > Coleoptera > Chrysomelidae > Diabrotica > Diabrotica virgifera. Next base: position 81,005,565 of record NC_065451.1, on the reverse strand, counting down.
CCGAGGGATATGACGTATGAGCTGTATTATATTACAATGCCGACAATTATTTTTATTTTTCACTTACATAGTATTTGTTTATTTTACCTTGAATACGGTTACCATAAACACACTTGTTACCTATATCCTCGGGTGTAATAAGCGGGCGTTATGACTCATAACACCCTGTTGTATAAAGAAAAGCAAAATAAAGTTTCTTTTTATTTTAAACAATTATCAAAGAGTAAATATTATAGAACTAACATATTTGAACTTTAACAATTTTTATAAATATTTAAAGTACCTAAAATTTTAAATCCATAACTGAATATAAATCCAACTAACAACCACATAATATAATCAACAAACGCCAAAATATCAAAAACTGTCACAGACTTCTTCAAACACTTTATTTGTCATAGACTAGAGCATAGGTTCTCAAACTTATTTTGTCTGCCGCCCACATCGAAAATTAATTATTTTCTAGCACCCCCCATTTTTTTTTTACTTTACTACATCTTAAGAATCACAATCGCAGTCATTATTTTAATAATTAAATTATGCGTGTCATGTGAAAATAAGACTTTCTGATGAGAGTAATTTAAAACACCATTTTGTAATATTAGAAAAACTTTTATTCATGTTATTAAAACAAACATTTCAATTTGAATTTTAAAACTAATCTAATGTGAAGGATGAATATGATGATTTTTAACAAGTTTGTTAATATCAGGCTCAAAGGGCCTAGCCGGGTAAGATGGTGAAAAGTGCCCCCAACCCAATCTAAATTCCATATAGGCCACTTTTTAGCACATATAGAGGAACTCACTTTCTGAAATTTTTAGCCCCCTAGGTGGTCACGTGACCCCCCTAGAGCCTAATTAGGCTTTTTGTTTTTATTTTTTATCTCAGCCGCATTAAGAGATAGCCAAAAACTTTATTTAAAAAAGTTGTAAGTTTCAAAAAGATCTATATGAAAATTTTTTTTTATTTTTTTGGCGGGAAATTCTAATTTTTAGAACAATTTTAAACTTTTAAATAAATCTGAAAAAAAAACTAAGACACTCGTTTTTACGAAAATTAATTATAATGTGTATTTTTGCACAATCTTTCACCCTGAATTTTTTCAGATTTTTAAAATTGGTGAAACGTACCTTTAAAAATAAAAAACCGCATTTTTCGGTTTTTTTTTCGTTTTTTTGATACAATTTTATACATATTTTTCAAAAAATTTAACACCGTCACTAGAATAGGTAAAAAACTGAAAAATAATTGGGATTTGCTTCATAAAAATTTTTTGTAACGCCATCCATTTTCAAGATACAGGGCGTTGAAGAAAACAAAATTTTACATATTTTTTACGATTTTGCCGAAACTACTGGCAACATTGTAATAAAACTTGTAATAGTACATTGCAAACTTGCAATAGTAATTGTAATAATACAACTAAGGATTTAATATTCACCATTGGCGCGCATAGGGGTAATGGTCTGAACTTTTCAAAGAAAAAAAGATAGTACGCCACTGACATATTTCAAATTAACAATCATTTTTGAATTCCTCGTTCAATTTGCAATAAAAAATCTATCTTCTCATTTTTTCATACGACGCGCTGTTTTGCTGCCAAAAATAAAATATCTTAACGCTTCCAAAGTATTCGAATTAATTTTGATAATGGATGTATGAGTTTATTATGTACGTAGATGTAGAAACTACTAGAAGTTCGAATACTTTGTAAGGGTTAAGATCTTTTATTTTTTGAATAAAAATGGCGCGTCGTATGAAAAAATAAGAAGATACATTTTTTGTCACAAATTGAAAGAGAAATTAAAAAACGATTGTTAGTTTGAAATATGTCAGTGGCGTACTATCTTTACTCTTTAAAAAGTTCAGACCATTACCCCTATGCGAGCCAATGATGAATATCAAATCATTAATTGTATGTCAAAATATGCACAATAACCAGCTCTTAAATACCGCCAAGTTTTATTACAATGTTGCCAGTAGTTTCAGCAAAATCGTAAAAAATGTGTAAACTTTTGTTTTCTTCAACGCCCTGTATTTTGAAAATGGATGGCTTTACAAAAAATTTTTATTAAGCAAACCCCAATTATTTTTCAGTTTTTTACCTATTCTACTGACAGTGTTACCTTTTTTGAAAAATATGTATAAAATTGTTTCAAAATACGAAAAAAAAACTGAAAAAATGCGGTTTTTTATTTTTAAAGATACGTTTCACCAATTTTAAAAGTCTGAAAAAATTCAGGATGAAAGATTGTGCAAAAATACACATTATAATTAATTTTCGTAAAAACGAGTGTCTTAGTTTTTTTTTTCAGAGTCATTTAAAAGTTTAAAATTGTTCTAAAAATTCGAATTTCCCGCCAAAAAATTTAAAAAAAAATTTTTCTTATAGATCTTTTTGGAACTTACAACTTTTTTTAATAAAGTTTTTGGCTAGCTCTTGATGCGCCTGAGATAAAAAATAAAAACATAAAAAGCCTAATTAGGCTCTAGGGGGGTCACGTGACCACCTAGGGGGCTAAAAATTTCAGAAAGTGAGTTCCTCTATATGTGCTAAAAATTGGCCTATATGGAATTTAAATCGAGCTGGGGGCACTTTTCACCATCTTACCCGGCTAGGCCCTTTACTCAAAAACAGCCGTAAGTCACCGCGTTTGGTAATCTGCAACCGATTTCTCTTTTTAGTTAGCAACGTTGTCACAGCACTAAATCCACGTTCACACAAATACGATGATGGGAATGCTATCAAAAATAGTTGAACGATGGACCACAATCCAGGGTACAATTGCGGGATTAGCCTTTGTAGCCAAAATTCTTGGTATCCATTTTTGAATTTTATTTTTATTTCCTCGTTCGTTGTCAGTTCTATGAGTTCTTCTTCCAGCTGGGGTGATCCTGCTGTGTTGACATTAGAAAAAGGATCCAACACCCAGTCCGGTATTTCCAAGTTTAAAATGTCCTGGAATCGTTCTGTGAAATTCCTGTGGAGGTTCTCCAAATGTTGGCAGTAAACAAGCAAGTCGTCGTTGTTGAAGGATACTGCTGACAAATTAGGGAAATTGTGAAACTCACGTCTGCCGATATTATTCTTGTATAAGAGCAGTTTAGCTACAAAAGCAGCAATGACATTTTTTGTTTTAATCAAATTCGAGTCGTCACCTTGAAGTTGGAGATTGACATCATTAAATAATTTATATAGGTCTGTCAAGTACGCAATATCATTCTTTGAAGTGATGAGGTTGTCGTGCAATTCTTTGTATTTTTTTTCCAAGAACTCTATCACAGACTCAAACAGATTGTAAAATCGAGTCAGACAGTTACCTCTTGATAACCAACGTACTTCTGTGTGAAATAGCAATCGGTTGAAATCTTCATCATTAGCAACACAAAGCTGATTAAATAATCGGTCATTTAAAGAGCTGTTTCGGATTTTATTGACTGCTGTGATGATATATTGCAGTGATTGAGAGAGACGCTCACTCAAATTTCTCGCAACCAAATGTTGTCTATGAACGACGCAATGTACAGCGAGCACATCTGGAATTTTATTTTTTAAGTACGCTATGAAGCCTTTGTGACGTCCTGTCATAGCCGGAGCGCCATCCGTAGCAGCTGATATAATATTCTTCAGTGGAATTTCTTTCTCATCACAAAATTTTTCCAGTGTATTAAATATGGTCTCTCCTTTTGTATCGGTCTCTAAATTTCTGGCAAATAATAGTTCTTGACATATTTTATCATTTTTAATAAACCTCACGTATGACAGCAACAATGCTTCACCAGTTGGTAAAGTGGACTCATCTAACTGAATTGAGAATTTAGAAGTCTTCAGATGATTGCACAACGACTCTTCAATGTTTTCAGCCATCTCATCAATTCGTCTTTGCAAGGAACTATTGCTCAAAGGAATTTTTCGGATAATATCTGCCGCTGGTTTATGGAGCACAGTAGTTATTACTTCTTTTATTGCCGGTAAAATTAAATCCTCTCCAATAGTGTGAGGTTTACCTGTTCGAGCAATTAGCAAGGAGATATTGTAGGAAGCTCGGAGTCCGTCCTCGTCTTGCTTAGAAGCCGCTGAAAAAAGTTTTGACACAGTTGGCTGAGCTGCGTGCTTCTTTTCCAAGTCTTGAAAATAAGTCACATTTTTGTCTTTTTTATCTGAATGCATTTTATTCAAATGATCTTGCAACCTTGAGGGTTTCATCGCTTCATTCGAAAATGTTTTTTGACAAAGAAGGCACATAGGCGAAGATGGATTTGTAGGATTTTCAATAAATCCATATTTTATATATTCCGCGCTGTACTGCCGTTTCTTCTTTTTTGCTTCCGACATAATTTTGTCTTCAAAAATGCCGAAGTAAAGAATCGAGTATTAAAAACTTGCTAATGACACCACTCACAGTATTCTTACTGAGCAAATTAGGCACTGTACGTACAGCACTTTATCTCGTCACTAAATTCACTTGTTTTCGTAATAACGCGATGCTCCTTGACGTCTGAGACGTTCGGTCCCTAGTAGAGCAGATTGTCGAATGACATGAATAAAAATAAAAAATAAAAATAAAAATAAAAACATTTATTGCCATTAATAAAATACAGATTTAAAATAAAAACTTAAGATATTTTAGTCTTCTTTTCTTCTTGGAAGTTCCGCGTAGCACCATCCCCTCTTGGCTGTCTCCTTGGTCGGTTTTTGGTCCTGGCTGTGGGTGGCGTCATCGTCTTCTTCTGTAGGCACTTTTTTCCGGCTAAGTGCCTACTTCCCTGGTCCGGTTCCTATCCTAGTGGTTGATCGCCCAGTCGATCAGTCGGTGTTTTTCTCGAAACATCCTCTGGGCCTGGTTGTCTGCGAGGATGTTTCTGGTTTTCCTGAGTCTTCTAGTGGCTGTGTTGAAGAAGTGCCTGGTCCTGTTCACGGCAACTTCTCTCAGTGGGGTGTATTGTAGTCTGTCCTTGATTGTCTCGTTGCTGATCCGGTCCTGCCATGATGATCCCTCGATGAGTCGGTAGCATGATGTTTCTGTCCTTTCCAGTCTCCTCCAGTTGGTTTCGACCGTGGAACTCCAGATTGGTGCGGCATACAACATCAGGGGTCGTACGTGTGCCTGGTACAGTTGGATCTTCTTCTTTCTGGAGAGTGGAGATGTCCTGTAAATGAAAGGTTGTATCAGTCTTTTTACCTGAGTTGCCCTAGATTTAATTTGCTTTGTATGCGTATGAAATGTCAGCCCTTTATCCAGGTGAACGCCTAGGTATTTGATGGATGGGCTGGCCTGGATGATGTTGTCTCTCATTGTTAGTGGGGGAATTGGCATGTTGTTCTTCGTGAAGATGGTGTACTGCGTCTTTTCCCTGTTTATCCTTATTTTCCATTTGTCCGTGAATTGGTGGATCCTTTCTAGGTGGTCTTCTAATCTTTCGATTATTCTCCCCTCGTCCTTTCCTGATGTATAAATGGCTGTATCATCCGCATACAAAGCAGTGTTAGTTCTGGCGTCCGTTGGCATATCTGAAACGAAAATATTATATAAAGCTGGGGATAAAATGCTGCCTTGTGGCATCCCCTCCTGGACTTCCTGCATCCTAGACATCTTTCTGTCGGCAGAGACCTGAAATGTTCTATTACTAAGGTAATTGTTACAAATATTAGTAATGTAATGATGTAAACCAGCCCTGTTCATCTTGAAGATTAGTGCTTTTTTCCAGACTGTGTCGTAGGCTTTCTCGATGTCCAAGATGGCCATTGCTGTTTTGTTGTTCCTGTTGAACTGGATTTTGGCGTCGCTGACTACTCTGGCTAGTTGTAGTTCGCAGTTCCTTCCTTTTCGGAATCCAAATTGGTCGTCTTGGATAACTCTTCTTCTTTCTGCGTGTTTCATCAGTCGCTTGAATATGATCTTCTCCAGTATCTTCCCCATTGGTTCCAGGAGGGATATTGGCCTGTAGCTTTCTGGTCGTCTTCCATCCTTCTTTGGCTTTAGGAGAGGTATCGTCTTGGCATGCTTCCAGTTGTTCGGGAAGTGGGCTTTTTGCAGACAGAACCGGAAAATGTAGAACAGTTGGACCATCATCTTCCTTGGTAGTTCCTTGAGGACTATGTTATGAATTCCTTCTTGGCCTGGAGCTCTGGAACCTTTGAGTTTTTTGATGATTTTGATGACTTCCTGTGGGTGTAGTTGGTCATCTTCAAGTTGGAACTCGTCTCTTGCTATGATTCTCTCATACTCTCTGTTGACTTTGTAACGTATGATTTTTCTGTTTGAATGGGGTAGCTTAATAAATGACTAAAGTTTTACAGAAATAGGCTAGCTGGAAATTGAAGAGACTAAACAGTAGGGCTCAGGGAAGGATCAGGCCGTATTTGCACGCCCTAGTAAGACGGTACCTACTGAAATACTTGAATGATAAAGAAAATAAATTAATATAAGGAGTAATGACAAGAAAAGAACTATTGACCAAGAAGATATTCAGAAGTAGTGTTGAGCGCCAGGGAAGAATTGAATAAATTCTTCTCCACGTGACCTATAATGCTGTACCTAACTAAGACTATTAAAGTGGTAGGATAATAAAACATACAAGTATGTACAACCAACCAGTTTAATGGAAAAAAATTACCTATAACCCCTATATACAATTTATACAAACTAGCTAACACCTGACGTACTAGGCTAGTACGCTCCTGTCTATAACCTATATATTACAGTATAAAAATGGATTGAATTTATTATACCAAGACAATTAGTTGATTTGAATATGCATGTACAAAAACTTATTATTAAAGAGTATTACAACATTGGTTGACAATTTCGTATCTGATCAGAATGACGAACCGGACAATACTTACGAATGAAATAAATACTATTAAAGAGGTGAGGTAATAACCTTACGATAGTGTGCACATTATCTTACCAGGTAGGTTATGATCTCCGGACTATTTTAAATAAAGATACAATAATGAAAATGACCTAAAATTTGTTGAAAAGAAAATATTTAATATGATAAAGTGAATTGATTTTAGAAAAGTTGAATTTACATGATTATTAAGGTTATTTATGTTATTAAAAAATGTTAAAGTTGAAAAAAAAATATTAGGCAAAAGGATTGAAAATGTAAATTTTAACAATAAAAACCTGTCGCTTCTACTAAATGCAGGACTGTGGCTTCTCCAAACTCCAGTAGTTGATACGGGGAGAGCCAAGTAAGGTATCTTCCGGTTTTCCCTATCTTAGGGGAAGTACTTCTCACCAACCAGAAGGTATGAAGATGAGGTGCGACAAGGAGCTACTTCCTAGCACCGGGAAAACTATATATTTCCCAAAAAAAATAAACCAAAACTAAACTCCATCCAATGCCCAAAAACCCAAAATGATTGTCTATTCCATTTCAACCTTGTTTGGGTGACTTAATCTTGGTCTCCACCAGTGGCTAAAAACAAAACCTTTGATCAGCTGATTGCCTTGAACACACAAGAACAGGCCTAGGCAAAAAGGTGTACCACCTTATCAGAACTTGACAGAGAAAAAATCTAAGTAAAAAATTAAGCTTGATGTACTTGCTTGAAATGTCAGTGACCTTGATTGTCCTTGACTGGAAAGAGCCTTTTTAAACGAATATAAGGAAGTATTTGATCAAGTAAATATGAATCTGGTAATCAAGATTACTTTAAGGAGTTATATAAATGAGAGAATAAGAATGGTCATTGATTCCAACCTGATTTTGAACTGGAAGTATATAGTTAGAAAGAATTATTTTCTCTGTAGAAAAAATAAGTGCGATGGTATTGAAATATTGCAAATCTGATGATTGAAGAATAACAATTCATTTAAAGATAATATATGTGAGATATTGAGAATGAATAAAAGGGTTATTTTTTTTTATTTAATGAAAAACATTTCTTCAATACATACCCATTACTCTTCAAAAAAAGGTGTTGGAACACAAAAACTCTTCTCTTCAAACACTTAACCAAAAACAAAACAACTCCTTCTCACGTAAATTAATATTCTATTTAAAACATTTCAACCAAAATTTTATATTCTCCGTAATGGCCACTGGTGTGAGGTCTGGCTTCCACAAAAGCCGAGATTGAAGTGACGATCCGGTCCCTCTACAATGACAATCACGTCAGCCGGAAGCCGTATCGACACACAAACCAACTTCTAGGTTCTGAATTTCCCAAAATTACCAATTTTGTCGTCGATCAACTGCAACTTTCAATACAATTGTCTGTAACGTTGGTTGCATACCTAGTGAGAGTGTTCCAAATATTTTGTAATGCTTATTATAAAGTGACGATACGTATCACGCATCGTTACAACTTGACGGATGGTCCTCGGGTCCGACATATCCCGGTTCTGTCCATGGATGGCGGCTAGCCTTCTAGCTATGGCGTCTACCTTTCCTTGGGCTTCGAAGTGGATTCCCTCTTCGTCTATGATCTGTGGCATCCTCTGTTTTCCTCTCTTCTTGGATTTGATCATCTTCCATACGTTGCCGTGGTTTTCTTCTGCTTTTCGGATGAGGCTGTGCCACTTTGCTTCGTTGAGGGTGCTGAGTCGTTGTCTTATCTCCGTTGAGAGTTCGTCAGCATATGTCTTGTATTCTTCCCTCCTGGTTCTTTGGTAGGTTCGTCTGGCTCTGTTTCTGTCTTTGATGAGGTCCTGAACTTCAGCTGGTACGACTATCCCTTTGTGGTTGGTCCTTTCCTTTGGGATGTGGTCTTCCATGGCTTGTTTGATCCTTCTGGTGATGTCTTCTACCGTTCCTTCTATGTCTTCCGTGGTTTCGAAGTCTCTCTTCATCTGGAATTGATTGAGCTGTTGTCTGTAGTTGGTCCAGTTTGCTTCTTTCCATTTCCATCTTTCTTCTGGTTCTACTGTTGGGAGGTCCGCCGTTGTCGTCAGGGTTCCGGTGACTGGTTTGTGGTCCGAGCTGCACTCGTAGTGGGTCCTGGTGTCTTCTATGATGGCTTCCTTGGTGATGAAGAGGTCCAGGGTGTTGTCTCGTTGTCCTCTGATTGGATTTATTCTGGTTGGTTCATCTGGTGCGAAGATCATCCATCCTCTGTCTTCGCAGTGTCTTAGTAGTGCTTCCCCTTGGCGGTTGGATTCTGGGCATCCCCATGCTGTGTGGTGGCAGTTGAAGTCTCCGGCTAGCACTACAGTCTCTGAGGTATTCATTAAAGCAACTAAATCTCCAAGATCTGGTAACTCAATCTGACGTTTCCTATAGCAAGAGAAAAAATTAGTATCACCTATTCTAACACCAACATTTTCAAAATTGTGAGATACAACCTCTACCTGATACCATACCAGGCTATTTCTGATGTAAATAGCTACTCCTCTATCGGTGTGAGCATCCCTCTTTCCAAATCCCTCGTAGTTGGTAATCCTAGGAAGCTGAGTTGTCGTCATGTAGTTTGTTTCTGACAGGCAGATGACATCTGGTTGGAGTCGGATAACCATTTCCCTCAATTCGTTGATCCTTAGCTTCAGGGACGCTATATTGAACTGCAGGATCTTCAACTTCTTATGGGTCATTGTAGAGGGCTTCGTATTTGGCGAAGATGGCTCCTCGTGTCCTTAGGTCCGTGTGGCATCTTAGCTCGTCCCTCATGGCGGTCAGCAACTGGATCATCCTATCGTAATCAACCATGTCGTTGATTTCGGCCCATAGGTCATTGATCTGGTCCATCTTGGATGGTTGGTTTCCTGATGTCTTCGGTAGGTTGGTCCTCGGTGGATTGAAGGGCATCCTGGTCTGTTGTGGCTCATTCCTTGACGCCTGGGCATAGGACATCCCTCTTGTGGTGGTTCTATGGACTGAGGGGTGAACTGGTCTTGGGGCCTGTGGCACTGGAACGCTCCTTTGGCTCTTCCTTACCTGCGAATCAGGAAATTCGATGTGCTTGGGGCACATCGAGTAATTACTTGTATGGTTGCCTCTACAATTACAACATACCACCGTATTGACCACGTTTTTGGGAAGTGGACAATCTCTCGTTGCGTGTCCTAGGGCGCACTTCATGCATCTCGGAGCCCTAAAACAATTCCTGGCGCTGTGTCCAAAGTTCTGGCAGTTGAAGCACTGCGTGGCTCTGGACGGTCTGCTGTAAGAGTCCCACCTGACTCTTACGTTCTGGACTCCCGTAATCCTCTTCACCTCCTTGATGTCCTGGTCCTTGGGCATCTGTAGAAGGTACGTGAATCCTGTTCCTTCGTTTTTCGGTTTCATGGCCGTGACTGTGGCTTCAATCCCTGCTTCTTTCAGTTCTACCTCCATCTCTGCTGTATTCATGTTAGGGGCAGCTCTCATTACTATCTTTTTCTTTATTTCCTCTCTCCTGGCGAAGGTGTGGAACGGTTCCTGTTTCTGCTTAAGTCCGTCCTGGAGTTTCTTGAAGTCGTCCAGGCTGTAGGTGTAGACTCGGGTTGTTCTTCCGGCTGGTGCTATCTGGAACCGTTTGTGACCGTTAGAATAGAATCTATGTTAGCTACAACATTCTTAAATTCTCCGATATTACCCTCAAGGATTACGGGTGGAATCCTTTCCTTCTTCTCTTCCTTCGTAGCTGGGTCCTCGTTCCCGCTGTTCTTCAGGTCAGGTTTGGCCAACCTCTCAAACCTGTTACTTGTAGTCACTGTCGATGGTCCTGGTTGCTGCACTTCGGGTCTATGGGTCCTGGCCTTCTTTATCGGTACCTCGATCATCGGAGGTTCGTTGCTGGTGGTGTCCATGACGTTTCTGTCCTCGCTGGCGTCCCTGGCTTCGCTGGTGTTCCTCTCTACGCTTTGTGTCCTCATCCTGTACGTCTCCAAGGTTATCCTTTTCTTGTCCTGAACTGCTGGTCTGCTGGTCCTCCTGAGTGGCTTCTTTTTGTGCACCTTCTTTGCAACAACCTTCGTGATTATTCTCTCTTTCAAGATGGGATCTGAAACATTCCTTATTAGATTGGGTTTATTAGAAAATGCAGTTTCGACATTAGTCTTGAAAAAGACTAATGGAGAAATATCTGAGTCTGTTTTCACCGACTCCACTGAATCTACGTTCGTATTTGCGTTTGCCGACAGTGCAATTATCCGTCCGCCAAAAGACTTAGGAAAATTGCACTCTCAAAACTCGGTAGTATACACGTCAAACGTGGAGGTTGCCCACCAAATTCTCAGAGTATACTGAATGACATGACTGGATGGCGTGCGCTTTTATATGAGGCAGCGGGCGGGCCTCGCCTCGGCCTCGGCAGCGGGCGGGCCTCGCCTCGGCCTCGGCAGCGGGCGGGGAATCGATAAAAAGCGGTATTATAACCAGTAGGTAGGTTTTCCTCTCAGAGAGCTAGAGTATTATTATATTCTCTAGAAAAAGCAGTTTTGATATTTTTGAGTATTCTTTAAAGATAATTTTTGTAATAGAATTGTGTTGTTTTTTTTTGATATTTTAATAAACTGATTAATTATTGTGGTAAAAAATTAAATTAGCCATTGCCCCTGTAAACCGCTTCAACGCCCCCCAATCTTCTCTGTGCCCTTTACCGCCCCCCTAGAGGCCTCCAGCGCCCACAAGGGGGCGTTATCGCCCACTTTGAGAACCACTGGACTAGAGGGTAAAATAAAAAGTAAAAAACGTCTCGATTTTAGTTTTTATATTATGTGAATTGAAAAATAAAATCCTGTATGTACCACTTATTAACAGGATAATTGCGCCGATCGAGCAACATCCATCCCTGGGGCCAGAGGCCCTCGGGCTGAATTATGTTACTCTCCGGGCGTAATCATCTTATTAACATATTTGGTGCATAAATAACTATTACAAAGTAAATAAAACGCATAAATCATAAGAATTAATATTGGCATAACTTTTATGCAAATATCATCATAATCTTTTCTCAGAGTATGCGCATTATATTTTCAAATAAATTAATTTTTAAATAAATTATGTTGCTCCAAATGGTTATTACTTGTGAATAAATATTTTTTCTACAGGAGTTTCCTCGCATTTCATTATTTTGTGCAAATCCTTCAGGTAGATCGCACTCTCGAGGTAGACCGCATACTATAGTACCTCCGAACATTCGTTGAAAACGTTAGATAAGAAACGGTTAAAATAACTTAAAGGAACTAAAATTAAATTCAATGTGGATTTGCACTTAAACACAAATACATAAATTGTTACGTGTCGTTAAAACTGTTACTGCAATAGTACAGCAACTAACAAAATTTTGAAATCAAAATTAATTATTGAATATGTGTTAAAAATATCTAGAATTAAAAAGTAATTTTTACTATATTTTTCGACAATATTGTCGTATACCTGACTTTTTATCTGCGATCCTTAAAATAACAAAATACTTACAGACAGAGCGACCTGATTTCCGCGGCATGATCGGTTTAGACCCCGTACACATGACGCGTTTAACGCCGCGTTTTACCTAATAAAACCTTATATAACCTGTTAAACAATACGTTTATAACAGATTAACAACGACGTTAAGCGGCCTTGTGTACGGCCTCTTTTTTATTATTAGTCTGAATTGCTAGCGACAGATATTGAAATTTAGCCCAGAACGCTCGTATAAAAAATTCTCGCAAAACTAAAGGGGCAGATAGTGGCAGCTTTTTTTTCAGTATTTGAAAGAGATAACTATAAGCTAAAAGATGATTATACTAACTCCTTGGAATTCGGTGGAATATATAACTATTTGTCTATTTGAAACTTTAATTTTTTCAAAATATATACTTTCTGACTACTTAAATTGAACTTAAACATCTACTATATATAACACATATACAAAGATATTATTATTAGTAGCTTTTTTTATACATACCTCCAGGAGTATTTTCCATTTTGCAGAATGGAATTTGCATAAATCGTTTTCGAGATACACCTACAAAACTGTGAGTACAAAATATTTTGTTATTCGTAACTGCCCGTCTCTTCCGGTCGAAGGTCAACTTTGAACTGAACTGGAAATGCAGGTATATATGTTTTAGCCCTATGATAGGCAACACTGAATGCGGAATTTAGTCCTCTTTTAGAAAATATAAGCATAATCTGGCAAAGCCGAATTTTTTTTGACTTTTGGCCAGCTTTTCGGGATTTTGGACCACTGTGCGGCGTGGCAATGATGTCGAAGTGGTGTGGTGACCCAGTGACAGATATACATAATTGCTAAACCTGTAACTAACATATCATGTAGTCGCACGTATCGAAAGGTCGCATATATGTTTGTACAGGTTTAGCAATTCTACCTACCACTGAACTCGATTACAAAACTATAATAGCTATGCAAACAGTTTTTATACACGGGGGTCTCCCATTCTTAAGTTCGAAACCCAAGAATGTACCGGGTGTCCCAATAAGAATGGCTCTCGGCCATATCTCAGGAACCGTTTATAGTACAGCTTTGGGAAAAAGAATTTATAACAAAAGTTGTCTCGAGAAAAGCCTGGAAATTATTTTCATATTTGTAAGTCCACCGCTAGAGGGCGTAATTGAATATCAAAAATTTAAAAATCAAAATTTTACAAAATTTACATAATGAAAAGGCACTGAAAATCCGATCATCGTATTCTTCGCAAAATTCTGCGAATATTTCATTTTACAAGTATAACTCTACCTTTGCAAATAAGAGGTGGGGGTGAGTGGGAACCTTGTTATGAAAGATGGCTGTAAGTCCGGTTCTGCTTAATCGATTTTTGAAAACTTGGTCTCATTGACAACAGATCTTTTTCGTTAATGTCAAAGTTATAATTACAAAACAGCCTAGTAAGTAATATGCCAGCTAGGGGGCGCTATTTTATGTTTTTCAGAAATCTAGTTTTCTTTGGAAAATATTAAATACAAGTATGCACTTTTAGCCCTGTATTACAAAATTAGACCAAATTATCAACAGAATATCGAAAACCGCATGTCGATACCTTTTTTCTATCTCGAGATATCTTAAGAAACGTATAAATTGTAAACAAACTGATAATGTCACCGATAAACGAAGTTAAGGAAATCAAAGTGAAAATAGGTAGTGTGCTATGGAAACAAATTAGAGCGGGACACTTGCGGAATGCCGACAGAAGTTAATATTTCTCATAGATTCAATTATATTGGGTTCGATTCAATTCGATTCCATTTAATTGGATTTAATTATATATATATATATATATATATATATATATATATATATATATATATATATATATATATATATATATATATATTTAAAAACATAAGATGTAGATCTTTGAAACACACTCAGTGAACCAAAGATCCAAGGTTATTGGTTTAACGACCACTCGTACGAAATCAAATAGATGAAATAGAGAATGTGGAAAAATCCCCTTACGAACAATTCACACATCCACCATTTCCCAGCCCGAAATGGTGGATGTGTGAATTGTTCGTAAGGGGATTTTTCCACATTCTCTATTTCATCTATTTGATATATATATATATATATATATATATATATATATATATATATATATATATATATATATATATATATATATATATATAATTTTATAATTATGCTTATAATTTAATATATTTAAAATATACCCAATTTAATACATAATATATATGATTTGTCAAACGTACGAAAGAGTTTGAAAATCTTACAATCGTTGAAATTTTTAAACTTTTTGCTACGTTTGAAAAACTGTACTAGTGATTTTATCCATTAATTTTAGAATTAACAAACTTTCAAAAGAAGTTTTACTTCAAATTTGATAGTGAATTTAATTATTATGATATAAAATGAATAGGATGTTTAAAAATACAATTTGAGGATAAGTAGGTTGAAAGGAATAATGTAATCAACAAATTTAAAAAAGACACTTTTGTATAACGGCCTCCCCTTTAATGAGAGTATCTAAAAATAAATGAACTCTTCCATGCATTATTTACGATTAAAATTTACACGAAGTATTTACTATACTTCATCAGTAATTAAATTTTTAAATTAAAAAATATCGGTTACATTATTAAGAAAAATAATAATTTAAAGCTTTATGTATCTTTATATCGTATTAATCCTAATTTTAACGGGTAAAATCACTAGTATATAATATTATGTATTAAATTAGGTATATATTATATATTTATATTAAATTATAGATATAATATATATTAAATAAAATTAAATCTAATCGAATGGAATCTAATTGAATCAAACGAATATAATCGAATCTATAATAAGTATTCACTTCTGTCGGCATTCCGCAAGTGTCACGCTTTAATTTTTTTCCACAGCACACTACTTGTTTTCACTTTGATTTCCGTAACTTCGTTTACAGGAGACATCATCAGTTATGTTTAAAAATTAACACTTTTCTTAAGATATCTCAAGATAGAAAAAAGGTATCGACATGCGGTTTTCGATATTCTGTTGATAATTTGGTCTAATTTTGTAATACAGGGTTAAAAGTGCATACTTGTATTTAATATTTTCCAAAGAAAACTAGATTTCTGAAAAACATAAAATAGCGCCCCCTAGCTGGCATATTACTTATTACGTTGTTTCGTAATTATAACTCTTACATTAACGAAAAAGATCTGTTTTCAACGAGACCAAGTTTTCAAAAATCGATTAAGCAGAACCGGACTTACAGCCATTTTTCATAACAAGGTTCCCACTCACCCCCACCTCTTATTTACAAAGCTAGAGTTACACTTGTGAAATCAAATATTCGCAGAATTTTGCGAAGAATACGATGATTGGATTTTCAGTGCCCTTTCATTATGTAAATTTTGTAAACTTTTTATTTTTAAATTTTTGACATTCAATTGCGCCCTCTAGCGTTGGCCTTACAAATATGAAAATAATTTCCAGGCTTTTCTCGAGGTAACTTTTGTTATAAAAATTTTTTCCCAAAGCTGTATTATAAACGGTTCCTGGGATATGGCCGAGAGCCATTCTTATTGGGACACCCGGTACAGAAGGTACAGAACCTTCATTCATAAAATAATTTTTAAATTGATCTCGGATAGATAAAGCAATTTCTGCTGGCCTATTAGTACCTTATACTCGAATTATATTATTAAATCTTGCATCAGTTGTCACAGTTTCTGGTTCTGCGTACCTTGAATCTCGAAATTAAAAAATTATACAGGACACAACAACAGGCAAGAGTGGCTGTTTTAACCTTATCTGAATCCACTTGTTGATAAAAGCACTCTAAACCTATTGGACATTATGCCAAATGCATTTTCAATAACTCTCCGTGCTCAAGACAAACGATAATTAAAATTTCTTTTTACATTTGATAAATTTCTTGTGGGATAAAGTTTCATAAGTTCTGACAGGAGAAATGCATCATCGCAAACAAATACAATGTATTACTTTGCCTACTGCCCTATATCATATGGCACACCAATGTTGCTGATCGGGAAAATTTTGCTCTGGAGGAAAATTCAGTATGTTTCTATCCAGGGCCTTTTTGAGTGAGGACTCTCTAAATACACCTCAATCACTCATTCTGCCATTTACTCCTACATTAATATATAAAAATTTATAAAAAACTCATACAGAAGTAAAAACTTCTAAATGTATTCTGGTATAAAATCGTTTATTTAAAAACTATCTAAAATGTCATGGATTGCAAAACGTTTTCGCTCTAATACAGAAAATCTTCAGTGCATTCTGCCGAGTAGTTTGAAACTAGCACACTGTTTATAGTGGTAACCCCATAATATATGGTTTACATAATATAATTAGTAAAATATGGTGACTACAAGTCGATGTTGTTAGATGTAATGGAACACATGCTAAAAGGGCACCATGCTTCCCTGCTCGAAGATGCTAGGTACTTGCCAATTCAATGGGCACATACCAACTATTGGGATTTGCCTATTGATTTTTTATAAAAATTTATATTCAGCATTTGCCACTGCCATCAGCGCTATTTTAAATTGTCCTTTATAAATATAAAAATAAAATTCACTGCTATGTGGAGCACGAAAGTCAATGTGCTTGCCATCAATTGCGCCAGGGCACATTAGAAATTGCCACAAATTTTCAAATGCCACTTGGTGCCACTCGTTCATAGTTTGAGGCATCTTCATGTAGTCGTCTTTCAGTTGCGTCGAGTTGCAACATTAACGACCGATACGATTAACCAGTTGCTAAGAACCGTAAAGTTAAAGGCAACCTAAAATCATAACTAAATGTTATTTGCAAAACTTGATATTTTAATAGCATTACTTACCTATTCTCTGCAGATACACTTTGTCTACACTATGGGCCGGTTGTTCGAACGCTAATCAACAATGATCACTATCAAATATTTAATTACTGTCACAACTGTCATTGTCAACTTTGGTTGGGTTGCTGAAAACGCATATGATTATAAATTATGAGATTAGTTAATCAATTAACATAACAATTATTAACATAATTGATTAACTAATTTCATATTTGTTCATCAATAATTATGTTTTCAGCAATCCAGTCAAAGTTGACATTGACAGTTGTGACAGTAATTAAATATTTGATAATGATCATTGTTGATTATCGTTCGAACAACCGGCCCTAAGTCTTAAAATTGTATCCTGTTTGGTAATACCTTCTTGAATAAGCTCAAGAAGTTCATTAAACTGTAGCTCACACATTCTTAAAATTTGTCTATATTTTTCGGGATCATTGTCTTTTAGTTCAGTTTCCAACATACTTAAAACACCACGACGTTCCTGTCTTTTCTGAAGCCAAGCTCTAGACCACATATTCATTATTATTATTATACACTAAATTTGAGCAGGGATCTCAAAACCCATATGCCCGTTTGACTACAATGTTATATATAGTGTGCAATTAAATGTTTACATTACAATAGTTACATATTAAGCAAACTAACCAACTAAATAAATACCAATACATAATACAAAAACATAGGTAATAGCAAGTGTTTAGTACAAGGCAAATGTTAAATTATGGAATAAGTGGCCATCCAGTTTATTTTTGAAAATATTGATAGATGGAGCATCTATAATTTCAGCCGGAAGGCTATTCCATATCGAGAACACTCGATTACAGAGAAAAATTGTCGAAATAAGAAACGAAAGCTTGGTCTCTCAGGTGTGTGTTCGTCTTGTCCTAATCTTAGAAATGAACTATAAAAGTTTGGAATGGAAAGCAAACAAAACAGTATTTTTAACTAATCATGTTTATTGTTCATAAAAATACGACTTGTAAAATGCTTTAACAAATATATTCAAATTCTTGCCAAAAACTAACAATTCTTGGTTATACTTATGGCTTTTGGTATCTGATGGTAGCTTCTTGATGTTGAATGGTACTACTGCTGGTTCTGCAACGGGCTCTGGGGTTATAAAGGCTGTACTCCACCAGGCCTACAGATGTTGGTCGTTGCAGTCTAGTTGCTGTGGTTGCAGTATGGATGACATGTCCCTTGTTGTGTCGCCGGCGATTTGAGGATTCTTGAAGCTCCCAGAGAGAGGACGATGATCTTTATCCCAAAAATTAGAATAGTAAAACACATATCAACAATCAACAAGATAAACCAACGTGTGCCGTCTGCCATTCTAATCGTCAGAGAGAGTAGCAGATGACAAGAATAAATTAAATGAAATTTAAATGAGAATAGTTAAAATTTTATTACTAAACGTGCATATATGTAGATTAAAAAGATATATTTAAAACTAAAATATCAGAAACCATGCTTTTGACATTAGAGGTTAGATATAAAAATTTTTAGAAAAAGCCGTTAGATTTAGAAATGTAATTACAAAAAAAATAATGAATTCTTACCCCAAGAGAATGAAAGTCTGGAAATAGATAAGGCTTTATGGGCTCATCTCTTTAAATAGATAATTTTTCCCTGTCCCTTCCATTTTCATTTTGTGTCAGCGGGTAGGGATGAGGTGTCACTTGGACACTTATGATCTGGCCCAACCCTATGGATAACTTATATACCCTAGGAAAAAAACACTAGGTGTCTATGCAGCAATTTATGTCATACACAACTTGCAAGTGCCGGATGAGGCTTTTGCTCTAAATCGTACCAAAATCAACACAAGTACCCAAAATAAAATAATAAAGAATAATATACAGGGTGTCCCGAAAAGATTGGTCATAAATTATACCACAGATTCTGGAGTCGAAAATAGGTTGATTGAATCTCACTTGCCTATATACAATAGTGCACACAAAAAAAGTTACAGCCCTTTGAAGTTACAAAATGAAAATCGATTTTTTTTCATATATCGAAAACTCTTAAAGATTTTTTATTGAAAATGGACATCTGGTATTCTTATCTCAGCAGCATCTTAAATAAAAATTAAAGGAAAATTTGTGTACCCCATAAAAATTTTATGGGGGATTTGTTCCCTTAAACCCCCCCAAACTTTTGTGTACGTTCCAATTTAATTTTTATTGTGGCACCATTAGTTGAACGCACTGTTTTTAAAACATTTTTGCCTCTTAGGACTTTTTCGATAAGCCAGTGTTTATCGAGATATTTTGAATGTTTATCGAATCCACCACATATTTGTATATGGTTAAGTACGATTATAAAGACCTGTTAATAATCTGAAAATGTATTTATAATTTACATTTTTAGGTTTTTTGCATATTTTGAAAAAGAAGCCACATCTCGATAAAAGGTGACTTATCAAAAAAAAAGACTAAGAGGCAAAAAAGTTTTAAAAACACTGTGTTTAACTAATGGTATCACAATAATAGTTTAATTGGAACGTAAACAAACATTTGGGGAGTTTAAAGGAACAAAACTCCCATAAAAATTTTATGTTAATATATTAAAAAAGAAGCCGCATCTCGATAAAAACTCGCTTATCGAAAAAATACTAGGAGGCAAAAAAGTTTTAAAAACGTTGTGTTTAACTAATGTGATCACAATAATTAATTAATTGGAACGTACACAAAAGTTTGGCGGGGTTTAAAGGATCAAAACCCCCATAAAATATTTATGGGATGGACAAATCTCACTATAATTTTGTTTTAAAATGAACCTGCCATAAGAACGATACATGTCCATTTTCAATAAAAAATCTTGAATAGTTTTCGATATATTGAAAAAAAATCGATTTTCATTTTGTACCTTCAAAGGGCTATAACTTTTTTTATGAGCACATTTGTACTAAGGTGAGTTAGGTTCAATCGAACTATTTTTTACTCCAGAATGTGTGGTATAATTTATGACCAATCTTTCCGGGACACCCTGTATAAATAAATAGTGAATTGTTAAATAAAAAGGATGTTAAATATAATGTTTATCATAATTAAATAAGTGCAATAATGCAAACAGATGAAAATTGTAAAATAGCATGCTTTACGAACAAACATTTTTGAGATTATAATAAATAGAAGAAGTACGGTTTAAATTAATATTCTGAATAGGTAAAGAAGAAGAATAAGAATAAAATAACTCAATGAAAGAAAATAACATTAAAATTGTCTTTATCTTTAGCACAGAACTAAAGTATCATGTACCATCCGAACAGATTGGAACAGATGGAATCGACTAAATTTTTGGTAGCTATAAAAAAATAGGTAATAAATATAAGAAAACAACTAGGAAATGTAAGAATAAGTAAAAAGTAATTGAAAATAAGTAATAATACAAGATTTAAATGTACTTTAGAGTACACAGTAGTACAGGGGTGGGCAAATACTTTTAAACGCGGGCCAAAATGAAATTTTCAAAATGTCTCCCGGGCCGGAGAACTATACCACAGAATAGGAAACAATTGTTTCCTATTCTGTGTCTGTGACTATACCCATTATGTACGCTACGCTAATGCTTTTGGTAGTTTTTTTCTGCCCAGGAAATTTTTTGACAAAAATAATATAAGTATCATTTTAAAACATTTGGACAAGTACATTTGACGGTTAATAATAAATAATAGTAATAATAAATTGTCTAACAACACTAATTGATGTGACGATACCTAACAACAATAATCTACGTAGTAAATTTACTGAAACGATCGCCAAGTACAGAGATCTGGAAATTCAAATACGAAGACAATGGAGAATGCAAAGTACCCAGACGATACTTATTGTTATGTCTACTACTGGAGTCATTCCGAAGAACCTCCTCGAAAGCATAAAAAGGCTGGACCTAAATGAATATCTTTACAAGACCATGCAGAAAGCTGTACTACTCGCAACGGCCAGATGTGTACGAACATTTTTGGGAGATACACCTGCATACCAAGTCACCTAGGGCTCGATAACACGGAAAGAGTCCCACCAGAGCTTAATCCTTTTGATACCGTAAGTATCTGGAGTGAGTCAATTTTCCCCTTATAGGAAGTGTGAGCCGTATGGCTAAATCTCGATAAATTGTCTTATTTGGGTGTATGTACATGCGAAAAATTTATGCTCCGTAAAATTACAAAATTTGTATTATGGTCCATTATATTAAGCCATAACCAGGATCCAGATAAAAGATTCAGAAATACGACCAAGAATAGAGTAATCAAGTGCAGCCTTTTTGAAGATAAAGAAATTTCTGGGTAACCAAAGATTCAATATGCAAATCTCATATCGGACGGTAAAATGTTATGTCAAGTCAACAATTATAGACGAAATTTAAAGGAGACAACTGATCTTGTATGGTCATGTAGAAAGAATGGACGATCATAGGCTGTCAAAACAAATTTTAAAATGGACGCCAAGGGAAAGAAGGAAAAGAGGAAGGCCGAAACAATCCTGACTAGGGAAAATTCAGAAGGCAATGTCGGAAAGGAACCTTCACCCTGGCGAATGCATCAACCGACGAAGTTGGAAACTGGGAACCGGGAGGCGGAGAACGCCATGAAAAACCGGGATAATAATAAAAATGTTATATCCACTCTATTCTTCTTTATTGGATTGTTCTTCTTCTTCTTGCAGTAGTACCGTCTTCTATCGGAGGTTGGCTACATCACAGCAATCCTAACTTTGTTGGCTGCAGCTCTGAACAATTGTATTGAACTGCACCCATGCCACTCCCTTAAATTTTGCAACCAGGAAATCCTCCTACGTCCCACGTTTCTCCTTTTCGAGATGTTTCTTTGGATTATAAGCCTTAGTGGGGAGTATTTTCCCCTCTCATTATGTGGCCTAGATATTCCAGTTTTCTCGTTTGTATGGCTTTTATGACTTCGCATTCCTTCCCCATTTTCAGCAAAATATTGGATTGTGAATGCTGACTTAATGAAAAATCTGGAAGCTTTTGGGATGTAGCTTTTTAGGAGAATTTTGAAAATACCATGGACCGATCATATTACGAACGAAATGGTGTTACACAGAATGGGGAAGGACTAGAGAACTTTTAACCTTCATTAAAAGGAGAAAGACAGCAAGGAGAAAGGGTACATACTTAGATATGATAAGTACGTTGTTGTAAGTTGTTGCAGCAGCTTATTGTGAAGGGCAAATTCGAAGGAAAAGGGATCCTGGTAAACGACAAATAACGTGGCCGAAAAATATTCGCGTCTGGACCGGGTTAAACACACAGACAATTTTAAGAAAAGCAGAAGATAGAGATTCATTATTTATATGAAAACTACGAACACCTTTACTGTTGATTTCAACAAAATCGCCTAAAAGAGATAAAGGCGCTAAATTTCGGACCAATGCTTTTTAAATGCATTAATTTTTTTTAATCCTGAGAAAACTAATAAAATATTTTTAAAAAATTTAAACGCAGAATGAAAGATTACATTATTACCAAGGGCCGAAAGTCCCTTAGAATAAACAAAAAGTTCCTTTTGAATGAGATATTTGAAATTAAAAATCACACTTAGATTTCTCTTTTTTTCACCCCTGTGACTTATTAAAATAAACATTATAGAAGTTTTCAGGGACTTTTCGGCCCTCTGTAATAATGTAATATTTCATTCTGCGTGTAAATTTTTCAAAAATACTCTCAGGATTCGAAAAAAAAATGACTGCATTTAAAAAGCATTTTCCCGAAATTTTGCGCGTACGCTCTTAAAAAAATTGCCTGCGGGATTTCTAAACAGGCCGGATAAAGTAAGCAAAAGGGCCGAATACGGCCCGCGGGCCGGCTTTTGCCCACCCCTGCAGTAGTACGTGTAACAAAGAATGTAAAAAGAAACTACGTGTAAAAAGTACATATAATATGACAATGTATGGAAAAATTCTCTTGGGTTTTGGAAAGTTACGACAAAATAAGAAAGTAATTAAAGAAGAATTACCAAAAAACTGGTTAAATAGAAAAAAAAAACAGAAAAAATGCCATGTGGACATTAATGTCTAGATGTGTAGATTTCTACTATAAAAATTTGCCAAAAAAGTGGGTAAAAAGTATCAAAATGTTAAATAGTAATATTTGCAACTGTAAATGTATTTTAAATCAATTATGCTGAAATGTTTAATTAAATTATTGTAACCGGTAACAGTTTTTTGACCCATAACATATGAAATTATAGTTTAATACATAAATATTAGTCAAAAAAGTAGTCAAAAAGTACCAAAATAGATAATATATATATATATATATATATATATATATATATATATATATATATATATATATATATATATATATATATATATATATATATATATATATGTATATATATATATATATATATATATATATATATATATATATATATATATATATATATATATATATATATATATATATATATAGATTTACTGCAAAAATTGAATATAAAAATGAAATATATGAAAATAGTATTTATTGATGCTTGAATGCTTACACCAAACCAAAAATTAAAATCGTTCAAATCTTCAAATAAGACAAGTAGCGTTAGAGCGCCAGTGACAGGAAATACCACACATGAGAAACGTTGCGGCGCCAGTGAAACAAAATAGGAAAAAGGCGATGGGCTACCCCAGCAAATTGAGATAACATTCGAAAATATTACCTCAACAAGAAGCGAAAGCACCAACCGGCTCCTTTGATATTCAGGGGGACAGAAATATCGTCGGAGAATGATCGGATTGCCACGTATTATTACAACAAGAAAAGTAATGAAGAAATCGCTCAAAACATTAGTCAAATTTTGGTTACACTGAGAAACAGTAATAATTAAAACTAGTGTTTTTTTGTAGATTTTGTTTTTATATTTTACATTAGTGTTTTTTAAGTTAATCTGATTTATATGAATTGTATTTTTTTCTGTAAAATTTAATATAACACACATATCAATTTTGTACTGATACGTAAAAAGACCTAAAAAGTTAAAAATATCGATTTTGACTAAAGGCCGTATGACACTATGCATTTTGTGGTATTATTTCTTATATCATGTCTGATATTAGAAAGTTATATACATTTTATTGTATCGTTTCTTGTACGTGCATTTGTGTCCTGTATGACACTATGCAAGATCTTGTATCGAAAATTGTATGCAATTCGGCACGTGATTAGTCGAAATTTTGTTTGCCACCCTGTCACGCTACATTGGTATGGTAGTACTGCGTCTACAGCTGCTTTTAAGGATTTTATAAACTTTTAAAAACTTATAAATTTAACATTTTAATGTTAACCAGAATTTTTACGTTGACTGTTTGAGGTTGATTACATATTTGTGTTTTTATTTTTTTTTATATTTTGTGCTAAAATATTTGCATTAGAATTATCTTCAGTTTGATCCAAATTAGGAACGATTGTATTTTCCTCTATTAAAAAATTATGCAACACAATAAAAGCCATAGTTTGAACTTTACTACGAGCTAAATATACCTATGGTTATTAGCAGAACAGTAGTCCATATATTAAGTATCAATAAAAGATTTATAAATAATACCTACAAAAACACAAATAAATTCAGCAAGACATAAATTACATGATCCCATTTTCAGCCGCCATTATGACATTTAGATGTTTTACCATCTGGTTATACGTTTTTGCTCTTTGCGCAGAAATTGGCGCAGTTCTTGTACAAGAATCTGTCTCTGGCACAAATTCTTGTATCTGCATGACACTATGCATTTTTTTGACATATCAGAAGCGATACATGTTTATTGTCATATATACGACCTTAAGTTTTGTGTACTTTAAAAAAACCGATGAAATGTGATGGATTTGTAATGCTTAGTTGAATTTAATAGTTATTTCAAAATAGAGATGAAAATTTCTATCGACTTCTATTAGTTTTTTTTTTTCGAACTAAAAAACTTGTCAAAATCGATATTTTTGACTCGAGACCTTTATACTTATCAATACAGAATTATACTTTCGAAATTTCTAATAACTTTGTCTTAGGTTGATGACTTTTTTTTTCCTTTTGAGGAATCTCTTTGAATATCTATTTACCTCAAACACCACGATATTTCAACTGCATGAGGAAACTCTGGCTGAGGCTATGACTTTATTCACCTTGGATTTCTTTCTGTGCCTAAGGTTTCTAGAACTTCTGGTTGTACTGAACCAAATTCAATTCGCCTGGATATATCACAGCGCCTGTCTCCACTGATCTAGTTTTTCCTACACTTCTCTCTCAGACTTTCCTACCAACACAACATTACCAGCTACAACCAAGGATCTCCCATTGAATTTCATCTGTTATCTGATCCAGCATGAATGAGAATAAATATACGGGTTTAACACGGAACCCTAATGAAGCCCTGCTTTCTCAAAAATTTTCCAGTTTCACCTGCATTCGCTCTCTCTAATTGTTACCATTTCATATATGTCTTGCACCACTCTCACATATTCAGCCGGCACTCATTTCCTACTTAATACCAATAGGTTTCTGGTAACTTTGCCATATGCCTTCTCAAGATCAATAAATATGTGTAAGTATTTCTCTTCCACTCAAAAGTTTTTCCATTAGCTGTCTTAAAAATCTTATGGATCTGCCTGTGGATTACTGGAAGTAACTATTGCAAACTAAATAAAACACTAAATAGATATGTTTAAAATGTTTTTATTCTTTATTAAAAATTTGGGAAGTCAAAGGAGGGGAGGCCCTTATTGATGAAATAGCGAAGGTAAAACCCCTCTAAACCTCGCCTAGGACCTAGTAAATCCCGATTTAAAAATATATAATATCTAAGTATGCATACATATATAAAAAAATTTCACTACATTACTAATCAAGTAAAATCTATAATAATGTTAAATTAACTGACGTTCTTGTTAAGCCTATACAACTATAATAAAAATTCAATGATACAAAACACAAAATACTTTTTTCAATACAAAATTTTACAGAATCAACGGTACTGAACTGTCTGTTATTAAGAAGCAAGAGTTGAAGAGCGCCCTTATAGGATAATGCTACTGTTTTATCTACGTTAAAAGAGAGTAAATTAGAGTCGGTCCACGTTTAAACTGAAACATAAAATCAGGTTTTTAAAAGGGAAAATTATAACATGTAAAAAACAAAACGACACAAAACAAGAATTAAAACAATTAAAAAAAATATGTGACAAATTATTAATAAATTGTAAAATCTCGAGCACTGTTGCACTGTTATTAAGAAGCAAGAGTTGAAGAGCCCCGCTATAGGATAATGCTACTGTTATATAAAAAAAATATAGAAAAGTCCCAAAGGTCAGTAGATATTAAAAGGAATACAAACAATTCGCTCCTACCATCATACTTTTTTGAACATAAAGCTTAAAACTTTTTGAAAAAAATTCTTTATATACCTACTAAACGTTGTTTGAAAAAAATGATTGAAAAAATTGTTTGTAAACCTGGCTTAACTTAGACCTCTGTATTTAATGCTATCCAATTAAAAGTTAAGACTATGCCAGAATAATTGGATAAAAATTGTATAATATATGCATTGATGAAGCTGCGCTTCAGTCAAATATTTATTTTCATTTGAGTAGTCATGAAACTTTTTGGATTCCAAGACATAGGAAAAGAAAAAAATAAATAAAAGTAAAGATGATTCAGATTTGATTACAGAATAGGGCCTCTAACACCCTCTAGGGAATTGGAAATAGCGAATTGATTATTTTTTTAAATACAACCTTTGACGCCAAAATTATCAAAATCTGGGTTACATGTTGAAGGTATTTTAACTGATTGAGGGTCAAACTTTATAAAACTTTCCAGAAAATTAAATGTCACTGCTTAAGCTTATTTATTTTTTTTGATCCTCCAAATTTACAAAAAGCAACTAGAAATAACTATCGATGCGCATATTCGACCAACACACTTTTCAAATACGACAGTTAAGTTAGCTACTCAAATTTTAAACGTAACAGTTGCAAGACTTACATACTATTGAAGTAATAAATAAATTTGATATATTCAATTCCACCAATATATGTAACCCAAAAGAATTTAAAAATATTTTTAAAGGTTTGGACTACCATCTCAATTACCTCGACAACATATGGATATTTTTGGACAACTTGAAAATATGTAAACATCGATATAACATCAAGATCTAAATTTCGTACCAGTTAAGTTGGATGGAGACAATAAAATATGTAACAGTTCTTTGGCAGCGAGTGGAAAAGGCAGGATTTATTAACTTAAAAGTCAGACGAATAAACTAAGACCGTTTATAAAAAAATTTCGGAAATTTAGACAATAAGCAGGAAACTGTAAACCGTACCCCAATTCAATGTGAAAGAGCATTCAGCAAATTATTTTGTCTTAATTGTTTACATCTGGAACATATGAATTGTGCAAATGACTTAGGGATTATATTAACCGGCTTAAATAATATCAAACATAATATTTTTCAACCTATAAAATGTTACAAAAATATAAATACCGCTATACCCATTCCAGATTCCAACTACAGATACAGAAAACAAAAAGTTGTTTTGGCAATATAAAAACACTAAAAGTGGAATTTCGAAAACTCTGTTTAAAGATATGTCAAAAGAACATTTTAACCATCAATGTCTTAATTTTCCAATATCGCACATTGTCTATTTATCAGATTATGTATTATAGAGAATCGTCTGTATTATGTTGTTGGCTTAACGACGTTCTACACCTTCGGCAAAGAATTAAGGATTTGCATGAAATTTTAGTATGTTATAGTTTACTTCAAAAAACTAAGACTTGATTTTTTAAAAATTGTTTTACCGTGCCGTTTAATTACTATTAAGGTTTAAAGTTAAGTTTTAACATGGGCTCTTATGGGAATTCTTAAAAAGTTAATAACTTTTGAACCAAATTTACGATTTTTAATTATTTGTGCTTAAATAAAAGGTTTTTTTGTAAGGAATAACATATTAAAAAATGAGAGTTGTTTACCGTACCATTATTAAATAAAAGTGAAAATACTGTTTGGAAAATACTGTTTCTCTCTTAAAAAGTTAATAACTTTTGACCCAAATTTACGATTCTTAATTATTTGTGCTGAAATTAAAGGTTTTTTTGTAAGGAATAACATATTAAAAAATGAGGATTGTTTACCGTACCATTATTAAATAAAAGTGAAAATACTGTTTCGAAATCATGTTTCGCTCTTAAAAAGTTAATAACTTTTGACCCAAATTTACGATTTTTAATTATTTGTGCTTAAATTAAAGTTTTTTTTGTAAGGAATAACATATTAAAAAATGAGGATTGTTTACCATACCATTATTAAATAAAAGTGAAAATACTGTTTCGCTTGCATATAAGTTCCCCCCCCCCTTTCCTCTGAGAGGCATACCCCGCAACGAAGGTGTAGAACGTCGTTAATAAATATGTAGCAATAATAAAGTGCATAATAAAGAATGTGTAACTGAGGTATTCCTAAAAATTGTTTTAAAAATTTGAATCTTAAAGCAATAGTAAAAAGTGCAAAATAAAGAGTTCGTGAATGAGTTATTCCTAAAAATGGATTTAAAAAATTACATATTTACTATAATTAGTTTAAACTTTAAACATGGGATAATATTTTCAATTTTCTATCTTCCTTCTTTTTTTTTACTTTTTTTACCTTTTTTACTTTTCTTACTTTTTAAATCAGCGGTAAAATATTTTAAAGAATAAAATAATTTTACACGAATAAATAGTTTTAATACATATGTATATGGAAAGGATTCACATGGATGTTTAAAAGGAACTTCTTTCATTACCCTAAAGTATGAGTGTGATATTCCACCTTTAGTTAATATATCTTCATAAGAAGCAGTAAATATTTTTTCCAACTTATAAATATATTGGACAAAGTCCTTACTTGGAGTTCTCAGTCCCCCATAATCACATGTATCAATACTGTATGCTTTAAAATGTGTCAACAATAAACTACTATCTAGTTCTCCAATTTTCCTTGAATATTTATTACATATGTGACAAACGTGAATATTAAGAGCCTTTTTAATTAAATAACCACATGCATACATACTGAAAAGCATTTTGGGTTGTTAGATTTTCTATTTTATAGTCACAATCTGGAAGTGAGAGCCTTTAATGGCGAATATTGTTGACTACTAGAAACTTTTTTTACATTTAAATCCATTAAACGTTTATCTAAATCATCTTTGCAATTTATTTTGTTAGAATGCATAAAATTTTGACAAAACAATTTTTTAAATGCCCTCTGAAATTGTAAGGCAGTTGGATTGATGGAATTTCCGCCTTGTTGCCTTATACTTCCAAAATAATTTTCCACACAATCTTGCTTAAGTCTTCTTGTTTTTAAATATTTAAAACCACTAGATGATAAGTTATCCCAAAGTTTTTTAACACCATTAATTGTTACAATCCAACTATTTTCTGATCTAGAACGACATGTTACACATTTTCCTGTTTTATGTAATATTTTCAGGTTATGTAGCAAATCTATCATGGAATTTAGGAAATTGATCTGAAATTCAGTTCCCTCAAATACATTTTTATATTTGTTAGGATTATTCGTATCAGTAGAATTTAAAATATGAAACAAATTATTAAATTTTTCAATAATCTCTATTGTTCCTGATGCCTCTGATGAAAGAATACCAAGAGCAATATATGTATTCATAGAACTTGCAACAGTGTTACTTAAAATTTGGGATGCTAGTTTCACTCGCATTTTCTCAAAAGATGTGGGGTATATATGAGAGTATGTTAATTTTGGCGCACACTTATAATTTTTTTTTATCGTCATGATAAAATTTTTCTATAAAGGACCAAGAAGATTTTTTGTTATTAAAATGAAAGACACTATTAATTAAGTTATTTCTAGTGGTTTTAATTAAATGACATAGGTCAAATAAATAAACAATTTTTTGTCCATTGACATCAAATTCTGGGGGATGGAGAAATCCCAAGTAATTTACTCAATTTTATAAAATTCGATCCCATATCAGTAACAAGACAATTCACATATAAACCTCATTGAAATAGTTTAGAAATACACCCATATTAAGCTGCACCCCCCACCATGGCGAATAAAGTTCGGACTAGGCAAAAAATTTAGTGCTATTTATGTGCTAATTAGTTGCTCTATTCCGAATTTTGTTGCTCAAACCGTTTACCAGCAAATCGCGTTGAAAGTGGGGGGGTGCAGGTTAATGTAAAGCTGCACCCACCCACACCGAAAAAAGCTCAAACTTCTTGATTTTTTTTTGGTGATAAATTTAGTGCTATTTATGTGCTAATTAGTTGCTCTATTCCGAAGTTTGTTGCTCAAACCGTTTACCAGGAAATCGCGTTGAAAGTGGGGGGGTGCAGGTTAATGTAAAGCTGCACCCACCCACACCGAAAAAAGCTCAAACTTCTTGATTTTTTTTGGTGATAAATTTAGTGCTATTTATGTGCTAATTAGTTGCTCTATTCCGAAATTTGTTGCTCAAACCGTTTACCAGGAAATCGCGTTGAAAGTGGGGGGTGCAGGTTAATGGAAAGCTGCACCCACCCACACCGAAAAAAGCTCAAACCTCTTGATTTTTTTGGTGATAAATTTAGTGCTATTTATGTGCTAATTAGTTGCTCTATTCCGAATTTTGTTGCTCAAACCGTTTACCAGGAAATCGCGTTCAAAGTGGGGGTCCAGCTTAATGGCAAGCTGCACCCACTCACACCGAAAAAAGCTCAAATTTCTTGATTTTTTTGACGAAAAATTTAGTGCTGTTTATGTGCTAATTAGTTGCTCTATTCCAAATTTTGTTGCTCAAACCGTTTACCAGGAAATCGCGTTCAAATGGGGGGGGGGTCAAGCTTAATGGCAAACTGCACCCACCCACACCGAAAAAACTTCAAACTTATTGATTTTTTTGGTGATAAATTTAGTGCTATTTATATGCTAATTAGTTGCTCTAATCCGAATTTTGTTGCTCAAACCGTTGACCAAGAAATCGCGTTGAAAGTGGAGGGTGCAAGTTAATGGCAAGTTGCACCCACCCACACTGAAAAAAGCTCAAACTTCTTGATTTTTTTGGTGAAAATTTAGTGCTATTTATGTGCTAATTAGTTGCTCTATTCCGAATTTTGTTGCTCAAACAGTTGACCAGGAAATCGCGTTCAAAGTGGGGGGGTCCAGCTTAATGGCAAGCTGCACCCGCTCACACCGAAAAAAGTTCAAACTTATTGATTTTTTGTGTGATAAATTTAGTGCTATTTATGTGCTAATTAGTTGCTACAATCCGAATTCTGTTGCTCAAACCGTTTACCAGGATATCGCGTTCAAAGTGGGGGGTCCAGCTTAATGGCAAGCTGCACCCACTCACACCGAAAAAAGCTCAAACTTCTTGATTTTTTTGGTGAAAAATTTAGTGATTTAGTGCTATTTATGTGCTAATTAGTTGCTCTAATTCGAATTTTGTTGCTCAAACCGTTGACCAAGAAATCGCGTTGAAAGTGGGGGGGTGCAAGTTAATGGCAAGCTGCACTCACTCACACCGAAGAAAGCTCAAACTTCTTGATTTTTTTGGTGATAAATTTAGTGCTATTTATGTGCTAATTAGTTGCTCTATTCCGAAATTTGTTGCTCAAACCATTTACCAGGAAATCGCGTTGAAAGTGGGGGGGTGCAGGTTAATGGCAAGCTGCACCCACCCACACCGAAAAAAGCTCAAATTTCTTGATTTTTTTTGATGATAAATTTAGTGCTATTTATGTGCTAATTAGTTGCTCTATTCCGAATTTTGTTGCTCAAACCGTTGACCAGGAAATCGCGTTCAAAGTGGGGGGTCCAGCTTAATGGCAAGCTGCACCCACTCACACCGAAAAAGCTCAAATTTCTTGATTTTTTTGATGAAAAATTTAGTGCTGTTTATGTGCTAATTAGTTGCTCTATTCGGAATTTTGTTGCTCAAACCGTTGACCAGGAAATCTCGGTCAAAATGGGGGCGTCCAGCTTAATGGCAAGCTGCACCCACCCACACCGAAAAAAGTTCAATCTTATTGATTATTTTGTGGTGATAAATTTAGTGCTATTTATGTGCTAATTAGTTGCTCTAATCCGAATTTTGTTGCTCAAACCGTTGACCAAGAAATCGCGTTGAAAGTGGGGGGGTGCAGGTTAATGGCAAGCTGCACCCACCCAAACCGAAAAAAGCTCAAACTGCTTGATTTTTTTGGTGAAGAATTTAGTGTCATTTATGTGCTAATTAGCTAATTAGTAATAAAACTATGGTTTACAACAATTACGTTACGACTATTGCTGATAAATGTACTTACTTGAAAACGAATTAATTCAAAATTCATTCATTTTTTTTGCATATAAAGAATATATTTAGTCGGAATGAGCGAAGCGAATTCTGAAATTCACATGAGTGCCTTAAAAATGTACTTTTTAACACGTATATCATACAATATTTTTGCTACAAACGTTATAAATATATAAAATACAATATTTTTGTTAATTGCTGAAACCATGAAACCTATCACCCGTAAAAGATGAACTGGTTGTCTACACTCGAGGGGAATATCTAAAAATTCTTAGCGAAAATATTATACCGTTATATAAACTTGTTTTTTCTACAAACGTGTTAAAAATGCAATAATAGAGTTTAAATTAAATTTTAAAAAACCTTTTAAACCACCGTTTTCAAATTGTGCAAGTTTTACTATTAATATTAATGTTAGTAAATGAAATATAAATATTTTGACTTTTCACAATTTGACAATTCACTTTTAACTGCAGTGCCTTAAAAATTTTAAAGCACTAGTGCTATAAAGTAGCATTTTTAACGCTCCAATGGAGTGCTAAAATAGTTATTAATGAAACAGTTCGTGAAGTATGCTTTTTGCGATCGCACGCGATTTTTAGAGCACGAGCGACAACGGAGCGAGTTCGCAAAAAGTACTTCACGCACAGTTTCATACAATATTTTATCTACGATAAACAAATAAAAAAAGCTGTAACTCTTCTATTCTACAATTTTTAGAACTTTGAAATTTAAAAATTACAACTACTTTCAAACCACAAAACTGTCAAAACTCTTGTTATAATTCATTGCTCATATTGTCATCACCATGACAACGCGAAAATTAAGGATTGTCACCATGACAACTCGAAAGTTACAAACAGTGCGAAAAAGTAAATCCCATTTAGAATACATTGTTACTTAACGCCAGGGGCGTAGCTACCGTCGTATCAGCCGTATCAATTATACGGGGCCCCCGACATTTAAGGGGCCCCCGACATTCAAGGGCCCCATCGCGGCATGTCGAAACAAAATTCCATTTGCAAAGATTGAACTAAATATTCTACAGGTATTTCACTATTAAAACGCTTTGAAACAGTGTATGTTGTTTGGATATCAACATTTTGGTGTAGTGGATTCTTTATATATACCTATATAAATCATATTTACCTATTATCTATTCTCTGCCCCATAACAACAGAGCTTTATTGTTTTCAAGGTATCTCTCATTGTCAATTCCGTTGGCTGTGTGTGAGTTATTGTATAATGTATATTGAAGAATGCCGAATTGCAATTTTTGTAATCGCTTTATCTTTGAATATTTGAAACAGTATGTATTGTTCGGGTATATTATGTATGTTCGTATAATCTGTTCTTTATCTTTATTGTATTTATGTATATCTACATTTCTCCAAGAAATTAATGTGTCACCTTAAAAATTGGTCATTTTTTATGTCTCATATTTCCTAAACCTGTTTTCGATATATTTTTGAACATTTTCGTTTAATAATATTGTTGCTCGACAGGTAAATAGACGACCGGAGTGGGACGTCACAGCCAACTGCGGCTATATTCAGTGTTATGATGATCACTTGCAAACAAAGATTGTAAACACGTTGAACAGTAAGGTTTTACCGAATCTCAAGACTTTTTAATTAGTATTCAATCTAAAAAAATAAAATAAAATATAAAATCTAAAATTTATAAAAAACAAATAAATTGTAACCTTACTTCACCGAGACATACATTTTATTGTTATTTATATAAAACGTCATGCTTTATTATTTACACAACCTTCTAAAATTGTTGTAGTAACTATAATAATACTTAAATATTGCAAAAAACGGAAATATTCTCTGTAAAAACTGAAAAAACAATAAAAAATACAAATTTGCCACACTAAACGTTTGTTTGGAAAACTCTGACATGACATATGTCAATAAAAATTGACACTTCTACGTCATCACTCCGGCTGTCCATTGTTATTGTATACCGGGTGTACCAATCAAAAAGTAATTTTTTCTCAAAGTCACCACACCCTGTGGAATATTCTTGCATTTATAAAATACTGAAATTAAAACCCAACTATAGCCTCATGTGTTCTTAACATTCTGTTTTTCGATTCATTCGCTTATGTTGGATAGTAAAAAAGTTAGGTAATAATTTAACAACTCGCCTTATTTTTCATCGATACAGGGTGTTTTTAAATAAGTATGGCAAACTTGCAAACTTTATTGCAGCTTCCAGCTTCTCTTGTACAACATTGCTACCTTGTAATGTCATATTTAAATTCTTGAAGAAGTCAAAAATATAACAAATATACGCTACCTTGATTAACCGATTGGCATCATGAAAACTGTCTTTAAATTGAAATATTGCATCCCTAGCCGTTGGTGGATGTTGTTCTAAGAATATTGAAATTTCTTCCTTGAATTATTCAATTAATTCAAAAAAAGTTTTCTTTAAACATTCCCTTTTGATAGTCAACGCACTTCGCAGTCTAAAAGAAGATGTTCATGTGAAACGGCGAGGCGAGGCGACCCGGCATTTTGGTTTCGTGGCCCGGTACCGGGTCGCGACCCACCATTTGGGAAACGCTGCTCTAGCGCGTAGTTTGATTTTACGCTCGTCGTCCGTAGCAACCATACAATACAATCACATTGAACATTCAAACTGAAAGATATAAAAGTTAATGTTATGACATTTAGTCCTGTCGCCAGGGGGGGTACAACGGCCTCCTTAATTCAGATGGACTTACCCAAGTTTTTTTATATATATTTTGACCCGTAGAATACGAATTTTTTGGGTAACAGTTGATCCGGATGTCGATAAGATTGTTATAGACAAAGAACTTGAGGAATTACATAACAGCGATTTCCTGCAAAACAAAACATCTTTTTGTATTTTTTGGGTCATTTTAAGCAAAAAATATTCCTACAAGTTTTTTCGTCGAATGCATAGTTTTCGAGATAACCGCGGTTGAACTTTCAAAAAATCGAAAAATTGTAATTTTTGAATCCGAATAACTTTTGATTAAAAAATAAAGTAGCAATTCTGCTTACCGCATTTGAAAGTTTAAGTCAAATTATATCGGTTTTGATTATTTGAATTGCTAAAAATTAATTGTTTTATTGTTAAACAAATCTATAAACACATAGTGTTTCCCGTACCTAATACATGCGTTTTAACGCATGCTACGTAGAAAGTGCCTCGCTGGCACTTGTAGCTACTCTACCTACTCGTTCGATTTTAAATGAGAAATCATTGAAAACATCACTCACATACTAGGTGTTTATAACTTTGTTTAACAATAAAATAATAAATTTTTAGCAATGCAAATAATCAAAACCGATATAATTTGACTTAAATTTTCAAATGCGGTAAGCAGAATTGCTACTTTATTTTTTAATCAAAAGTTATTCGGGTTCAAAAATTACAATTTTTCGATTTTTTGAAAGTTCAACCGCGGTTATCTCGAAAACTATGCATTCTACGAAAAAACTTGTAGGAATATTTTTTGCTTAAAATGACCCAACAAATACAAAAAGATATTTCGTTTTGCGAGAAATCGCTGTTATGTAATTCCTCAAGTTCTTTGTCTATAACAATCTTATCGACATCCGGATCAACTGTAACCCAAAAAATTCGTATTCTGCGGGTCAAAATATATAAAAAAAACTTGGGTAAGTCCATCTGAATTAAGGAGGCCGTTGTACCCCCCCTGGCGACAGGACTAATTATAACGACAGATATAAAATAGTTACAATAAAGTTAGTGATTTAAAAATAGTTTCATTTTATTAAGTGATTGTAGAAAAAATGTTGTATGGATTACAAGCGCAAAGTGACATTATTTCTTTCGAGTAATTACCGCTCTCCGCTACGGTCGAGTGGTAACTCTTACTCTCAAGGAATAATGTATCACTTTTCGTTCTTAATACATAAATAACTATTCAATTTGAATTTTCAAATTGTACGAGTATTGTATGGTTGTACGGTTGCTACGGACGACGCGCGGTAATCAAACTTTAACGCGCTAGCGCTATAAAGTGACGGTACTCAGTAAACGTTAACTTTTCGTTGACATTGACAAGCGAAAAAGTCTTCTTTATCAAGTGATTGTAGAAAAAATTTAATAGATTTGCTTGAGTTTTACCGCAAATAATTTGTGCTATATCAAAATGTATTTTATTTCTGTTAATATAATAATTAATAAATGTAAGATATTGTATTAGATTTTGTAATAAAAAATTTTAAAACTATATTAGTGATTTCTATAAAACACTCACCAGTGTACAGTCGGGCCAGATTCAGTGTGTATTTGAGATTTTGGATGTGCACTAATGTTTGGCGTTCGGGTTTTCCACATTTTCTGAATTTTATTTTGGTACCGTGCAGGTATTTTACTTGACGAGATGTTATCAAAATAAAAATCACAAAATTTGGAAAATCCGAAAGTCAACAACAATGCGCATCCAAATCTCAAATACAAAGTGAATCTGGTCGGACTGTAAGATACCTCACCGAAGAATGAAACTTCAGCCGCTTCAACACCACCTTTAAGACTAATATTCAATTGTTTTATTTTTAAAACATTCAAAAGCCACAAAGATTTTGTATTTTTTTTAGAAATTTATAATTCACACTCGTATTCGTATCTTACATCAACATGATGGTTACTTGGTGAAAGTTTGTATGTTTATTACAAAATGTGGAAGTATGTATATAGTCCATATGGTGAGACCGCTCCATATAGTCCATATGGTGAGTCTGAAAACATTTCTGATTCGGTTTCTTGTGGATTCCTATTAAAAAATGTCCCCTTTAAAAAAATCTGAAGGGTACCGATTATCAGAAACAAATATTACAATCAAACGGCAGTAATCAAAATAGAAGACCAGTTAACTGATAAAATTGCAATAGAACGAGGAGTACGACAGGGCTGTATTTTATCTCCACTACTATTTAATATTTACTCTGAATGGATATTTAAAGAAGCTTTAGACGGTTGTGCGAAGGGAGTATTAATAAATGGTGAATGGTTGAATAACATTAGATATGCAGATGACACCATAGTTTTCGACGATAATCTGAATGATTTACAGATATTAACAAATCGTATAACAGAAGTCAGCAACAGAAGAAGACCAAATTTATGACAATTAGTAAAAAACCAATATTAAACGCTCAACTTACAGTCAACCAAAAGAATATCGAAAGAGTTGAGCAATATACATATCTGGGTACGAATTTAAATAGCCAATGGGACCACTCGACAGAAATTAAACAGCGAATAATAAAAGCGAAAGCAGCATACGCTAGAATGAGACCAATTTTCAACAGTCGAGACATATCATTAAAAACAAAATACCGTCTGTTGAAAAGCTACATATTCACAGTTCTGCTCTACGGAATGGAAGGTGGACACTAACTGTTGCATCTATGAATCGGATCGAAGCTTTCGAAATGTGGTGTTATAGGCGCATCTTACGTATATCCTGGGTTGAACGAATTAATAATGTAAAAGTGCTGCGTAGAATGGGGAAAGACTGTGAAATTCTCATAACCATCAAAACAAAAAAATTAGAATATCTAGGACATGTAATGGGAAATCAAGAACGTTACGGCCTTCTCCAACTGATTCTCCAAGGGAAGGTAAATGGTAAAAGAGGGCCGGGAAGAAGACGCATTTCCTGGCTTCAAAATTTACGAAAGTGGTATAACACCACTACCACTGAACTGTTCCGCGTTGCGGTAAACAAAGTCAAGATAGCCATGATGATCGCCAACATCCGAAACGGATAGGCACTTTAAGAAGAAGAAGAAGGATATATGGCGGAATTTTTGGGCAGAAATTGTTTAAACAATTTTTTTAAACAAATACAAAAGACCACCTTTTTTGCCCTGGAACATATATTTCTAGATTGTAAACTAGCCCTAAGAAAAGATAAGAATAAAAAATCTCCAGGCGAAGATTGTGTAATTACTGATGCAATAAACATCGGAGGTACTTGTCTTCTTAAGAAAATAAAAGACCTTTTTAATATGTGCCTTTTAGATAGCAATATACCCGACAAATGGCATAATGCTCAAGTAATTCTATTGTACAAAAAAGGAGATCCCCATGAATTAGAAAATTACAGACCTATAAGTCTTCTTAGTCACTTATACAAACTCCTTACAAGAATAGTAACGAATCGTCTTGAGAAAAAACTTGATTTCTACCAGCCAATTTGGAACAAATGATCACCCACAGAGCATTAAAACGGTAATAGAAAAGACTATCGAATACAATCGACCACTCGTTTTGGCTTTTGTAGATTTCCATAAAGCCTTTGACACGGTAGAATGTGACAAAATTCTGGAAGTACTACAAGCATGCCGCATTGACTACCGATACACAAGGTTAATTTACAATACATAAAAGAACGCAACTATGTCGGTGAAACTACATAAAAACACGGACCATATCCCAATCGGCAGAGGAGTCCGACAGGACGATAACTTATCGCCTAAACTCTTTACCGCAGTACTAGAATATGCTTGTAAATAACTTAACTGGGAAGAGCGAGGCCTGAATATTGACGGTAGAAGATTAACAAATTTGAAATTCGCAGACGACATAGTTTTGTTCTCTGACAACCTCAAGAAGATATGTACCATGCTACATGAACTTTAGTTAGTGTACGCCAGTGTAGGTGTCTCAAAATAAACATCTCCAAAACAAAATTCATGACAAAACTAGTACCTAGCGGAAATATCAATATTGGAGAAAACGAAGTAGAGCTAGTGGAAAAATACATATACCTTGGACACGAAATAAAGATCACAAGAGACAAACAAATATGCAAACTACGAAGAAGAATAAACCTACCATAGGTAGCCTATGGAAAACTCAAAGACCTATTTAAAAGCGACATACCAATTTCTCTAAAACGTAAAACATTTGACCAATTTGTGTTGCCTATGATGACTTATGGTGCCGAAACTTTGACATTGACAGCCACAGCTTCTAAAATGCTGCAAATAGCCCAGAGGAAAATGGAAAGGTCAATGCTGAGTATGTCGCTTCGTGACCGAGTTAGAAATGAAGACTTAAGGCGAAGAACAAGAGTTACCGATGTAATTTCCCGAATTGCCACCCTGAAATGGAACTTGGCCGGACACGTCGCCCGAATCAGTGATGGGGAGTGGACGAAGAGTGCAGGCCGAGATTAGACAAAAGAAGTAGAGGAAGACCATCTACTCGTTGGACTGATGAACTCAAGAAAATGTCAAGAAATTGGATGCAAAGTGCTCAAAATAGAGCACAATGGACAAAAATGAGGGAGGCCTATGTTGAGCGGTGAACGAAAAGGGCTGTATGATGATGATAATGATACGTACTATCGAAATATATCGGTATCCGATTTTGTTGCTAACCGTAGAACTTGCAAATGCATTAGTTAATCCCACCCGACCTGGCTCCGCGCTATACATATGTGTCTCTGTTCTATGTTAAATAAATAAGTTACTCGTACATATTATTTGGTACTAAAATAATTTAGGGAACACGTACCATCAAATTATACTTCTATCTGATTTTATTTCTCATTGTTTTAGTGAACATACAAGTGTTTCGTTGTGCGTCTAATGAGAAGCTGGCACCGCCCCACTTTGAACGCGATTTCCTGGTCAACGGTTTGAGCAACAAAATTTAGATTAGAGCAACTAATTAGCACATAAATAGCACTAAATTTTTCACCAAAAAAATCAAGAAGTTTGAGCTTGTTTCGGTGTGGGTGGATGCAGGCTTGCCATTAACTTGCACCCCCCCCCCCCCCAATTTCGACGCGATTTTCTAGTCAACGGTTTGAGCAACAAAATTCGGAATAGAGCAGTTAATTAGCACATAAATAGCACTAAATTTTTCACAAAAAAAAATCAAGAAGTTTGAGTTTGTTTCGGTGTGGGTGGGTCAGGATTGCCATTAAACTGCACCCCCAAATTTCAACGCGATTTCCTGGTCAACGGTTTGAGCAACAAAATTCGGATTAGAGCAACTAATTAGCACATAAATAGCACTAAATTTATCACCAAAAAAAATCAATAAGTATGAACTCTTTTCGGTGTGGGTGGGTGCAGCTTGCCATTAAGCTGGACCCCCCAATTTGAACGCGATTTCCTGGTCAAAGGTTTGAGCAACAAAATTCGGATTAGAGCAACTAATTAGCACATAAATGGTACTAAATTTATCTAAAAAAAAATCAATAAGTTTGGACTTTTTTCGGTGTGGGTGGGTGCAATTTGCCATTAAGTTGGACCCCCCCAATTTGAACGCGATTTCCTGGTCAACTGTTTGAGCAACAAAATTCGGAATAGAGCAGTTAATTAGCACATAAATAGCACTAAATTTTTCACAAAAAAAAATCAAGAAGTTTGAGTTTGTTTCGGTGTGGGTGGGTCAGGATTGCCATTAAACTGCACCCCCAAATTTCAACGCGAT
The DNA here is from genome assembly GCF_917563875.1 of Diabrotica virgifera virgifera. Classification (NCBI taxonomy): domain Eukaryota; kingdom Metazoa; phylum Arthropoda; class Insecta; order Coleoptera; family Chrysomelidae; genus Diabrotica; species Diabrotica virgifera. The sequence goes on along the minus strand of NC_065451.1, from coordinate 80,964,587 downwards.
TTCCTGGTCAACGGTTTGAGCAACAAAATTCGGATTAGAGCAACTAATTAGCACATAAATAGCACTAAATTTATCACCAAAAAAAATCAATAAGTATGAACTCTTTTCGGTGTGGGTGGGTGCAGCTTGCCATTAAGCTGGACCCCCCAATTTGAACGCGATTTCCTGGTCAAAGGTTTGAGCAACAAAATTCGGATTAGAGCAACTAATTAGCACATAAATGGTACTAAATTTATCTAAAAAAAAAATCAATAAGTTTGGACTTTTTTCGGTGTGGGTGGGTGCAATTTGCCATTAAGTTGGACCCCCCCAATTTGAACGCGATTTCCTGGTCAACTGTTTGAGCAACAAAATTCGGAATAGAGCAATTAATTAGCACATAAATAGCACTAAATTTTTCACCAAAAAAAATCAAGAAGTTTGAGCTTGTTTCGGGGTGGGTGGATGCAGGCTTGCCATTAACCTGCACCCCCCACTTTCAACGCGATTTCCTAGTCAACGGTTTGAGCAACAAAATTCAGAATAGAGCAACTAATTAGCACATAAATGGCACTAAATTCTTCACCAAAAAAATCAAGCAGTTTGAGCTTTTTTCGGTTTGGGTGGGTGCAGCTTGCCATTAACCTGCACCCCCCCCCCCACTTTCAACGCGATTTCTTGGTCAACGGTTTGAGCAACAAAATTCGGATTAGAGCAAATAATTAGCACATAAACAGCACTAAATTTATCACCACAAAAAAATCAATAAGATTGAACTTTTTTCGGTGTGGGTGGGTGCAACTTGCCATTAAGCTGGACGCCCCCATTTTGACCGAGATTTCCTGGTCAACGGTTTGAGCAACACAATTCGGAATAGAGCAACTAATTAGCACATAAATAGCACTAAATATTTTTCACCAAAAAAATCAAGAACTTTGAGCTTTTTTCGGTGTGGGTGGGTGCAACTTGCCATTAACTTGCACCACCCCCCCCCCCACTTTCAACGCGATTTCTTGGTCAACGGTTTAAGCAACAAAATTCGGATGTTTGAACTTTTTTCGGTGTGGATGGCTGCAGTTTGCCATTAAGCTTGACCCGCCCAATTTTAACGCGATTTCCAGGTAAACGTTTTGAGCAACAAAATTCGGAATAGAGCAGCTAATTAGCACATAAATGGCACTAAATTTATCACCAAAAAAAATCAAGAATTATGAGCTTTTTTCGGTGTGGGTGGGTGCAGCTTGCCATTAACCTGCACCCCCCACTTTCAACGCGATTTCCTGGTAAATGGTTTGAGCAACAAATTTCGGAATAGAACATCTAATTAGCACATAAATAGCACTAAATTTACCACCAAAAAAATCAAGAAGTTTGAGCTTTTTTCGGTGTGAGTGGGTGCTGCTTGCCATTAACTTGCACCCCCCACTTTCAACGCGATTTCTTGGTCAACGGTTTGAGCAACAAAATTCGAATTAGAGCAACTAATTAGCACACAAATAGCACTAAATTTTTCACCAAAAAAATCAAGAAGTTTGAGCTTTTTTCGGTGTGGGTGGGTGCAGTTTGCCATTAAGCTTGACCCCCCCAATTTGAACGCGATTTCCTGGTAAACGGTTTGAGCAACAAAATTCGGAATAGAGCAACTAATTAGCACATAAATAGCACTAAATTTTTCACCAAAAAAATCAAGAAGTTTGACCTTTTTTCGGTGTGGGTGGGTGCAACTTGCCATTAACTTGCACCGCCCCAATTTCAACGCGATTTCTTGGTCAACGGTTTGAGCAACAAAATTCGGATTGTAGCAACTAATTAGCACATAAATAGCACTAAATTTATCACCAAAAAAAATCAAAAAGTTTGAGCTTTTTTCGGTGTGGGTGGGTGCAGCTTGCCATTAACTTGCACCCCCCACTTTCAACGCGATTTCCTGGTAAACGGTTTGAGCAACAAATTTCGGAATAGAGCAACTAACTAGCACATAAATAGCACTAAATTTACCACCAAAAAAATCAAGAAGCTTGAGCTTTTTTCGGTGTGAGTGGGTGCTGCTTGCCATTAACTTGCACCCCCCACTTTCAACGCGATTTCTTCGTCAACGGTTTGAGCAACAAAATTCGAATTAGAGCAACTAATTAGCACATAAATAGCACTAAATTTTTCACCAAAAAAATCAAGAAGTTTGAGCTTTTTTCGGTGTGGGTGGGTGCAAATTACCATTAACTTGCACCGCCCCAATTTCAACGCGATTTCTTGGTCAACGGTTTGAGCAACAAAATTCGGATTGTAGCAACTAATTAGCACATAAATAGCACTAAATTTATCACAAAAAAAAAATCAATAAGTTTGAACTTTTTTCGGTGTGAGCGGGTGCAGCTTGCTATTAAGCTGGACCCCCCCCAATTTGAACGCGATTCCCTGGTCAACTGTTTGAGCAACAAAATTCGGAATAAAGCAACTAATTAGCACATAAATAGCACTAAATTTTTCACCAAAAAAATCAAGAAGTTTGAGCTTTTTTCGGTGTGGGTGGGTGCAACTTGCCATTAACTTGAACCCCCCACTTTCAACGCGATTTCTTATAAATAGCACTAAATTTATCACCAAAAAAAATCAATAAGTTTGAAGTTTTTTCGGTGTGGGTGGGTGCAGTTTGCCATTAAGCTTGACCCCCCCAATTTGAACGCGATTTCCTGGTAAACGGTTTGAGCAACAAAATTCGGAATAGAGCAACTAATTAGCACATAAATAGCACTAAATTTATCACCAAAAAGATCAAGAAGTTTGAGCTTTTTTCGTTGTGGGTGGGTGCAGCTTGCCATTAACCTGCACCCCCCACTTTCAACGCGGAGCAACAAAATTCGGAATAGAGCAACTAATTAGCACATAAATAGCACTAAATTTATCACCAAAAAAAATCAAGAAGTTTGAGCTTTTTTCCGTGTGGGTGGGTGCAGCTTTCCATTAACCTGCACCCCCCCACTTTCAACGCGATTTCCTGGTAAACGGTTTGAGCAACAAATTTCGGAATAGAGCAACTAATTAGCACATAAATAGCACTAAATTTATCACCAAAAAAATCAAGAAGTTCGAGCTTTTTTCGGTGTGGGTGGGTGCAGCTTTACATTAACCTGCACCCCCCACTTTCAACGCGATTTCCTGGTAAACGGTTTGAGCAACAAAATTCGGAATAGAGCAACTAATTAGCACATAAATAGCACTAAATTTATCACAAAAAAAAATCAAGAAGTTTCAGCTTTTTTCGGTGTGGGTGGGTGCAGCTTTACATTAACCTGCACCCCCCCACTTTCAACGCGATTTCCTGGTAAACGGTTTGAGCAACAAAATTCGGAATAGAGCAACTAATTAGCACATAAATAGCACTAAATTTTTTGCCTAGTCCGAACTTTATTCGCGATGGTGGGGGGTGCAGCTTAATATGGGTTAGAAATACATTCTTTTATAATAGGAAGGTGATTTGCTTCAAAGGTAGTATTCACAAAGAAATATGCTAGTTGCTGTTTCCAATTTGAATACAAACCTCGAACCATTATCACAAGTACATTTTGTGCAACTATTGATTCCTCTTTCCCCGAAACCAACTATTTCATCACGACCTACATCAAAAATTAAATTACTTTTAATTGACATTTCATCAATAAAAATACTACAGTGCTTGTCCTGATCTAACATTGTGTCCACTTTTAATTTTAGGGCATCAAATATTTGTTCATTATTTAAACCAGGTTTACAGACCAAATTTTCAGTAATTTTTTGAAGACTTCGTTTTGAGGGCAAATACAATATTTTTTCCATAAAAGCATATGCTCTTGGACACAAGAAATATAGTGTTAACGCAAATTATTTATATTCATCAGAATACCTTCTACTTTTTGGAGGTTTACTTTTTAATAATGCCTGAGCTTTTACTATTTGTGCTAAAGGCTTGTTTAATAGTTTGTCACACATTTGATTAAATTTATTTAAATAACTAATATCACTTTCCTTCTTCTGGTTGGAGGACTGGCATCTCTTAATATTTTTTCGTAGACGTTTTATTTTCACCCTCAATTTAACTTTTCTTGGAGCACTACAGGACAATTTGAGGGGGGTTTGTGTTTCAGCTGATTGTACTGAAATATGAGGTCTGGAAGACACTTCCTTATTGATATCAATATCTAAAATATAAAAGTATATTTAATAACCAAATAACGTACAAACATTCAAAGCAGATATGGTTGTTCCATTATATCTTTGCACAAACGTTAGATTCGTTTGCAAACAAACCAAAACATGGGTGAAATTAATGTGATGTGATGTGATAATTAAGCGAAATGTATGTCGATATGTAATATCATTGATATTGTACTGTCAATATAATAATTAAAGGGTTTGGTGTAACAACTGGTCAAAGACCACTTTTGTCGAAATTAAGCTTATAATAAGTCTTGCCTTCAAAAATACCTCCGCATAGTTTGGAGCAAAAATTGTATATACTTCAGTCTATGATTCTTTACCTGTGCGTCATCATTCAAAGCATACGAAATAAGTCGGAAATATATTCCATGCAATAGTAAGTGACAGAAAATGGCTATTACTACGATCATGTATATAAATTTTGACGTTACAAAATAAATAGAATTTAAAATTTTGGTGCAGAATTATAACTACATTTGAAGTAGCTTAATAAATTCTTTTAATATCATTAGTGATATTAAAATTTAATATTTGTTATAATATAAATATTTGAAAATAAAATATTTTCTTTTTGTTTACTCCCCCTGGTTAAAGAATAAACCATAATAGAACAGTAAAATCCCCAAATGCTTAAAAACTTAAAAACATTTTTATTCTTGTATAATTTATCTTTTGTACACTGACCGGCAAAAAAGTGGGCTCCCTATAAATTTCGGAAAATAAAAATTCATTGGAAGCTTTACGCACTGTTTCATATTGGGTCTCAATTTTTATATTATTTATCGTGATCATATATACCGCCAATAGGGCTTTTCATTCAGTCATTTGTTTCGAGCTTCTGTCCTGTGTCACATAATATTAATATATCTACGTCATACGTTATTGGTATATACAATAATACAAATCCAAGACGTATGGCGTAGATATATTAATATTATGTGACACATGACAGAAGCTCGAAACAAATGACAATCGATGAAAAGCCCTATTCGATAATTATAACTTAACCACAGGATAGCTTTACATTATATTTAACATAATTTCATGCATGTGCAAAGATATAATGGAAGAACTACAGTGATGCGCGATGAGCTAATAACCGGCAAAATAACGCAAAAGATGGAAAACAAATTAAGTTGTGAGAGAAAAAGAAAAGAAACTAGTGGAGGTGGGAGATTTAGTGATAAAACCTATAAATTTACATTCTACTTATTGTTTCCAACCTTTATACATATCAGATGAGTTTGGCAACTGCCACTGTGATAGTGGCAGTTTTAGTTGACATACATCTAAAGGTGGGAAACAATAAATAGAATGTAAGTTTATGTTTTTATTGCTAAATCTCCCACCTCCATTAATTTCATTTCTTTTTATCTCACAACTTAATATGTTTTCCATCTTTTGCGTTATTTTGCCAGTTATTAGCACGATCAGTACTGTATATGTTAATATATATTAGTGATTAGTTGAATGCATAATAGAGTTGTAGGAGCAATAAATAACATTACCTGTTACCAGAGATTCTTCCATGATAGTATCAGGTACATTATGAGCGGCATCAGTTTTATTGTCAATAATTGCAACTGGCTGGATAATATCTATTTCAGTTTTACCTAAAACCACAACATAAATATTACTTAGTATGTAACCCTAAGATAGCTTCTTACAAAATAGTGTTTTAAAGCTGATATTATTCATCCACTCTAACTTTTTCCAAGCGTCACAATTCATTTTCAATCAAATTAAGTCAAAACATAAATTGAAACGAACGTCGATGTGTATATACATTTTTTATACTGTATACTATACTACACACATCAGCGTACGTTTCACTTAATGTTTTGATTTGTTTGAAAATGAATCGTGCCCCATGGGCAAAGATAAAATGGAACTACGATAAAGGATCATTAAATTTCAAAATTCCAGATCCTATTTATATTATGAAAAACAACAAGCAACTTATATAAGTAGATACTGATTTTTATGACTTTTATGAGGCACTATAATTGTGAATAAATAAACTGTACCTACCTTCAAGTCTTATGATTTTTCTTAATGGTTCATCTGCAGATAGTACATCTTGGTTTTGGTTGTGTGGTGGGAATATCTTTTGTGGGAATATCGTAGGATGGGCTTGCATAAACAAATGTTTTCTTTCGTTTACCCCCTTCGATATGAAATGTGGTTGAAAATGTTTCTCACATATTCTACAATATTTATGGCATTCATTTACATGCTTTGAAAGCTAATCTTCCCTATTTGCAGCTTTTAGCCATATAGGTCTGGATCCCGCGTATGAAAAAAAAGTTGATTAATAGCAAGCTGAAAATTTGTTAATAGCTTAAGGGTGTCTAATTGGATAAACTTTGATATATGGGAACACTGTAACAGGGGCAGTTTTAATTGTAGAACAGGTTAAAAATTTGGAACGGTCAGACCACGAAAACGTCACATTTATTTTGTCCGACAGAACAGACTTAAACTCTCCGAACAGAGATTAAACTCTCATGCAAAAATCAGACTGCTATTTATCACCAAATAGAACATGTCGAATATGTCAAATGACAGGAATTATGACAGGTGATAAATAGCGGTCTGATTTTTGCATGAGAGTTTAATCTCTGTTCGGAGAGTTTAAGTCTGTTCTGTCGGACAAAATAATGTGCCGTTTTCGTGGTCTGAGCGTTCCAAATTTTTAACCTGTTTCACAATTAAAACTGCCCCTGTTACAGTGTTCCCATATATCAAAGTTTGTCCGACTAGACACCCTTAAGCTATTAACAAGTTTTCAGCTTGCTATTAATCAACTTTTTTTCATATGCGGGATCCAGACCTAATAATTCAGCTCTAGAAAAAAGTATATTAAATTAAAATATTAATGTTAAATAACTTTTGTAATGCGTTTCAATTTCAAATTTAATTTGTTTACCTGCTAGGATCTCTTGGTATTGTAAAAAGACTTATTTGTTCCCCAGATCGACTGGTGCATCCACGAACCACACAAGAAAATCCACCTTTTCCTTTGCGTGCAGCCATCACGATGAGTTTATTAGGTAATTTTAACAATGTTAACTGTTATTAAACTTTATACACTAAACACTACACTACACTAAACACTGTTTAACACTCCAAAATTTTAAAAATTTAATAAAATTTACGTTCAACAAACAGTAATTTGCCTTTCTTTGTTGTCACGTGTCACGTTGAGAAATAGCACTTGTCACTTAACACATAATCCACTAGAAAGATGGCGGCTGGATCGCACATGCGCAAAGAAATTTGGATCCTGAAATAGTCGATGCTTTCACTTCTTGTTGGGTGCTGTATTCTTTGCCTCAACTAACCAAGATAGCCATCGCTGCACCCTTGGCTTAGCTCAGTCTCTCAGGTGTGTGCTCGTCTTGTCCTAATCTTAGAAATGAACTATGACAGTTTGGAATGACAAAACAGTATTTTTACCCAATCATGTTTATTATTCATAAAAATATGACTTGTAAAATGCATTAACAAATATATTCAAATTCTTGCCAAAAACTAACAATTCTTGATTATACTTATGACTTTTGGTATCTGATGGTAACTTCTTGATGTTGAATGTTAGTGCTGCTGGTTCTGCAACGGGCTCTGGGGTTATAAAGGCTATACTCCACCAGGCCTGCAGATGTTGGTCGTTGCACTCTAGTTGCTGTGGTTGCAGTATGGATGACATGTCCCTTGTTGTTGTATCGCCGGCGATTTGAGGATTCTTGAAGATCCCAGAGGGAGGACGATGATCTTTATCCCAAAAATTAGAATAGTAAAACACATATCAACAATCAACAAGATAAACCAACGTGTGCCGTCTGCCATTCTAATCGTCAGAGAGAGTAGCAGATGACAAGAATAAATTAAATGAAATTTAGATGAGGAGAATAGTTAAAATTTAATTACTAAACGTGCATATATGTAGATTAAAAAGATATATTTAAAACTAAAATATCAGAAACCATGCTTTTGACATTAGAGGTTAGATATAAAAATTTTAGAAAAAGCCGTTAGATTTAGAAATGTAATTACAAAAAAAAATAATAATGAATTCTTACCCCAAGAGAATGAAAGTCTGGAAATAGATAAGGCCTTATGGACTCATCTCTTTAAATAGATAATTTTTCCCTATCCCTTCCATTCTCATTTTGTGTCAGCGGGTAGAGATGAAGTGTCACTTTCATGACAGTGCGACGTTTGAAATGACGACCAAGTACTATGAAGTAGCAGGCATGTTCCGTATTGAAAGACAAATACTTACAGAGTAAGAATATACAGGGAATGAAAGGAGATATAGTAGAAAATTATAGTTGATTATACTCAGCAAATAGAAGTAAATTATTGTTGATGAAATATTAAAGAAAATAAAGTAAAATAATTATTTAAAAATAAAACATCAAAGATGTGACGTGATTACAAGTTGTTGTTAAAAAGTTTCCTTTTTAAACTTGGGTTTGTGGCTACGAAGACGATTGTCATTGTCTAGTATAAACATACCTTTCATACCTCCAAAGTTGTATTTTACTATTCGAAACGTAATAATTAAATCGCCTCGAAGTCGACGTTGTTCAAATGTAGTGAGATTGGCCATACTCAGTCTTTCTGTATACGCAGGTCTTGAGCGACCAAAAGACATCCTAGTGCACTGCCGCTGTACGTTTTCGAGAATATTACGATCGACTAATACCGGACACCAAACATAATATTCCAGAACTGGATGAATGTACAGTTTATACAGATGAACTGAGCTCATAAATGACACTTTCGCGAACGTTTTATTTAGTTGATATAATTTACTGTTAGCCTTTTCAGAAATAGAAATTTCGTTGGCGGTTTTTTCTTGCTCGTTTGAATTAGAAGAAATGTTGCAATGGAAGCAGCAGATAATGATATAAGTTTATTATCCATCATATGTCTTTGTAATATAAAATATCAAAGGTAAAACGTGGGTAAAACTAACTAGGTTAAATGTTGGGAAAAATGAGGTTACATTTTTGTTAAAATAAAAAGAAGAATAAGAACATTGAAGTTAGCAGTACACGTATAAACATAATAATATAAAAAGGTACTTTCTTAGCCTGTAATGTGCAGAATCGCATAACATATTGTGACACCAAAATGTGACAATGTAATACATAAAACTTCTTGTATTAATATTGTACACAATGATTTTATCTAAATTTTTGTTATATCATTTTTTTGTGTTAACAGAAAAAACTATAGTCTAAAACAGACTTGAGGAGAAGCACTGAGGCTGTATAGCAGACAATGTCTTCAACGACAGAACAATATACGAAATTATTTTATACTTCATAATACAAAATACAGAAAATATTATTTTTCTATTAATGAAAAATTAGACTTACTGCTGTGCGGTGCAACGAAGCACGTAAAATGTTAAAAGAATATGTGCCTTGTAAGACATATTATTTTAAACACGAATGGAGTGATACATGTGGTTGTTTTATGATTTCAAAATGTGGTTTTTGCAATGTTTCATACTATAAGCCGTCAAGGTTAATTTAAATTTGGAAATCTCTCCGAAAAATATTAATTTTTGGCAGATTATTTGATTTATACATTTCTAATTTAGTTTGTTTAGTTTTGTTAAACTTTTCCTTATTTCGTTTACATTTTGAAAGTGTTAATAAGTTGAACGTTACTTGAAAACTCCTTTATGGAGTCATCTAGTGGAGGCAAACCGCCTGATATTGAGAATTCGATGGATAGTAGCTGTGATTCACAAGATTTAAATGGATTTCCACCCAACCAGCCTCAACATAAGTAGTAGTTTTAATCTTACCAACAATATTAATGAAAGACAAAATACTTTAGTAAACTCAGATCAGCCAGAAAAAACCAGACCTGTTTATTTATACGAAAAAACTGATTTTGGACATTTTTGCATTTTCATTGAATACTCCAGTTTAAATGTTACAGGAAAATGAAACGCTGCTAAAATAGGCGAGATCCTATTTACGTCACATCCAGAAATTGACAATCGTATAAAAAAATTGACTCAATCGGACGCAACCTAGTTAGGGTCTCATTTAAAAATTATAGTAGCGCAAATACTTTAGTTACCTCCAAATTCCTTATTCAAAAAAATCTGGCCGCATACATTCCAAAATTTCAATTGTTTAAACTAGGTGTAGTGAGGGATATAGATTCAGATATATCGGAAGAATATCTTAATAGAATAAAGGAATTTGATCATCATTGTAAATTCTTGGTTGAGTATGTAAAACTAATAACAAGAAAAATAATAGCAGATGACAAAGTAACATTTAAACCAACAAAATCAGTTATTGCGTCTTTTAAATGCCAGAATATACCAAAGTATCAAAATCTTTAAGGAAAAATTTTCCTGTAGCTGGCGGTATACCATTAATTACAAAAATTGAAGAAAAAGATCTTCTGTGTAAAAAGTATATTAGTTTGAAAACCCCAATAAAGGGCTACATTAAAATACAGAACGTTTTCGCTCTAAAGAGAGCATCATCAGTGTTCTAAGCCTAAAATAAGTATAACCATAATTAGTGAAGACAAGATTAAAATATTTTTTTTAAAGGATGACCAAGATAAAAAGTTAGGTTATACTTACAAGCTCAACATGCTAAGCCACCAAAAATACCCATGTATTTTTCCTCCTGCGCCAATTTTCAGACAAGAAGTTTTCATTTAAGGTGCTACGAAAATCATCATTTTTAAAAATATTCTACAATTTTGATTATGTGTTATAACGCGACAACTCGCAGACACTAGATAACCTACCTGCTACAAAGTAGTCGTCATTCTTCGGTTGACCCGGATCTTCAACCCTTTACGGCCTTCGGCTTCGCTCACGTGGAGACGGTCGTGGGTCAAACTTAGTATTCCCGGAGTTCCACAACTATATATCTAATCTTACGGGGCGCCAGCTGGTTTGCTCCTCAGGCCAATCACGATTCCCAATTCCCTAATCCAGCAAGAAAACGAATAACAAGACAAACCTCGAACTCACAACATTTATTGTTTGTCACACACAAAAAAAGAAATTGACAGGTGTTTATTCTGACAGACATCAATATGTAAATTCGATAATATTCCCCCCGTTACAATATTTAAGCCATTTGGCTCTAGGTTACCTTATAAACTAGTAAAATCCACAAATATTTCCCCCGTTACAATATTTAGGCCACTTGGCTCTTGGTTTTCTTATAAACTAGTAAAATCCACTAATATTCCCCCCGTTACAATATTTAGGCCACTTGGCTCTAGTAAAATCCGCTAATCCGTTTCTCTCCCCAAAAATTGTCAATTCACTATCTCCCCCCCCTAAATGCTAAAATATGATAGGTAAGAAATTAAATGTTATTATATAAAAAAAAATAAACTAATAATGAATCAACCCCGGGGTCGTTAGCGTTGGTACCAAGGCGAGCGACGCGAAAGAAACGAATTTTTAAGGCATTAATTCCTGTACCTTTACACTGTCATGACTATGACTAAAAAATAATATAAAAGAAGGCAATGATAAGTTAATAAAAAAATATATAATTAAAACCACAAAATAATGATACTCATCGTACAGCTGAAGTTACTCCATCACAAGGCCTTCTTTGGTGCCTCCCATCCGAAACAGGAAAATAGACAAACGTCCGGCAAGTACAGAAACCTCTACCATAATCTAAATCCTGCTACAGTTAGCACCCGGTACAAGAACTATCGTCCGGTACAAGCTCCCGTAAAGTAAGAATAAAATCCCATTACTTAGTGTTAATCCCATTATTTAGTAGTACATCAATCTATACTACAAATTAGGTCCCCTTTACTTTTAAAGTGAAATGCAAATCAATAATTCCTGCCCAAGAAAAATGAATTCACATGTGACTATATGCAGTATTTAAACAAATGCAAAAAATACATGTGCTCTTTTTTTAAATATTTACTGAATTTAGTAAGCCCCAAAAAAATGACATTTAGTATTGTAATAAAAAAAGAAACTACTACAGTTAGTGTAGGACAAAGTCTCCTAAGCTACCAAATATGTAATGTCCCTCCGTAAAACTCTACAATAAAAAAACAATGTTCAAATATCTTACTTTCCATCTACAGAGACGCCCCAAAAATTAACCCCCTAATATATATATATATATATATATATATATATATATATATATATATATATATATATATATATATATATATATATATATATATATATATATATATATATATATATATATATATATATATATATAATAATATTTACCTTGTTCACCAAGGGTCTCCTATAATACTTCTGTCTCCATGAACAGAGAAAAGATAGGCCCTAATGCCGCTTTCCAAAGAAAAAACATGAACCCCCATTTTTATCCACTATACGTGCGATTCAAGAAGAAAATCTTGTTCTAACCAGGGGCTTTGGCTCATGCGCACTGGTTCTTGCACTTTTTAGCCGTGAATGGTTGTAAATCATTCAGATCTTGGTCAGAGCAAGGGGACAGTTCCTATGGTTCAAATGTTAAGAAATAAGACCACAGAAAACTGTAAACACTTTTAATGTTAAAAGGAACTTAACATCAAACATAAATAAACAAATAACATGTGAACGAAATGTTAGAGAATTATACTCTACAATAGTATATTAAACAAAGGGTTAAGAAATACATGGTGTGTGAGGTAGCGAGAATAAACTACAACTACTTACAAAACATGAGAAAGCGGTGTTAGCAACAATGCTGCTGCGACTAGGCGTCAGAACCTTGAGCACATACTAACTTCTACTTACAATAGAGTGGCGCACTTGTTTCTTGTTGACGCACTGCACTTTCATACACTTTTTACTGACAAAAGAGATACTAAACTATGATACATTGTTTATAGGTATAGAGACTTTGAGAGAATTGGCATCATAGACTACACGAGCTATTCGTGACTAAAGCGATCGGCACTAACTAGGTACATACTTTTAACAATCCTTACGGTGTCTAACTTCCGACTGACTACTTACTAAAAAGACTGCCTGTAGCTCGAGGGGCGAGGGGTAGCGGAATCCTCACGGAAAACGGCGCCGTTTGGTTTTACAACTACAAAGAAAAATGTTGTTCTCGCATAGCAACAGCAAACTGTTGAGTTTTTGCACTCTATGTTTTGGGAATCAGTGGCTCGGGGCATAACTATTTATTTGCGTTTTATCAGCGGCGTGGGGAGTTATTTTTGCTAGCTATGTACAGTTTAAATGTAATTTGAACATTCTGCCACCACCGGAAAAGCGGCCATCCATATAGAAGGCGGAGAAGACTACATTAAGCGACAAACTACAACACGATACAAAACAATTTTACATATATGCATATATATACAACGCAGCTGGTTTAATTTAATGAGGCGACCATGTCATCTGAAGGGAGGGGGCAAACTTTTGTGATGGACCTGGTATATTCACCATTTGTCGTTTTAAGACGTACGACTCTAACCTTACCGTCTTTCCCTGGTATGACCTCTAATACCCTAGCTAGAGGCCACTTTAAGGGAGGCGTGTCTTCATTTTTTATTAAAACAACTTGATCTACTTTCAGATCTGTTTGGGGGCGTAACCACTTTGGGCGTTGCTGCAACCTGTTAAGATAATCTTTTATCCACCTTTTCCAGAATATTTGCTGTGCCTTAGTGCACCTTTGCCAAGATGTGAGTTTATTATCTAATTGTTCTGAAATATCTCTGTCGGGATACGCGGTTACTGGACCACCAATGAGGAAGTGCCCAGGTGTGAGTGGCTGCAAGTCGGAGGCGTCATTTGACGTTGGAGATAGAGGTCTAGAGTTCAATATTGCTTCAACCTGTGCTAATATTGTGTAGAGTTCTTCAAAGGTATAACTAGAGTTACCTAGAATTCTTTGTAAATGGTATTTTACACTTTTGATGGAAGCTTCCCAAAGCCCACCGAAGTGAGGAGCCCTAGGGGGAATGAACTGCCATTGCGTTTCATTCTGCGATAAATATTCTCTAATTGCGTCATAATTACTTTGGGTTTTGAAAAAATCATAGAGTTCTTTCAGTTGATTTCTTGCCCCTTGAAAGTTCGAACCATTATCGCTAAATATTTTGGAAGGGTTGCCTCTACGAGCTATGAATCTTTTGAGAGTCGCTAAGAATGCCTCTGTGGTGAGATTGGAGATAAGTTCTACATGTACCGCTTTCGTGACCATGCAGACAAAAACTGCGATGTAACATTTCGTTACTGGGGCTTTTCTCAATTTTGAAGATTTTACGAGGTAGGGTCCTCCAAAGTCGACACCTACTTTGAAAAATGGGCGGGATGCACAAATCCTTTCTTTGGGGAGATCTGACATAATCTGTTCAGCTACTTTTGCGTTGAACCTGTGACAAATAGTACAAAAGTGGATAATGCGTTTAATTTCTCTGAGAGCATTGAGTGGCCAATATCTGAGTCGGAGATTTGAGAGTGTATTTTGCGGTCCTGCATGCCGCAAACGAATGTGTTCTTTTTTGATCATGAGCGTGACAACGTGAGCTTTGGAGGGGAGCAATAGCGGAAATTTTTGATCGAAGGGTATCTCAGCGTTAGCGAGCCTGCCGCCTACGCGGAGGAAACTAGAAGAGTCGAGAAAGGGATTCAAACTTAATAACTGCTTATTTGACAAGGGCCGATTTGCGGAGGTTTCTGCAATTTCTTTTGCAAAATAATGCGATTGTATGGCTTTTACTATGCGATCATGTGCTTGAGAGAGTTCAGAGGTGGAGAGCGGTTCAGAATTTTTCTCTTTATTTTTCAGTACTTGAGTGAATCTTAATACGTACCCCACTGTACGTTGAAGGGTGGAAAACTTAGAAAAACGAAAGAATAGAGATAGCCAAAAATTTTCAGGCTGAACAAGAGTAGTAAGAACAACTTTCTTTTCTTCGGGTAATTTGAGAGAGGGTGGGGGTAGGTTATTTACTTGCGGCGTTTCAAAGTCTGGGTTTCGCATGAATTCTGGGCCATGGAACCAAATTTCAAAATTACTAGGTTGAAATGAGCCTCTAGACAGCATGTCGGCTGCATTATCTGGGGATGAAACGTGCCGCCACTGGAACGTTTCACACTGACTCTGTATTTGACTAACACGATTAGCTACAAACGTGTTCCATCTACTTGGGTGAGAATTTATCCAGTGTAAAGCAATAGTGGAATCAGTCCACAAATTTACTGAGTGAGGGCGGAGATTATTTTCAAATATACTTAAAATTTTTGTAGTCAACTTCGCGAGGAGCAACATGGCACATAACTCTAGTTTGGGATAGTGATTATTTTCTTGAGAGGGCATACACGACTTTTACTGGAAATTAAGTTACATGAAATACTATTATCTGAGTATTTAACTCTGAGATACAAAGCACACCCATACGCTGATGAGCTGCTGTCGGCGAATCCATGAATTTCAATACGAGAGACATCTTTACTAACTTGCAATTGTCTAGGGATGACGAGATTTTTTAACTGGAGGAGATTTGACACAAAATCTTGCCAATATTCAAGAATAGCGGAGTCACAGATGGGAGTGTCCCAATCAATTTTTTGCATCCAAAGTTTCTGCATAAGGATTTTTCCATTTACTATGACTGGATTTACCAGACCTAGGGGATCATATGAGGAGCTAATTATCGACAAAACTTTTCTTTTTGTGAGAGGAGTGACTTCTAAAGCAGTGGGGACAGAGATTTTAAATTCATCGGTGGCGGGGTTTCATTTGATTCCTAAAACTTTGCAGGGTAAGTCATCTAAATTTAAATCTTTTTCTTGGGGGTCAGAGTGAGAGATTTTTTGCAACATCTCTATTGAATTGCTGCACCATTTGTGTAATTGAAACCCAGAGTTAGCGAGGGCGGAGTTTAACTGAGTGTACAAAATTTCTAATTCAGAGAGAGAGTGCGCTCCACACAAAATATCGTCAACATACGTTTGGTAGAGGAGCGCATGAGAAGCAAGAGGGAGATTAGTGTTTTTCTGTGCGATGTCCTTTAAAACTCGACAAGATAAATAGGGAGCAAAAGTTTGACCAAATGACACGGTTAAGAGTTCAAGACATTCCAGTTGATCTGAGGGGGAGTTGCGCCAAAGTATGTTCTGCAAAAAATTTTGTGTGGGGTCTGTTTTGATTTTCCTAAACATTTGACGTATGTCAGCGGTGAGTGCGAGGGGGAAAAGACGAAATCTTAAGAGAATGTCATACAGATCTGGTTGGACCTGATAACCTTTAAGTGCTATATCATTGAAAGAGAGCTTCGAGCTGCTGGGACAAGAGAAATCGTACACGACTCGAGTTTTTGTCGTAACGTGGTCGCTTCTAATGACGGCCAGGTGGGGAACGAAATACTTGTTCTACGAGAGCGAATTTGTAAGGGTTAGGGGTATGGGTCGAGCGTGACCTTGAGCTACATAATCATCAATAAATTCTTGATAATCTTTCAACAGATTGGGATTTTTGTGAAGTTTGTTTTCTAGCGATAAGAAACGCCTCTTTGCTATAGAAAAGGAGTCACCTAGCTTGAGGTATTCGTCGGGGGTTTTAAAGGGCATTTTTACAACGTAAGTGCCATTTTCTAGAATTTTAGTACCGGAAGTGAACAAATTTTCAACAATTTCATTTTCAGGTGCGGAGTGGGGGAAGTATCAAGAATTTCTTCTTGATTCCAGAATCTATTTAAGAGAGTATCTAGTCATAAATTTTCTTCATTATGTTCGAGGGAGAGAGCGTCAGATACCTGTAAACGCGTAAACTTTTTCTTTGGGGGTATTTTGGAGACAATGTTGGGGGACATTACCAGAGATCACCCAACCCAAATGTGTATTAATTAACGATGGGAGTCCTTTACCTAAATGTAACAACCCATGAGATAATAGCGAGTAATAAATTTCAGCGCCTCCTAAAATTTGAATCTCGGACGGCACTGCAAATGTGCTATCAGCTAAGCAACTAATTAAATGTGCAGGTATATTTAATTTTGCGGGGTTTATACTATACTGTGGCAGACGTTGTGAAATGGTATCGATAACAGAGCAATCAATAACAAATTTCCTATTATTAACTTTTGAGTTAATTTCCAGCTTAACTTTTTCGCGAGAGATTAGCGTTTCTTGTCCGGATAAGCCGGACACATACAAATTTTGTGTTTCAGAGGGTAATCCTAATTGTTCAACCAACTTTGTTGTTACAAAACTATTTTGAGAGCAGTTGTCTAATAACATTTTAACAGTCATGGGTTGACCGTCGTGAGAGAAAACTACCACTTCAGCTGTGGCTAGCAAAACTTGCGATTCCTGATTTCTATTTTGTGTAACTGCGTTGTGCGAGCTCGCGTAAGAGACATCGGGTTGTGTTGACCTACAATTTCCACGGTTTATATGGTTACCTCCTTGGGGGGCTTGGTTTGGACGCTCTTGTGCGTCTGGCGTAGTACTTTGACGCGAATGTGCGTCCTGTTGGGAATAGCGGCGTGTGCGAGAGTCCGGAGTATGATTCCTTGAATTATCGTTGTAAGAATTATTTTGTCGTAGAATAGAGTGCTGTGGGTGAGTGTGATTATTATTCGTATGATAAGTTTGGGAGCGCGGCGCATATTGAGTGTTAGAGTTTGCCTGGGAGTCTAAATGAATCAAAGTGTGATGCTTTTTACTACAAATTGAACAACTTATTGTTGAGCGGCAATCCTTGATTGAGTGCTGATGACCTAAACAATTAAAACACAGCTTTTTCTGTTTCACACTATTAATTCTTTCGCGAGGAGGGAGAGCGGTAAATCTAGCGCAAGAATAAATTCTATGAGCACCGTTACAAATCACACAAGTAGCGTTAAAATTCGGAGAATTGGGGCGTGAGTGGGGGCGGTTTCGTGGCGAGAGGGGGCGAGCATTTGATTCACAACTTGCATGCAAGTTAACCTTAGGTTTGAACGCGGCCGTTTTATTTTCTTGTACATTGTGCTTTTTCTCATTAGCGTTTTCAAAACTGGACAAATTTTCTAAAATAACGCAACGTTTATCTATAAAATCAAAAAAATTTTTAAGAGTGGGGATTTGAGCAGTTTTGCGTTCTTCTTCAAAGGACTTTCGCGAGTTTGCATCTAATTTTTGTTCAAACAGAAATACTAAAAGAGCCTCTGTTAAAACTTTATCGGTGAGATTTAGATTATTGAGACATTCGATATCCTTGCGCAGCGATGAGGCAAACTCTCTCAAAACCTCAGAGTTACACTTATTAATTTGGGGGAAATGTACAATATTTGACAAATATTCGTTTACTACAATAGATTTGTTCTCATACCGGTCTATCAATGTCTTAAGTGCAACTGCGTAATTAGAGTCTGTAACTTTTAAGGTATCAATTAACTTAAGGGCGGATCCCTTTACTAAGATACGTAAATAATAGAGCCTCTCAGCATCTTTAAGCCGAGAATTACTGCCAATTAAAGCGTCGAAAATATCTATAAAGCCTCCCCATTCGGAAGGAGGTGAACCGTCAAAACTTGCGAGCTTAATATCAGGTAATTTAACATTACTATGTAAATCTTGAGAGACAGGTACAGAACTATTATTGCGTATGGGGGTAGAGCTACTAGAGGGGGACAATTTTTTAATTGAATCTTTCAGCGCGGCGATACTAATAATAATCATTTCTTCCGTTACCTCCCTTTCTTCAGAATCTGTTAAATTGTCATTTTCTTCTACTAAAATCTCTATCGAGTCTTGTGCGATTGAGTACTTATCAAAATATTTCTCTACAATGTCTAATTTTGCTTCAAAAATTGAAATCGACTTAATACCCTGTAATTTTTTATTAATCCAATCCTGAACGCGAGTTACCTGCCCTTTGGCAGCTGTCCTGCTATTACATAGCGATTTGTAATCCATTGTTTAACTTTTATATGAGCAAAATACAAATTTTCATCAATTTACTTGCTAAGAGATTTGAGTTATGCACTAAAAACAAGGTCGTAGAAAAAACTATGTTAAATACGCGTGTATGCTGAACTAAGTAAACCGACAAAAAAAAATTTTATACTAGCGATACCTGTTCCTGATATACATTTCACCTTTTTCATATATCTAAATACTTATACCTACCTATTTACATACAACATAAAAAAATCATGTATCTTAATTAGCGTAAAACGAATAAATGTATCATAAACTGTAACAATTACGAGTTACACCCTGTAAACCCTAAAATGTTTTCATATATTTATACACCTAAACTCGAAAAATTAATGTAACTCATCATCATACTTAATCTACCTGAAAAGCGTTTAAAATTCTTTTTACCCTTAGATTTACTGAATAACGTTTTACTTTTAAAACGAAAATAAATTCAACAAACCCTTTCCCATAATGTACAAAAGCAAACAGTTATTATCATCATTATGAGATTAAATCAACTTTAACTATTTCTACCTGAACCGAATTATCAAGAAAAACCTGTAGTCCACTTGTCGGGTTTTCAAACTGCTAGCTTCCTTGCGGTGTTGCCGTCGCTTCAAAATATTCTTGAGAGCCTTGAAGTTTTCTTGATTGGAGCGTTGGCGGTGCTGATTCGTCTACGGTTCTTTTGTTCCAATGTGTCCGAAGAACTTGTATTCACGCGCGAGTTGGTTCAACCGGAGACAATGTCTTTAAACAGGAGAATTGTTACACTTTATTGTCTATGCGTGCTTAGAGAAGAGATAGAGTGAGCTTGTGATGCGGGGAGGACCTTTGATGCCCTTAAGAAGTGGCTTTAGGATACTATCCAAAGGGGTGGAATGTGGGGATAAGAGCAAATACATCAAACTAAGGTCAGCCAAGGGCTGAAAATACTAAAATTAATAGGCGACGAAGGACCATTTGTTCTAACCAGGGGCTTTGGCTCATGCGCACTGGTTCTTGCACTTTTTAGCCGTGAATGGTTGTAAATCATTCAGACCTTGGTCAGAGCAAGGGGACAGTTCCTATGGTTCAAATGTTAAGAAATAAGACCACAGAAAACTGTAAACACTTTTAATGTTAAAAGGAACTTAACATCAAACATAAATAAACAAATAACATGTGAACGAAAGGTTAGAGAATTATACTCTACAATAGTATATTAAACAAAGGGTTAAGAAATACATGGTGTGTGAGGTAGCGAGAATAAACTACAACTACTTACAAAACATGAGAGAGCGGTGTTAGCAACAATGTTGCTGCGACTAGGCGTCAGAACCTTGAGCACATACTAACTTCTACTTACAATAGAGTGGCGCACTTGTTTCTTGTTGACGCACTGCACTTTCATACACTTTTTACTGGCAAAAGAGATACTAAACTATGATACATTGTTTATAGGTATAGAGACTTTGAGAGAATTGGCATCATAGCCTACACGAGCTATTCGTGACTAAAGCGATCGGCCCTAACTAGGTACATACTTTTAACAATCCTTACGGTGTCTAACTTCCGACTGACTACTTACTAAAAAGACTGCCTGTAGCTCGAGGGGCGAGGGGTAGCGGAATCCTCACGGAAAACAGCGCCGTTTGGTTTTACAACTACAAAGAAAAATGTTGTTCTCGCATAGCAACAGCAAACTGTCGAGTTTTTGCACTCTATGTTTTGGGAATCAGTGGCTCGGGGCATAACTATTTATTTGCGTTTTATCAGCGGCGTGGGGAGTTATTTTTGCTAGCTATGTACAGTTTAAATGTAATTTGAACAAATCTGCATCCTCCAAATCCCAATTTCTTCAGAACCTTAAAAAGATATTTCTCACATATTATCCCCAATGGGATGTCCTAAAACCCCGAAAAAAAGCCCAGGAGACCTACCGTGAGACCATCTTATCTTCGGGCGACCTATACAGATGGATCAGAAGCCCTTTCCGCCTTCTCCTTCAAAAAGAGACTCCGTTCGAGAGACATACTTCCGTTGTCTGTCACTCGTTGACAGCACTCTTAGAGTACCTACACCAGGTACTCCAACACCCAACAACCTTGTCCAATCCGATTATATATTACAGGATGATGGCCTTTCCGCATATGTACACCCTGTACGGCTTTTCATCACCCGCAACCCTTTTATAGCCGAGAAAAATAACACATTACCAGAATATCCACCCAATGACGTCATATTTTTACCCAAAAACGAAATATCAACGACTACTATCAATACCAGTTTAGAAAAGACAAGAGGACAAACTTCAACTCATACATAACCTACGAATACGAATGTCAGATGTTTTTCAAATGTAAACACTTTAATATTTTGTTCATTTGATATTTAATCCTAATTGTTGCAATAATTGTAACAATTGTCCCGAGTGTAATTATCGTAAGTGCAGTGTACACCAGTCATCCGATAAACAGGAATCTACTGAGTATTCGGAAAATAATGAGAAGCTATTTCTCCTACTAAAGCATCCAAGGCTTTTAATATTGTCCAACAGAAATACATTTCACTATCCACACAGGACCCCAAATCTATCTACACTACTCCCAAACATAACCAACTCAAGATAAACAACAAATATTCAAGTATTACACGTAAGTACAATTTATTTAAGATATTTAATATCTTCCTCTATCGTTACACACGTAACACAACGGGGTCGTTACAGTGTATAAATGACATTGTTAAGTAGTAGGGTTGATGTACTCACGAACTTTAAAATGTTAATATTGATAAATAAACAAATTATGAATTTTTAAACTGGGAAAAGCTATATCGGCCAAAAATGCTTCTAGAAAAGTTTTATTCCCTTGTGGATATGTCAAAAAATGACCAAGAATACGAATATCGAAAAATAATTTCAAGATTTTTAATTCCGTCGATGTTATTAAAAAAATAAGTTTTAAACAAATTACACCAATTTTGAAACGCCATTTTGGAAGGGTGTCTAATTGAAATTTTGATTTGTCAATACATTTATCGAAAACATAGATAAACGCAAAATAAATGAGACCTTAAAAACTTACTCTATCGGCAACAACCGCGTTTTTGCAATTGAAAAAATGGTAACTTTTTTATAAACAAATTAAATATCTCATAAACTACTCAATATTTATCGACGTGTTTTTTTTTGTCAATTTATAGTGATATTATAGCTCAACTTTTTCTGCAAAACAAAATATTTTATAGAGCTTATTTATATTGCAAATAATATTTTTTTGGAAATATGTTTTTCAATTTTGATTTATAATTATTTAAATAGATTAAGGGTCAAATTTAATTTAGTAAGTCTCATATAAAAGACCTTCTTCATCTTTGCAGAAAAAAAATGTTAACCCCGTAATAAAAACACAAATTACCGCAGCAGTTAAAAAGTAAATTTTGTGCACAAATTAACAATTTTTAATTATTTAAACAATGATCCCCTCATATGAATCATATACTTTCTTGAAAATATCTTTTGTTTGGACCTAAACTTTGATAAAAAATTTATTTCTATCTGTACGGAATTACATTTTGATTTACGTGTATTGTACATTATTTGATCGGTCTACAGTATAAAATTCTCAGCGAAGAAATGTTATGAAAATCCCTTGCATGCCTCTTAATAAACCCTAGCTGCCTAAGAGCCTTATTACAAATAAAATCAATATGCAAATTAAAGGATAAGTCTGTTTGAAAATGACACCAAGTGACGCTAGTGACTCTCTCAATCAAAAAACCATCCAAATTGTAATCAAAATCTACCATTTCCACTGATCGATGAAACTGGATAACCTGACACTTGTCACCATTCATGACTAATCTGTTATTATCACACTAATTCGCAAATAAGTCAAGAGATTTATGTAGCCTAGCACAATCAGAGTAATCCCGAACAGAACAAAACAACTTTATGTCATCGGCATATGCCAACACTTCGCAGTCAGTCAATGATTTAATAGCATCGTCAATAAAAACTGCAAACAATAAAGGTCCCAAGTGGGACCCCTGAGGCACTTCTGAGAGTGGAAAATACTCATCAAAAGTGAAACCATTCAGTTTGACACATAAAGACCTGTCCCGCAAGTAAGCTTTCAACCAGCAAAGAAGTTTACCACTCACACCAAAACATTCCAATTTATACAATAAAAGGCAATGATCTACCTTATCGAACGCTTTGGACAGATTTGTATAAATGGAATCCACCTGTAAACCGTACACGAAAGCATTTACAATATGATCTGTGTAAAGAAGGTTGATCGAAATAGAACGGCCAGGCAGAAAACCATGTTTAGCAGTATGTAGTTGATTTTTCAAATTATCTGTCAAGAAATCAGTTACCGACGCTTCAAAAATCTTAGGAATGGCAGAAAGAATTGTTATGGAACGATAATTACAAACAAATGACTTACACCAGATTTGTGTATGGGTTTCCCATAGGCTTTCTTAAACTGTGATGGAAAATGGCCATCTGCCAGGGATCTGTTAAAAATAAGCCATAATGGTCCACACAAAGAAAATGAACAATTCTTTAAAAACAAAATCGATATCTTATCTGGGCCAGCGCCTTTACTAGTATCAAGAATATCCAAGCAGTCCAAAACTTTGGTTATTTTAACAGAAAAAGAGTGAATAAGGCAGCGATTGCTAACAGATGGATCACCCCAGTCATCAGGGTAAGATGTGACAGTATTATAGACAGTGCTGAAGAAGGTGGCGAAAGTATCAACAATTGACTGAGGCTCACCATAGACAGAATCATTCAAATTCGTACAACCAGGAATATCAAAATTACTCCGCATATAATTAACCCACCTCGAAAATGGTTTTATATTTTCATTAAGTAATTCCTCAGTACTTTCAACAAACTCTGAATAACAATCTCTACTTCTCTGCTTATACAATGCTCTCAGAGTACAGAAATCGTTATAATCATCACAACAACCTGTCTTTTTAAATCTGGAGTGATAGGATTTTTTCAATGAGACAAGATGCTTCAATTCGCCATAAAACCATATAGGGAATGTGCTATTCCTGACATTGATTGAAGGAACATACTAGTTTATACAACCATACATAACATGATACAAGGCATCCACACATTCTTCCGCATTCAAGTTCGAAAATAAGTAATCGAAGTTCATCGATAGTAACGCGCTGTTTAAACTCTCGTACTCCGCATGTAAAAAATCGTATGTCACCTCACTCTCACTCATGCAATCAGGTGCATCCAGAGACATTTCTGTAGTAAGTGCAGGATGATAGCGATCACATGAAACCAGAACATCCTCTGCAACTTTAACATTATAAATAAAGCTATTACTGAAAACTAAGTCTAACATGTCATTATAAAAATTGGGTATTGTGTTTAATTGGTAAAAATCAAATAGTGAAAAATACTCAACAATAACATTGGCTGATGAACCACCACCAACAATAGTCACTCAATCAATCTCATTAGTCCAGAAAATGCCATGCAAGTTGTAGTCACCCACACAGTATATAATATTATCAGGAAACGTGTCACACACATATTCCAGTGATTAACAATGAGCTTCATATACCTCCGTCCCAGAGCCAGGAGGAATGTAAACTCTGCCAATGCAAAATTGATTCTGTACAGTCACCCACAGTTCGCAGTAAACAGCGGTATCAGGAATGCCAATCAGTGATTAGTGAAAGCAGCTCCTCACCGCAATTACAATGCCCCCACCACGTGTTTTGCCAATAGCAGCAAAGTCTCTATCCTTTCTAAATATGGAAAAACCATTAAGGCCAAGTTCAGCGTCAACAATTTCCTGGCACAGCCACGTTTCCACCAAAATGATAATATCGTATGCGTTAGAAGCAGCATTATTACACAATAGATTTAGTCATAAGCCTTCGCACATTCTGGTAATATACAGAGATTTGTTTCTTGGATTTTATAAAAAATTGTCTCCAATTTTATGTTCTAGGTGGTTCTTAGTGTTTTTGGATCGACGTGGGGGATTGCTGGTAAATTCCCTAACCCTGACCATGCTAGGCCAAGATGACGAACTCAACATAGCATCAAACATGCTTTCACCAACACCAACTCTAAAGGAGCTATAGTAATCATTGGCAGTCAGCTGCTTTACCAATACATCCAGCCCTTTGAGACTATTTTTCTTAAGTATATAGGCTTTAACATCTGTGGGAGTTACACCGGGAGAAACGTTGTTAACATGCAAAAATCTCATCCTTTCTACTCCACTAAAATCAGCATCGGCATCAGAACCAACCATGTCAGTCTTTCCTTCAGTAAATCTGGGCGATTTCCCAGCGTTATTGGTGCACACAGGTGTTCCATTAGGCAGTCTAAAAGAAGCAGGTGCGGTTGGCGTGATGTTGCCCCCGCAGTAGCTGCAGAAGTTGCCGTCAGATTATAAATGGGCAGCCTACCTTATGAACATTCACAGTTGATAAAATCCTGTTAGCAGTTTTGGCCCTGTTACTATCACAGTTGGTTGGCAAACTACCAAAGACATCAGAAGTCCCGCCCACATTATGAGGAAAATTAGCAAGCATATGAACCAGTTGAATATTGCTTTTTCTCAACAAAATCACCTCATCACCCAGAACACCCTCACCCATTGAGTTACACTTACTCTCTAGCTAGATTATCCAGTTTCTCTGCATGATCAGCAAAAAATGAAGTATTCAGAGAGGATATTTCAGCTTTAAGAGAAGAATCAATCTTATTTTCTAGTCTTCCAAGATATTTTTTAAACAAATTATCAATAACATGTTCAACATTAACACCTGAATCTGCACCAGAGAGACAGCCATGACATTTATAGGTAATTGAGGGGCTCCTCTTCTTTAAAACTACAGCGCGAGCCTCGGTTGAAGTCAACTCAGCACACTCTTTACATAATTTGTGCGAGCAATAATTACACAAAACCAACGGATCATCCTTATTATCAGTTTTACCACATTTAAGGCAACTCATTTTAAATTGATCTTGATACAATGAAAAATGTTTCTGTACCTATATTGACTGGACTATTTATTTTCAGGAGTCACAAAAAAGGAACAATTAGCGACTAGATGTTAGTGGTTATTTGCTCAATATTTTGTTGTCAAACTTTTAAACACACAAAAGTGGATTATTGATGAAACAGGAGTGCACGTTAGATTAAACAGCTAATTAATACATTCAACAGATGGCAAATTTAGTTGGCTACACGCTGACAGCAAACACAATTTTTAATTATAAGTACAAACCAAGATTTGGACAAGAAATTCACAGAGCCACTGGACAAGAGTACGTTTTGTTAATGACTTTCTTTTCATAACATATTTCTTTGGATTTGTTTTAAACTATACACACAGTTTTTCTGTCCCAAAAAGATTGGTCATAAATTATACCACAGATTCTGGGGTCAAAAATAGGTTGATTGAACGTCACTTACCTATATACAATAGTGCACACAAAAAAGTTACAGCCCTTTGAAGTTACAAAATGAAAATCGATTTTTTTTCATATATCGAAAACTCTTAGAGATTTTTTATTGAAAATGGACGTGTGGAATTTTTATGGCAGCAACAACTTAAAAAAAATTTAAAGTGAAATTTGTGCACCCCATAAAAATTGTATGGGGGTTATGTTCCATTAAACCCCCCCAAACTTTTCTGTACGTTCCAATTAAATTATTATTGTGGCACCATTAGTTAAACACAATGTTTTTAAAACTTTTTTGTCTCTTAGTACTTTTTTGATAAGCCAATGTTTATCGAGATATTTTGAATATTTGTCGAATCTACCACATATTTGTAAAGGGTGTTTTTTTTAGAGGTATAGAACTTTAAAGTAGAATAAAACAAAGAATTTTTTTTATATTAACATGAAATTGACTTTATTTGAAAGATAATTTTTTGACATTACATTTTAAATATGACTTCTGGCATATGACCACCACGGCTGGCTCTGACGTAGTCTAATCTGGAGGTCCAATTTTCGACGACTTTTTCCAACATTTGTGGCCGTATATCGGCAATAACGCGGCGAATGTTGTCCTCCAATTCGTCAATCGTTTCAGGCTTATTGGCATAGACTAGCGACTTCACATAACCCCACAGAAAATAGTCTAACGGTGTTAAATCGCACGACCTTGGAGGCCAATTCACGGGTCCTAAACGCGAAATTATGCGGTCACCAAACGTTTCCCTCAATAAATCCATTGTGGCACGAGCTGTGTGACATGTTGCGCCATCTTGCTGAAACCACAGCTCCTGCACATTATGGTTGTTCAATTCAGGAATAAAAAAGTCAGTAATCATGGCTCTATAGCGGTCACCATTGACTGTAACGTTCTGGCCAGCATTGTTTTTGAAGAAGTACGGACCAATGATTCCACCAGCCCATAAAGCACACCAAACAGTCAATTTTTCTGGATGTAGTGATTTCTCAACATACACTTGAGGATTATCTTCACTCCAAATACGGCAGTTTTGTTTGTTGACGTAGCCATTTAACCAAAAGTGAGCTTCGTCGCTAAACAAAATTCGCTTATGAAAGTCGGGATCAACGGCAATTTCGTTTTGGGCCCATTCACCGAATGTACGCCTTGCTAGGTGATCGTGTGGCTTCAATTCCTGCACGAGTTGAATTTTGTAAGCACGCAAACCAAGATCTTTTCGCAAAATCTTCCATAAAGTGGATGGACACATATCCAACTGCTGTGCACGATGGCGTATAGACTGATTCGGGTCTTCCTCTATACTACGCTCAACAGCAGCAACAACATCTTCTGTACGCACTGTACGACGTCTCTGTGAATGCGTATTATCCTTTAGAGTGAACGTGGTGCGAAAACGTTCCACAGTTGATCGAATTAATTGCTCTGATGGGCGATTATGTATACCATAAAATAGACGTAGTGCGCGATACGTATTTCGAACAGAACTATGATTTTCAAAATAAATTTGCACAATTTGAAAGCGTTGCTCAGGCGTCAGTTTATTCATATTGAAATGTCAAACCAAACTAAATAATAATCACTTGACAGCTGTCAAAATGGCCGCCAGTTAAAAATGTGTTGCCAACTTCTATTTCTATACCTCTAAAAAAAACACCCTTTATATGGTTAAGTATGATTATAGACACCTGTTAATAGTCTGAAAATTTATTTATAACTTAAATTTTTAGGTATATTTTGAAAAAGAAGCCACATCTCGATAAAAGGTGACTTATCAAAAAAGACTAAGAGGCAAAAAAGCTTTAAAAACACTGTGTTTAACTAATGGTACCATAATAATAGTTTAATTGGAACGTACACAAACATTTGGGGAGTTTAAAGGAACAAAAACCCCCATGAAATTTTTATGTAAATATATTAAAAAAGAAGCCGCATCCCGATAAAAACTGGCTTATCGAAAAAATACTAAAAGTTAAAAAAGTTTTAAAAACGTTGTGTTTAACTAATGTTACCACAATAATGAATTAATTGGAAGGTACACAAAAGTTTGGGTGGGTTTAAGGGAACAAAACCTCCATAAAATTTTATGGGGTGGACAAATTTTACTATAATTTTGTTTTTAGATGTTACTGCCATAAGAATGATACATGTACATTTTCAATAAAAAATCTCTAATAGTTTTCGATATATTGAAAAAAATCGATTTTCATTTTGTAACGTCAAAGGGCTGTAACTTTTTTTATGAGCACATTTTTACTAAGGTAAGTTAGGTTTAACCGAACTATTTTTGAACCCAGAATGTGCGGTATAATTTATGACCAATCTTTTCGGGACACCCTGTATATTTTAATATTTTCAAAATAGTTATACAAAATACGGAAGCATAAAAACATAATTTTTATATAAAAGAGGCATAGAAAACCTAAATAACATATAACGATGTACAGCTAGTTCCAAAAAAACTGATACGACTCTTAAAGCGTATTTTGTAGAAAATTGAGCAGTGTACTTTCTTATTCTTCTTTTTGTTTTTGGTCTAGCTGCAAGGCAATTACCAGCACGATTTATACGCGATCTTGATGTAGTCTGGCTCTAAGCCATATCAAAATCTCTGACTATGTTCTTGTAAAAAGCTTTTGATGAGGTGTGGTATAATGAATGTGAGTTTAATTATGTTTAATTTATTATATTTTGAAGGATAAATAGTTATTATTTACATACTGTCACTGCCAAATCTTAAAATTTGTCAGATAACTTCAACCTCAAAAAATGGCTGGTTGTTTGTTTATTTTATTATTTGTCTGTCATAATAAATATAATGTAATGTCAGACCAATCATACACTGCTCAAAATGATCAAATCTTACTAAGAGTCGTATCAGTTTTTTTAGGAACCAGCTGGTCATACATACTACATTTTGAACCTAAACTAAATATTCCGAAAATAAAAAAAATACTTTCATAAGTTACTTAGCAATAGTTTTTTTTTCATTTATTACATAAGAGCAAAGAGTTATAAACTACTTACAAATTATTTATTTCATGTACAGAAAAAAGACTCCTTTTGTTGATGGACTAAGACGGTGCAATTAAACAAACCATTTCCTCTGGATCATACCATACCAAATAATATCCTCTGTCTTTGACCATCCCCCATAGTATTTTATTTTTTCCATAGCTTTGATTTTGAATTTATCTTCTGTTATTTCTTCTATCATTAATGAAAACTGTTTCTCCTCGTAAACTAGAATGACGTGGTCACCTAGTTAGAATTAGCTTTCGGCATTCTAGTTCTTTTACCTATTTTTCTATCAGAACCAACATTTTTGTTTTAAATTTCATTTCTTTTGTATCTACTCTCCCTATCTCTCCTCTGTGTTTTTCTTTCATTCTCAATGTTTAGGTTTAATTTAATAGCTTTCGAAATTTTAATTTTATCTGTGTTCTTACTATCAGATTCTGCATTTTTCTTCGTGATTTTAGGTGCTTTCTTTTCTTTTTCTTCAAGCTTTTGTTTTTTTCTTTGCTTCCTTTTCATTTTTGTCAGCTTCTACTCTTCTCTGGTATTCCATGAAATCATCAGCAATCGCTACTACAGGTGTTAATTTTATTGTAGCCTTTGGACATTTGAGATATTTTCTGGGGTAATAAAAGGCATTTTTAATGGCGTTAGAAATTTTGCAGGAGGGGCAAAATATGATTTCGCAAAATTTATAAGAGTTGAGGAAGGGACGTAATTTTCTCTCAAGTGAGAATCTGTATCATCAATATTTTCTGTAATAGCTGCCAAATTTTAATTTTTTTCAAAATTGTTAGAAGTTGATGGGATTTAGCAGCAGATGATCCTTCACCATATATATTCTCAGAAGATGAATGCAGCGATTTATCTGGGATGTTTTCTTTATTGCTAACTGCATCTTCTACATACCAGGTGTTTGTTTTAAGATTCAAATGTTCAATTTTCAAAATTTTCACTGTGTCTTCCGTCACATTGAAACTTTTGTCAATATTTAATATTTCTTCCTTATCTAAGTCCAAGATAGTGAAATTGTCGTTGTCTGGAAAATTGTTCACAATTGATGAATCGCCCAATTTGTCACTGTCATCAGTAAGTTATTTTAATATGTCATTATATGCTTTATTGGAAGTAGATTAACTTCCTATCTGCACATTAAGTGTAATTGAATTGTTATTTTAAAAATTGTGAATCGTGTATGTTTTGTTCCAGAAGTCATACAGTTTCGGGTATTTTTAATCTCCTTGCCACGATGGAGCTGTATTAGATTTATATGCTTTAATTGTATTCGGAGAGAGTTTATCTTCAGATTCCTTCCTAAAATTGTCCTGAGTTTTTGTTTCTGATTGCATGTTGTTTTTTCTTTTCGCTAGTTTTTGAAATGGCACGTTTGGGAATATGCATAAACTACGTCGTAAACAATTTGGACTTTTTAATACCCTTCCCCCTCCGTCGTAAAGCGTCGTGTACTGACGAGCCTCCTCCATGTTGACGTCGTCATTGCAACGCACGACCACCCTTTCAGTGATTTTAAAATTAAAAATTAATTATTATTAAAAAATCAATATTATTTCTGTTCTTTTTAATCAACTTTGAAACTTTATTTACAAATGTTTCATAATGCGGGCCATTCACGCTCTGATTTGTAGTACCTCTAGTGGTACTACTTTGTGGTAACTGTAGTGGTACTACTAGACCATTCACGCCCCAACATAGCCGCCAACAAAGGTCTTACCTTTCAGTCACCTGTTTTCACGGTGGTGTACACTAAAAAATGTATCGAGTAAAGTCTATGGAAAATATAATTCAGAGAATTTGTGTTTTTAAAAATTTGGTACATGAGTTGAGGTTTCATAATTAAGCATGTCATAAGTTTCGTTTCTCTAGCATTTGTCAAGGGCTAATATGAACTAATTAATTTTTACGACTTTTTAAGATGTAGGGTAGTTATATTTTATTTTAGAAAGAAATAAAAACTTATAAACTAAACTGGAGCTGGGATTTGTATTTAAAAATTAACAAAAGTCGTTCTTTTCCTCCTAAAATATTTCATTGTTAAGTTCCAAATCAGGCAAATCTTGAAATTTATGACCATCCTCCTGCCGTGATTTATACTTCGCCTCATTGTCCTCTGACATCTTTATAAACACATC
The DNA here is from genome assembly GCF_917563875.1 of Diabrotica virgifera virgifera. Classification (NCBI taxonomy): domain Eukaryota; kingdom Metazoa; phylum Arthropoda; class Insecta; order Coleoptera; family Chrysomelidae; genus Diabrotica; species Diabrotica virgifera. Next base: position 80,932,854 of record NC_065451.1, on the reverse strand, counting down.
ACCAAATAAATGATTTAACGATGGTAAAGTAACTTTAAAGCGGGCCATTCAGCAATGTTATCTACTCCATATCTTGTACAAACTGCGATTTAATTTATATTCGTGAAACTGGTAGAAATCTTTCTGGTCGCATCATATCTCACAAAAGTGATTGTAAAATTCTCAAACCATCATGTGCCTTGGCAGAGCACGTTATTCAGAATGGCCACACTATGAATTTTCAAGATCCAAAAATATTAGACATGGAAAACAACAAACATAAACGTACTTTTCTTGAAATGGTTTATATCAGCAAGGGTTTGAACACAATGAACAAAAAATCTGAAATGGACAATCTTAGCAAAATTTATAATTACATTCTTTCTTTTGAAAAATAATCATAGGTACCTGTATCAGACTATAAGATTTTTCAAATCTCCTACACTTTTGAATTTGTCACTAAATTTTAATAAAATTAATTAATATCACTAATATTTAACATTAACTTTTCTGTTTTTGAAAACATAACTTTTATTTTAAATTGATAATTATATTTTTTCTTTTGAAAAATAATCATAGGTACCTATATCAGATCATAAGATTTTTCAAATCTCCTGTACTTTTGAAATTGGTACCAAACTTTGACAAAATTAATTAATATCACTAATATTTAACATTAACTTTTCTACTTTTTGAAAACATAAATTTCCTTATTTTCTTATCATAGATTTTTATTCAATTCCTTATAAACACCTATATACTATTACCATAGTTACATTTAGTTTTTGTCAGCCATGTATTTATGATAAACTAAACTTTTTAAAAGTCAATCAAATTTAGATCATTACTTCAAAATTTAACCAATTTTTATCCTTTGTTAAGTGTTTTTGCTAAGAATTTTTATTGTTTTTTATGTTATTCAAAATGTACAACAGCCGTTTACCATTGATATTTTTAATCTTATGTATAGTAACCAACATTTTTTTATAATCTAAATTCTGGTAAGTTACTCATTACTATTTGTTCTTTGATAAATATTCTAATATTTTTTTTATCTTATTGCATTGTAGACATTCTTGAAAAAGGAAATAAACATTTCCGAAAGCTCGAATATTAGACAATAGTATACTTTAAAGCCCCAATTTGACTTCAATACCCAAAAAATTTGTGAAATTTATATATATATATATATATATATATATATATATATATATATATATATATATATATATATATATGTATATATTTATTTTTTTGAAATAGAAAAATTAATATTGTATATTGTAGATATGTATAGAAAAAAAATGTAATGGTGTTTTTCACGCCCAGGGCCTACATGGCCTGTTGAGCAAAATAAATAAATAATTTTACCGTATCAGTATTCAAGAGGTTCAGAGTTCGTATTGTTTATTCTTTTGTTTCAGTTGCCGAGAACTCAAGAGGAATGGAAAGACGCTAGTGAAAAGTTTGCCTCTAAGTGGACTTTTCCTCATGCACTTGGTGCAATTGACGGTAAACATGTGAGAATAGTTAAGCCTGAGCAAAGCGGTTCTGACTATTATAACTACAAAAACTTTTTCGGTGTGGTATTGTTCGCTGTAGTCGATGCCAATTATGAAATCATGTACGTTCACACTGGTACTAATGGACGAGTGGCGGATCTCACAGTTTTCCGGCAAAACAAGTTCTACGAGCTGATGACTAAAGGAAAATTGAATCTTCCCCCTCCCACCACGCTACCTAGTTCAACGAAAGCTACCCCCTTTGTGTTCTTAGGGGACTCTTCATTTGCTATCTCGACAAAGATAATGAAACCATATCCTCATAATCTGGCTACTTATGAACAGAAAGTATTCAACTACAGGCTTTCCCGAGCTAGAAGAGTGGTAGAGAATGTGTTCGGGATTTTGGCATCTCGATTCAGATTTTACCATACCGCTTTGAACGTGTCACTGGATAGTGTCGACGCTATTGTGCTAGCAAGTTGTGTTCTTCACAACTTCTTTGTACGGAATAGTGGTCGCTATATCAATCAGCAAAGTTTGATTCGTGGGAGTATTGAAGAAGGGTATACAGTGCCTGGAGAATCGTCAGGTAATGAACTGACGCCATTACAAGGACGTAATCAGCCATGGGGCGCCAGTGCACGTGAAGTACGAGAGACATTTAAAAACTACTTTCTACAAGAAAGAAGCGTTGACTTTCAGCAGCGTATGGTTGAAGCACACGTTGGGTAATGGATATTACAATCATTAAATATTACATTCCCATTATATACATTGCGCTGGAATAAGTGTTACGTCCTCCCCTTCTTCTTCTTCAGTGCCTTATCCCGTCCGGATGTTGGCGATCATCAAGGCTATCATTGTTTTGTTGACTGCTCTGCGAAACAGCTCCGCGGAGGTAATCCCAAACCATTGTCGGAGGTTTTTCAACCACGAGATACGCCGGCGTCCCGGTCCTCTCCTGCCAAATAATTTGCCCTGCATGACGAGTTGAAGAACTCGATATTTTTCTTCGTTCCGCATCACGTGGCCAAGGTACTCAAGCTTACGTTGTTTTACTAAATTAAGTACTTCTTTTTCTTTTGCCATGCGCTGTAGGACCTCAATGTTGGTGACATGGTCCATATAAGATATTTTTTAGTATCCTGTAGATCCACATCTCGAAGGCTTCAATCCGCTTTTCAGTGGCTTGCGTCAGTATCCAGGCTTCAACTCCATACAGTAGCACTGGAAGAACGTAGCACCTCACTATCCCATCTTGGTTCCCAAACTGAGATCACTGCAGCACAGCAAGGATCTCAGCTTGATAAATGTAGACCGTGCCATTTCAATTCTGGATCTAATCTCTTGAGCGTGGTCCCATTGTGAGTTGAGGGTAGTTCCGAGGTAAGTGAATCTGTCGACTCTCTGGATCTCTTCGCTATCTGCCATTAGTGCCCCGGGATTTAAATTTACACGGATGACAACCATGAATTTAGTTTTCTTAATATTAAGGTTCAGTTCGTATGTTACGCTCACAGTTCTCACACGGTCTAGTAAGGCCTGTAGATCATTTCGGCTGGTTGCTAGTAGCACAGTGTCATCGGCGTAGCGGATATTATTGATGTATTCACCGTTCACTCGGATTCCCATCTCTAGGTTTGTGAGGGCTTCAGTAAAAATTTCCTCAGAGTATATATTGAAAAGAGTCGGCGAGAGCCCACAGCCCCCTCTTACTCCTCGCATGATCTTCACTTGGTCGGTCAACTGGTCTTCGACCTTCACTTGAGAACGCTGGTTCCAGTATAAATTCATGATGATCCGAATGTCCTTCTCATCTAATCCTACTCTTTGTAGGGCGGTGCCCATCTTCTGGTGCTGGTAACGGTCAAATGCCTTGGCGTAGTCAATAAAACAAGCATAGACATCACAGCTAGCATCGCAGCATCTCTGAAGTAGAACTTGTAAGGTGAAAAGTGCTTCACGTGTACCCATGGAATCGCGGAATCCAAATTGCATTTCACCGACATTTTCCTCGCATTTCTTGTAAATTCTGGCATGTATGATTTTAAGAAAAATCTTAGTGCATGACTCATAAGGCTGATCGTCCGGAAATCTTCGCACGTTTTCGCAGATCATTTTATTTGGTATTGTTACAAACGTTGACAATAGCCATTCCTCTGGGATATTACCTGAATCGTATATGGCGTTGAATAGTTCAGTTAACTCCTTCGTGCTTACTTCACTCATCACCTTAATAAGTTCGACGGGTATTTCGTCCGGACCTGTGGCTTTACCATTCTTATACATTTTTAAAGCTGCTTTCACCTCGCTTTCTAGTATTGACGGCCCTGTCATGCAATTTATTTCTTGAAGGTTGCCTCGGTAGTCCCAGAAGAGTTCTTCGATGTACCTTTTCCAGGTCACCAGCTTCTCCTTAACTATCGTCGCCAGGTTCCCGTCTTTGTTTATGAGGAGGTGTGTGTTTCTCCTCTTGCATTGACCAGTGGCTTCTCGAATCTTACGGTGAATATTTATATGATCGTGTTTCACTTGGAGCTCCTCGATTAATTTACATTTTTCTTGCATCCATGTCTCCTTGGCTCTTCGTATTTCTTTTTTAATTGTTTGGTTGATTTCTTGGTATTTCTTCGCGTCCCTGTTCTTCATTAATCTCCTTTGATCCATCATCTGCAGAATGTTATCAGTCATCCATTCTTTATTTTTTACTCTTGTTTTCTTTCCCAGATGTTCTTTTCCAGCTGTTCTATTCTTGTTGTTTAGCGGTTTCTAGTTTTTCTCTCATTACATCTCTTACGTTCTGACGAATTACGGGGTCTTTTAGAGTGTCATAATCCAGGTTCTGTTTAGGTTTACTTTTGATGAGTTTCTTTAGTTTGAGTTCTACCTGGCCCACTAATGGGTTGTGGTCCGATGAGACGTCTGCTCCTGGGTAGGTCTTCACCGAAGTCAAGCTGTTCGTGAACCTTTTGTTAATGAGAATAAAGTCTATCTGGTTTCTGATGATCTTGTTGGCTGTATCTGTAGGTGATTTCCATGTGTAAAGTCGTCTCGGGGAAGTCTAAACCACGTGTTAGCAATAGTAAAATCTTCTTCCCGACAAAATTGGATAAGTCGGTCTCCCCTTTAGTTTTTCTCGCCTAAGCCGTGTTGTCCGACAGTGTCTACTATTCTGTTTTTACCGACTTTGGCGTTGAAATCACCCATGATGATGGTAAGCTCGTTCTTATTGGTATATTTTAGTGCTTTTTGTACAAGTGCGTAGAACTCCTCGATGTCCTCGTCTGGCTTTTCTGATGTTAGAGCGTAAATTTGAATGATGTTGGTATTAACTGGCCTGCTTTGCAGCTTCATGAGAATGACTGTGTCAGAGAGAGGTAGTACGCTGATGACAGACCCAGTAATCTTTTTGCTCAGAATTGCGCCTACGCCATTCCAGTGATGTTCATCGTTTCCCGCGTAATATACTATATGCTCATCTACACAGCACTGTCCCGAGCCTGGCCATCTCATCTCGCTGATTCCCATCACGTCGATATTTAGTGTTTTCATTTCTTGAATGGTGTTGTGTATCTTTCCCTCTTCAAACATACTTCGAACTTTCCAAGTACAGATTTTTTGAACGTTCCACTTGAACATTTTTTCTCTATTAGTGTTTAAATATTGGTAAGGATTTCGTGGGTTGACGACCTGGAAAGCCTTACATATTCGTGTTCTTCCTCCCCTGCCGGATCTTGGTATCCGAAGTCCGTGATCAGTATCTTCTCCAAATTGGTTTACATTAACCATGATGAATGAACTAGGGATTATTTATGGGGTGGTTTACCGTTGCCTTCCCCATCGCAGTGTCACAGCCGCTTAACTCATAATGCGAGTGGCGCCGGTGAGTATCTAGAATTAAGCCTATAGTGATTTTTTTTTACTTTCCCACAGCCTTAATCCAGTAATGACATTACTGCTGCCTACTGTCATATTCTCAGTTGATCTGCGGGTACTTATTTGGCATTGCCTTATTCGTACCTGTCCTGCATATCTGCAGGAACTTTCCCTATCAGCCATTGGGTCGCGCCGTGTCGAGGTTGAGGACTTCCCCGCCCAGTCTGTCTTACGCAAAGTACTGAAAGGCCCCTACTCAATTCAAAGCCCCTTCTCTACGCAAGTTGAGACCGGTCACGTCCTCCCCATATTTACTTATTTATTTTTAGCACATAAGCAAAACGGTCGAGTCGATTTTTAAAATAATCATAGTATATTATAGCATCAATGTTTCGAACTTTACTTTTTCCAACTTTTTAATGTGACACCTCATTTAAAAGATTTTAAAATACTGATTACAAGAATGAATAATGCTTGCGCAAAATTTCGGTCCAATGCTTTTTAAATGCTTTCATTTTTTTTAATCCTGATAAAAATTTTTGAAAAATTTAAACACAGAATGAAATATTACATTATTATCGAGTACCGATAGTCCCCAAAAACTGCTATAATGTTTATTTTGATAAGTTACAGCGGTGAAAACTAAAAAAAATTAGTATGATTTTTAATTTCAAATATATTATTGAAAAAAAAATTTGTGTTTATTCTAAGAGCCTTTCGGCCCTCGATAATAATGTAACCTTCTGCTTTTAAATTTTTGAAAAATACTTTCCGGATTCGAAAAAAATTAATGCGTTTAAAAAACATTTGACCGAAATTTTTGCCCAAGTATTATACATTTTTGTAATCAGTATTTCAAAAGTTTTTAATAAATAGGCGTCACATGATGTACTTTTCCATTAAAAAAAATCAAAATTGTGACTGTCACTTACGGAGGGATCGCGTAAAGTTCGAAACATTGAGGCTGTAATATATATTATGTACTGTGATTATTTTAAATTTTGCTTATGTGTTAGAAATAAATGAGTTAATATGGGGGGGGGGCGGTTACAGTTATTCCAGCGCACTATATGTACGTTAAATATATTTAATATACAGTCGGAAAAATGAAAGAATACCCATGAACGATCACATCAATCACTTATTTTGTATTTGCTGTCTTTTTCTATAAATTACAGACATTTGTTATAGAAAATGACAGCAAATACAAAATAAGTGATTGATGTGATCGTTCATGGGTATTCGTTCATTTTTCCGACTGTAGAAGAATGTGAATAAATAATTATACTCGTATTGTACCGCAGTAATAGTGAAAAGACACCAATTGACTGTGCAAATGGGGTAGTCAAAATTTGGAATGGATATGAATTAAAAAATATTGAAACATCAATTTATTACCTACTGTTATTACAGTCTATTCCATGAATATAGGACTATTGTGGATTATCGCGACAACGAATATTATACAGGGCAGCATAAGTAGTAAGAAAGTAAATTATTGCTCTAATTATTATTCCAATAAATAGGAATATAAACATATTTATATTAATAATAAAAGGAATATAATAATAAATAATGAATATAAATATAAATTCAAAATAGTCGTATATTCATAGAATAGACTGTACATTGTGTACATGTACATATTAGTATCTACTGTAGGTACTCACTTTTTCTGTTATCTGCTCACAATCTTCCACCTCCTCTCCATCGTTCTCCTTCAGATCGCTCACATTGGTAATTAAGCTGGACGCAGAGGATGAAGGTGTATCTTCTAAAAGAGAGTCGGTGCTCTGGCTGGCCGCTGCACTTCTAACAAAAAGATTAGTTCATTATAGTGTACCCAACTAGGCACATAAACTTCGTCTCCCCCGGTACCAGTTCCACTTTCACTAACTTCAACTTTTTTATGTTCTCTAAAGAACATAGGACGCAGAGAATCAATTTTTTTTCGTACCGAAGCTACATTTGCACAGTTTTCGTACTTTAGCATTACATTCAGCAGCTGTTGTTGGACCGTTTTCCGCGCATTTCGGTTCGCGTATAGGGCACTACCACTCTCCCACAAAAAAGGATTATCTCTGTAAACATCGACAAATTCCGAAATTCCTTCAGTATTCATTTTTTACGAAACACGTGCACTAGGTACTGTTGTTGGCTTTAGAATGAGTTAATAAACGGCTGATTGGTATTTTAAAAAATTGGGTACCAGATTTAGGGTTCATAATTTAAGCTATTTTAGAAAGTTTCGTTTCTCAACATTTGTATTATAGGCCTGATATGAACTAATAAATTTTTACGATTCTTGTCTGGCACTTTTACTTTTTATGACTTTTTTAGATGTAGGGGAAAATTACAATTCTTAAGGATTTGGGTATTTATATTCTATTTTAGAAAGAAATACCAACTTGTTTTAAGCTGGAGCTAGGATTTACTTTGCTGTGTCGTGTATTTTTAATAGCAGCAATTTTTCGTGTAATGAAAAGTTATTTTCTATTATTTATTTGCGAACCTAGGGATCTTTGCTCAGCGATGTACCAATTGAGATTGTGTTTGGAACTGATGTAAGCAAATTGTATACAGGGAGGAAATACTAGTTACAGTGCGGTCTCGTAGCAAATTTACTATTTTAATTGGCAATAAGTCACAATATTAGTTAGAAATTAAATTTATTTGACGTTTCGACTTCTACTTCTGAAATCGTTATCGAAATGTTGCGAAGTGGAAGTCGAAACATCAAATAAATTTAATTTATAACACGGTATAACTAATATCGTGGCTTATTCCCAATTCAAATAGTAAATTTGCATAAGATGCCAAAAGAAAATAGCTTCAGGTTAATAAGAAACTGGTCTTTATTTACAAAAAGGAAAATGATTGGTCCCAACAAAAAGTAGATAATGAAAAATGGTGTATTTTAATAAGGGTAATTTTTGTGAAAGTTTATTTTCTATTAAATATTTGCAAACTAGGACTGTTTGCGTAAAGAAAATTGTAGACCTTCCATACGCAATATACTGCGAGGCATAAGCTAGGGATATAAAAAATGTATGCTCATTTTCATAGTTGATTTTTTCGTGAGCGGAATATGAATCCCGCTAATTTTTTTTACTATTTTAGATATTTCTTTAGTATTAACAGAGTTGTGCAAAGATTTACTCAAACTTCTTGTTTGTACTTATACCGGCTGGAGGAAAAAAATGTTTTTCTTATGTTCAGTTTAAAACACCCTGTAGGGTGGACGAGGTACAATAATGAGTATGCATCGGAATCGTATTAGTCTTATGTTTTGTGGATATTTTGCTTTTTGAACGTGCCTAATATCTTTAGAAACAAAGAAAAAAGACGGTTTTGTAGTTTAACATGTGTTTTAACCGAAACAAAAGTTTGAGACACCCTTTAGGGAGGAAAAGGTAAAATGGAGGTTATGCATTGATACTATGTTGTAGTCTCATCTTTTGTGACCCATTTGTTTTTTTAATTTCTCTGATATCTTTAATAACAAAGAAACTAGACGGTTTTACTTTTTAATATGTGTTTTAACTGATGACTGCGATACGTGAGGAGGTCATGTCTTATCATACCACTAAGACGAAATTATTTCCTATATATAGTGCGAAAGAAAAAGAGTGTTCAAAGAAAAAGAACATGTGTAATGTACCTTTCGATATTTAAAGAGCCTCCAGGTAGACACCGAATCCGTATTACTTTCAGGGAAATTCCACCCCAAAATATCATAAACCCTCCATTAAACAATCTCGTCTCTCTTTTGTTATTTTTTAGTGTTAAATTATTTTTGTTTCATGTTAAGGAGTAAAACCACCTATTTTCTTTGTTATTTTCTTTATCTTTAAAAAGCTAAAGATATCAGGGAGATTCAAAAAACAAAATGTTCGCAAAACATAAGACTACAATACGATTCCGATCTATACACAGATTTGTACCTCGTTCCCCCTACAGGGTGTTTCGAACTTAACATAAGAAAAACATTACTTTTCTTCCACCCGGTATAAGTACAAAAAATAATTTTGATTAAATCTGCACAACTGTGTAAATACTAAAGAAATATCTAAGATAATAAAAAAAAAATTAGCGAAATTCGTTAAACCGTTCACGAGAAAATCAACTATGAAAATGAGCATACATTTTCTATATCCTTTAAGTTAATAAACTATGACTCTCAGTGTAGTGGAAATTTTTAATCCAACACCCAACATCAGCATTCACGCTCCAACTTTCTTAGTAATACCACTAGTCGTATTACTAGTGGTACCACTAACCCAACCGTCCCATTCACGGCCTGATTTTAGATCCAACATCGAAAGTCGTACCACTAGAGTTACTACAAATCAGAGCGTGAATGGCCCGCTTAAGAAGAACAATTAAGTAATGAAGTTTAATAATCCACTTAAAAATAATTTAATTGAATAAAAAAACATATATAAACACAGTATTTAGTTAACCACACATACTTAATATAACATACGTCATTACATATAAATAAATAATTTTAAAAGTCTTTTTCTTTTCCCAACCATTACAGGTGTTATTTATATTATTTTTTTCGTCTTTAATTTCTACGGCAAAAGTCACTTTAGGATCAATATTTTCTACGTCGATCCATTATATGTATATTCATCAGAGTCTTTCAAAAGACATAAAGCCTTAGATTCTCTTTATTTAGTAATTTTAATTGGGCGAACTCGACTGCATATTGAACGGGAATTCTGTTTTTTTTTCATGAATTTTTGATTCATGTAGTTCTACAGCTTTTTGGCGGGGAAATATATACCACATTTTACACAAAAATATGTTCCTTCAAATGGGATTGAACTGTTGGACAGTACAAATCGTAAGGAATCTGAAAAATATAAAAGAATGTAAATTTTAATAAAAAAACTGCATATATTCTGTAGTTTCAGGCTTTTAAGTTTGTGGCAATGCTTACAAATAAAGGTGAAAATTTTCCGGTTGGATCATTTATTGCATTTTTTTTATTTAATTTGATGGCTTTGGCGAAGACCAATTAGCCAGACAACTTTTACATTTTTTTGCTAGTTACTACTAATACACTACTATGATTCATACGAATTTTTACATTTAAGTATAATATTACATAACTAGGGTATATGGTATATAACTATAACATTTACATATATTTAACTAACATAATAAAAATATATTACACCTAGATATATATGCACACATATACGTACACATATATAAACACACACATCCATATTTTTCTAATTGAAAATCATCCTTCACGATTATAGTGGAAAAATTATTAATTTGGTAAAAGTTAATGTGTGCAATTTTTTGTTTTGTGTTCTAAAATGGAATTATTTGTAGAATTGTTACTGCAGTTGTTGTTATGCCTTGGTCTGTCAGCTTAATGTTTATCGGAAGGGGAAGAAAATCAGGTAGTACATTATTTATATAACTTAGAAAATCACCACAGCATTCGTTGGAATTGCATTTAATAATTTGTAATAAATATTGCGACGATCGCACATGATTCGCAAACCATATTTGATCTATTTCTATATTAGTAGCATTACAACTTTTGTTTTCAACACAGATGGCTTCTACTGGATACTTATCAATTATTAACTTGGCCAAATTTAACTCAAGGTCTCTCCAGCGTGTTTAAAGTTTTTTTTCCTGTTCATCGTCTATTGTATTTCCTTGATTATCTACATGGCTTCCATAATGATCATAATCTAAAATTATGCCAGAAAGTGCGTGACTCAATAGTGCCATTCTCCGTTCAACGTGACTCAATAGTGCCATTCTCCGTTCAACGTGATTAAAATGCACTTCTTTCTGGTGCATTTGTTACCAAAAATAGAGTATCAAGGTTAAACTTTTTAAAATGGGATATTCCAAATGTTATGGCCTTTTAATAACGAGGATTTTCGTCTGGTCCTCCATCTGATGATACAATAAGAACAGGTTTTATCGATCCACATTTAGTTTTACAGAAAGATGTAAACCAGCGTCGGCAGTGTCATGTTTCGAGCTTCGAATTATTATAAATGTAGGCCCTGAGTAAGTCACTGCACTATGGTCACCCAATCCATTAAATGGATAGTGCAAATGAATCAGTTATTTATGAAACTTAGTGATGAAACTTAAATTTTAATTCGTCGGCAGTGTCATGTTTCGAGCTTCGAATTATTATAAATGTAGGCCCTGAGTAAGTCACTGCACTATGGTCACCCAATCCATTAAATGGATAGTGCAAATGAATCAGTTATTTATGAAACTTAGTGATGAAACTTAAATTTTAAAGGAGAAACAAAAAACCGTTTCCCGGTGATTGCATGTTATAAATTATTTTAAATATATAAAATACTGATAATAGGGTTTAAATGAAACATGACGAGGGTAAAAATACAAAATTTTGAATCTTAGTTTAAGAATAATTTTTCAATTAAATAAATGCTATGAGAGTATGATTCATAAATAAACATACATCTTCTTCTTCTTCTTCAAGTGCCATCTCCGCGACGGAGGTCGGCAGTCATCATAGCTATTCGGACCTTGGAGACGGCTGCTCTGAAAAGTTCGTTTGATGTACATCCGTACCATTCTCTCAGGTTGCGCAGCCACGATATTCTGCGTCTCCCTATGCTTCTTTTTCCTTGATTCTTTCCCTGCATAATGAGTTGGAGCAAGTTGTATCTCTCTCCATGTGTAATATGTCCGAGATATTCCAATTTTCTGGTTTTAATTGTATTTAAGACTTCCATTTCTTTATTCATCTTTCTCAGAACCTCTTTGTTTGTGACGTGTTCTGTCCATGATATTTTTAGAATTCTTCTATATACCCACATCTCGAATGATTCCAGTTTTTTCATTGATGCCGCATTCAAGGTCCAAGCTTCCATTCCGTAAAACAGAGTCGAGAAAACGTAGCACCTAGCCAACCTTATTCTTAGCTCTAACCTTAGATCTCTTGTGCAGAGCACTTTTCTCATTTTGTTAAAATTCGCTCTAGCCTTTTCTATTCTAATTTTAATTTTCTTAAAGTAATCATTTGTGGAGTTGATCATTGTTCCAAGATATGCATATTGGTCTACTTGTTCGACGTTGGTTCCGTTTATGAGGAGATTCTCGTTATTTCTTTGAGTTTTAGATATTCTCATAAATTTTGTCTTCTTGATGTTCATTGTTAAACCGTATTCTTGGCTATATGTCGCTATTCTGTTAACCAATCTCTGAAGATATTCAATATTTTCGGCTAAGACGACAGTGTCATCCGCATATCTAATGTTGTTAATGGGAACTCCGTTCACCTTTATTCCAGCTGCTTTACCCTCAAGAGCTTGTTTTAGGATCTCTTCCGAGTAGACATTAAAGAGAACTGGCGACAGTACGCATCCCTGTCTCACCCCACGTCTAATTTCAATTTCCTCTGACAACTGTTCGTTTACACTTACTTTTGCTCGCTGCTTATAGTATAAATTAGATATGATTCTGAGGTCATTGTAGTCTATCTTCTTTAATATCAGGACATTCATTAATTGTTCATGTCGTACTTTATCGAAAGCTTTATTGTAGTCAATAAAACAGAACAATATAAACATACATAGTTGTTGATAAATATTTTTTATCTAAAAAGTTATTAAACGTGAAAACATAACAAGAAACTATTGCCAAAAAACATTTGTGTGCTTTTATAAACATGAATTACATGTGGTGATGTAAGAAAGTATTCTCTATTGGCGAGCTGGCCAGTCTTGTAACGTATTATAAAATTCTTTGTGCTCTTCTGGTAAGTACATAAGTGTCTTCTTTAAATGGGACATGTTTCTTTAAATGTTCTTTCAAAATGGGACACTGTGATTGGTAAGCTGGGGATGTATGTAGGTAGTTGAACATCACACTGCCTTGGCTTTTTTAAAGTCAACGTACTCCTTATAACGTCACTAATGAAATTACTAACAGTAACAGTTCCTTTTTTTTTTAGTTAAATACAAATTCGTTGTATGCTGAAATTTTAAAAGGTTCTTTCCTTTGTGCTTTGTTAGCAATACGTTCAATAGAATTGGTATTGGTAACTTTTTTGTTGAGAGTGGGCTACCTTTTTTGAAAAATCAAGAATACGTATCACGATCGTTCAGAAGGTCCAATGATTTCTGAATATATGTGTCTCTATTCATAAGGACAGTTGCATTTCCTTTGTCTGATTTTGTGACAAGAAGATTAGGATTATTTTTAAGGAAGATTCTAGTTTCTTTTTCAATAGCAAAAGAAGGTGACTTGAGATGTTTATTGTGTTGTATACAATTTGTATTATGATTTGTAGCTAAACTTCTGATAAGATTCTGATCTTTTTGTGGTGTCCAAATGATAATGTGCTCTACCTCACTAATTAACTTAAAGATGTCAATGTCTTTAGGTGTTGTAGGTAAACTGAATTTAGCCCAAAATTTGAAGAGGTACCTCAATATTAGAAATGTTTTTTATCCACCTGTCATTGGAACTACTGTAGATTTTGTTTTTAGTTTCTCAAGTTTTTAAGTTTACTAATGTTAGCAATTTTTATTTGATTGAATAATTTATTATAGGAATTATTTTGTCTGAAAAGAAAATCATCTAATATATCATGTGGAAGTAAAAAACTGAGTTGGTCTATGCATTGATCAATATTTAATTCAAGTTTAGAAATGTACCGGTTTGTGTCGTTAATGGTTATATTCTGGAGTCTACTATTTACCTGGTGTGTAATGTTTTCTAACTGTGTGATATTAGTTGTGCTTAGGTGTTGTGGTGTGCTCCATATGTTTTTGGTGTTGTGGTGTGCTCCATATGTTTTTGGTGTTGTTGGTGATGAATTTAGGTACGACTTTGTTGCGTCTGCACTTCAGGAATATCATGTGGAAGTAAAAAACTGAGTTGGTCTATGCATTGATCAATATTTAATTTAAGTTTAGAAATGTACCGGTTTGTGTCGTTAATGGTTATATTCTGGAGTCTACTATTTACTTGGTGTGTCATGTTTTCTAACTGTGTGATATTAGTTGTGCTTAGGTGTTGTGGTGTGCTCCATATGTTTTTGGTGTTGTTGGTGATAAATTTAGGTACGACTTTGTTGCGTCTGCACTTCAGGAATATCATGTGGAAGTAAAAAACTGAGTTGGTCTATGCATTGATCAATATTTAATTTAAGTTTAGAAATGTACCGGTTTGTGTCGTTAATGGTTATATTCTGGAGTCTACTATTTACCTGGTGTGTAATGTTTTTTAACTGTGTGATATTAGTTGTGCTTAGGTGTTGTGGTGTGCTCCATATGTTTTTGGTGTTGTGGGTGATGAATTTAGGTACGACTTTGTTGCGTCTGCACTTCAGGAGGAAAATCCGTCGGTTGATTTGGGCAGCTAGCTTACGGTGTAAGGTTGCTACTTGTTTCAGTGTGACCATGGTCTCGTTTCCATATCGTGAGTTGATGTTATTGTAGAAAGTTCCCATTGTAGATATTAGACTCTAAAAGAAAGTCAAAGACAGTAACGGGCTACTGGTAAACAACAGACAGTTGAAGGTAACCGGGAACGACCCAATACTAAGAAAGCAATAAAAAATGGGTGCTTCTAAGTGAGTGTCTTTTATTATAAGTCAAGCTTTAGCCACATAATTTTGGACTTCATCACAACTTGCTGTAATGGAAAAACATTCTTAATAATCATCATAATTAACGATGTTATTTTAGTCTTACCTAAATGTTGACACTATCTCTTAGTGTATAGTAAAATTGATATGAAAATACACAGTTTTAAAACCAAGCCAATCACATCTCCCATCTGGAGGAACAATGCCAATCAAAGCCTCTAATAAATGACGAAGACGAAGTAGTTCAATTTAAAAATCTTTTCGTAATATTTTTAATATTTTCAATATTAATAATTTACTATTAGGATTGAAAACTACTTCGTCTTTCAATGCCAGATGGCGCTAGCCACCTACTATCATCACTTCAGTTGCAATGGGTGGGAAAACCTCTCGATACAAATCAGTTAAAATATGGAGAACAGTGCCTACGTTCCTTCCGATGAAGGCTCCAATAAGAGCCGAAAATCGCGGTTCAAGGGACTGGACTGCACTCCGTATTCTAATTGAAAAGTGAGATTGTTTTGCCTTCGCATTGCAACTGAATAAAAATGGTATGCATTTTTATTTTATCCTCTAATAAATATTTAAAATGTGGCCGGCACTTTTGACAAGCAATTGTTGATTAAGTCATGTGGCGATTCGACTGTCACTTATCGAAACGTCACCTGTCTTAATCACTTCTTCTTTTTGTTAGCAGAGAACACTAAAATTATTCAGTCACAATATTGGACTTTTTCAAGTTTCATACAATATTAACATTAAATTAACAGGTCCCGTTCTGTATATACATATTCTGTTTAATAAATTATTTGGTTTGTATTTAGTGTTGGATATAGTAGTCAAATCTTTTTTTCAAAAGGGAAATAACACATTCGTGTAGATGTTAGTAATATCATAAATATTTCATTTTTGTCCTTTACATTCATTTTGATGTTAGTGGTATAAACACAATATGTCCAAGAACGGTTAGACATTTACAAGATTTTTTTAAAATTCACAATTTGACAAAATTGTCTTGTTGAAAATATAAAAAACATGGTCAGTATATGAAGTCAAGTTAGAAAATTTTTAAAATTGTTAACAATTGACTTGTGGATCAACTTGAATTTAAGCACACATGTAGTGTTGGAAACAAACCGAATCACAAACAGTAGAAAATAACAGAAGTACATTTAAGTGAAGCGTGGAGTAACAGTATTATGTAAATTTTACACAAGAAGGTGGTAGTTTTTTATTTTTAGTAAATTTCTGCTGTAAAATATAGTACAGTAATAAAATAATACAGTAGAAAAAATGAAAGAATACCCATGAACGAACATATAAAACAAGCTGTATTTTCCTGTCACCGTCAAAACTACTAATTTACCGACTTCTCCCCCATCTGCTCCCCAAACCGGACGCTCAAAATGGTGTAACTTTTTACTGAACAATATGTGGACCATACAGAACAATTTGGTGTTGGAGGAAAACTTTTACTTTGGATATTTGGGTTAGGCCTTTTTTTGGACCAGTTATACTATACTACCTCCGTAACTTTGGAACCATGCATTTTAGAAAGATTATGTATTGAACCTTTTTTATTTTAAATTTAATGTAGAACCATTTTGTATAAAGGGTTGTTGTTCATGCTAAACCGCATAGTTTTAGAAATATTGACGAAAAACGTAAAAAACTACGAATTTACCGATTTCTCCCCCCTCTCTCCCCCAAACCCGACGCTCAAAACGGTGTGACTTTTTTCTGGACATTGTGTGGACCATATAGACGAATTTGGTGTTGAAGGATAACTTTCACTTTGGATGTCTGGGTTATGCCATCTTTTGGATCAACTATACTATACTATTAAAATACTTCCTTGCGGCAGGCCTATATTGGACAGTCGAGGAGAAAAAATTTTCTCATTGATTTTTAAGTACATCAATCTCTCTGAGTACAAAATTTTCAAAACAGATGTTATAACTATAGGTACCCCGACTGACAATAACTTTTGTTCAAGGATATCCAAGTTTATGTTGTCAAAAGCAGATGATACATCCAGAAATGCAGCTGCAGTGGATGCGTTTTCTGTGAAGTTGACTTGAACTGTTGTTACGATAACAGTTATAGCATCTTGAGTAGATTTAAATTTGCGAAATCCAAATTGAGAGTGTGGAAGGATGTCATTAAATTCTAACCAGTGTTCTAATCTATTTTAATAAGTCTTTCCAGGGTTTTAAGAAGACAAGAAGCTAGAGATATAGGACGATATGAATTGTGATCGTCGTACCGTTTGCCAGGTTTCCTTATAGGTATTATAATATATTCTTTCCAGCTTTCAGGAATTGGTACTTGTTTCTGCCAAATATTATTTAGGACATTAAGTAGATGGATTTTATGTTCGTTTGTCAGGTTGGAGATCATAGAATAAGAGATGTTGTCTTTACCAGGAGCAGTATTATTATTTTGTTTGAGGACCCTTCTTAGTTACCATAGATGGAACGGACGATCTAAGTTAATGTTATCTCTAGAAACAGTTGCTATGGAGTTGGTAATATCATTCGGAACCCAATCTGATGAAATTTTTTGATAAAAGTCTGTTATCTATGGTTCGTTCGGATCTATAGGTAAATTATTGGATTGTTTGCGATTGTTGAAGCAATTTACTCTCCTCCATACCTCCTTAATGGGAGTATTTTGATTTAAATTTTCACAATACTCCCTCCAGTTTTTCTTTTTTTTCCTTAAAGGTTTTCTTCGCTAATGCATCTAACTTTTTATATTCTATTAGGTTACTTATTGTAGGCTTCTGCTTATATTTATCATAAGCTAATTTTTTGCGTCGGGCTGATTCCTGGCACGTTTCGTCCCACCAAGGTTTTGGGATGTGGTGTTTGTTGGTAGTATTCGTGTATTGTGGTATTGCTGTATTGGCTGAGAAGTAGAAGTTTTCAATTAGATCACCATACGTCCTGGGTGGGTTTAGAGATGTAAAGAGCGATGAGTACAAATTCCAATCTGCTTTGTTGAAATTCCAGAGTTTATGTGTTCTCTTGATTTCTTCTTCCCTTGGGTGATGAATTGAAATGATAATTGGTAGATGGTTCGATCCGTGAGGGTCTTGTAGAACATTCCAATTCAATAACGCTTAATATCTTGAGTACATATTGTGAGGTCTATTGCAGATGCTCGTGAATGGTTGGTTGATGGAACAAGAGTGGGTGAACCGTCATTTAAAAATACTAAGTTAAACTGCTCAATAGCATCCAATAATGATTTACCAGATGTGTCATCAACTTCACAGCCCCATGCGACATTGTGCGCGTTAAAGTCACCTCCCAAGATAAAGGGTTTTGGTATAATTTTAAAAAAAGATCGCCATTGCTGTGTTGAAGTATTGTTTTTCGTTTCATTATAAAGGGATACGAGATGAATAGTTTTATTTGTTGATGGTAGTTTAAAGGAAATACATGTGTATGTAATAGGAATATTTATATTAAATCTAATTTCTTGACATTTAATATTTGAGATCAATAAAATAGCTGGCCCACCATATCCATCTATACGATCTGTTCTAAAGCAATTAAAGTTTTTAAAGTTAAAATAAACTCCCGGCTTAAACCATGTCTCCGATAATAAGGCAATTTTAATTTGATTTTGATGGAGTAAAAATTCTAAATTTACTTTATTTGAAACTGCCGAACGACAGTTCCATTGCAAAACATTTAATTTTGATCTTCTATTATTTTGTGGACTATTAGTATATCTTGATTTGTTAATACTGTTTGGTTCAACTGTGATATCTGTTTTTGTAGCTGTTTCACACCTTCTTGCTTTTAATATATTTCTTAAACGAGGACGTATTTGTTTTGTCAAATAAGTAATATGTCTTTCAATATCGTCTTCGTCTTTACATTGTATTTGTTGTGACTTTCTCAAATTAATTCTTAAATTCAAATCGATTTGATTATGCTCAAGACCTTTCTGATAACACATCTGGATTTACATGTTTACTAATTAGTTGGATGATTTCTGATTTAGAAACATTTAAATTATTTGTTTGTTTTATAGAATTTACAATTTTTATAACAAATTCTAAAATTACATTAATTATACTAGGATCTAGATCCTCTGACTGTCGATCTGTGATATTTGTTTTTTTATAATGAGGGCTACTTAATATTCCTCCAGAAGTACTGGGAACATTTACCTGAGAAATAATATCTTTCCTGATCTGCTCAGATGGATCAGGAGTATTTGGCCTTTGCCTTTTATTAGTTTTACCTTTTATTTCATGTATGGAATTGGTATACAGCAAATGGGAAGCAAATTGTTGTCTGGAAGAGTTGACCTACGAAATATTCTGGAAAGAAGAAGAAGAAGTAGGTTGAAAATTTTCAGAGTCAATCGAATGGCTCGGATTTCTTTTATTTAAAATGTCTGCGTAGGAAGTTTTGGAGACCTGTTTATTACCATCAAAAAAACTTATGTTGGAAAAACTTATGGCTTCCTTAATTACTGTTTGTCTCCTAAACTCTGGGCAGGCTGTTAAATTTGTGGTATAATGGTTTCCTTGGCAATTGAAACATTTTGGGATATGATCAATTTTTTGGCAGTCTTTCGTGTTATGTGGCTCTTGGCATCTACTACATCTTGGGCGACCTTTACATTGACTACCCAAATGTCCAAATCTAAGGCAATTGAAACATATCAAAACTTTGTGTGTGTAGTGTTCGACCTCCTTAATAACTTTATTTATTGATATATACCTCGGCAATACTTGGGATGTAAAGGAAACAATACACGATTTGGTGGGAACATAAATATTTTTTTTTAATCATTTTCAATCACTTCCTCTTTTCGTTTAATTCGCCGAACGTTAACTATTTCAAAATTACAATGGTTATCATATTGTCTGAATCTAAATCAATATCCCTGATTACTCCCTGTCTAAACAAAATGAACTTAGGAACATATAATTCTAAATTATTTTTGACAAACACTGTAGAATTTTTATGATTTATTAAATAATTACCATTTTTATAATCTGTTAATTTAACTCTAATTCTATTGCATCCTATAGGGTCAATATGCGTAATTTTTGAGTCCAATTCTGGAAATGCCGAAAGAATAATATCGCCAACTTTCAGTGCATTCAATTTACCAGTATAAGAATCGGAGCAATTTTCTACATACACATAAAATGGTCCTGTGTCTTTATTTGTATATAAATAAACCTGTCTAGTAATTACCTTTTCATTAACATTTGAAACACTATCGCTTTTTCCCAAAGAATTAGAAATTAAATTTGTACTTACGTTCTGGTTATGGTTATCTTGTTTTTGTGAAATTATATTATCCAAATCCATACCAACCTGGTTTTCATCTTTGTTATAAGATGGTTTTTCCGGCGGCTGACTGGCCCCCTCGGGGGCATTTATCTTTGTAAATAAACGCCTAATGACAGCTATATGTTGTGAACATAAAAGCATACCCCATATACTTAAAAATATGAAATTAAACATATTTGTGAAATTAAAGTTATGCATAGACCAGATTGCATAGACACCAGATTGTGCATAATTATTGTTCAGAAAATAATTTTTGATAAAAAACTTTCTTAAATTTGGTTCTGGACAAAATACGGACATCATCAGCCAAGCTATTCATGCTATTTGCAATGCAAAATGAAAAAGGTCTTCTATAATAATGTGTAGCTTGTCTAGGTATGGCGAGGGTGTTTTTATGTCTAATGTTTAGGTTGTGAATATCAGTTCTGAAACTTATTTTATTATACAAATAAGGAGGTACCTTTTCTTCTAGAAGTTTATGGAAAAAGCAAAGTGCATGTAGTTTTCTACGGTTTCGCATATTTAACCATTTGTTTAATTGGAATGTATGTCTTATACGTTCATATTTTCTTATACCACATATTAATCGCAAACAAGAATTTTGTAGCTTCTGAATTCGCCTAGAATCAAATTCCGTTAAACAGGAGTGATATAAATTGTCACAATAATTTAATTTAGATACTATTAAAGCATTACACAGCATAGATTTAGTGGTCCTATCTAAAATATTTCTACTTTGAAATAATAATTTTAATGAAGCATAAGCTCTTTGCAAACATTCACTAATATGATTCGTAAACCTCAAATCATCATCTAACCATACTCCTGAATTTTTAACTTTTGTACTAAAATTGATCTTGTCTTTACCTAATATAATATGATCTGCATTTTATAAAAATTGTTGCCGAGACGTACTTTTTCCAAATATAATACCATTCGTTTTTGATGAATTTAACTTCAAACAGTGATTCTTTGAAGAAGTTTTTAAATTTTGTAGATCATAGTTTATGGCAGTTACAATTTTTCCCCCTTCTTCGGCTAAAAAATGGACATACAACTGAGTATCGTCGGCACAATAATGTTGTAAAAATGTGATAAAAATTGAAGGAAAATTATGTGTATACGTAGAAAACAATGTATGTCCTAAAATTGAACCTTATGGAACACCGGTAGTAATATTTAAAAATGTAGATATATTGTGTTGATTTTTAACTGCTTGACACCGGTTATATAGATAATATTTAAATAACTGCAATGATTGAGTTCCTATACCAGTATAATGTAATATATCAAACAGTAAATCATGATTTATTGTGTCAAAAGCTTTCGAATAATCCAGTAATATCAAAATTGTCAATTTATTTTCATCATAGTCTTCATTTATTAATGTCATCAGTTATTTTTAGCAATGCTGACGTGCAGCTGTATCCAGTTCTAAATCCAGACTGTAAAGAAGGAGTTATTTGATTATTTTTTAAATGAATTTTTAGTTGGATATCCTAACTTTTTCTAGAATCTTAGATAGAGTTGGTAAGACACTCACTGGTCTAACATCGTTTAAACTTTCAGGATTTTATTTTTTTGGTAGCCCGGTGATATGCGCCTTTTTCCAATCAGTAGGAAAGACTGAATTTATTAGACAAAAAATTTCGATTTCAGAGACTTGAATAAATTTTAGTAAACTTTTAACCGAAGGCTTAATATTATCTTTGTAGAAACATTTAGTATCAGAATCAGGGGCAGTTTTGGAATGACATCTATAAAGTATTGATTAATTTCATTAGCATTCCAGTTTTCACCAACAATGTCACTATTATTTACATTTTGAGTGTCATTAATTAAAGATTTTAAGTCACTCCACATTTCTTTAGAATTTTTTAATTTGATGTTATGTTTAAAAAACGAGTTTTTCTCTGTTTTTATAGTAGCAGTTACCATATTTCTCAGCCGCTGATAATTATGCCAGTTCTGATCAGTTTTAGTTTGTTTAAAAATGTTCAGAGCTCTGTCTCTGTCTACCATCATAGCTCGAATACCATCGGTTAGCCAAGGAGCATATTTTTTTGTAATTCTTAGCATTTTAAATAGAACATGAATTTCAAGTAGAGTGATTATATTATTAGAAAGAAATTTGACTTTGCTATCTACATCTCTTAATTCATATACAGGGTGTAACAAAAATACAGGTCACAAATTAAATCACATATTATGGGATCAAAAATAGTTCGAATGAACCTAACTTACTTTAGTACAAATATGCACATAAAAAAGTTACAGCCCTTTGAAGTTACAAAATAAAAATCGATTTTTTCGAATATATCGAAAACTATTAGATATTTTTTATTGAAAATGGACATGTGGCATTTTTATGGCAGGAACATCTTAAAGATGTAAAATTATAGTGAAATTTGTGCACCATATAAAAATTTTATGAGGGTTTGTTCCCTTAAACCCCCCAAACTTTTGTGTACGTCTCAATTAAATTATTATTGTGGTACCATTCGTTAAATTCAATATTCTTAAAACTTTTTTGCCTCTTAGTATTTTTTTGATGAGGCACTTTTTATCGAGTGAAGGCTTATTTTTTAATATGTTTGCATACAAATTTTATTGGGGTTTTGTTCTTTTAAATCCCCCAAATGTTTGTGTACGTTCCAATTAAAATATTACAGCCCTTTGAAGTTACAAAACAAAAATCGATTTTTTCGAATATATCGAAAACTATTAGAGATTTTTTATTGAAAATGGACATGTGGCATTCTTATGGCAGGAACATCTTAAAAAAGAATTATAGTGAAATTTGTGCACCCATAAAAATTTTATGGGGGTTTTGTTCCTTTAAACCCCCCCAAACTTTTGTGTACGTTCCAATTAAATTATTATTGTGGTACCATTAGTTAAATTTAATATTTCTAAAACTTTTTGCCTCTTAGTATTTTTTCGATGAGGCACTTTTTATCGAGTGAAGGCTTATTTTTTAATATGTTTGCATACAAATTTTATTGGGGTTTTGTTCTTTTAAATCCCCCAAATGTTTGTGTACGTTCCAATTAAAATATTACTGCGGTGCCATTAATTAAACACAGTGTTTTTAAAACTTTTTTGCCTTTTTGTATTTTTTCGAGAAGGCACTTTTTATCGAGATGTGTCTTCTTTTTTAATATGGTTCAAAATATACCTAAAAATGTAAATCATACATAAATTTTCATATTATTACCAAGTCTCCATAATCGTACTTAACCATATACTGTATGTCCCTGTAAGTTGTATCCATATGGAAAACTTTTTTATTATTAATTTTACGAAAAAAAGTTATTCCTTATAAAAAGCTGTGCATGGTCCAAAACCTAAGATTTAACCATAAAATATCAATTTTTTTGAATATTATACGAGGTATGTCAAAAAATTTGAATTTCACTCAAGAGTAAAGTAGCTTTATTTTTCGTAATATTGGAAATTGCTATTATGAAAAGTTGTTGGGAATTGAAAACTATATTCTAATATGTAATTACATCCTTCTAATTGAAAAAAAAAAAATTTTTGAGAAATTATGGATCTCATTATTTTTTCAGTTATTTCAATTCTGATAACTCTTTTATTATTAATTTTACGAAAAAAAGTGATTCTTAATAAAAAGTTGTGGATGGGCTAAAACTTAAAATACAACCATATTATATCAAATTTTATCAATTTTATACTAGGTATGTCAAAAAAGATAAATTTAGATCAAAAGTAAAGTACCTTTATAGTTCAAAATATTTCAATTAGAAGGATGTTATTACATACTGAAACATAGTTTTTAATTCTAAATAACTTTTCATAATAACAATTTTCGATATTGTGAAAAATAAACGTATTTTACTCTTCATACCTCGTATAAAATTGATAAAATTTGACAAAAGATGGTTGTATTTTAGATTTTAGGCCATGCAGAACTTTTTATTAAGAATCACTTTTTTTCGTAAAATTAATAATAAAAGAGTTATTTGAATTAAAATAACTGAAAATAATGTTAGTTATCCATAATTTTTCGAAAAAAAAAATTTTCAATTAGAAGGATGTAATTGCATACTAGAATACAGTTTTTAATTCCAAACAACTTTTCATAATAGCAATTTTCAATATTGTGAAAAATAAAGCTACTTTACTCCTGAGTGAAATTCAAACTTTTTGACATACCTCGTATAATATTCAAAAAATTTGATATTTGATGGTTAAATCTTAGGTTTTGGACCATGCAGAGCTTTTTATAAAGAATAACTTTTTTTCGTAAAATTAATAATAAAAAAGTTTTCCATATGGATACAACTTACAGGGACATACTGTATAAATATGTGGTGGATTTGACAAATATTCAAAATATCTTGATAAAAACTGACTTTTCGAAAAACTACTATGAGTCAAAAAAGTTTTAAAATAGTGTGTTTAACTAATGGTACTACAATAATAACTTAATTGGAACGTACACAAAAGTATGGGGGGGGGGGGGGGGTTTAAAGGAACAAAACCTCCATAAAATTTTTATGGGGTGTCCGAATTTCCCAATAATTTTTTCTTAAGATGCTACTGCCATAAGAATACCACATGTCTATTTTCAATAAATAGCTTATAGTTTTCGATATATTGGAAATAATCGATTTTCATTTTGTAACTTCAAAGGGTTGTAACTTTTTTTATATGCACATTTGTACTAAGGTAAGTCAGGTTCAATCAAACTGTTTTTGGTCCCAGAATATGTAATTAAATTTATGACCTGTATTTTTGTTACACCCTGTATAATATTCCATGGTATTGATGTAAGTCTGAGTTAAATTGATTGTATTTTAAGTTTTTAAAATTTCTACAAGTAACATATTTACATTGACTAACTTTTATTTTGTAATTTAAGTGAAACAAAAGCATCTCATGATCACCAATTTCTGGTATATGTTTTAAGTCTATTGAAGAAATGGAATCTTTATTTGATGTAATTATATAGTCTAAAAGAGTTGCTGTACTTTTTGTAATCCTAGTTGGTTTATTTACTAATTGGAATAAACCCAAACCCTCCAAAACGTTATTAACAAATTGTGTGGTATATTTATCAGCATCCAGGAGATCTACATTAAAATCATCTAAACATAGAATATTATCCACGGTAGGTGCCAATGTAGAAATAATAGTTTCGAACGATTCAAAGAACTTTTTATAGTAAGCTTCGTTTGGATTATAAAATACTCCAAGAGCGTGAGTTACTGATTTTAGTGATAATTTTACCATCACCGATAGATTGTTCCCTGTCAACCCTTACAAATAAATATCCAGGTATATTAACGGTTTCAGTTAAAATATTCTTATTTAACCATGATTCACTTACAACTAAGATGTCTAAACCTTGAGACAGAACCAAAGTTTTGATATCATTAAAATGAGCAACTAGTGATCTAGCATTTAAATGTGCACACCGTATATAAGTACTTATCAGTACAATATAATAAAATTATAAATTAGGACATATTAATTAACACGTACAAATAACTAAATAAAGTATACTTCCATAACAAAACAAAAAAAAAATAAAGTTTTTACAAAATTAAAATTAAATAAACAAATAAAGGTAGGACGCTTTCCGCAATATATCACGTAACCATTAAGGCATATTGCTATTTTCCATTATTGATTACATAAATAAATAAATTAATGTCAGTTTCCGATAAAATACATTTTCTTGCCCCATTAACAGAGATATAAACTTTACCTTGATATGTCCAGCAGTTTGTAAGACCAACAGCAGACCTCACTTTTGAGAACAACTCATGAGTTTTCTTATCTAACATTTTACTTATCACTACACCGGATCCTTTAAAGTTTTTCTTTTGACGGAAAGCTTTCTCCTTCAACCATTTGTTTACCGATGATATAGCAATCGGTCTTGCCTTCTTAGCTTGAGGTAGTTTTTTGCCCAAACGATAACAGTGGTCTAGGTCATTTGCAGATATATTAATTTTTAATGTATTTGAAAGTAATTTGGCGACGTCTATAGGTAGATCTTTTGTTTCTTTATCCTGCACACCTATAATGAGGACCATTTTTGACCGTTTGTCTGCATTTAGGTACTCGATATCTTTTTGATTATTTAGTACAGTTTTTTGGATATTTTTTAATTCGACTTTGAATTCGTCTATCAATTCATGTACATTTTTCTCAAATGTATTAATATTTGTTAATAAAATACCTAATGTACCACTTCCAGCTTGTGTTTTTAGTTCCTTTAAGCCTTGTTGTACAAAATCTTCAGGCTTTTCAATGCGGTCCAACACGTGTTTATTTGGTTTTCAACATCGGAACTTCCTGGATTATTTCTTGTAGTCGGCATGATAAAATTTTAGACTAACACTCAAAACTTCACTTCTCCACTGGTTTTTAAAGAAACTGACTTGTTAGCAGTATATATTATTACAATTTATATCGGAACACGTCTCACCACGACCTATTAATTCAGCGCCATTTTCAATATCCAAATGGGTCCATCCATTTCTGGGTCCACATATGCCGTGTAAAAGTCTGGCCTTTTTTTCGAACGAAAACCATATATGCCTGTAGGCTTCTATGGTGCCGGATTGAGTTCCAGAAGTAGATAATTAGTAAGTTCTCAGATAACTGCTACTGTTCACTTTTTACTTTTTGCATATTAAATAAGTACACAAAATTATACCACTTATCAACAGAGGGCCCTGGAAATAATTCATAGGTCATATGGTCTTCGATTATATGAGAGTATAATGTACTCGCAAGTTTAATTTACCATGACCCCTTTTAAAATCCCACATAATTTTCCCCCCACCAAAAAATCCCCCAGCCATTTCCGTTTAGAAATATTCCCCTAGAAGCATTTAAATTACCCCAAAATTGTGGAAAAATATCCCAATCTGGCAACCCTGTTCAGCGACGATCTATCAGCGATTAACGAACCAGCTGCTGCAGTAAAAACGTACCTTTAATGTTTGATCCTCAAACACCGCATTTGTGAAATATAACACGAGAGCATCATATTGTAACAGAATTCTGTCCACCACTTGTTGTAATGACAGCCACCGGGTTTGTGATGGTCTGAGGAGTATATGTGGTTTAAGGTCACAAAAATCGTAAAATTCCTTAAGAATAGTTAATCTTTTCGCATTCAAATTAAAATGAGAATATCTCTTACAAAATCTTCTATAGATCGCAGAAGTTTTAAACATGCATTAGAAGAACATAAATTTAGCCAGTGTGACGTACAACCAACAACAACTAGATGTGGTAAACAGTCCGTTAACAATTTTCTAACACCATTTAACTGACCTATCATGGTACTGCAGTTAGCAGATAAACCTACTATATTCTTAATATTAATGTTGTGTGAATTAAAACATAAGAGAATTGCATTAAATTAGGGCGCTACTGGACATTACTGGAACTGGACAGTAGGGCGTTACTGGAAAAGGAGCCAATAGCCACTGTTTATGTATCGAGAAAATCGCACTTAATTTTTAATTTGTACTATAAATCACTCTATCCAAATAGAAAGAAGTTTTGACATTAATATGAATAGCTCAAGTTCGAATTAAATGTAGAGTTTAAAAAAAATTTTAAAATTAAAAAAGAATTATTTTTTTTTTAAATATTTTGGTGGTTGGTTCTTTTGGTATGTATAGGAAAATGAGACATGGTAAACAATGTTTATTTAAAAAAATACGACAATAATACAAAAGTAAAGCGCCTCTCTTGAAGGAACCTCAAAATATGTGGTAATGTGTTCTAATCTTATTCTCCGAATTCAAAATCAGCTTCATCACCAAACCCATCTATGTCATCATTGAAATTTCTATGTTGAAGATTTTTATAAAAGTCCTGGACATCTTGGGGAATAAGAGATAAGAAACTTTTTATATCAGCTAATTTTTTGTCGGAAGTAGCTTTTCCTTCTGGATATAAAAGTTCTAATTTTGAAGAAAAATAATTGTGCGTATATTTTTATTGTCTCCCTCTTATGCCTTTTTTTATATCAATCTCTTGAAACTCACCCTCTTCATGAGTTGATTCAAAAAATATTGAAAAGGGTTTATCTTTATTAATTCTAATTACTCTGGCGTTTAACCAGCTGACTTTATTACCTAGTATATCTACTTTTCTGTTAGTAATAAGTTTCTCAATACTGCTTAGGACATCTTCTTTTACCATTTCGTGAACGATAAAATTACGCTTTTTTGAACATTCTACCACCACATCCTTAAACTCTTTAAGTGTGTAGATTCTAATTTGTTTTTTTAAAGCACTTTCAATCTTTGCAAAATTAGAGTCATTGGGTAAATAACTATGGCCAGGCATCAGATATTTAAAATTTATTGTTTTCAATGATTTATGTGTTTATGGTACACTTTTGAGAAAAAGGACAAGTTTTAGGTTCCGGTTATGACCACGCACCGCAAGAATCAGACCATAAGTTTAGCTCTTCAGTTTCAGGTGAAAGGTGCTTATCAATCATAACTTTCAAACATGAACCAACTTCTTGTGCTCCTCTTCCAACGGTGCCCTCTTTCCATATAAAACAATATGGCTGAGTGTATGGCTGAAATTCCTTCAATATAAATAGAAAGCTGTCTTTTATAATAGATTAAGTTAGTGGGCAGTTTTGGGAGCCCAAGTAAGTACTTTTTTCATGTCATAGGTAAGGGTTTCTGTTTTAGCATGTTCTCTCGATTTAGCTTTTTCTAAATAATTTTTCATAGCAAAGCGTTTTCTACTTTTTCTAAATGTTGGCTGTGTAAAATATTGGTATTTCTCAATAACTCAGGGTCATTTTGACAAATTTTTTATTTTTGCTTTTAACTGATCGCAAGTATTGCATGTACCTTGTATAGGTGGTTTCCTTTTTATATTGAAATTTTCGTAAACAATTTTTTTGTAGGTAGAAAAAGCAATTTTTAAGTTTTGGTCTTCCAAAAAAGATTGTACATTTTATTAAGAGATCGAAAGGCAAGTACTAAGCTTCAGTTTCACCCCTGCAATAGTGGGACGCATAAGTTGGAAAAGAACTGATGTGTTTAATAACACTTTTTTTAAGTTCATCAGGTAGCCTTTTCTTTTTACTACCATTGTTGTTGTTTTTAGAATTACGTCTTCCGTCTTTAACAATTCCAGCAGATAACTTTTTAGAGCAGTATCAACTCTTTTCGTAGAGATTTGTAATGATTTGATACTCTTGATTTGATACTTTGATTTTCTACATACAATGTTATTATTTAAATGATATACGCGGGAAGACTTTCTTAAGTTACTTTGCTTGTTCCTTTTTCTTTTGATGCCTTGCTGTCTAACTGAAGCAGCTATAAAATTATTCTGACTTTCATAAGTTTGCAAAGCCCAAAATTGTTCAAAAATATTGTGTCTAATATCGGCGGTAATCTTATCTTTACATTTTGGAAAACAATTGCAGTCAAAATCCAAAAAGGTTTTACCTTTACACTTCCTGAATCTCAAGCGGTTCTCCCAAGGATTCTTCACTTGAACTCGCTTCTGCAACTTCTGATTTGTCTGGGCTATATTCACTACCAGAGTCTTAAAAATCACTGAAGTTTTCTGAATCTACTTCCCTTTCCCTTTGTAGTTGGTGTTTCTAAAAGAGCCTATATTAAATAGATATCATTTTTAAGTATTTAGTTGTCTTACCAGTGATTCCATTGATTCCAATAGGTTTTGACTGTCTTCATTATCAGTGAATTTAAATTCAATTTGTTTTTGGTTTTTCGGGTTCATTTCAGAAGAGCTAATCTCGATTCGACAGTCATTTCTATTATCTGTAGAGTTTTGATCATCAATTTTGGTGGATATATTTTTTTAAATTTCAATAACTTGATTAGGTTCTTCTCATTGTAGTTGATGTTCCTAAAAGAGCTTATATTAAAAAAATAACCTTTTTCATGTATTTATTTGCCTTACAATTGATTCCAATGTGTTTTGATCGTCTTAATTATTATCAAGAAATTCAAATTCAATTTGGTTTTGATTCATTGCAAACTGCTCATCTCTTCTAGACAAGGATTAGGATTAGGTTTATTACATATTTATATTTTCGTTATTATCTGGAACGTATCGTATTATATTTCGTTATCGTATATATGTGGGCTGGATCTTTTGCCAATATTTAAATATAGCTGCTTAAAGGTGCTTGGTGCATGTAATACAAACTTTAAGATTTTGGCGTTTGGCTCCTTTTCCAGTAACACCCAGAATATATCATATTCTCTGCAGTACTCCCATCATTTAGTCCGAAAAACTTATCTTGCACTTTTTTTAAGTATGTTGAAAAATACCTTAGCAGGATGGCTAAACACTTATTTGTTGATAAAACTGTCGTTTCATCGATAATAATAGAAAATGTTGTTTTGTTTATATCATCTACTACTTGGCTTTTAATTTTTGTAGTTTTTTTTGCTATACATTTTTCAGATGTATAGCATTCTGTTGGTGACGACTAAGATGTGCCCTATTACCTCTAATTTCCTTATTACATAATATACAATAAAGATAGTTACTATTCCGTGCTTTTTTACACCACACAAATTTATTGTCCCATCCACTATTGTATTTTTGGGGGTATTGTTTTTTAATCGTTTTGTTCTTAATGGTCTTTTATTCACTTGACGAAGAGTATTCGGCAGCATCTGATTCAAGAACGTCCATGTTGTCACATTGTGTTTACTTTACTGATTTTGATGTAGATGGAGGCAATATATCAGTTATTTCACTCCTTGATGTAGAGGACAACCTGTGTAATCGTTTGACAAATCTAAAAAAAATATTTTTTTGTACACATACTTCTTTTGAATAGTACTATTATTTACTTACTTGTCCATTTTAATTGAAAATATTTCGCAAATTGCACCCGAAAACAATAAAAAAAATAACAATTTTATTCACAATGTGTACAGACTGTCAATCCTAATATCAAAATGCTCGTATTAGATGACAATTAAGAAACAAAAATACTCTCAGTCGAGTATTAAATCAAATATTTAAAATATTTCTTGTAGAATATTGACTAATCGACGCGGCTAGACTGTTTTGCTTTGTTTAAATAACCACATGTGGTTTGCATAAACCACAATAAACATGGATGACCCAGGACGCCAACGGCGGATGTAATAAAGTGTAAACTAAAAAGACATCACACAACCAACACCATAACCAAGAAAGTCACTAGAAAAATCATCTTCTTTTTTAGTTGGACATATCGGCCTTCGACGGTACTGTATAAAGTGAAGAAAATATATTGTGCAATAAATGTACTAGAAATGTACATTCGCTAAAAATGTACTAGAAATAGTACAATTTTACTAGATCGGCCGCACTGGTCAGCATCTATATAAAACAAATCCTCGACCGTTCGACCTGTCCATTGTCAAATATTGTACAGCCAGGATACACAAAACTACTCCGTCTAAATTCTTGAACGAATTTATAACGAATTTCGAAAGCCTAACTCGAAAGAACAAAATAAATCGCTTAAATTCCCAATAAATAGCTCAAAATGAAATATCTCGGGTTGGTTATTTTAAGTACAATTGCAAGACGAATTATCTCGGGATAGTTTCTCAAGGGGTTAACATAAATGTAAATTTGTATCTTGTATCTACCAATGGTAGTAAAACTATGGAATGATCACCTTTGTGGTTATAATAATATGAGCCTTCTGATATAGGGGAACAAAAATTATGCTTTCCGTCTAACGTACCAACACAGTTTGGAAATTGTCACACACTTTCAGAATTTGTAGCAATTTCCTCCCATTCATCACGAAACCTATTGGCTAAAATGCCAAATGCATTTTCCACAACCCGCCTTCCTCTTGACATACGAGAAACAAATATTTTTTTATCATATGTCAAATTTTTGTTGTGTGGAATTTCATTATTTTTGTGGATAAAGCAAATGCATCATCAGCCACAATTATGTAAGAGATTTTCATTTCTCGTCTAGAAAGACTTCTCGCAATTGGAAATTTAAATCTATTTTTGGAAATAGCAGAGGACAATTTACTGTGATGGAAAACCCATCCTTAACTAATACGTTAATTTATACCAACACTGACATATGTAAATTTATATCTTGCATCTACCCATGGTAGTAAATCTATGTTATGATCAGCTTTGTAGTTATAATAATAGACTCGGGTGCAAAAAAATTGATCCACAGAAAATTTGGCCAATTTAGATGTCTCGAATTTCCTAAACCTATTGTCCGATTTAAGTGATTTTTGTACCGTGGCTTAACCTTATTCATTAACAATATCGCTGTAATAATATTGTTACTAGACAGGTAAACTGTCATTGTATACCGGGTGTACGAATCAAACTGTGTTTTTTCTCAAAGTTCGCATCACTCTGTGGACTATTCTAGCGTTTATAAAACACTGAAATTAAAAACCAACTATAGTCTCAGGTTTTCTTAACATTCTGTTTATAGATTCATTCCTTTGTGTTGGATGATAAAAAGTTAGGTACTTTAACAACTGGCCATGTATGTCATGAGAACAGGGTGTTTCGAAATAAGTGCGGCAAACTTTAAGGGGTAATTTTACACTTGAAAATAATGACAGTTTGCTTTATAATCATATGTCCGCAAACGCTTCGTTTCCGAGATACGAGATGTTCAATTTTTTTACAAACTGACGATTTATTTATTGCTTTAAAACCAGTTGAGATATACAAATCAAATTTTTGTGGGTTTTAAAACGCAGATCTTGCACATTTTTTGACATACAATTAGTAATTTAATATTCACCATTAATATTCACCAATGGTGAATATAAAATTCTTAATTGTATGTCAAAAATGTGCAATGACTACGTCTTAAAACCCACCGAATTTGATTTGCATATCTTAACTGGTTTTAAAGCAATGAATAAATCGTCAGTTTGTAAAAAAAATTGAACATCCCGTATCTCGGAAACGAAGATTTTGCGGACATATGATTATAAAGCAAACTGTCATTATTTTCAAGTGTACAATTACCCCTTAAAGTTTGTCATTCTTATTTAGAAACACTCTGTACTGATGACGAACATGGCCATTTGTCAAGTTGGATTTTAATTTCAGTATTTTATAAATGCTAGAATAGTCCACAGGGTGATGCGAACTTTGAGAAAAAACACAGTTTGATTCGTACACCCGGCATACAATGACAGTTTACCTGTCTAGCAACAAAATTATTACAGCGATATTGTTAACGAATAGCGCTATAACTTGGCAAGAAAATCACTTAAATGGGACAACAGGTTTAGGAAATTCGAGACATCAAAAATGACCAAATTTTCATTGGATCGATTTTTTGCACCTGAGTGTATAATCCTTCTGATATAGGGGGACGAAAATTAATATGTTTTCCGTCCACTGCACCAACATAGTTGGGAAATTGCTGCACACTTTCAGAATTGCGAGCAATTTCCTCCCATTCATCACGAAACCTATTGGCTAAAATGTCAAATGCATTTTCCACAACCCGCCTTCCTCTTGACAGACGATAAACAAATATTTTTTTATGATATGTAAAATGTTTGTTGGGTAGAGTTTCATTATTTTCGTCAATAAAGCAAATGCATTCTCAGCCACATTTATGTAGGGGATTTTCATTACTCTTCTAGTAAAACTTCTTGCAATTGGAAATTTAAATCTATTTTCGGAAATAGCAGAGGACAATTTACTGTGATGGAAAACCCATCCATCCCTAATACATCCATTTATACCAACATTAACATATTTTGTAAATTAATATCTCGCATCTACCAATGCTAGTAAATCTATGTTATGGTCACCTGTGTAGTTACAATAATATAATCCTTCTGATATAGGGGGACGAAAATTCATACGCTTTCCGTCCACTACACCAACACATTTGGGAAATTGGTACACACTTTCAGAATTGCGAGCAATTTCCTCCCATTCATCACGAAACCTATTGGCTAAAATGCCAAATGCATTTTCCACAACCCGCCTTCCTCCTGACAGGCGATAAACAAATATTTTTTTATGATATGTAAAATGTTTGTTAGGTAGTTTCATTATTTTTGTCGATAAAGCAAATGCATTCTCAGCCACATTTATGTAGGAGATTTTCATTACTCTTCTCGAAAGACTTCTTGCAAATGGAAATTTAAATCTATTTTCGGAAATAGCAGAGGACAATTTACTGTAATGGAAAACTCCTCGTATCACTAATACGTCCATTTATTTTATACCAACATTAACATATGTACATTTATATCTCGCATCTACCAATGCTAGTAAATCTATGTTAGGATCGCCTTTGTAATTATAATAGTATAATCCTTCTGATATAGGGGGACGAAAATTAATATGCTTTTTGTCCACTGCACCAACACAGTTGGGAAATTGCTACACACTTTCAGAATTACAAGCAATTTCCTCCCATTCATCACGAAACCTATTAGCTAAAATGCCAAATGCATTTTCCACAGCCCGCCTTGCTCTCGATAAACGGTAATTAAATATGTTTTAATCATATGGCAAATTTTTTGTTGGAACATATTTATGTAAAATTGTATTTCGCATCTGCCAATGCGTCCCTCGTATGGTAAAGTAACGAATCTGCAAAATTGTTTAAAAAACAATTCAAGTTAATGTGAAGAATTGGGATATAAACCTAAATAAACGACATTCTTGTATTAGATTCTATAAATGTGTCTCCATATAAAAATAATAAAAAACGCAGATTCGTTAATCTATTGAAAATTTATACCTTAGTCCATTATACTTAGGATAATGTTAAGTATTGAATATACTTTAGTATTTATGGTAAAAAACATTTCCTACAATTAATTCAAAGCTTATATGCGAATAACTTTATATAAAGTATGTCCCTGTAAGTTGTATCCACATGGAAAACTTTTTTATTATTAATGTATGAAAATTGCAGAAAATATGAAAGCTGACTTGTAAAAAATTGAATTTAAAATAATATGTTTCAACAAGCTTTGCACAAATCGCTTACCTTGAAAATTGGTATTCTTTAGGATTTGGTTAGGCAGACCCAAGTGTAATTACTCAATTCATCACTGCTTCCATGAAATTCTAGCACTCGCGGACGACGCCGTCAATTAGATGAAAGGCAAAAAATTTTGGAATCGGAAGTTCTTTCGTTGAAGGCTTGGAGCGAAGTCGTACTTTACGTACTAAAGGTACTTAACGGATCATGTTATTTTTGATATATGCGCACCTAAAGCGATTTGCGCTTGTGGATGGGTAAAAATTGAAATTGAGCATTTATTTAAATTTGAAGACACATAAGGTTATTCTGCATCATTTTACAGGGGCAGACTGTTGAAACTTTATTAAATAATCCAAATTCTAATCTTTGCTTTATTACGCCCCTAAAATTATGTCACATTTAATACACGATTTTGGCCTTCTTAAAAAATCTATCTCAAAAAATGAGTGACAATTCCTAAATAAAATATTTGTCAATGTTCCATATATTTCAAAAACGATAGCTTTTCAATTATAATAGTTCATAATTAAGTCCAAATTAATATTTGGGACTTTTTTGTACAATATTAATTCTCGATGTGTCTGGCGTAAAAGCTAAACTTAGCTTTAGTAAGTGTAGTCTTTTTAAATAAACCAATCAGGAAAAAGAAGTAATTAATTCTACAACCAAAAGACGGAGAAAACGGTTTGGGAATTAATACCAAAGCGATAATTCTTCATTTGGCCTACATCGAGCCGGATTTTTGACCAGCATAAAACTTATGGAAAGTTCTTCAAGATTATTCGCCGACACAACAGCAAAAGGATATACTGGGTGAGATAAGTCCATTTATATACCCTTTGTTTCATTATTCTATTTGGCTATCAGTTATTCAAAGACATTATAATCATTAAATTCTGTGATTCAAAGACATTTTCGTGTTCCAATATCTTTAATAAAAATGGATGAGTTCAAAAAATACAGAAAAATTGCTAAGTCTTCTCTTACTCGTATGTCTAACTGGTTTATAGCCAAAAAAGACGTAGAATTAGATGTTATCCAGTTCGAGACGCGATTAAGTAGACTTCATTTAATATTTCATGATTATGAAAAAGCACAAAATGAAATCGAATTCCTTGCATCAAATACAGGCAAAGAAGAAAAAGATAGAGAGTTTACAGAAAATCAATATTTCAAACTTGTAAGCGATTTGACCGCTTGTGTTAATAAATTAAAAGCTGCACCCTCTCAGATAAGATCTAGTTCATCCAGTGAGGGTTCTTGTAGTGCTCCAATAGCAGTTCGTCTTCCGGATATAAAAATTTCACAATTCTCAGGTCATATTAGAGACTTTCAATCGTTCATCGAGCTCTTCGATGCGCTCATAGTGAAAAATGAGACATTAACAGATGTCCAAAAACTTGTGTACTTGAAGAGTTATTTAAAAGGTGAAAGCCTTCAACTTATAGATTCATTACCGATAATTAATGAAAATTTTGTAATCGCGTTAAATATTTTAAAGAAGAGATACGAAAATAAATTCGCCATAATAAATTCTTATTTGCAAGCAATTTTTGATTGTAATAATATTTCTAAATGTAAGTCAGACACATTAAGAGAATTAATCACTACAATTCAAAAGAATATTTTGTCACTAAAAAATTTGAATTTAACTTCCGAAAATTTATTTGACTTAACACTTATATTCATTCTAAAAAAGAAGTTAGATTTTCAATCGGCTAAGGCATATGAATCTGAGAGGAATCACGATGAAATACCTACTTTAAATCATTTCTTAAAATTCTTAGAAAAACGTGCAGTAATTCTGGAAAATGTTGAAATTTCTAGTCCTAAAACTACCAGAAAAAATTTCTCATCTCATTCGACAATGCATGAGGCAACTTCAAATCGCCAATTTCAATTAATTTGTATCTGCTGTAACAAGGAGGGCCATAAAATTTACACTTGCTCTGAGTTTAAAGATATATCTCATTCCGCCAAATTGCAATTTATTAGGGCAAAGAATTTATGTATAAATTGTTTTGGTAAACACAATTTGAAAGAGTGTAAATCCTCTAAAAAATGTTCTTTTTGCTCCAAGTCACACAATTCGTTAATGCACATAAAAATCGGCGAAAATCAACATTCTCCGCCAATGACTAGTAGTAAGCGTCATTCACATTCTCTATATAATAATGGTTCAAATTCTCAACCTAATAGCTACGCAGGTAACCATAGCTCTCTAATCTCATCTAATAGTTCTTATTTAGATAATACTGCTCATGTTCAAAATGGTAATAATTCATCTTCTCATCTCGATAGTAATTCAAATCTTCAAACCCGTTCTCTGGATATCCAACCAGTACAGGAAAATTCAGGAATAACAAATTTTCAAGGTCCTTCGAGAAATTTTACGGAAAATAACCCTACCGCAAATAATCATTCAGCGAATCACTCTGTTCAGTCAGTAAAAAATAGTCATATTCTTCTGGGTACTGCAAAAGTAACCTTACTTGGTAAAAACGCTAATTTCTGCATAGCGAAAATTCTTTTGGACACAGGATCCCAAAATTCATTTATCGTAGAGAAGCTTGTGAACAAGTTACAATTAGATACGTATAACAAGTCAGTACATATATCAGGAATAGGAGGGAGTGGCTCGACTTGTACTAAAATGTCAGATATAACCATATTTTCCAATTATGATCGTCGAAGAAGTTTTCATTTTTCAGTAGTTGTATTACCCGAGATTACTTGTGCTCTCCCTCAATCAAAAATACTAGTGAATAAATTAAATATTCCGGAACAATTCTTTCTAGCAGACGACGAATTTTTTAAGCCTTCTGAAATTGACATTCTAATTGGTTTGGATCTTTATTACGATATTGTTTTACCTAACTTCGTAAGACTTGGCAAAAATCTTCCAGTCTTACAAGAGTCTCACTTAGGTTTCGTGGTAGCTGGTACAGTTCCTGATCATTTTACTGTATCCAATATATCTGTTACAGACAGTAGTTCAGAAGTTTTAACTGAATCTAATTCACTTCTTTCCACATTACAATTAGACAGCCGTTTGAAAAAATTCTGGGAAATCGAGGAAATTCCCAATACATTCTATCTTTCAGAAGCTGATGCGGCATCTGAAAACCTATTCCGTTCTACAACCAAAATTTTACAAAATGGTAGATTTCAAGTAAGTTTGCCGCTGAAATCACCTTCAGAAAATCCAAAGTTAGGAAATTCTTATTACATGGCCAGAAAGCGTTTCATTTCTTTAGAAAATAAATTTAAAACTAATTGCAACTTTTATCAAGACTATAAAAAAGTTATTGATGAATTAATTGAACTTAAACATGCTCATTATGTACCCCTAACTCTGCTAAATGCCAAATCTGAAAATAAATATTTTATTCCGCACTTAGGTGTTGTTAGAGAATCCAGTTTAACAACGCGTTTGCGCGTTGTCATGGACGCCAGCGCCAAAAGTTCCTCAGGGTATTCCTTAAACGACGCGTGTTTAAAGGGATATCAGGTCCAGCCAGAATTGTATGACATTCTATGTAGATTTAGACTTTTTCCTTTTGTATTCACGGTAGATATTAAAAAAATGTTCCGACAGGTCCTCGTGAACCCGGAACAAACTTTTCTTAAAAACATTTTATGGCGAGAAAACCCTGATGAAGACTTTAAATGTATCCAACTCGATGTTGTAGTTTTTGGAACCAATTCAGCCCCGTTCTTGACAACAAGGGTTCTTAAAGAAATTGCTTGTCTAAACTTTTTAGAATTTCCTCTTGCGTCTGATGCAATTCTGAATCAATTCTATATGGACGATGGCCTTTGTGGTTCATATAATCACAACGAACTTTTCAATTTATACTCTCAATTAAATACCATCTTAAATAAGCATGGGTTTGAGTTGCATAAATATTGTTCAAATAGTGATTATTTTCTTAAAAATATTTCCAAAGACATTTCGGAAAATCAAAAAGCTGATTATGACATAAACATAGATGAAGTCCCAAGCAAAGTTCTTGGGCTAAAGTGGAGTACAGCAGAAGATACTCTTTGTATTTCCGTGCCTCAAGAAATCGTGCACGGTCCAGTTACCAAAAGAAAAATACTTTCTATCTTAGCTCAAAGTTATGATCCGTTAGGCTTGATAAATCCTGTTATAGTAAAAGGTAAGATACTGATGCAAAAATTATGGTTCAAAAAGTTTCATTGGGACACCGTAATAAACGACGCTTGCATTCTTAAAGATTGGCACAATTTTATTGAACATATCCCCTTGCTTTCACAGCAAAAAATAACTAGACAATATTTTCGCCCGAAAACTATTAGCAAAATAGAAATTCATGGCTTTTCTGATGCAAGCATAGAGGCTTATGGTGCTTGCATTTATTTTCGAGTTCTTTATTCTGACAATGATATTTCTTCTACTTTAGTATCTTCAAAATCTAGAGTCGCCCCACTTAAATCAATTACCATTCCAAGGTTAGAACTTTGCGCTATGCTCTTGCTGGCGAAACTTGTAAACAAAATTCTACAAGTCTTCGAAAATAAATTAGAGTATGACTCAATAAATTTGTGGACCGATTCTCAGGTCGCTTTATGTTGGTGCAGGGCACACCCTAGTAAATGGTCAGTGTTCGTATCGCATAGAGTTGCTCAAATTCAAGAACTGACGCAAAATTGTCAGTGGCGATACGTTAAATCAGCTGAAAACAGTGCTGACATTCTATCACGCGGTTTATCAGCCCAAGAAATTCTGGACAACAAGTTGTGGTGGTCCGGTCCTGCTTTTCTTCTTAATCATTCTTTAGAATTCTCTGATGAACCCCAATAGCTGATCAGCTAATTACAGAGCACAGAAAAACTCGTTCCAATATACTCACAAACGTCAACTCAAAACCTCCTTGGGAACAATTATTTCAAAAATTTTCTTCTTTTTCTCGATTACGTCGAACTATCGCATATGCACTCAGATTTGTCAGTTGTTTAAAAGGAAACAAACAATCTGATCCCCTCACTGTTGAAGAATTGGACCAAGCTCTATATTTTATAGTTCGGCAAGTTCAGCTAACCAATTTTTCTAAAGAAATTTCCGAACTTTCTGCAAACCAGCAACTATCAAATAAACAATTATTATCTTTAAATCCATTTCTCGATGAATTATCAATGCTGAGGATCGGCGGACGGCTTTGTAACGCCTCCATTCCCTACCAACAGAAACATCCCTTGCTTTTGCCACCCCATAATCATACGACCTCCCTTATACTAGAGTACGAACATAGGCAGCTCGGGCATGCTGGTGCTCAAAACGTTCTGAGCAATATTCGTTTACGTTTTTGGCTCCTTAATGGGCTCAGAGAGATCAAAAAAATCATTCGAAATTGCAATATGTGTTTTCGATTCAATAATCAAGTCTGCCAACAGATTATGGCAAGTTTGCCCTCTGATCGTGTAAATGTTTCTAGACCATTTCAGAAAGTTGGAATTGATTTCGGAGGATTCTTTCAAATAAAATCCTCAAGGCTTCGTAAATCTCCACTCATAAAATCATACATTGCGGTTTTTGTTTGCATGGTCACCAAGGCAGTTCACATAGAGCTAGTCCTTGGACTGTCTACTGACTCCTTTCTGAACGCTTTAAAACGTTTTGTCTCGAGAAGAGGAAATCCGTCAGTGATCTATAGTGACAACGCCACCAATTTTTTAGGTGCAAAAAATGTCCTACACGAGTTGTATCAATTTTTCAAAACTAATAATAATGTAAATATTATCTGTGACTTTCTTTCACAAAATGAGACCAAGTGGAAATTCATTCCACCTCGATCTCCGCATTGGGGTGGAATCTGGGAATCCGCCATCAAAAGCGCAAAATTTCATATCAAGAGATTGGTGGGTAATGCTTTGTTCACTTCAGAAGAGTTTAACACTATTCTTTGTCAAATCGAGGCAATACTAAATTCTCGGCCCTTAGGTCCAGTTTCTAATGACCCTACAGATTTAACCTGCCTTACACCGGGACACTTTCTGATAGGGTCTCCTCTCACCGCTTATCCTGAAAAGGATCTTTCACATTTAAACGAACATAGACTTTCCACCTTCCAGCAGATTTCTAAAATTCAACAAGTTTTTTGGAAACGTTGGTCGGTTGATTACTTAAATCGCCTTCAGAACCGGCCTAAATGGGCTGAAGAATATTCTAACCTGCAAGTAAATAAACTAGTTTTACTCAAGGAAGATAATGTACCTCCAATGATGTGGCCGTTGGCGCGCATCATTGAAGTATATCCTGGTAAGGATGGCAAAGTCCGTGTGGTTAAGCTCCGTACGGCTTCCGGAGAGTTTATCCGATCCATTTCAAAGCTTTCTTTATTACCAAATCAAACTCAACCTTAAAACGACCAACATGCTTATTTCTAGTTTTGTTACATTCTTCCTAACACTTTGCTTTTTCTGTTCCTGTTACTGTGTAATTTAGTTGAAGCAGGGATGCTTCAACGCGGGGGAGAATGTTGAAACTTTATTAAATAATCCAAATTCTAATCTTTGCTTTATTACGCCCCTAAAATTATGTCACATTTAATACACGATTTTGGCCTTCTTAAAAAATCTATCTCAAAAAATGAGTGACAATTCCTAAATAAAATATTTGTCAATGTTCCATATATTTCAAAAACGATAGCTTTTCAATTATAATAGTTCATAATTAAGTCCAAATTAATATTTGGGACTTTTTTGTACAATATTAATTCTCGATGTGTCTGGCGTAAAAGCTAAACTTAGCTTTAGTAAGTGTAGTCTTTTTAAATAAACCAATCAGGAAAAAGAAGTAATTAATTCTACAACCAAAAGACGGAGAAAACGGTTT
Source organism: Diabrotica virgifera virgifera (assembly GCF_917563875.1). Lineage (NCBI taxonomy): Eukaryota > Metazoa > Arthropoda > Insecta > Coleoptera > Chrysomelidae > Diabrotica > Diabrotica virgifera. Next base: position 80,890,668 of record NC_065451.1, on the reverse strand, counting down.
GGGAATTAATACCAAAGCGATAATTCTTCACAGACCAAAGCAACTAAATATAATTATTAAATTATCAACACTTATTTTACCCGAAAATAAGTAAATATTAGAATGATTCAATATAAAATAAATAAATAAACATTCACCCCGCCAAAACGAATGTTTTCAAAGTAAGAGAGAAAGAAAAAAAATAAAACTAAAGTTAAACTTAATTAAAAAAGGCAGTTCCATTTCCTAATTGCCTGGAAGAGGACAAATCTTGACCACCGGTCGTTTCATCGTGCCGTGAGAAGTTTTGACTTCGACAACGCGAATTACATCATCCTGTCCCGGAAAGACGTTAACTATACGAATAAGTTCCCATTGCAAAGGAGCTTGCTGATCATTCTTAATAATTACCAGATTAAACTTTCTGCCAAGTATGATAAGGATACGTCAAATAGTTTTAAAGTATTGGGTACAAATAATTTTTAAATTTTAATCATATGAATCATATTTTTATCATAAATTAATCAAAATAACTGTGCCGTTTCATATTTAACTTCAAATATCTCGAAAACTAATGACTTTATCGTCACCAATGACGAGTATTATTTACGTAGAAAGTATTGGAAAATCTAAAAATGGCACTAAAATAGTAATTCCTCCAGTGGCGTAGAATTTGAGAAGGGTCAACCATTTACTATCCCCTGTCGTACGCCTCTGGTAGTAGCTAGAAACGTTTTTTTATCATAATTTAGTAGGGTTTATAGTAGTCGCACTTTCTGCCAAGTATGAAAAGAATACGTCGAATAGTTTTGAAATTCTGGGCAAAAATAATTTTTAACTTTTTAGATAAAACACCCTGTAACTCAGTAAGAAACCACATTTTATATGTGTTTTAGGTTAAATCTTCGTATTTTGTGCTGAGGTTTCTTCAGTTACTATATGGACAATTATTAATGAAACACCCCGTATAATGTTGGTTTTAGAGGGATATTTCTAGAATGTATAATAAATTTCTTATGTGAGAGGAAGAGTGTTGTTAAAATTAAAGAATCAAGCTCAGATCCATACACGACAAATAAATGAGTACCACAGGTATCCGTGTTGGGACCATTATAATTCCTAATTTTTATTAACGACCTACTAGACCACATAAGAGCACTTACAATATCAATATTTGCTGATGATACGTCGTTAACAGTCTCCGCACATACACTCGAGGAATTAAAAATGGCAATGAATACTGTTGCTGACTGCTTTATACACTGGTGTAATAATAACGGATTAATATTAAACATTGACAATACGGAAATCCTTTATTTTCACTCATCTACCAATGACTAAATCTTAACTATCCATGATGGAAACAATATATTAACTTCCACTCACTCTACAAAGTTTTTGGATGTGTTCATTGATTGTAATCTCAAATGGTCAGAGCAAGTGAATTCAGTGACAAAGCGCTATCATAATGCAAGAAGTGCTGATTCTTTACGAGTTCCTAAACAAAAAACATCGAAGTTTCAAAATTGTTTCCGATATATGGGACTGACCTTATATAATAATTTGCCAAAAACAGTTACATTGTGAATATTGTACTATAAAAATTAATGTTGTTTTTTATACGGAATGTTGTAATGACGTATCCTATACATTTTTATTGTATTAAAGGATCAATAAAATATGACAATGACTAATGTGATAGTTTTAAAATGAAAATATGTAGTTGAGAAAAAATTATTGTATTGAAGCTATTTCTCTGTGGCATTTTTGTAATTAACTGTTCTAATTAAGAAATAAGCCACAATTTACCTCGAAAAAATACTTCAGTCAATGATGCCCGAAGTCGAAACGTTAATAAAATTATTTTTTCAAGTTAAATTGTGGCTTATTGCCCAATTAGAATAGTTAATTAAGAACAAATTAGCAAATAAGTTAACTATGTCTTAAGCATTATAATCTGTACTATCACCATAGAATATACGAGACGGCAGATTCCAAATTCATAGCCTTATAATTTGGCAATAAGCAGATTATGGTTAACTCCATTCAATATGATAGTTTTTAAATTAAAAATGTAGTTGAGAAAAAATTAGTAAATAGACTAACTATGTCTTAAGCATTTATCATCTGTACTATCACCTTAGAACATACTAGATGGCAGATTGTAACTTTTCGTTTGTTATTTATGTATTTCCAAAAATGTTGAGGATTAAATACAACCCCATTCCCAAGTATTATCTTTTATAAATAAATTACCTACCGTAATCTACCATTTAACCAAACTGAAAAGTAATTCCTAATTAATACTAGCAAAGTAATTATTATTTAATCCTATATCCTTAATTTAAAAAATTAGAAAAAAATATTCATGAACCAGTTGATATCTGGTTATATTGTTGTCTACATCTCTTGCTCCTCTATCAACAACATTTTCATTTTCTAGATTGGCTAAGGCCATTGCTGCTTCCTTTTCTTCATGTAGAACGGGTATTCCAAAGACCAATACAGGAAACCGCCGTTTCCATATACCAAATATCCTTTCTATTGGATCCCTCGTTCTAATTTGTGCCTCATTAAACAGATTTTCTGCTGGCGATTGAGGATTGCCTAAGGGTGTTATAAGGTATTTTTTGATACCATAATCACTATCACCAACCAAAAGATACCTTCTATAATGATCCCTTTCTAAATCGGCTCTTAACCTAGAATTATTGAATATGGTTTGAGTCATGTGTACAATCAGGCCACCGACAAACTGTATTCTGCGTTTTGCACTGTACATCACACACTACTTGGACATTTAAAGAAAAAATCCTTTGCGATTTCGATAAATTTCTGCTTCTTGTCCACCAGGTGAAGAAATTTGTATGTGAGTGCAGTCAACAGTACCAATAAATCTTGGAAAACGGCTTATTTTATAGAACTCTCTACTAATTGTTCTCATCTCACCTTCCCATAAACTCTTTGTTGAGACTGGCAAATTGCTCTGGATACTTTCTGGATAATTCTGCAAGCTGTTGATTTGTCAATGCCCACAAAATCAGCCAAAACTTGGAAAAAGGAACCCCTCGCGTAAAACCTCACAGCAACAAAAACCATGTCTTGAGAATATACAGCATGGTTCCTAAAAAGTTATAAAATTCAATTAATAACCAACATATAATTTCCCATTGTTTAAAGTTCTTACCTCTCCGTTCGAAATTTACCTTATCAGCAATTTTATCGTGTAAATAGCGAACTGCATCTTTAGACAGTCTAAATCTTTGCTGAAATTCAATATCATTCCATTTTAGGAAATGATCTTCTCTGCGTCTAAATTGTTCTAAAAAATCTAAACAATTCTAAAAAATATCATCGGTTAAATTTTCAATTGTATTCATTTTTTAAAAGATTGCTGTTGACATCAACAAACCACCTACAATGACAAAAATGTGTTAAAAATCATTGACCTATCGTTGAACCGTCGAACATCGACCGCTCAGCTGAACCCAGGCTTAAACCGAGTTCAAGAATTAAACTTTGTATGTACAACGCACTTCTTGCCCTCAACTCGGTAATGGCGCTGAGCCGGAGCTGAACTTCGATTGTACAACCGGGCCATGGTGTATTGTTTATTTTCACCCGATCACTAGTACAATATCCACTAACGAAGGACCAAATTTATTTATTTATTTACGGGTTTCCCCAATTTCATAAAAAATATACATATATAAACAATAAGTAGAAGTAAAGTCGTAGTAAAGTCCAGTAAAACAGTAGAAAAACAAAAAATAAAATTAAATGAATTAAATGAAAGTGTGACAGCATAAAACTGTAGTAAGTACATTACAATAAAACTAAATTTAACATACACACAATCCACGTTATGCAGTGACAATACATAATAATAATATAATATAAACCGACATTAATCAACTAACTACAGACAATAAAAAATTAATCAATTACATAATACAAAAATCCATGGTAAAAATTAAAAAAACTACTGAAAATATAATATTAAACATTAAACATAAGTGCTGACCGGAAAAATTGATTTTAGTCGGTTTATAAATACTCTACTGGAAGAAGAGAATAAATCGATGTCCAAATCATTCAGGCGACTCAAAGTTCTATCTATTGGTGAGTTAAGACCATAGTTTGTTGAATGATGAGGTACATGGAACAAGTTATTATTTCTCAGGTCATGGTTTGGAATATTAAAGTTTATTAATTTTAATAAATCAGGGCAATTGATATCAGTATTTAATAGTTTATAAATAAAAGCTAGATCGTTTATAATTCTACGATCTTTTAAGGAGTGCAAATTGAGATCACTACGGATGATGGTATAGTTGTGCTTTAATAACGTTATATCCCCATCTGTACGCTGCAAATCTTAAAAACTTATTTTGAACTCTCTCGAGACAAACAACATGAACATTATAAAATGGTGACCAGACAATAGAGGAGAATTCTAATATAGATATAACCAATGATAAGTAAACAGCCTTTATTGTATTAAGGGAAAGATCAGCACAACTGCGAAGTATATAACCCAATACTTTTGAAGCCTTTGCTGTCACATAGTTAATGTGATCCACAAACGTTAAGTTTTCATCGAATATTACTCCTAAATCCTTTACTGTTTTAACATAAGAGAGCGCTTTACTGTCGATAACATATGATGATTGATATTTTTTTGCAACTTTGTGGAAGCTAATGAAATGACATTAATTTATTAACGTTATAAAAGGGTCTGTTTTTGTTACACCACTCAACTAAATTATTGAGATCGTTTTGAAGGAGACTACAATCTTCATGATCTTTGATAGATCTGTACATCTTTAAATCATCAGCAAATAGCAAGTACTTACGAGTGATTAAAATATTCACCTATGTCGTTAATAAATAGATTGAACAGAAGATGCGAGCAATGAGCACCTTGTGGAACTCCAGATTTTATTTGTATTGCATCTGACATAAATGAACCCAGTTTGACTTTTTGTGTGGGACCCATTAAATAGCTAGCAAACCACTTTAAAAGCTGATCGCTGAAACCATATGCCTTAAGTTTATGTAACAGTAAGTAGTGGTCAATCCTATCAAAGGCTTTTGAAAAGTCTGTGTATACACAATCTACCTGACATTTTCTTTCCAGATCTCTGATAATAGATGTTTCATAAGATAGTAAGTTTGTAGTTGTGGATTTCTTGTGCATAAAGCCATGTTGATAATTATTTATTAATTGTTGACAAGTAAAACTAATATGGTTATAAATCAACTTATCAAGTAGTTTAGGAATGGTCGATTATTTAGATATACCTCTTAATTAAATTTGTTTAGAATTGGATACAAGGAAGCCATTAAACTGTATTATAGTATTTAATTACAAGCAATGAAAATAACCGTACAAAAATGATATGTGCACATGCTAATATTGCAATGAAAGTCTCTTGTTAGATTTCTAGCTACGCCCTGGCAGGAACTTTGGCCTCGTCACATGCGGGATCGGCGGCTCCACAATGCGCCATGCATAAAACAAAGTATTGAGTTGAGTATAACTGGTGGCGTAAACATCTTCCCAGTATTGAGTTGAGTATAACTGGTGGCGCAAACAAAATACAATCAACATTTTAAAATAGTTTAATATCTCTGTTCCATAATAAGAAAGCTATTTGAACCTTCTTGTAATATTTGTAACATTAAGGGCCGGTTGTTCGAACGCTAATCAAAAATGATCATTATTAAATATTTAATTACTGTCACAACTGTCAATGTCAACTTTGATTTTGTTGATTGAGTACAATTATGAAATTAGTTAATCAATTATGTTAATAATTGTTATGTTAATTAATTGTTATGTTAATTAGTTAACTAATCTCATAATTATAATCAATTATGTTTTCAGCAACCCAACCAAAGTTGACATTGACAGTTGTGACAGTAGTTAAATATTTGATAGTGATCATTGTTGATTAGCGTTCGAACAACCGGCCCTTAATGTTTTTCTAATTTTATTGATCATGTTGCCACTTTACATCAAATTGTTAATCACACAAATTATGAATTTTCAACATATTTTACAGTTTAGTTTGTCAAAAGTAGCAACTAACATTTGAGTATTTATGTAAATAAAACACTGAAGGTTTTAAACAATGAAGAAGCGAAAAGTTAAAGATAAAAACAAAATGGATAGCTGAAAAGGGGAGCAGTAATTTCAGCAATGCTTCATAGGGACAAGCTCTTGTCTGTTATTGATTTGTACTAGTATTATTGTAGGTCAATTTGGTAAAAATATCTAAGAAATGTCAAAATTTGTATTTTTCCTCAATGATATTTATTTAGCAAAACATACTTGCAAGTCCACCATACTCTTTGTTTTGCGTGTCTTAATATGCGGTATCAGAAATAACAACTTTTCAAAAAACCAAAGTGACGATTCTATAACTTCTTCACTTTCTGCCCATGATTTTTGGTGTGATTGGATTTTAACATTCTCATGAGCAAACTGCTACCTCAAATTAGTAATTTTCTTATTAATATCTTTAAATTCAACGTTTTTATTTATTTTTTTAACTTATCACAATATTTTTAGTAATGCTTCGTTACGAACATGTTTCTTGCTTATAAAACTTATGTTTGGTGTCATACAGATAAAGATTCATTTCATTTTGTTCAATCAATACCAGAGAAAGCTCCCGAGACCAGTCAATCTACAAAAGAAAACATCAACATTTATTATTTTTGTATTTGTGATGGAATATGTATCTTACGTTATTTGCCATTTTTTAGGCAACAAAATGTCACTATAATAAATGACCAATTATATATTATATTATACAAATTAAAAAAAAAATTAATAAATAAACTAAAATAAAACTGTGACTAATAAGACTATAAAACACTGAACTAAGAATAAAATAAACTAAATAAATAAAAGTGAAAAATACGACACAATAGCACAGCTAAGATAATAGGCTCAATATCAAAGCAACAAACAACAAATAAATGAAGAGATAGATTAGATATCAACAAATTACAATTAGATAACAACAATTAGATATCAACAAATGAATAGATAGATAGATTAAAGATGTCTCTGGGAAAGGGAATTTCACTGAATTTACATAAGATTAAGACGCGATATTTAAATATGTTGATGCACGCGGTATTACAGGGCCAACCTACAAGCAAGCTTTTTACCTCAACTTACCTTAAAAATTTTCACTTTTTTGAAAAAATTCCCTCATTTACAAAATCGGTTTTATAACAGAAATATAAGAATAATAAAATCAAAATAGAAAAAAATCCCCTCTAATAAAATTCGCAATATTCCTTGTCCTCTAGAAATTTCATTGAATTGAGATAAAAATATTTTTTCTATGTTAACAACGAAATTTATAAATTTTTCACTAGGAACTTTTAGTCCCCCATAAGTATTTCTATCTCTATCATAGGCCTTAAAATAGATAAATAATTTATTTATATCTAATTCCGCAGATTCTTTTGAAAACATCTGGCAGGTATTGCAAGAATGAATCTTCAAAGCCTTCTTTATTAAATGTCCACATACATAAACAAACGGATTTTTATTCAGAATATGTTTGGTTTTATAATCATAGTCTGGCAATTGCATTGTTCTTCTTTCAGATTCTCTACTTTCCTCAAACTTATTTTTTATATATGCCTGCCTAATGGTGGACAATAATTTATCCTCATCCTCAATACAGTTCATGGCAGTTGAGTGCAGAAAATCTTGGCAAAAAAGTTTTTGAAATACTATTTCAAATTGTTGTCAAGTGGGATTAACAGAATTACCCCCTTGTTTTGTCTTATGCTCCCAAAAAAGTTTTCTACCACATTCTGATTTATCCTCTTGGTCTTTAAATATTGAAAGTCCACCGCTATAAATTCTGCCCACTTCTTCAAACCATTTATAGTAATAATCCAGCCTTTTTTGAGTTTTGAAGCTATATCTTTTCCAGAATGACTTTTTATTTTTAAATTTGAAATAAATGTAACCATTCGAGAAGGGAATTTTATTTGTTGGTCATTGCCTTCAAAACCTCTTTTCCATGGGTTTACTACCTCCTTACTAGAAGAGTTAAGTACATCAAAGAGTTTGTCAAATTTCGCAATGACCTCAATGGTACCAAGAGCTTCTCCAGATATTGCACCCAAGCTCAGATATGCATTCATACAACTTGCTACACTATGGCTGAGAACTTGAGTAGTCCATTTCAGCTTAATTTTTTTAAAATTTGTTGGATGGATATGTGAATGGGTAGTTTGGGAGCTATTCTATAAACCATTTTTATCTTTGTTATAAAATTCTTCAATAAACTTCCCGAGATGTTTTGTTATCATCAAAACAAAATATATTTTTAATTAAATTGTTTCTTGTTGCCTTGATAAGATGGCATGTATCAAAAATATAAATTATGGATTTGCCATCCACTTCAAATTCTGGATTATTTAGGGTCACATTAAGGAGATTTGCAAGGTTTATAAAATTCGATCCTAGATCACTCACAAGAGCATTGACATATAATCCTATTTCAAAACTTTTCTGATGCATGCTTCAATAACACTTTTTAGTTGAGTTGCCTGAAATTGGGCGTGAACAAAAAAATAAGCTAACGGCTGCTTCCAATTTAAATAAATTCCTCTTGCCATTATTACAAGAGCATTTTGTGCAAATAAAAATTATTTTTTCCCATTTCCCAAATCTTTAGTCCTACCAGTTCATTCCGTCCAATATAGAAAACCAGATTAGCCTTGATCGACCTTTCATCAATGCCTAGTAGGCAATGCTTTTCTTGTTCCAGCATTGTTTTTGATTTAATTTCTATACATTTGAACACTGCCTCATTTTGTAATCCAGGTGCATAAACTATATCTGCGGGAGACTGCTTTTTGTGGGGAGGTATGTGAGTTTCTGCATGAAAGCATAAGCTCGGGTGCTCAGAAAATATAAAGTGACGGCAAACTGTTTAATATCCTCAGTATATCGTCGACATTTAGATTTTCTATCCTTGAGGATTGACTGTAATTTTACAATTTCAGCTAATGTATTATTTGCCAAGAACTTATCACACATTTTATGGAAGTATTCAATACTTCACTTCGTTTTATCTTCATGGGCGGCTTTTTTGGTTATTGATGACTTTCTCAGATTTCTCACCACCTTTCTGATGATGTGTCATATGCAGTTGAGGTATTGATAAATACATGCATACTACTACATAGTACGTAGTACCTGAAATGTAAATAATTGTAATTAGTAAATTGCATACTTAAATATTATTACTGTGTTATAAAAGTACAACTTCCATGATAAAATAATTTATGGAAATTAACCCATTAGTGCCCAGATTATTTTTTCGCAGGTTTTAATGTGATGCTAATATTTTTTTGTAGGCAGCTTTATTAAAAATCATAAAACTAAATAAATTTACGCATTCGGATTTTTAAATCACTTAGTATATGATGTTACATATACGTAACGCTAGGAGCTAACGGGTGTAAAAAATACAAAATATAGCTGTAAATAGTTCTACTTATTTAAAAACTGAAAATAAAGACAAATGAATTTAAACATTTTGATTTGTGTAAAAAGTAACGAAAAATAAGTACAGATCCCTACGCTACTTTTTCTACACATCGTGCGTGTTGAACTTTTGCAAAATCTTCCAGCACAACGCCTTTTTTGTCGTTTGGAATTTTATACACTAGGTGTTGTTACTGTTTCGACTCAGCGCACTGTAAACAATGGTATTGAAATTGAGATGTACACTCTTAACAAATTTATTGACTTATTAAAAAAGAAACATACCACTAAATTGTAAAAGTAAAATTGAAAATTGTTCGTATTCACTAGTTCGTTGTCAAAATTGGAATGGGTATATCACAGAGCACACCATCTCCTTCCGCTGTCGCTGTCATCGCCTCTAGCGCCCTCTCAGAGACTTTTGACATTGAAAGTCGACATTGCCGTACTTTGTTTATTTTATAGAATCTTAACAGGTGTTCCGTCGTATCATTTCATTTCCTCTGGCGAGACTCCTGGGTCGGGTAGGTTCTTGAAAGGAGCATATTGCTTTGTTTCCTATACCAGGAATATAATGATTTCTTCATCTATGAACATTTCGGATATATCAACAACTGATTTGTTTTCAAACAGTGAATAATCACTCAGGAAATTGTTTCTCGTTTTATGTGAAATCTCCCGAAACCCAATCCCGGGCTGTAGAAAGTTTTGGATATACCATATGAGCATATCGATATCATTTTTTAAAGAAATGTTATCTTCTGTCGATTATGACTGTTGAATAATAAAATCTTCTCCAATTATTATTCCATCAGCGGGTCTAGTACTATTCGGCGCCGCCGGTTCGGCGCGGCCGGTTCGGCGCGGCCGGTTCGGCGCCGCCGATTCGGCTTCGGCCGGTTCGGCGCCGGCCGATTCGGCGTCGGCTGTTTTGGCGCCAGATTATACCTACGTTACTTTTTTAGAAATTTAAGAGGCTCTTGATTTATATCTATACCACACTAAAAAAATATATTAAATGTTATTTTTTCAAACTTTATGGATTTCTTTACGGATTTAAGGTTTAAAAAAAAACAAATTTTCAAGTTTATTGAGACTCTTTATTCAAAAAAATATATCTATATACAATATGTACAAGTTTTAAAAACTACTTAATTTTGCCGCATTTCAAAATTATAGGCGATACCCCTCAAAAAATCATTTAGGTTTCTATTTTCGTAGTCTAACACTAGACTTTCAATTCGTTGGTCTGCCTGAATATATTTCTTTAACTTGCTTGGAGGTTCGTTTCCAGCAATCAGCCGTTCAAGGAAAACATCCCGTCCGGCTTGAATTTTCTTTAGGGCATCAATGAACTTCCATATCGTTGGATGGTCCATGCCCAATTCATTTTGTATCCTTCTGTTGGCCGCCTCTGCATGGTTATTTGTTCTGTCAACACCATCCCGAACTCTTTGGTACAGATTCCATATTTCTGGTGGAAACAATGGTTGACGCCTTCCACCTCCTCTCCTGTTGGGTCTTCCAACGTAGTTATCTTCGAAATGGTTTAAAAGTTCCTGGATTTCTAAAGGCAGTGTTGCATAAAGATGATCCAGTGCATCGTCAATTCGGTCAATTGGGACGAATGCCAAACTTAAAATCATTTTAACATGAACGGCAAAGTCGGCTTCGTTGTTATACTGTGATCTCAAACCCAACTGTGCCATGTGCCTCTGGAGATTCTGCGATAGATGAAAGAAACATCCGGATATGGCACTTTCTGCAAGCTGTTCTTGAATAGCTAAGATGGCGGCTATTTCGAAGTCGCAGAATATTCTCATGGGTTTGAAGTCAGGAGCTACATCTTTTACCATCCTAAAGAATTCACCATATGTTTGCCGTCTCTTGTTAGGCAGCAAGCCATACAAAATTGGGATGACACCACCATAAACACTTGCCAATATAATATATACCTAAAATAAATATACATATATTATAAATATATTATAAAATTACATAACGTTTTTCATTACTATTTGTTTAAACATTTTTTTTAACAAATGACATTCCATAATAAATGAAATGAAATTTCTGATTGAAGTTAAGGGGCCCTTTCACCCCCAGCTACTAATTTTTTTGAGGTAAATAATCCCAGCGATTTTAAGTTCGGACATACGGCGTAAGCTTCCATGCTTATATACCAACGGCCGTACGTTGTACGTCATACGAACGAACCTACACTGAAAAATGTAATAACTTGTACAAAAAAAATATTTTCTATTAAAATGCATGATACCGTTGAGTGAAAAGTATAAAGAGACGCAACCAAATGTACTAATTTGTGCCAAATTTTTCTCACGGATAGATGGCACCTGTACAGGATTCTCCAGGATTTCCCACACTTTTTACTTATTTGGATTAGAGATTCAGTGGTGTATTGTTTTATAATAGTATGATACAATTGATTCAAAAGATGACATAACCCAGACATTCAAACCAACACCAAATTGTTCTATATGGTTCATATAATGTTCAGGAAAAAGTCACACCATTTTGAGCGTCGGGTTTGGGGGGAGAAATCGGTAAATTCGTAGTTTTTTACGACTTTCGTCAATACTTCTATAACTATGCGGTTTAGCATGAACAACCTTCTATACAAAAATGTTCTACATTAAATTTGAAATAAAAAAGCCCCTATGCATAATCCTTCTAAAGTAAACAGTTTCAAAGTTACGGAGGTAGTATAGTACAATTGGTCCAAAAAGAGGCCAAACCCAAAGAAGACTGCACTTCGAACTACAGTTTGAAACTAAATCGAAAACTAATATATTTTCGATTTTATTTATTTATTTTAACCATAAGTAGCCTATCAGCAGGGACACATAAACTTTCCTCCTGATTGTTAATTTAATCCTCAAGAAACTCTGTACCTGCAAAATATACATTCTTATCTGGATCTAATTCAGTGTTTACCTGTTGGAAAGTTTATTTAATTGTATTCAAATTTTGGGTAAATATACCTGAAATCTAATGAAACCGTTTTAAAACACAGTATTTATCAATCATAAAATAGGTTTTCCAAAATGTACTTACTAATTCTGATTAACTATTACTAAATATAAAGGTCGAAGGTCGCATATTTCTCTACCTGTCTAATCTTTGGACAAAATTGTTTGTTTGAAAAGGGGTTGACCCACGATATACTAAACGGTGACTAAACTAAATAATAATTGAAGACGAGATATAGTACTAATTTTCAATATTTATTTACAGTTGAACCCCGATAAGTCGGCCTCCGATGACCCGGAAGTCTGGCTAACCCGGATCGATTTTCATCAGATAAAATAAAAATGGTTTCACTTTTACTAGTTTTTTTACCAAGAAATAAACAGTAATGTATAAAACTGTACGTACTTTAGATGTACTGGACATAATTATAAAATATTCGATATAGAAGTTATTATTTTTAAATGTTTTATTATTTAAACTCTCTCTTATTGTACACCAATGGGTTCTATATTATTTACAAAAAATAAATAAATATATATTAAAATAGGTTTCATGTAAACTTATTAACCATTTCATTTTGTTGAATTTTTAAAATTTCGTATAGTTCAGTTAAGTTAAAACACACAAAATAATAAAGTCATTGGCTAGCGTTAATAGGGTTTGAAAATAAAAATAAAAAAAAATAATCATGAATATATGTATAAAAATATATAAATACCTGAGCAAAAAGCGGTGGGGCAGACTTGAATGTTCCATCCACGTACAGGTTCTCGGCTTGTTGCAAGTACCTCAGATTGCTGCGACGTCCAAAAATCAAAATTCTATCCTCTCTAGGACCATTGTCAGCGAGCAAGAATTGTTCATTCTCTCCATGGGCATCAATGGTGGTGTAACGCTCTGGTAGAACAAGATCAACCGCTGACGCTGGAGCTGGAGGTGGAGCAAGAACTTCGTGACGTTTTCTTCTCACGATTTTCCTTAAAGCACACTGGTCTGGCATTGATGCTTGGGCTGCTTGAGATAAGTTATCAATGCATTGGTTAATAACTTGAACAGTTGGCTCTCGGCTACTTTCGGACAACTGCTTTATTTTCGTCTTGGCAGCATCGACTTCAATTTTGGCAGGAGTGGGCTCATGCGAATGATCATTTAAGAACTTGATCACAGCGTTGTTCTGAACATGAATTCGTGCCTTACATCGGTCTTTCTGTTCGCAGCGGTAAAATTTCAATGTATTATCTGCTTTACTAGCTTTGTCAAATACATAGGCAAAGCCATCGTGAATAAATTTGCTTCCGCCTCGTTTACTCTTCACTTGATTCTCCATTACGAATTTGTTAACTTCTTTTTTAATCACAACTTTAAACTTTCACTATAACCTTTCAGCACTGAATGAAGCTCAAGTTCTAACTGAGAAGATTGCCAACCCTGCTTCGTCATAATCCTTAGAGAGTTAATCGTTTTTTAATTATGGGTACGTTTTAAACTGGTCAAATATGATTTTTCTACTTATCCAGTAATACTATTATCACTGTTTCTACGAAAATCTGTCTCTTTAAGAAGATTAAGAAGTTTAGACCCTGCACAAATTTGTTATTATTCAAAAAATACTTAATACTTCTTAGTATCAGACATCTGAAATTAACGTACCTATTAAAACTAATAATCCTATATTGCAGATTATAGAATGAAAGTAATTTGTATTTGTTTAATCAAAAATTTCTTAATATTAAAATAATGGTTTTTGCATAAAATTATTAAATAAAACATTATTTTTGTGAATTATTTTACATCTTCTAAAATTAAAATGTCGAAAATTGTTCTCCTGACTCTACATTTTTTGTTAAAGAAAATTTCAGACTATCATACATTAACAACTATTTTTTTTTCTCTCTCACTTTGCCAAAGTATCTGTCGCCGAATCAGCCGGCGCCGAATCAGCGGGCGCCGAATCGGCGGGCGCCGAACCGGCAGGCGCCGAAACGCCGACGCCGAATCGCCGGCGCCGAATCGCCGGCGCCGAAACGGGCCATCCCCCCATCAGCAGTTCTAACTTCTGCATCGGCAAGTATCTCCGGAATCCTCCGTCAGAGTAGCCGGATCCTGTGGCGCTGTATAAACTTACTCTATAGAGTTATCAGTTATCTATCTCCTCGTATTCTCCAAAGGCTTTATCAACAGCTTCTTGAATAGTCAGACCTCTGATATAAAACAACTTAGTAGGTACATATAGCACTTTTACATTTCCCCTCGAAAAATCTTACTAAAAATCCCACACAATGAAAACAAAACATATGATATACACACACCCAAACTGATATGGAATCATCTGATATTTCTTACCATTTCCTACGAATTTAAAAAACAAACACACGAAGTCAAACTTATTTTAAAGCAATTTAATAACAAATACATAACAATTAAATAAAACAATAAAGTATTTAACAAACAAATTGGAAGTAGTTATTTTAAAGTCAATAGCATACAAAATTTCAAAGTAAAACGAATACTGTTTAAATTGTTTTTATTTTGTTTGTGTTTTGTGGTAGTCAGTGTTATCACCTCATAGTCCTTATGCAAGCTTCAGTTTGCGTGGGTGGGCACGCTCCTAATCAAATTATCAACATTTTGTTGTGGTAGGTTGCTCCCTCCTTTAAGAGCAGCTTGTACTAGCCGTGCGGTGTTTTGTGGATTATCCCGGCGAGCTCTAATTTTTCTTTTAAGAATATCCCACAAATACTCTATAGGATTAAGCTCGGATGAGCAAGCAGGCCACTCCAAACAAGGAATACCTTCTGCTTCAATGATGTCTGTAGTCACTCTAATGGTATGTAGAGGTCCATTATCATGCAATAAAATTAAATTTTCTCCTGTTGCACCTCTCCAGAGCCTAACTACAGTTTATCAACATACCTGTGAGCAGTTAAAGTTTATTGGATGAAAATTAAAGGAGTTTTTTTACGGATCACAATTCGTCTCCAGAACATTAATTACACTTCCCCTTGTATATTTGAGAACAGATCTGACAGTTTTCGTTCTTGCTTGTCTTCTTCGACCTCTAAGTACACGATTTCATGGGTCATCTGATTTTACACAAATCCTGACTTTTTTTATAAACAGCACATTTTCTCATTTCCCAATGTTCCAGTTTTGGTGGTGAAGACACCAATTTAGGCGATCAGTCTTGTGCTGCCTGGATAAATCGGAAACCCATAACTGTCTCGTGTTGTATACTTCTTGGTACGAACTCTTCTTCTTTTGGTTTCAACTTAAACAGTTACATCTGTAGCTTCCAAAAGCTGCCTTTGGAGCTGCAGGTGAGAAATGGTTGTGTGTCTTCCAGCTGATTGGACAATTTAACGATCTTGGAGAGCCGTTATTTCTTTTGGCGACTTTCCCTTGCTTTATTTTTGAGCTTTCCTAGTTCCTGTTACCTAGCATATGTTTTGGAGAGAACGCCCTGTATTACGCCTATCTCTACAGCTATGTCCCTCTGAGAACATTACTTTCTCCACAAGACCAATAATCTTTCCTCGTTGTAAGTTCTATAAACCCACATCAGGCGTATTTTCGTTTTTGGACGCAAAAGTTAGTTTATTTATTTTCGTTCAATTTGCAACTCAAGCAAATAACCTATACCGTACCGAGCTGTACTATCAGATTGTCTTATATATTTGTTTATTTTCAATAAAAACCTTTATTCTTCGCATCAAAACAACTTTTTTCAAACGAAATAAATATTACTTTGAAATACATGGTGATTCCATATAAGTTTGGATGTGTGTATTTCTACAAAATAACTAGAGAATATGCTTACATTACATCCTAGCGGTACAAATATGTAACAGTAAATTTCCAACTGAATTAAAATAGTATACATTTTTATTTAAAATATGATGTATTAGATTCAACGATATATATTCGAATTCTTGCTGAAAGCTAACAACTTTAATTCATAGTAGGAAATACAGTGATAAGATAGTGTTTGAAAAAAATATATTAATTTTATTTATTGTTTTTACCCGTACATAAATCCTTACCACTTAAAATAATACGTTTCCTTCGTGGTTCATCATCATCTTGACGAGCAAATAATGTAGGCACATCATCAGACATAATATCGTCGTTGTAAAGGTAAAACTTACTATGTGACATCATTTTGTAGTTTTGAGATATTGAGGATTTAAATTTATTTGGACTTATTTTATTTTGTAACAGACAGGAACATAAGAATTTGAAATAATTCATAGTAACTTAAACCATTGCTTTGAATGGTACATTTGTGTAAGTGATAGATGTGCCTGATGTGCCTAGAGTTCTCACCAATATAATGAGGAATTTAATAATAACAAAAAGAAATAAAATTTTAATCAAAAGAGAAATATAACACCTAAACAACATAAAAAATTAACATAAAATATTATAATCACAGTCAAAATTTTGTCACTTTCTTCAGATTCTTGTTCATGCAGAGTCGGCTCTGGAGCTCTTTCTTCCTGTAGAGAAGTTGCGGAACGATACCACTCTTGTAATTCTTTAGGGATTATACCTGTGTCACATATCTTAAAAAGATCTAGTTTCTTCAATGTACTTATAAGGAGTCTACTGGTATAAGCTTGTTTGATAATAATAGACGTGTTGTGATGTCTATCCTTACGTTTTACATAATTTTTGTTTAAATCGGCTTGATGACTATATTTATAGAATATGACATCTGGGTTTTCTTCTAGTACTTAAAACATTTTATTTCAAGCCAGTTTACTGTGCTACCATCTTCGTCTACATTTCTGTTCTTTATTATCTCCTTTGACAGATCATGAAGAAAAAAAAAATCGTTATATTTTAATTGCATTACTTCATAAGAATCCTTTTTGGTAGTTCTTTGAGATCCCGCACTTTTGAATACTTCTTTCCAATCATTCATGAGAAATATATATATCAAGCAGTGATTCTTGAGGACGCAGTCTATTTTTGGCCCACAAGACAAAGAAAACTCTTTGACTTACTGTCAAGCTTTCGAATTTATTTTAATTCTTTTTCAAGACATCTGTTGACAAAAATATACAAATATAAAAATTATGTACCAGGTGTCCCAATAAGAATGGCTCTCGGCCATATCTCAGGAACCGTTTATAGTACAGCTTTGGGAAAAAATAATTTATAACAAAAGTTACCTCGAGAAAAGCTTGGAAATTATTTTCAAATTTGTAAGTCCACCGCTAGAGGGCGTAATTGAATGTCAAAAATTTAAAAATCAAAATTTTACAAAATTTACATAATGAAAGGGCACTGAAAATCCAATCATCGTATTCTTCGCAAAATTCTGCGAATATTTGATTTCACAAGTGTAACTCTACCTTTGCAAATAAGACGTGGGGGTGAGTGGGAACCTTGTTATGAAAAATGGCTATGAGTCCGGTTCTGCTTAATCGATTTTTGCAAACTTGGTCTCGCTGAAAACAGATCTTTTTCGTTAATGTAAGAGTTATAATTACGAAACAGCCTAGTAAGTAATATGCCAGCTAGGTGGCGCTATTTTATGTTTTTCAGAAATCTAGTTTTCTTTGGAAAATATTAAATACAAATATGCACTTTTAACCCTGTATTACAAAATTAGACCAAATTATCAACAGAATATCGAAAACCGCATGTCGATACCTTTTTTATATCTCGAGATATCTTAAGAAACGTGTTAATTTTTAAACATAACTGTTGATGTCTCCTGTAAACGAAGTTACGGAAATCAAAGTGGAAACAAGTAGTGTGCTGTGGAAAAAAATTAAAGCGTGACACTTGCGGAATGCCGACAGAAGTGAATACTTATTATAGATTCGATTATATTGGTTTGATTCAATTAGATTCCATTCGATTAGATTTAATTTTATTTAATATATACTATATCTATAATTTAATATAAATATATAATATATACCTAATTTAATACATAATATTATATACTAGTGATTTTACCCGTTAAAATTAGGATTAATAAGATATAAAGATACATAAAGCTTTAAATTATTATTTTTCTTATTAATATCGGTTATATTTTTTAATTTAAAAATTTAATTACTGATGAAGTATAGTAAATACTTAGTGTAAATTTTAATCGTAAATAATGCATGGAAGAGTTCATTTATTTTTAGATACTCTCATTAAAGGGGAGGCCATTATATAAAAGTGAATTTTTTAAATTTGTTGATTACATTATTCCTTTCAACCTACTTATCCTCAAATTGTATTTTTAAACATCCTATTCACTTTATATAATAATAATTAAATTCACTATCAAATTTGAAGTAAAACTTCTTTTGAAAGTTTGTTAATTCTAAAATTAATAGGTAAAATCACTAGTACAGTTTGTCAAACGTAGAAAAAAATTCGGCGATTGTAAGATTTTTAAACTCTTTCCTACGTTTGACAAACCATATATTATGTATTAAATTCGGTATATTTTAAATATATTAAATTATAAGCATAATTATAATAAATAAAATTAAATCCAATTAAATGGAATTGAATTGAATCGAACCGAATATAATTGAATCTATGAGAAATATTCACTTCTGTCGGCACTCCGCAAGTGTCCCGCTCTAATTTGTTTCCATAGCACACTACCTGTTTTCACTTTGATTTCCTTAACTTCGTTTACCGGTGACATCAGTATGTTTACAATTTATACGTTTCTTAAGATATCTCGAGATAGAAAAAAGGTATCGACATGCGGTTTTCGATATTCTGTTGATAATTTGGTCTAATTTTGTAATACAAGGTTAAAAGTGCATACTTGTATTTAATATTTTCCAAAGAAAACTAGATTTCCGAAAAACATAAAATAGCGCCCTCTAGCTGACATATTACTTACTAGGCTGTTTCGTAATTATAACTCTTACATTAACGAAAAAGATCTGTTTTCAACGAGACCAAGTTTGCAAAAATCGATTAAGCAGAACCGGACTTACAGCCATTTTTCATAAAGAAGGTTCCCACTCACCCCCACCTCTTATTTGCAAAGGTAGAGTTACACTTGTGAAATCAAATATTCGCAGAATTTTGCGAATAATACGATAATCGAATTTTCAGTGCCCTTTCATTATGTAAATTTTGTAAAATTTTGATTTTGAAATTTTTGATATTTAATTACGCCCTCTAGCGGTGGACTTACAAATATGAAAACAATTTCCAGGCTTTTCTCGAGGCAACTTTTTTTATAAATTTTTTTTCCCAAAGCTGTACTATAAACGGTTCCTGAGATATGGCCGAGAGCCATTCTTATTGGGAATCACCCAAAATAAAAAATTAAAACAATAATATATAGATAAATAGGGCATTGTTAAATAAAAAGGATGTTAAATATAATGTTTATCATACTTAAATAAGTGCAATAATGCAAAAAGATGAAAATTTTAAAATATCATGCTTTACGAACAAACATTTTTGAGATTCAACACAAATAGAAGAAGAATGGTCAAAATTCATATGCTGAATAAGAAAAGAAAAAGAATAAGAATAATAAAACAACTTAATGAAAAAAAAACTTGAAAATTGTCCCAGTCTTTACTATACAAGTAAAGTAGTATATACCATCCGAACAGAAAGTTCGACGGAATGACAAAATTTTTGGTAGTTGTACAAAATTGGTAATAAATATATGAAAACAACTAGGAAATATAAGAATAAGTAAAAAGTAATTGAAAATAAGTAATAAAACAAGATTTAAATGCACTTTAGAGTACACAGTAGTACCTATAAAAAGAACGTAGAAGAAATAGTACGTATAAAAAGTACAGAAAATATGACAAGGAATGGAAAAATTCTCTTGGGTTTTGGAAAGTTACGACAAAATAAGAAAGTAATTAAAGAAGAACTACCAAAAAAACTGGTTAAATTGAAAAAACAGAGAAAATGCCATGTGGACATTAATGTGAAGATTTCTACTATAAAAATTAGCCAAAAAAAAAGTAGGTAAAAAGTTCCAAATGTTAAGAATACCAATATTTGCAACTGTAAATGTATTTAAAATGAAATATGTAGAAATATATAATTAAATTATTGTAACCGGTAATACTTTTTTGACCCATAACATGAAATTATCGTTTAATATATAAAAATTAGTCAAAAGTACCAAAATAGATAATACATATAGATTTACTGCAAAAATTGAATATAAAAATGAAAGATATATGAAAATAGTATTTATTAATGCTTGTATGCTTGCACCAAACCAAAAATTTACAGCTCAATTCTTCGGATAAGACAAGTGCGTTGGGCGCTAGTGTAACGAAATAAGCGATTGACTACCCAGCAAATTGAAATAATATTCGAAAATATTACCTCAATTATCCAAGATAATTGAGGTGGCGCCCCACGTTGGGCGCCAGTGTAACGAAATAAGCGATGGACTACCCCAGCTAATTGAAACAATATTCGAAAATATTACTTCAACCAACTAAGACAGCTATCGTTACACCCTTAGCTTAGCTCAGTCACTCAGGTGTGTGTTCGTCTTGTCCTAACCTTAGATATGAACTATGAAAATTGGAATGGAAACAAACAAAACACTGTTTTTAACTAATCATGTTTATTGTTCATAAAGATATAATAAAAATATGACTTACTAAATTGCATTAACAAATGTATTCAAATTCTTGCCAAAAACTAACAATTCTGGATTATACTTATGGCTTTTGGTATTCGGCTCGATGGTAACTTCTTGATGTCGAATGGTGCTGCTGTTGTGGACTTCTCGTAGGCCTGGGCGGATCTTCGGCCCTAGGCCCCCGCAGCTAAAGATGTTGGATGCTGGAGTCTAGATGTCATGGTCCCCATTGTGTTAGCCTTAGTTCAATCACCGGTGTGGATGGCTTGAAGCTCCCGAAGGAAAAAAAGTGCTTTTATCCAAAAACTATAAAATCGAGACACATATCAATCATCAAGAAGAAAAACCAACGTGTGCCATCTGCCGTTCTAATCGTCAGAAAGAGTAGCAGATGACAAGAATAAATTAAATGAAATTTAGATGAGAATAGTTAAAATTCTGATTACTAAACGTGCATACATGTAAATTAAAAAGATAATTATATTTGAAGCTAAAATATCAGAACACATGGTCTGACATTGAAAGTTAGGTTAGATATAAAAAAAAACATTAGAAAAACTGTTAGACGGAGAAATATAATTACAATATAATATTATTCTTACCCCAAGAGAAATGATTTGATGGAACAAAATGATTTAATTTTGAAATTACATGCCTTTTTAAGGATTAATTTTTCCCTTCCAGTTTATGTCAGGGAGTAGGGGTTAAGTCGATGAAGTGACACTGTCATTGAAAACGACATTTAAAATGACAACCAAGTACTATGAAGTAGCGGCATGTTCTGTATTGAAAATACAGATACTTAGAGAGTAAGAATATATGGGTACGTTCAGTATGTTCAATCGATGATTTAAATGAAAATGTAACGAATGGGTGTTAATTATAACAAATCTGTAGGTGATGTGGAAGAATAGGTATAAGCTTTGAAGGAGTAGCTTAATTGCTTGTTATTGAGCTGGCTAGCTGGATATGTAAGAGACCTTTTGTGTGACTCAGGAGAGGATCAGGCCGAATTTGCACACCCGAAATAAGACGATAACTAATAAAGTAAGTAAAGTAAAGAGGGCGCCTGGTGAATTTTACTTCACCGAGTGACTTATACTGCTGCCTGCATCTACTTATTACTGTTATAGTACTATTACTTTTATCTAGATATGCGAATTTATAGGAAATAAAACATATATTTAGGTACAACTAACCAATTTAATGAAACAAATCTATTACCCCTATATACAATTTTTATACACTAGCTAAACCGGACGTACTAAGCTATAACACTCCTGTTGATAACACAGGTTTTTACAGTATGGGAAAAATATGTAATGAATGGTTTATATATGAAAGTTAATTAATGTAAAAATGTATGTACAAATTTGTTGTTAATGAAGAAGCCAATATTGGCTGACAATATCGTTTCTGTTCGGAGGTGATAAACGTAAGTATAATACCTGACCATGAAATAAATGTTTCGATAAGGATTCAAACTTAGATAATGTGCACACTATCTTTACAGATAGTTTATAATCCCCCCTACTATTTTAAAATAAATGAGCTAACCTTGAAATATAAAATTTTTGAAAAATTATTGTATAGTTTAATTATGTTTAAGGAAATGAAGGTATACTATTATTAGGATTATTAAGTTATTGATACAAACAAAAAAAATAGGTAAAAGTGCAAATATTATTAAAACAATTTACAATCAAATTAACTTATAAAAACCTGTCCGGTCTACCAAGTGACCATGGGTTCTCCAACTCTTTCCAGGGAATGATCAGAGGCCCAAGGAAGGTAGCTTGCGGTGTTCCTCAACCTAGGAGGGAGGTGTATCCTTGTTACCAACTGGAGATACATCTCAGTACCGGCGAATTCAAAAAAAAAATTCCATAAAAAGACCACGATTCCAATAAAATCAAAAACTTCCAAATATGTCCCAAAATTTCCCAAAATTATTCTTATTTCTTTTTTTTTTACTAAATCTTCTATTCTCCAGCGACTAAAAGAAAACAAAAATCTTTCAGTCATATTACTTCTTTTGAGTAACATGAAACACGGTATGTAGGAAGGTATTTATAAAAAGTTTGTAGAAAGACTTAAAACAAAAAGTTGAATCACTGATGTGTGTACGTGAATTATGATTGACCTTGATTTTTTTTTTTTCATGTGAAGACATTTGAACAACTAAACTATGGGTAAGGATTACTTGTTGCAGAATATGATTGTAAAATTGGATGTTACAAGAAGGATTTCTTTACAGACGTAAACTAAAAGTAAAGGAAAATGTCATTAAGTCAGAAATTACCTTGAACTGGAGATATACTTTTTAAAGGATTTTTTTTCTCAGTAGAGGACATAAATTTGGTAGTTATAGGGACTATTTAAGACCTGATGGTTACAGAATAACAATTTTCCTAATCTAAGTAGGGTATTGAAAATGAGAAAATGGTCATTTTTTCCTTGGCAAGAACAAAAAATGCGCTTACCCAATGTCCAGAATCCTCCGATATTGGAACTAAAACAGCACTCTCACCATAATTTATACCATAAAATAATCTTCTTTCCAACTTAAATGCATTCCTTTTCAACTAAATAATTATTTTCTAAATAAAATAAAATGGCTAGACACCGGTCGCTGGACAATCACATCATTTGCAGACGGCTACCGAAGATCAAGTAACCATCGACTTTCACCTTCTTCCCGTCCTGTCATCCAGGCGGAAATTGTCATTGACACATGAGCCAACGAATAAATGTTAAATTCACTAACCATACTACCAACCAAAATAATTATAATGGGGCTCAAGTTTAGATTACACTCTATGCGAGTGAACGTATACCTGGTTGCATACTTAATAGGTAGCATTTTTTTTATAGAAGTGAATCTTATAGTAGCGATCAGGATACTGATCGTTACAAAAAGAGATATAGTAAATAGAAGATAATAAAAGAGGGTATTAAAAAAGGATAATCAAAGAGAATAATCAAAGAGGATAATAAAAGAGGGCGCCAACCGATTTTTAAAGGGGGAAATGGATAAACCAAATAGAAGAAGATAATTATTAATGAAATATTAAAGGAAATAAGGTAAAATAATTATTTAAAAATAAAATATCAAAGATGTGACGTTTGTAACGTTACATATTTAATAACACTGCTGGACACATACCTCTTCTTAGTGTAAAGGTAACATGGATTGATTTGGTCTCATTAACTCGAATTTTCCATTTTTTTAACCATGCTTGGATATTATTAAGGCTGGCTTGTAAGTTTCTTGAGGCAATTACTGGATCATGATGTGAGGCGAATATTGCAGTGTCATCTGCGAAGGTTGCTGTTATTGTAGTTCTTGAAGTTGGTAGATTTGCAGTAAAAAGCTGGTACAGCATTGGTCCTAACACGCTGCCTTGCTGTACTCCTGATTTTATTTGGTATAATTCTGAATATTCTGAATGGTATTTAACTGAAAAGAATCTGTCAGATAAGTAAGACTTTAGAAGTTCATAATACGGATGAGGCAATAGGTTTTTTAGTTTATAGAGTAGACCTTTGTACCAGACTTTATCGAACGCTTGGCTTATGTCAAGAAACGCTGCTGAGCAATATCGCTTATTTTCAAAGTTGTTGCTGATATCTTTTACTAATCTATGGACTTGCTCTATGGTTCCGTGTTCTTGTCTAAACCCAAACTGATGTTCTGGTATGAGATTTTTGCTATCTAGTATTGGCTTGATGCTTTTCATTATTAATTTTTCCAACACTTTGGAAAGCACAGGCAGTAAACTTATTGGCCTATATGGTGTTAATTCCTCTAGTTTTTTTTTCTGGTTTTGGGATCCTAATTATAACTGCCATTTTCAGTTGTTGCGGAAAATAATTTAATCTTATTATTGCATTAAAAAATTGTAATATTGCCGTTATTCCCTTCTTTGTTCATTTTTGTAGTATCCTACCCGTTATCAGATCATAACCAGGAGTTTTTTTAGGATTAATTTCTTTCATTATTACATCCCTTACTTCATTGTGCTTAAATTTCGGTATGGGCAGCTCCATTTGGTAAGGTTCATTTAGTACTCTATTTATTTCCTCCAATTCTTCAGGTGTTGATTCCAAGCTGTTTGGTTGAAAGACTTGTGAGAGATAGCCACCAAAGACATCTGCCTTCTCCATGTGATTTCTTGCCCATTTGCCATTGTTTTTTCTTATTGGTGGTATTGGTGTCTGAGGACTTTTTAGTTTCCTTGTGGCTTTCCATGGTGAGTAGTCGGTGGCTTCTGTTGGTGTAAGCTCTTGTAAGTATCTTTGTATAGAATCATTTTTTACTTCAAGTAATATTTTTTTAGTTCCCTTGCTGCTTTATTAAATTTATTTTTATTGTTCACTGTTCTGTTTTGTTGCCAATTTCTTCTTAGCCTTCTTTTCTCTGAAATTTTTTTCTTTTATAGTTGGAGGGCAGGATTCTTTTCTTGTTGACTGTTTGTAGTTTGGAGTTGCTGCCCATGAAGCTTTCTGTATGTTTTTTATGAGGTTAGTTATCGCCCATTCAATATCTGCAGGTGTTTTTAATGGTATTTTTAAATTTATTGCTTCATCTAATACTTCTTGAAAAGTATCCCAATTGGTCTTTTTATTGCACAGAGCGGGTGGATTTGGATTCTGAGTTATATCGGAGTACAGGTTCATAAGTACTGGAGTATTATCCGAAGACATGTCTAAGCTGGATGTTGCTGTGACTAGTTTCCTGTCAATTCCTTTTGTGATATAGAAATCAAGAAGGTATTTTATAAGGGTCCGAAGGCCAATATGTGGGTTCTCCTGTTGACAGGTAGTTTAGATTATTGCACTGCATTGCAGTTAGTAGTTCACGACCCTTAGTAGTTGTAACTCTCGCACCCCGTACTGTGTTTTTAGCGTTGTAATCTCCACCCGCTATAAATTTGTTTCCAAGCGTTTTTAAGAAAATCTCATAGTTGTCTCTTTTATTGTTGTGCTTGGGAGGGCAGTATACAGCAGATATTTTGGTGATTCCAGTAACTCCTTCTATTGCAATGGTAGTGGCTTTGATTGAGTTTCTTATTAGTATTGCTTTGCCTCCATGTGCAATCCCATCTGGATGGTTGGTAAAGTAAATTTTGTAGTTAACTAGGGCTAGGTGACTTTTATTTGTGAAGTGAGTTTCAGTAACTAGCATGACATCTATTTCATTGTTGGTTATGAAACTTTTGAGTTCATGAGTTAGCTGGTTTAAGCCGTTTGCATTTCATAATGCTATTTTTAGTGTTTGGACCATTATGACCTATTTGAGACAAGAGCGGTGATAAGATTCATTATTGTTCCCATTTGCGTAATGAGATCTCTCATCATTGCTTTTAGGTCAGAAATATCATTAGGTTGACTTATACTATTTTGTTGGTACATAATGTAACCTTCTTGTTGATTATTTTGATTGGTTACCTGTGCATATGTCATTCCTTGTGTTGTAGCCCTGTTTCCTTTAGATGTTTGTCCATTTCGTTCTCTAAGTTTGGACGCATTTTCTCTTGAAGTTGCTTATGTATAATATACCCTCTGTAATTTGCGGGATGCTGTTCTCCACAATTTACACATGTCACATTTTCATCTTTTATTTTCCTGGTACATTCTGAAGTGTGATGTGACCCTGTACATTTTACACATCTGGATTCTCTATGACAAAAGTTTTTTGTATTTGGTGCACTGTGGAATAACTCTTCTAGCATAAGGGGCTTCAATTGTAACTATCGAGTGTCCTAGTTTCTTGACATTATAGATGTCTTTATTATTTTCTTTAATTTTTAGATTGACAAAGAACATGGGCAATGGTTTTTTTGTTATGTTTTGTTTAACATTCCATATATTTAGAACTTCATGTCCAAGAGCTTCTATGTCCCATTTAATATCGGCAGGATTTGTTGAATAATGAATATTTTTTACTACTATTCTAAAGGGCTTGCTTTGTTTAGACTGGTATGTATGATACTCTGTTTTTTTGCTGTCCAATGCTTTCACTATAGTAGTATATGTTTCACTCGAAGTTGGTTGGATTCTTACTTGACTTTCACCCAGGGCTTTTAAGGTGTACTGATCTTTAGCAATTTCAATAAGAAGTTTATTTAAGGGGTTCATATCTTCGACACCGGATACACATATCGGTGGTGGTTTGGGTTCTGTTTTCTCCGTTTCTGTTTTAGATTGTTCTCTTTTATCCTCATCTTCTTCTTGGAGATTGTTATATATATTGCTGGTGCTGGTGCTAGGTTTAGACAACCAATAATCTTTTATTTTGGTTTGTCTTTTAACGTTCCTGTTATCTTCAGGGCTTATTTGCCTTTTTTTGTAGTTCACTGTTTGCCATTCATTGTCCTGAGTAGTTGCAGGTGCAGTTAAACTGTTGTTTGTTCCAGAAGGGAAGTTGTTTTGGTTAAAGGGTTGTCCATTTATGGAATTTTGTGATAATGGCATAATTGGTTGCGTGTTTAGGTAAGATGTAGGTTGGTACACAGGTATTGGTTGATTCACTAACATTTGACCATTATTATCAGTAGGGACATGGTTTGGTTGCAGGTATGGATAATTTGTGTAATTATATGGATCTGTCATTTTTGACTCACTCTATATTTACCTTAAGTCTTACTTTTACAAAAATTAACATTACAAGTTTTTTTTGCAAAAAACTTCGAATGGAGTTAATTTCGGGTCAACCCCGCAGAAAATTAACCCTTATCGGTTTTTAAATTTTTTATTTTTATTATTTTTTGTGTTTTATATTTTTTTTTATTACATTTCTCATGTATTATTTTGTGAAAATCGTAATATCTATTGTTTATTTATTTATTTCCTGAAATAATACTGACCGTTATTTTGGAATGTTGCTTCCCACCTTTACATTCGCCAACAATTACAACACAAAAAGATATGTTTTAAAACAAATTTCGAAGGTTTATCACCAATTAGCACTAAACAATGTTTTTAGCGGAGCAAAAACACAAACACTCTTGACTGACTACATAAGTCTTTCTTATGAAAGTTAAGGAAAACCTTGCATGTTCAAGAACAATTTCTCCAAAAATTTGAAAATATAAAATATTAAAATAACACTAATGAATTTTGGACAAGGTTTGTTTATCACAGCTTTTTTGTTGATAGACAGCCGTTCGCTTTGTCTGCGAATTTGAGGGAATAAATACCCACATCATCTTGGACTGCTTTGAAAATTTCAGGAACCAAGGCTTCTTTCTGTTTTGATTCTAATTCAAATTCGTATGCGGCACGTCGAGAAGTTTGTTTAACTAAAAGTTTTATGATTTTTATTTGGTAAAGATGAAGTTAGATATTTTCAAACATATATTGAAGATTATCTAAGAGGATCTCATGAGTCAGGGGGTGAAATAGAGAGAAAACGCGGACCCGGACGATACGAAGATGTGCGGACACTCATGGCTTCAAAAGTTACGCCAATAGTTTGGACTAACATCGATCGAGTTATTCAGAAACGCGTCAAACATAATTAAAATTGCTATGATGATAGCCAACGTCCGCAACCAACAAGGCACATGAAGAAGAAGATGAACCAAGTAATGAAAATAATTTTAAAGCTTTTATCTCACATTAAATAAATCAGTTGCATCAATATCCGCCTTCGTTTTTACTGGATCAGTTAGCTTTTGTCGAAGAGCAAGAAAGTTTTTTAAAATAGCATCGTCACTTAATGTAAAAATATCACTAAAAAACCAAAAACATTATCATGTCCAAACATCATATAGCAAATCTACTATTTAACGAACTTGATCAATTATTCTAATAGGGTCTACTGTTTATGTTAGAGGTATCATTATCGGCTATATCTACTTATAAGATTATTAATTTTAATTATATATGTTTGAATGGCTTTAGAACTTCTATCCTACTCGACCTTCTTGTACCACTTAGGGGTTTTAGATTTAACTTAGGAACATATATGTAGTTTTATAATATCCCATCTTATGGTGGAGGAAGAGAAAAATAAGTAAAGCTCTTGTACAATATTAAAAAAAGTTTACTATTCCATTTGACACTTTAGCAGCATCATTATTACTAAATTTAAGCGCATGGAACAAAAAAGCTCGAGGGTTATCTTACCCTCATCATACACGCATATTGGCACCGTTATCATAGTGTTGATCTCTCATGCCTTTTATATTTAAATTTCAAATTGGAATAGTTCAACTACAAAATTAAATAGTTCTTCCCCTGTTATGTCAAATATCAGGTGAAAAGCTAAAAAACTCTTTTGTATTTGAACTTCTTTTAGAATTATCATTTAGTACATACTACATAACGTAAAATTAGGCTTATTTGCTTTGTATGACTTGAATCTGGGGTACAGTCAATAATTATTGAATAACATGGAACCATGCACCATATGTATCTAAAACATTATGTTTTATTTTAGAAGACATTAATTCTGTCACATATACTGCAAAATAGGTATTCGGATATTATATTGATTTAAAAATACAATAATAGTAGTAATTATTAACACCAAATATAAAATAAGATTTTAATTGTTTTTTCAGTAATAACAATATTAATTTTTGATATTTCTCTAAGTGTTTACGAAAAAATTAAAATTAAAATTGTATAAATAATTATTTTCTCATTTAAATAAATATTTCTTGCTTTTGGCGCCCTTAGGGTTGCGCCCGCATGCGTTGCACGTCCGGTTACGGGAGCCCTGGCCCGTGAAGCTGGTAATTTGACAGAAAACAATGATATTTTCACGTATCGTAACAATTTTAGTTTAAATATTTAAATATAATGTGCCTGAGTAAAATTATTAGTTCGGTATAGTATGACTCACATCTGGCGTACTATCTAAACTTATTGATAAATATTTTGATTCTCTGACTGATTCCAGTATTTCATTTCTTATTGCAGTACCAAGTAAATCAATTATTTTATTTTGAATTTGTGTTCCTAAATATAGTGAGTTACACGACTTGATTTCGATTTCAAGTTGGAGGATTGAACTCTGTGAATATGTTCACGCATGACTGAATTAAAGGATCATTTTGATTATTTTAAAAAAATTTCCATTATCATGCTCATATAATGTTTGGGATGATCCTCGAAGAGCTAGACACTGGCGAGATAAAAACTTAATAATAGCTATATTCCTTTCTAATACATCACTTCATTGCATTTTTTCTAATTCTAGTAGCCTCATAGGAAGATTTCTAAAATAATTGTTGTTTGTAAATTTTCTTGTGTGAACGCTTATTTTTGTTCTTTCTTGCGGGAGCCTTTGGATGTGGCAGCCCCTCTTCTGGAGAAATAAATAAATCATTTATAGTCACATTCAAAGGACCTGCACTGTCACAATTACTTTACAAAAACTACAAATTATGAATAATTTGTGTGTGTGTGTGTGTGTGTTTTTTATAGAGGTAGGAAATACATTTACGTATCATCAGGACTAGATGACCAGCCTGGTATGTCGGACTCGTGTGTTACAATACCGACTAAAACCCGTCCCCTTTCTTCTGCCTCTGTTTCCCCCGCGGACCTACCGTGAGGTATTACTGCGGGGGGAAGAACTAGATTTTTTGCTCTTCCTTTGTGCTGTCAAAGTTTTCTTCTAATCGTCTCTATTTTCTGCTCGTGTCCTTTCAATTCGACGAAGTTCCTGGAGGACTTGCATCGCAAAGGTGCTGATTGCATCCCAAGCTGCTGTCGATGAGAGCATTGTTCCTACTAAGGTCTCCGGTCGAATTTGTTGGTTGATAATCGTTTCCAGAGAATTGCGCAGCAAGTTGAAACGAGGACACACGAATAACACGTGCTCCACGTCTTCACTTATTCTGAGACAGGATGGGCACTCTGGAGAGTCGTCATGTTTTAAGCGGATAAGTATGCTCGAAAGCAGCTATGCCCTGAGAGCATCTGCGTCAAATAGTAATTGACCTTATCATGTTTGCGATTTAGCCAGACATTTAGCTGTGGTATAAGACGATCTGTCCATCTGCCTTTTCATGTGGAATCTCATTGTATTTGCCATCGTCTAATGCTGTTTTGGCGTTTTCTTCTTCTATGTTCATCTCTCTCATCTCTTTGCCGATAAAGGGTCTTCCTTTCTTCATCTAACACTCCAATATGTAGCATTCCGGCTATGACGTGTATTGCATCATCAGATACTGTGCGGAATGTGCTGGCAACTCTCAGTGCGCTCAAGCGATACACTGATGCAATCTTTCTCCGTGATTTTTGAGTTCCGAGGGCGTTAGCCCAAATGGATATTCCATAGGTTAATACTGAGGTAATTACTGACGACAGTAACATTCTCCTGCTTTGTTTTGGGACACCTATATTCGGCATTAGCCGTGACAAGGCTGCTCTGACTACTGACCCTTTAGCACTCACATGCTCCACCTGCTGCTTGAAACTTAGTTTGGCATTAATCATCACACCCAAGTAACGAATGAATGGTTGTGATGTGATTTCATGTTATCCCATATTCAGCGTGACAGTTTCCATCTGTTTTCTACTAGTAATAAGTACTGCCTCAGTTCTGTGCTTAGCTAATTTTAAATTAACTGTATTCATCCGCTGGCAGATTCTCTCGAAGATGATGTCAAACGTGAGATTTATTTCTTCAAGGTACTTTGCGACAATTACCACAGCCACGTCATCGGCATATGCCACGAGCCTAGCACCCCTTGGTAATTCTACCTTTAATAGTCCATCATAAATAATATTCCACAAGAGAGGTCCTAGTACAGAACCTTGTGGAACCCCTCCAGTGATTCTGTATTCCTTCGGACCAGACTTTGTGTCATATTTGTCGATCAGTGAAGTGTCACTTCTTCTTAAAGTGCCGTCTCCTCAATGTAGGTTGGCTACTACAATTGAAAACTTCTCTGTCTTCAGCTGTTCTTATTAGCTGTTCAAAATTTAGCCCTCTCCATTATCGGATATTTCTGAGCCACGATAGTCTTTTCCTTCCTAGTCCCTTCCTTCCCTCGATCTTTCCTTTCACTATAAGTTGAACATACTGGTACTTATTATTTCTCAGTATGTGGCCCAGGTATGATGTTTTTCTAACTTTCACTGCGTTGAAAAGTTCTCTTGCCTTGCCTATTCTATGCAGCACTTCTTCGTTTGAGGTATGCGATGTTCACGACATTTTAAGAATTCTCCGGTAGATCCACATTTCAGAGGCCTCCAACTTATTTATGGTTGATGTTTTAAGGGTCCATGTCTCAACTGCATAGAGAAGAGTCGACCAGACGTAGCATTTGGATAAACGTAGTCGAATTTCGAGATTTATTCGAGAATCACAAAGCAGTTTTTTGATTTTTTCGAAAGATTTTCTGGCCTGTTCTATTCTCGATCTTATTTTTAGATCAGGATTTAAGCTGCTATCGATCCAACATCCCATAATATAGTACTTATAAACATACTTACATATAATAGTACTTCAATCTATTGACTTGTTCTAAAATGTGCCCATTTATTGTGCAAGGTTGAGGTACGTTTTGGTTTTTTCGGATTGACATCACTTTGGTTTTTTTAATGTTTATTTTCATACCAAACTGCTCACAGGTCGAGTTGGTCTTGTCGATGAGTCGTTGTAGACCCAAGTCGGAATCCGCGATCAACACCGTATCATCGGCGTATCTGATGCTGTTGATATTTACGCCATTCACCTTGACTCCATCCTTGGAGTCCTCCAGTGCCTCTTTAAATAGAAACTCGATTAAAGGTGGTCCAATGGTCGGATTCCTGGTCCCGGAGGTGGTCAGAATTGTCGAAATTCTGACCACACCGAAAACTCCAGAGTAACGATCACAGTCTATTAAGGATGCTCCGACAAATACTACTCCCACGTCCACGAAGGCATAAGCCGCGTGACCACTGGGCAATGCACAACACACAATGGGTGTGTGTGGTGTAGCAAACGGGAGAGGATGAAAGGCGAGCTTCTGGCGCCTTTGAATAACTGGAACACTTCGGCTAAGGGAATAAACCCCGACAGAAAATTCTGTCCCTTCTAGTCAGAAGGTTAAATCGACGGGCTAGCAACTCGTCATTTGTAAAAAGTTACATGCTAAAAATTTGGACTTAACGCCTCGGAATCCGGATGGATCAAATCGACGACGAAAATTGCTACGAAAACGGACATGGAAAATGGCAACCTGGAATATACAAGGGATACGAACTAAACAGACAGAAGTTTTTTCAGAGCTGGAGAAACAAAATATTGATATCTGTTTGCTCACGGAAACGAAGAAAAAGGGGAAAGGAAATGAAGAGAAGGGAAACTACATTCATCTTTATAGTGGTGTACCTAAAGACTGCAGAGCCAAAAGGGGAGTATCTATAGCAATTAAGAAAGACTATAGAAAACACATTAAAAAATGGGAAGAAGTGGATGAGCAAATAATCACATTAGAGATAGAGAAAAACGGTCACAGCCTAATAATAATCGGAATCTACGCTCCCAATGAAGATGCAGATAAACAAAGGACAATTTCTACAACAAACTATCCGATGTAGTAAATGCTATTAAAAATGACAATGAATTGTACATTTTAGAAGACGCAAATGGGAGAGACGCAAATGGCTACAGACACAGGACTTACAAGATCAAAGAGTATACGCACAACTGAACAGAGAAGTAATAAGGAGTAAAAATGACACATGGAAAAGAAAGTGCGAAGAGGTGGAAAGATACATAGGCGGATCCAACGTAGCTGAAGCATGGAAAACGATACAAAATATCAGAAAAGAAAATAAAGGGCACAGTAATTTAAATTTAATAAGTACCAAAGAATGGGAAGATTACTATATACTACTGAAGGAAACTAGACCCGAATTTGAGGTAAATGAAATGGGCATGCAGACGAATGTAAATGAACATGTTAGAAGAATACCTACAGAAGACATAAAAGAAGCCTTATTAGAATCAAAAAATGGGAACGCATCAGGACCTGGAAATATCCCCATCGAACTGATAAAATATGGACAAGACATACTGCACGAAATAATGACGGAACTCTTCAACAAATGCATGTTGCAGGAAGAAAAAATACCGGAAGACTGGAATTGTGCATACATTAGCTCGATTTACAAAAAAGGAGACAAAACGTTGTGCAAAAACTACAGAGGTATAAGTATAACCAGTGCAATGGGGAGGTTGTATGGCCGAGTATTAAAGAAAAGGGTGGAATTACAAATTCAGGACATGGAAGAACAAAGTGGTTTTCGCGCCGGTAGATCGTGCGGAGATAACATATTCGTGATGCAACAAATAATAGAGAAAAGAAGAGCAAGGAATCTGTCTACTCACCCAACATTTATTGATCTGGAAAAAGCCTACGACACGGTACCTTTAAAGAAACTCTTTGACATTTTGACCACGATAGGCATAAGCGAAGCATAAAGCTGTATTAAGCAGGGAAAATCTATGTCGAAACAATTCCGTGTTACAAAAGGTTTAAGGCAAGGGTGCTGCTTATCGCCAACACTATTTAAAATATACATCCAGAAAGCTCTGCAGCAATGGAGGAAAACAGTTGCTGGGATGGGAATAATGATTGGAGAAAACTGCTTAACAACTTTGTTTTTTGCTGATGACCAAGTAATTCTTGCCAGCGATGAACATGATATGGATTATATGCTAAGAAAGTTACAGATCGAATATGAAAAATGGGGCCTATGTATGAACATGGAGAAAACGGAATATTTGAGAATAGGAGAGGAAACCGAAGATCCGGAATTAGAGTTAAGAAATATAAGGAAATGTAAGGAATATAGATATTTAGGAAGCATAATATCGGAAGAAGGAACTACAAAAAGAGACATACAGCGTAGGATACAGCAAGGAAGGAAAGCAACTCGTATTTTAAATGGTCTACTATGGTCTAACAAGGTGAAGCTGAACACAAAGTTAACAATCTACAGAACAATTGTAGAACCTATTATAACTCATGGAGCAGAGTGTTGGCAACTCACAGGAAAGGAAAGAAAAAATATAGAAGTAGCGGAAATGGATTACTTACGTAGAACATGCAGAGTATCTAGATTAGAACACGTACCAAATGAGGAAATAAGACGACGGACAAATAGTTTATATTCCACGGTTGACCATATAGAAACAAAGAAATTGCTATGGTATGGTCATGTTATGAGGATGTCAGAGGAAAGATGGCCAAAAAGGGCATTAAATTACACACCTATAAATAGAAGAAGAAGAGGAAGGCCTACAGAAACATGGAAGAAAGGCATAGAACAGTCTATGGCAGATAGAGCTATTGACGAAAACGAATGGGTGGATAGAAAACGATGGCGAGCGAAATGTGGGATGCGGAGGAGACCGTAGGAACCCCACTACTTATATATATATATATATATATATATATATATATATATATATATATATATATATATATATATGGCTCACAAATGATAGGAAGCCCGCTACAACCTGCAGATGAATGGAAGCCCGCGGTTTACGGGGTAAGGGGATTGTCGCACTGTCTTATTCCTACAGTCTTACGAAGCCCACTCGTATAAACGCGTTCACAGTGTATATGGATTACGCATTATACGAAGCCCGACGATGTTGCCATGTTTTAATTTACGTTTAAATAATACGACTGTTCTACGAGATCCTTATATGTGTATATAAGTCGTCATATTGCCTGTTATAAGAAGCCCAATTCGATTCAGCAATCTATACGAAGCATTTTAGAAGAGTCAAGATAGAACGAAAAGATGCATTGTTTCGGAGCAATTCAAACAAGATTATCTTTTTCTAAAACTTTTTTTGTTAGTTTATATACATGTTAAAGTAAAATTTCTACTCACAGATTTTGCCGCTAATTGTTTATTATTTGTTTAAACAATAACAATATTTGTTTTGTACAGTGTGTCCAATTAACACGTTGACGGGCACTGCGTCAAATGTATAAGCAAGTGTTGTGACACTATATGTATTTTGCAAAGTAGAATAGGGAAAAATTCACCGTATATAGACGTTGTGTCACATTACATCAATGGAAATTAGACGACTATAGACGTTCTGTTCGTCAACGTGAAAAGTTGTGCATGGTCTAAATTAAAATAGAACCATCAGTTCATTTTTTTAAGCCGTATACGAGATATTATGTCAAAAAATATGAATTTTACTCAAGAGTAAAGTAGCTTTATTATTCAAAATATTAAACATTGTTATAATGAAAAGTTGTTTGGAATTAAGAACTATATTCTAATATGCCATTTCATCTTTCTAATTAAAAAAAAGTTGAATTTTTTTTTAATTATGGATATACAACATTATTTTCAGTTATTTCAATTATGATAACTCTTTTATTATAGACCAGTAAGGATCTGTGAAAAAACGTCTAC
This sequence comes from Diabrotica virgifera virgifera, assembly GCF_917563875.1. Classification (NCBI taxonomy): domain Eukaryota; kingdom Metazoa; phylum Arthropoda; class Insecta; order Coleoptera; family Chrysomelidae; genus Diabrotica; species Diabrotica virgifera. Next base: position 80,854,165 of record NC_065451.1, on the reverse strand, counting down.
TTTTGGATGTGAAAGGTGGCATTCGAATTTTTGCAGATAAAGTAAGGTGATAACTTCGTTAATAATAATTTACTTATGCTCCTTCTCAAATATGCCCGGAACATTAATAAAAAAAATAAAATATTTAAAAATTTCGAAAAACGTCGATTTTTTTCTGTTTTCTTTGCTTATAACTTTAAAACGATTCGTTTTGGAACAAAGTCGTAGAGAAATAAAATAAAGATAATTGAATTTTGTATGATATCCGACTGGTCAAAAATGTCTTAACTTATTACCAATTCTGCAATATAGCAATAAATACAAAATAAGGGGGCAAAATATGCCTGTTGTTATTCAATGTTTTTAACCACTTCGGTGGTACTTAGAACCTTAGTAATTCGCTTAGGAAATTCTTGCTAACATACTTAAACCATGTACCAAATTTCATTAAAATCGACCTAATAGATTTTGCATAATAAATTTGCAATTTAAATGTTTTTAAAAAAGTTCAAATTTTTTAAAATCTTTCTGAACAAAAAGTAGACCATTTAGAAGTTGTCTAATTTTTTTACATATAAAGAGGTGCTTTACCTATCTAATACACTTTACAGAATTAAAATCGGATTATTTAAGGGGCCTCAGCAATGTTTTAAACTTATAAACAATTTTTTGGCTTATAAACAAATAGCTTTGTTTAATAATAAAAAATTAATTTTTAGCAATGCAAATAATTAAAACCGGTATAATTTGATTTAAACTTTCAAATGCTGTCAGCAGAATTGCTATTTTATTTTTTAATCAGAATTTATTCGCGTTCAAAAATTGCACTTTTTCGATTTTTTGGAAGTTCCACTGCGTTTATCTCGAAAACTATGCATCCTACGAAAAAACTTGTGAGAACATTTTTTGCTTAGACTTACCCAAGAAATATAAAAAAATGTTTTATTTTGAGAAAAATCGATGTTATGTAATTCCTCAAGTTCTTTGTTTATAACAATTTTATTGACATCCGGATCAACTGTTACCCAAAAAAATCGTGTTCCACGGGTCAAAAAATACATAAAAATCTTGGGTAAGTCCATCTAAATAAAGGAGCCCGCAGCACCCCCTCCTGGCCACAGGACTAATTTGTTTAAAAGCCAAAACATTGTTTAATATTTTAAAACATTGCTGAGGCTGCTTAAACAATCCGATTTTAATTCTGTAAAGTGCATTAGATAGGTGGAGTGCTTCTTTATATGTAAAAAAATTGACAAATCTTTGTATATACTAGTTTTTGTTGTGCAAGATTTTAAAAAATTTTAATTTTTTAAAAAAGTTTAGATTGCAAAATTATTATTCAAAATCTAGTAAGTCAATTTTAATGAAATTTGGCGTACGGTGTTAGCACATTACAAAAATTTTCTAAGCGAATTAGGAAGGTTCCATGTGTAACCTAAGTGATGGAAAATCATTGAATAAAAACAGGCTTGTTTTGCCCCCTTATTTTATATTTATTGCTATTTTGCAGCAAGGGTGATTAATTAATAGATTTTTAACCAATCACATCTGATAGAAAATTTAATTACCTGTGTTTTATTCCTATACGACTTTGTTCCAAAATGAATCGTTTTAAAGTTATAAGCAAAAATAGTAGAAAAAAAAACGAAATTTTTTTAAATTTTTAAATATTTTATTTTTTTTATTAATGTTCCGGGCATATTTGAGACGGAGCATTAATCAATTATTATTAACGAAGTTATCACCTAACTTTATCCGCAAAAATCTGAATTCCACCTCTCACATCCATCTAAAAACAGATCCTTACTGGTCTATTATTAATTATACGAAAAAAAGTTATCCTTTGTAAAAAGTTCTGCATGGCCAAAGACCTTAAATACAACCATCTTAATATTATATCAATTTTGATTAATTTTATACGAGGTATGTCAAAAAAGATAAATTTCGATCAAGAATAAAGTACCTTTATAGTTCAGAATATTTCAATGAGAAGGATGGAATATTGGAAGATGGTTTTTAGTGTTGTTCTGAAGCTATTTTCTTGTGGCATTTTTATAATTATTTTGATTGGGAAATAAGCCACAATTAAATTAAAAAAATAATTTTATTAACGTTTAGACGCCCAAATCGGATGTCCTTGTCAAAATACAAAATATTACCGAGTAAATATGAGTAATATTTTATATTTTGACAACGACATCCGATTTGGGCGTCGAAACGCGAATAAAATTATTTTTTCAATTTAATTGTGGCTTATTTCCCAACCAAAGATAGATTCCCAACCTAGCGACCCGGCATTGGTCGCTAGGTAGATTGTTACGCGAGTGGTCGCGCGTGAGATTTTCTCTCACATATCCAAATTTTACCTTTTTTTACAAAATAAAGTTTTTAAAACAGTTTTTAAACTTTTTTTATTAACTAATAATAAGAAAAAAAGAATGTAACATAATATAGATAATAATATAATAAAATAAAAAGAAATAATCGGAATTAAACCAATATTAATCAATCTCCGTATCTTGATAATTTACGGCACAGCACACAAATATAACAAGAATGCTCTGGAAAAATTGATTGATGACAATTACAATTTTTTTTACATTATTTCAGGTTTTAAGTGCCAAAATAAAATTAATTTTTATGTACAGTTCGTAACGCGGGTGGTCGCTTGATGAAAGATTGTCTCACTTGAAGCGCGCTGACTCAACAATTGGGTGATATTAGGTCAACTGAGTCACTATCTAAGCGGACGATTCTGTTAGATTGTCGAGGGAGGATAGTTAGGAGACTAGAAGGAACTACAGATCTTATAATTTCCCAGAAAAAAAATTATGTGCAATTTTCTGAAACCGTGAAAGAAAATCTCATATAGCGACCACTGGCGGGTTAATTATGGTTTTTAGTTCTAAACAACTTTACATAAGCACAATTTTCATTATTGTGAAAAATAAGGGTATATTATTTAAGTACTCTTGAGCAAATTCATATTTTTTTTTATATACCTCGTATAAAATTGACAAAATTTGATATTAGACGGTTGTATTTTAGGTTTTAGACCCTGTAGAACATTTTATAAAGAATAACTGTTTTTCGTAAAATGAATAATAAAAGAGTTTTCCACCTACCTCTACCGAAAGTATACTTTTCCGGACCTGATTGTAGGGAGCAAAGTTGTACTTTTCCTCCCTAGGGAGGAAAAGTAAAAGTGACATCATGGTATTTCATTCATAAAAATATAACTTATTGACGCCCTGTACAATATCTATTTTCTATTACGTAAGTTTGTATACATTTTAACGTTTATTTATAAAACACTCTGTATTTCACAGAATGGTAAAAAACTGTAAATTGTTATTTTAATTTAAGAATGTTTACATTTTTATTTTGACTTATATTTGACAGTTGACAGTTATATTGTACGTATTAGTTTTAGTTCTAATAAATTTTGTTAGTTAGTTACATAAATAAATTAAGTAAAAATGAAAAAATGACTTGTTATTTGAGGAAGGTGGAAAAACCATATGTATAACATGGGAGTAAAGTGCCTTTTCCTCCCTTGAATGATTACTGGCCTCCGCTACGCGTCGGGCAGTAAACTTCATTCTCGGGAGGAAAAGTAGCACTTTCCTCCCTTGTTATACAAATAGCTATATGTATCATAATTGAAATAAACAACTAAAAATAATGTTGATTAGAAAAAAATTTTTTTTCCATTAGAAGGATGAAATTGCATATCAGAATATAGTTCTTAATTCCAAACAATCATGTTAAATTATATAATTTAAAATAATTTTAAAAATATCGTTGAATTTTGTTTCTATTTTGTTTTTGATTATGCTGAATCCGAATATGGCATTACAATTTGAAAATGCTTATAAAGAAGCTCTTCGACACTATGTCTGCGTAGCAAGGAACCATATTTGAAACATTTTTATTACAAATTTTACGAAAAAAGTTTATTCTTCATAAATTGCTCTGCATAGTCTAAAATCTAAAACCCAATCATCAGATATCAAGTTTTATCAATTTTATACGAGGTATGTCAAAAATACAAATTTTGTTAAAGAGTAAAGTACCTTTATATTCCAGAATATCAAAATATGGGTATTATAAAAAGTTGTTGGGAATTAAAAACTATGTTTTATTATAATTACATCATTATAATTGAAAAAAAAAATTCAATGTTTTCTCAAATTACGGATACCCATCATCATTATTTTATTTCAATTATTTCAACTATTTTATTATTAATTTTACGAAAAAAAAGTTATTCTTCATAAAATACTCTATTCTGGTCTAAAGTCCAGATATCAAACCAGCAGATATCAAACTTTTTCAATTTTATACGAGGTATGTAAAAAATATGACTTTTGCTTAACAGTTCAGTATGGTTTGTTCAACAGTAAATGGTTGAGTTCAATTAGTGCGGTCGTAAATATTATTAAATTTATCTGACCTGGCCCATTGTTAAGACCCACCCGGAGCGATAAGCAACCGAGGTAGACAGAGTTGGTCTTTTGACAATTAACACTGACTAGACGGTAATCCCATAATAAAGCAAAGAAATTGTACCAGAAAACATATTTAAATTTTACCTGAAACCGGACCTTTTATACTATTATCGGTTATTCCAGGATGTTTATAGTGGTAACTAATTGAACTCGACCATTTACTGTAAAACATACCATACCTTTATAGTTCACAATATCTCATTTATAAGAATGTAGGTCATTGAACAGTGAAACATATTTTGTAATTCCAAACAACTTTCTTTAATAACAATTTTCGATATTGTGAAATCTAAAGGTACTTTACTCTTGAGTGAAATTCATATTTTTTTACATACCTCGTATGTCAAAATGTAAAATCGTATGTAAAACCTCGTATGTAAAATTAATAAAATTTGATATTTGATGGTTGCATCTGAGATCATATACGATGCAGAGTATTTTATAAAGAATAACTTTTTTCGTAAAACTGGAAATAAAAAAGTTATTAATAGGTTCGAAGTTACGCAGACATAATGTTTAAGAGCTAAAAATATTTTCTGTTGAAAATGTATTATTGTTCAAGCTTATTATTAAATTTATTTTAGGTAAGTTTTAGAGAAAACATTTTTGATCACTTTTTATAAACAATTTTTTAGTTGGTAATTTTCGGTTTTTGTATTAGGTACATTTTTGTTGTCTTTCTTAATTTTTGTCAAAAAGGAATAGTTTCATTCATAGTTTCATTTCTAAAATAAAATTATTGAGTAAATTTTAAAAAATACATCAAATGCTTTAAAAAATCACCTATAAAATTGTAAAAAAGTTTTCAAACTTGAGTAATACCGTTTTAAAGTGCTGGTAATTCTGTAAACTACGTTTTTACTTAAAACTTACGTAAAAGTTTTCAAAAATTGCATTTTTGCGTCATATCATTTGAATTAAATTTTTGGCATTTTTTTGAATGAAACATTGTTTAGATGTTTGAAAGGTAAGTTGTGCAAATTTGAGAGCTTTATAAGAAAAATTTTATTAGTTACACATTTTTAAATAATGTTTAAACAAAATTCAGCCCACACCGTACTTATGCCCATACATTTTATTTCTTTTTATTATAACCATAAGATAGCTTAATTGTTCTTCTTTCCAATTAAGCTATCCCTTCTTGTTCCTTCTCTTAATTTCCTTCTTTCTTGTCCAATTTGTAAAATTTTATTTGATCCATTAATTAGAGAAATACACTGAAATAACTCAGCCGTGCACTTCGCTAGTTTACAGTGCGCCAATGTTTGTGAGAAGGGTGACTTTAGCGTTATAAATAAAAAATTATAGAAGCTACAAATTTAATTTTATAAAAATTTTAATCTTATATTTAGGTTTTTTTCAATAGTCTGAATTTTTCAATAGTCAAGTCAGTTTTTTTCTAAAATTTATATTTTCGGGGTTATTTAAAGAAACATCTAATTTCGCAATTCATTTGTTTAATAAAAAATTAAGTGCCCACTTCTAGAGTAGAACTTTTTAATATGTTGTTTATTAAACATTTCTTAGGACCATCGTTACATAATTCGCAAATATTTTAAGGCTATCCCTACTTTTTCTGTCTTTACACGGCAAATTACGTGTAGTAAAATTGTCACTGGTATGGATATGGATATGTAAACTTTACTTGACAATTTCATCATTAACTGTAAAGATGGCTTTTGAATGTTCTTGGATAACTTTTACTAGTATAATTAATTGCCTTAATTGTTAATTCAGTTAATTAATATGATTATTTCATATTTCCGACCAATAGAAAGCTACAGAAATACAAATTAAATTGATCATTTTTGATAATATCCCATCGTCAAGTGTATTACGTCAGATGCCCTCCGTTGCTGTGAAAAAATACATTCAGTGACATTAATGACAATTACTGTTTCAAAACTTATAAAAGTGATGACTTTCAATCGTCAAATATTTATAACAACTGTGTGTTTAATTGTACTAATTTGTACTTACATAAATAAATTACAATAAAATTTTGGTTTTAAACAGTTTTATTCATGAAATAATCGCAGCAAATTGCAGCTAGATCTCTGAAATTATTATCGAATTGTTTCCCTCGTGCCACTTGACGTAATTTCACTCCCCTTCGGGTCGTGAAATTAATACTGTCGAAAGTGTCACTCGGGAAAAATTCGATAATTTCAGAGCTCTTGTGCAATTACTACTGATAATTTTTTCACTACCTATGTATTCAGTAATAATTTATCTACTGTACAACAAAAGCTAATAATCAATCGAGAAAAGAGGAAAAGTGATAAAGTGATTTTTTAATAATATATTGTTACTATGAAACGCTTACAGTTTTGAACATCTGTAACAACACAATACTTGGATCACTGAATATATCCTGGTGTATTTTCTGCTTTGGATCTTCCATAAATAATAAACAATAAATAACTTTTTATTAAGTTCACGTCTTAAATCAATTATTTATCAAACACATTATCAATATTATTTAATCAACAACTGAAAATATTCCCAATGCCAGGTCAAATATTTAAAATTGACACTGTCTGACTGACAATATGCTGGCAATATTCTATTTACTACTGACAAAGATTTGGAAAATATTACCACGGACATTGTGTTCATTTCTTTCAAATCCTGAAAAAAAAACAATAAATATTTTTGAAAAATTTAAACGCAAAATGAAAGACTAAATTATTACCGAGGGCCGAAAGACTCTTACAATAAATAAAAAGTTTATTTTGAATGAGATATTTTGAAATTAAAAGTCACACTAAATTTTCTTTTAGTTTTTTAGCCCTGTAACTTATTAAAATAAACATTATAGAAGTTCTCAGGGACTTTCGGCCCTCGCTAATAACGTAATCTCTTATTCTGAGTTTAAAATTTTCAAAAATACTTATTAGTTTTCTCAGAATTCGAAAAAAAAATGAATTCCATTTGAGTAGCATTTCAGCAGAAACTACGTACCCATCCCCTTAATGAAATTAAAAAACATCTATATTGTTTGATTTTTTTCGAAGGGAAAATCTATATGCATTTGTATTAAATATTTTGTACTTGTATTAAATGAGGCGCTCAGAGCAACAGTGGCACAGTCCACAAATTGAGCATTTTTAGATTAATGCATCAATAAAAGCAGAAAAATTGGATATATGGTTCAACAGTGGTCTACACAATCTAGCTCTATATTTGGCAAGATGGCACTACATAATGTATTGTTGCCTTGACAAATACTAAAAATACGAATGAAACAGTGGCCTAACCCTCAATTGTGTGGCTCAGACCCATCAAACAAGTGTTCATCGTATCAGAATCAGAATAATACGCATAATTCATAAGAATGACTATTTTTAATTTTATAAAGTAATATTTAATAATAATAACTTTAACCCCGTCCTTGACTGAGTGGTAAGAGCGCCTACCTTTGGATCGAAAAATCCGAATGGTTGTGAGTTCGAATCTCACCAGGGTCAGAAATGTTTCATTTATTATCAATTAATAAATGAAAATAGTTTCTGTCCTTGTGGGATCGGTACTCACCGGAGGGACCGCAGACGTTCGGATACAGTTAGCGTCTCTTTGCAAAGACAATGACGTCAACTTTGCAAAGTAACAAGACACTTACTCAACACACACACACACACACACTACACATTACACTAGGTACCTAACTGTTAAAAATTACCGTACCTACCATGCCAATGGCCATTAGTTGTCGAGGCATTAACCTTTTTTAAATAGAAAAAAACAATAATTTAATTTGTCATATTAATTTCCTATTTGGTAGCAAATTTTGTGGCTTATTACAAACTAAAATAGTAAATTAGTAATACAAAGTATTAATTTGTATTAGTTGTATCAATTAAAATAAATAATTCTTTTGCGATTCAATTTTTAAATCTTTTTTCTGTCGGTATCTTACTGTGTACAGGTAATGCTATGAATTACCATAATCTGTTCTCGGGAGTCTTTGGTACACAAGATTAATGACGATGAACGACCCAAAAATACGAAAAATGTGCATTGCCAGGTAATAATAAAAATGTTTACAACCTAATCGTACTTTGAGGAATACGCAAAAACGTTGCCAAACTTCAGGGCTTCTTATAATCGGTAGCTCAATGTGGGCTTCCTAACGCTGCTGAACTTCTACAGAGTATATACTTTTTTTCGCAGCGCAAACTGGTGGTAGATACCATGAACTAGGAGTGTATGTTTTGATAATAATTCCAGGCATAAGCAGCCCGGGCTTCGTATTGTTAATCATGATTTCAGAGCTACCTATGGTACATTTCTAAAATTTGTCCGAATATATATGAAGCCCAAGCGTATTCACATGTTCTGAGCTTGGTTAAAATATCGAGAGAAGGTGTAAAGTACGTTTTTTGGGGAAATAACATTAAAGAATTACGAAGCCCGAATCCGGGCTTCGTAAGGAGGTGTCGGGCTTCGTATGACCGGTGCGATATAGCGTTTTTGGCTTCCTAAAGTCGGAATCCATATATATATATATATATATATATATATATATATATATATATATATATATATATATATTTGAAAAACAAAAAAACAAAAGATGTAAATCTTTGAAACACACTCAGTGATCAAAAGAATTATATATATATATATATATATATATATATATATATATATATATATATATGGATTCCGACTTTAGGAAGCCAAAAACGCTATATCGCACCGGTCATACGAAGCCCGACACCTCCTTACGAAGCCCAGATTCGGGCTTCGTAATTCTTTAATGTTATTTCCCCAAAAAACGTACTTTACACCATCTCTCGATATTTTAACCAAGCTCAGAACATGTAAATACGCTTGGGCTTCATATATATTCGGACAAATTTTAGAAATGTACCATAGGTAGCTCTGAAATCATGATTAACAATACGAAGCCCGGGCTTCTTATGCCTGGAATTATTATCAAAACATACACTCGTAGTTCATGGTATCTACCACCAGTTTGCGCTGCGAAAAAAAGTATATACTCTGTAGAAGTTCAGCAGCGTTAGGAAGCCCACATTGAGCTACCGATTATAAGAAGCCCTGAAGTTTGGCAACGTTTTTGCGTATTCCTCAAAGTACTATTAGATTGTAAACATTCTTATTATTACCTGGCAATGCACATTTTTCGTATTTTTGGGTCGTTCATCGTCATTAATCTTGTGTACTAAGACTCCCGAGAACAGATTATGGTAATTCTTAGCATTACCTGTACACAGTAAGATACCGACAGAAAAAAGATTTAAAAATTGAATCGTAAAAGAATTATTTATTTTAATTGATACAATTAATACAAATTAATACTTTGTATTACTAATTTACTATTTTAGTTTGTAATAGGCCACAAAGTTTGCTACCAAGTAGGAAATTAATATGACAAATTAAATTATTGTTTTTTTTTTATTTAAAAAAGGTTAATGCCTCGACAACTAATGGCCATTGGCATGGTAGGTACGGTAATTTTTAACAGTTAGGTACCTAGTGTAATGTGTAGTGTGTTTGTGTGTTGAGTAAGTGTCTTGTTACTTTGCAAAGTTGACGTCATTGTCTTTGCAAAGAGACGCTAACTGTATCCGAACGTCTGCGGTCCCTCCGGTGAGTACCGATCCCACAAGGACACAAACTATTTTCATTTATTAATTTATAATAAATGAAACATTTCTGACCCTGGTGAGATTCGAACTCACAACCATTCGGATTTTTCGATCCAAAGGTAGGCGCTCTTACCACTCAGTCAAGTAGTCCATTCTTTCACGGTTTTTGCTCTAAATTTTAAAAACCGCTTGGATTGACATGAAATTTGGCATACGTATAGCTTACATGTCAAAGAAAAAAAGTGATATTGTGCCGATGCGTGCTTTTGCCCTGGGGGTGACTTTCACCCTCTCTTGGGGGTGAAAAAATATATGTCCAAAATAAGTTCGGAAATTGGTAAACTGACTAATTTTAAGTAACTTTTGTTCTATAGAGCTTTTTCGCCAAGTCAACACTTTTCGAGTTATTTGCGAGTGAATATGTTCATTTTTCAACAAAATAACCACATTTTTGGCCGTTTTTTCGCAAATAACTCAAAAAGTAAGTATTCTGTCGAAAAAAACATTCCTAGCAAAAATATAGCCCATAAAAAAGTAAAAAAGTGTGGCTCTCGTAGAACCAGAGTTATAGCCAATGAAAAATAGATTCATATTCACCAAATTTCAAATAGAATATTTCGACGTGAAATATCCAAAAAATTAAGCACTTTCTGGGGAAAACCCATTTTAACTTTTTTAAAGTGTTTAAAAAAATCTTTACTTCTATTTTTACAAAAAGTCTCTAGCATTAAATTTAAGCAAGTTACGCTCAAAATAAAGTTGGTCCCTTTTGTTTTTGCAAAAAAAATCGGGAAGACCACCCCCTAATTAGCAACTTAAATGAAATTAATCGTTACCGCTCCACAAATTATTTTATTTATGTTGTGTTTATATAATCTGTAAGTTTCATCGATTCAAAGTGCTGATTTCTGAAAAAAATTGGTTTCAAAGCAAAATGTTTAAAAATTTAAATTTTGAAACATATGCTTTTTTTCAAAATAACTTAAAAATTGTTAGAGATACCAAAAATCTCGAAAAACAAAAAAAGTCAGAATTGATTTTCTGAATATCATGTATATTTTTGTTTTTCTGTTAAACAAAAATTGATTAAGATTTGGTGTTTCTAAATTTGCATACATTCGTGACCAGTGACGCCTTCAACCCATTTTAACTACAGCCCTTTCAATAATAAGGACTTTGAACAGATGAAACTTACAGATCATATAAACAATATATACACGAGTCAAGAAACTTGTGCAGTCGTAACGATTAAGTTAATTTAAGATACTAATTAGACGCTGATTTTCTCGATTTTTTACCAAACCCAAAAGAGACTAATTTTATTTTGAGCGTAACTTATTTAATTTTGATGCTAGAAATTTTTTTTATAAAACAAAAATGAAACTTTTTTTAAACACTTTAAATAAGTTGTAATGAGATTTCCCCGAAATGTGCTTCATTTTTGGTAATTTCACGTTAAAATATTCCATTTGGAATTTGACGAATATGAACCTATTTTTAATTAGCTTATAACTCTGCTTCTATTAGGTGTAGAGACGTGATATATGTATACACCTTTTTTTAAATTTTTTACAAGCTATATTTTTGATAAGAATGTTTTTTTCGAAAAAATTCTTAATATTTGAGTTATTTGCGAAAAACCGTCTAAAAGCGTGGTTATTTTGTTGAAAAAATGAACATATTCACTGTCAAATAACTCAAAAAGTATTGACTTAGTGAAAAAACTCTATAGAACAAAAGTTACTTAAAATTAGCCAGTTTATCCATTTCCTGACTTTCTTTGGACGAATATTTTTTCAACCCCAAGAGGGGGTGAAAAACACCCCCAGGGCAAAAGCACATATCGGCATAATATCACTTTTTTTCTTTGACTTGTTAGCTATGTGTATGCCAAATTTCATGTCAATCCAATCGGTTCTTTAAAATTTAGAGGTTTTGCAATATTTTACCCTTAAAGAACGGACTAAAGGACGGGGTTAAAGTTATTATTATTAAATATTACTTTATAAAATTAAAAATAGTCATTCTTATGAATTATGCGTATTATTCTGATTCTGATAAGTAGAACACTTGTTTGTTGGGTCTGAGCCACACAATTGAGGGTTAGGCCACTGTTTCATTCGTATTTTTAGTATTTGTCAAAGCAGCAATACATTATGTAGTGCCATCTTGCCAAATATAGAGCTAGACTGTGTAGACCACTGTTGAACCATATATCCAATTTTTCTGCTTTTATTGATGTATTAATCTAAAAATGCTCAATTTGTGGACTGTGCCACTGTTGCTCTGAGCGCCTCATTTAATACAATAAATACAAAATATTTAATACAAATGCATATAGATTTTCCCTTCGGAAAAAATCAAACAATATAGATGTTTTTTAATTTCATTAAGGGGATGGGTACGTAATTTCTGCTGAAATGCTACTCAAATGGAATTAATTTTTTTTTCGAATTCTGAGAAAACTAATAAGTATTTTTGAAAATTTTAAACTCAGAATAAGAGATTACGTTATTAACGAGGGCCGAAAGTCCCTGAGAACTTCTATAATGTTTATTTTAATAAGTTACAGGGCTAAAAAACTAAAAGAAAATTTAGTGTGACTTTTAATTTCAAAATATCTCATTCAAAATAAACTTTTTATTTATTGTAAGAGACTTTCGGCCCTCGGTAATAATTTAGTCTTTCATTTTGCGTTTAAATTTTTCAAAAATATTTATTGTTTTTTTTTCAGCATTTGAAAAAAAATGAACACAATGTCCGTGGTAATATTTTCCAAATCTTTGTCAGTAGTAAATAGAATATTGCCAGCATATTGTCAGTCAGACAGTGACAATTTTAAATATTTGACCTGGCATCGGGAATATTTTCAGTTGTTGATTACATAATATTGATAATGTGTTTGATAAATAATTGATTTAAGACGTGTTAATTAAACTGAATAAAAAGTTATTTATTGTTTATTATTTATGGAAGATCCAAAGCAGAGAATACACCAGGATATATTCAGTGATCCAAGTATTGTGTTGTTACAGATGTTCAAAATTGTAAGCGTTTCATAGTAACAATATATTATTAAAAAATCACTTTATCACTTTTCCTCTTTTCTCGATTGATTATTAGCTTTTGTTGTACAGTAGATAAATTATTACTGAATACATAGGTGTAGTGAAAAAATTATCAGTAGTAATTGCACAAGAGCTCTGAAATTATCGAATTTTTCCCGAGTGACACTTTGACAGTATTAATTTCACGACCCGAAGGGGAGTGAAATTACGTCAAGTGGCACGAGGGAAACAATTCGATAATAATTTCAGAGATCGAGCTGCAATTTGCTGCGATTATTTCATGAATAAAACTGTTTAAAACCAAAATTTTATTGTAATTTATTTATGTAAGTACAAATTAGTACAATTAAACACACAGTTGTTATAAATATTTGACGATTGAAAGTCATCACTTTTATAAGTTTTAAAACAGTAATTGTCATTAATGTCACTGAATGTATTTTTTCACAGCAACGAAGGGCATCTGACGTAATATACTTGACGATTTGATATTATCAAAAATGATCAATTTAATTTGTATTTCTGTAGCTTTCTATTGGTCGGAAATATGAAATAATCATATTAGTTAACTGAATTAACAATTAAGGCAATTAATTATACTAGTAAAAGTTATCCAAGAACATTCAAAAGCCATCTTTACAGTTAATGATGAAATTGTCAAGTAAAGTTTACATATCCATACCAGTGACAATTTTACTACACGTAATTTGCCGTGTAAAGACAGAAAAAGTAGGGATAGCCTTAAAATATTTGCGAATTATGTACCGATGGCCCTAAGAAATGTTTAATAAACAACATATTAAAAAGTTCTACCCTAGAAGTGGGCACTTAATTTTTTATTAAACAAATGAACTGCGAAATTAGATGTTTCTTTAAATAACCCAATATAAAAAGAAATAAAATGTATGGGCATAAGTACGGTGTGGGCTGAATTTTGTTTAAACATTATTTAAAAATGCGTAACTAATAAAATTGTTCTTATAAAGCTCTCAAATTTGCACAACTTACCTTTCAAACATCTTACTAAACAATGTTTCATTCAAAAAAATGCCAAACATTTAATTCAAATGATATGAAGCAAAAAATGCAATTTTTGAAAACTTATACGTAAGTTTTAAGTAAAAACGTAGTTTACAGAATTACCAGCACTTTAAAACGGTATTACTCAAGGTTGAAAAGATTTTTTACAATTTTATTGGTGATTTTTTAAAGCATTTGATGTATTTTTTAAAATTTACTCAATAATTTTATTTTAGAAATGAAATAAACTATTCCTTTTTGACAAAAATTAAGAAAGATAACAAAAATGTAATACAAAAACCGAAAATTACCAACTAAAAAATTGTTTATAAAAAGTGATCAAAAATGTTTTCTCTAAAACTTACCTAAAATAAATTTAATAATAAGCTTGAACAATAATACATTTTCAACAAAAAAATATTTTTAGCTCTTAAACATTATGTCTGCGTAACTTCGAACCTATTAATAACTTTTTTATTACCAGTTTTACGAAAAAAGTTATTCTTTATAAAATATTCTGCATCGTATATGATCTCAGATGCAACCATCAAATATCAAATTTCATTAATTTTACATACGAGGTTTTACATACGATTTTACATTTTGACATACGAGGTATATAAAAAAATATGAATTTCACTCAAGAGTAAAGTACCTTTAGATTTCACAATATCGAAAATTGTTATTAAAAAAAGTTGTTTGGAATTACAAAATATGTTTCACTGTTCAATTACATTCTTCTAAATGAGATATTTTGAACTATAAAGGTATGGTTTGTTTAACAGTAAATGGTCGAGTTCAATTAGTTACCACTATAAACATCCTGGAATAACCGATAATAGTATAAAAGGTCCGGTTTCAGGTAACATTTAAATATGTTTTCTGGTACAATTTCTTTTCTTTATTATGGGATTACCGTCTAGTCAGTGTTAATTGTCAAAAGACCAACTCTGTCTACCTCGGTTGCTTATCGCTCCGGGTGGGTCTTAACAATGGGCCCGGTCAGATAAATTTAATAATATTTACGACCGCACTAATTGAACTCAACCATTTACTGTTGAACAAACCATACTGAACTGTTAAGCAAAAGTCATATTTTTTACATACCTCGTATAAAATTGAAAAAGTTTGATATCTGATGGTTGTTTTTTGGACTTTAGACCAGAATAGAGTATTTTATGAAGAATAACTTTTTTTCGTAAAATTAATAATAAAATAGTTGAAATAATTGAAATAAAATAATGATGATGGGTATCCGTAATTTGAGAGAACATTGAATCTTTTTTTCAATTAGAATGATGTAATTATAATAAAACATAGTTTTTAATTCCAAACAACTTTTTATAATACCCATATTTTGATATTCTGGAATATAAAGGTACTTTACTCTTTAACAAAATTCGTATTTTTGACATACCTCGTATAAAATTGATAAAACTTGATATCTGATGATTGGGTTTTAGATTTTAGACTATGCAGAGCAATTTATGAAGAATAAACTTTTTTTCGTAAAATTTGTAATAAAAATGTTTCAAATATGGTTCCTTGCTACGCAGACATAGTGTAGAAGAGCTTCTTTATAAGCATTTTCAAATTGTAATGCCATATTCGGATTCAGCATAATCAAAAACAAAATAGAAACAAAATTCAACGATAATTTTAAAATTATTTTAAATTTATAATTTAACATGATTGTTTGGAATTAAGAACTATATTCTGATATGCAATTTCATCCTTCTAATGAAAAAAAAAATTTGAAAATTTTTCTAATCAACATTATTTTTAGTTGTTTATTTAAATTATGATACATGTAGCTATTTGTATAACAAGGGAGGAAAGTGCTACTTTTCCTCCCGAGAATGAAGTTTACTGCCCGACGCGTAGCGGAGGGCAGTAATCATTCAAGGGAGGAAAAGGCACTTTACTTGGAACCTTCCTAATTCGCTTAGAAAATTTTTGTAATGTGCTAAAACCGTACACCAAGGTTCATTAAAATTGACTTACTAGATTTTGAATAATAATTTTGCAATCTAAACTTTTTTAAAAAATTAAAATTTTTTAAAATCTTGCACAACAAAAACTAGTACATACAAAGATTTGTCAATTTTTTTACATATAAAGAAGCACTCCACCTATCTAACGTACTTTACAGAATTGAAATCGGATTGTTTAAGCAGCCTCAGCAATGTTTTAAAGTTATAAACAATTTTTTGGCTTATAAACGAATTAGTCCTGTGGCCAGGAGGGGGTGCTGCGGGCTCCTTTATTTAGATGGACTTACCCAAGATCGTGGAACACGATTTTTTTGGGTAACAGTTGATCCGGATGTGGATAAAATTGTTATAAACAAAGAACTTGAGGAATTACATAACATCGATTTTTCGCAAAATAAAACATTTTTTTATATTTCTTGGGTAAGTCTAAGCAAAAAATGTTCTTACAAGTTTTTTCATAGGATGCATAGTTTTCGAGATAAACGCAGTGGAACTTTCAATAAATCGAAAAAGTGCAATTTTTGAACGCGAATAACTTTTGATTAAAAAATAAAATAGCAATTCTGCTGACAGCATTTGAAAGTTTAAATCAAATTATACCGGTTTTAATTATTTGCATTGCTAAAAATTAATTTTTTATTATTAATCAAAGCTATTTGTTTATAAGCCAAAAAATTGTTTATAAGTTTAAAACATTGCTGAGGCCCCTTAAATAATCCGATTTTAATTCTGTAAAGTGTATTGGATAGGTAAAGCACCTCTTTATATGTAAAAAAATTAGACAACTTCTAAATGGTCTACTTTTTGTTCAGAGAGATTTTAAAAAATTTGAACTTTTTTAAAAACATTTAAATTGCAAATTTATTATGCAAAATCTATTAGGTCGATTTTAATGAAATTTGGTACACGGTTTAAGTATGTTACAAAGAATTTCCTAAGCGAATTACTAAGGTTCTAAGTACCACCAAAGTGGTTAAAAACATTGAATAACCACAGGCATATTTTGCCCCCTTATTTTGTATTTATTGCTATATTGCAGAAAAGATAATAAGTTAAGACATTTTTGACCAGTCGGATATTATACAAAATTCAATTATCTTTATTTTATTTCTGTACGACTTTATTCCAAAACGAATCGTTTTAAAGTTATAAGCAAAGAAAGCAGAAAAAAATCGACGTTTTTCGAAATTTTTAAATATTTTATTTTTTTTATTAATGTTCCGGGCATATTTGAGAAGGAGCATAAGTCAATTATTATTAACGAAGTTATCACCTAACTTTATCTGCAAAAATCCGAATGCCACCTTTCACATCCAAAAATACACGTTTTTTCACAGATCCTTACTGGTCTATAATAAAAGAGTTATAATTGAAATAACTGAAAATAATGTTGTATATCCATAATTTAAAAAAATTCAACTTTTTTTTAATTAGAAAGATGAAATGGCATATTAGAATATAGTTCTTAATTCCAAACAACTTTTCATTATAACAATTTTCAATATTTTGAATAATAAAGCTACTTTACTCTTGAGTAAAATTCATATTTTTTGACATAATATCTCGTATACGGCTTAAAAAAAATGAATGATGGTTCTATTTTTAATTTAGACCATGCACAACTTTTCACGTTGACGAACAGAACGTCTATAGTCGTCTAATTTCCATTGATGTAATGTGACACAACGTCTATATACGTTGAATTTTTCCCTATTCTACTTTGCAAAATACATATAGTGTCACAACACTTGCTTATACATTTGACGCAGTGTCCGTCAACGTGTTAATTGGACACACTGTACAAAACAATTATTGTCATTGTTTAAACAAATAATAAACAATTAGCGGCAAAATCTGTGAGTAGAACTTTTTACTTTAACATGTATATAAACTAACAAAAAAAGTTTTAGAAAAAGATAATCTTGTTTGAATTGCTCCGCATCTTTTCGTTCTATCTTGACTCTTCTAAAATGCTTCGTATAGATAGCTGAATAGAATTGGGCTTCTTATAACAGGGAATATGACGACTTATATACACATATAAGGATCTCGTAGAACAGTCGTATTATTTAAACGTAAATTAAAACATGGCAACATCGTCGGGCTTCGTATAATGCGTAATCCATATACACTGTGAACGCGTTTATACGAGTGGGCTTTGTAAGACTGTAGGAATAAGACAGTGCTACAATCCCCTTACCCCATAAACCGCGGGCTTCCATTCATCTGCAGGTTGTAGCGGGCTTCCTATCATTTGTGAGCCATATATATATATATATATATATATATATATATATATATATATATATATATATATATATATATATATATATTAATACATGTATCCATGTGACTTCCAAAGTAGATTCTCGTAATACGTTGTTACTTCATATATACCGTTATGACTTCCAATTTCGGAAGTCACAACGTTTTGCCTATATTTTTACGAATTTGGCTACTACATGGTATCAGAAGGCTTATATTAAAAATTTCGCTGGAAGTCATATCGTATCTAACATACTCATAAGATCAGATTTTAGTTCGACGGTATATCACCAGCGCTAGTGTCGCTCCCGTGCTACTATACAGGTTATGTACACAACGCGTAGCGTCTTCCGTATACCACACCGCTCGGTGTGACTTCCGTTTTTTGGCAACCCTGTGTAACGGTTTCCAGACATTTATCTGTTGTAGATTCGCGGTCCTAATCGTACTTAGTGTTTTGTGTGCCTTTTGTTTTTAAACATGAATAATATCAGATCTGCTTTACTTTTAAAGTTAGCCTTAAATGAAGGTACAATAAGTGATTATATATCTCTATAATTATACATTTTCTGTACTTATTTTAATCTATAATATTTACTTACCTATTTACTTATATAAATTCATTTTTCTCGTGTTTTTGTTTACTTCCTTTTTTACAATGAACTTCTAATTTAATCTACACTCACCGGCACGAAAAACGGGCACCCCAAAAAAATGGGTAATTTTTGATGTCTTGTATCTCCCAAACCTGTTGTCCGATTTAAGTAATTTTTTTAATATGTTATAGCCTTATTCTTTAACAATATAGCTATGATGATATTGTTGATAGACAGGTAAATTTTCATTGTATACCGGGTGTACCAATCAAACTGGGTTTTTTCTCAATTTTCACAACACCCTGTGGAATATTCTAGCCTTTATAAAATATTTAAATTAAAGCCTAACTATAGCTCCAGGTTTTATTAACATTCTGTTTTTTTATTCATTCACTTACGTTGGATAATAAAAAAGTTAAGGACTTTAACAACTAGCCATGTTCTTTATCGATACAGGTGTTTCTAAATATAAGTGCGACAAACTTTAAGGGGTAATTTCTGCATGAAAAAATAATGATCGTTTGGCAAAAGAATTTTATATTTGCAAGCATTTACGGACATAGCTTTATCAAGTAAACGATCATTATTTTTTCATGCAGAATTACCCCTTAAAGTTTGTCGCACTTATTTAGAAACACCATGTATTGATAAAGAACATGTTTAGTTGTTAAAGTCCCTAACTTTTTTATTATCCAACATAAGCGAATGAATAACAAACAGAACGTTAAGAAAACCTGGGCCTATAGTTGGGTTTTAATTTCAATATTGTATAAAGGCTAGAATATTCCACAGGGTGTTGTGAAAATTGAAAAAAAAACAGTTTGATTGGTACGCCCAGTATACAATGATAATTTACCTGTCTAGAAACAATATTATTACAGCGATATAGTTAAAGAATAAGGCTATAACATATTAAAGAAGTACTTAAATCGGAGAATAGGTTTAGGAGATACGAGCCATCAAAAATGACCCATTTTTTGGGGTGCCCGTTTTTCGTGCCGGTGAATGTATCTATTAAATAATCTAAATTATTTTTAAAAATCTTATTAAAAGCTTAAATACAAGAAATGTAGGTAAATGTTCTCATTTAACGAAATTTCCGAAAATTGCGTATTTTTTTGACCCAAGTAGGCTGAAAAATCGATTTTATAGTTATTGTTATTTCGAAAGTAATAAAACGTGTAAAAATATACAAAAAAATTGAATGTACCGGGTGGCCAACTAAGAACGGCCGTCGGCTATATCTCAGAAACGGATTATGTCAGAGCTTCGGGATAAAAAATTTTATGACAAAAGTGACCTCGAGAAAAGCCTGGAAATTATTTTTAGAATTGTAGGTCTACCGCTAGATGGCGCAATTTAAACAGAAAAATTTAAAAAGGAAAATTTGACAAAATTTTACCAATTAACAGGCATTCAAAATACGATCATCTTATTCTTCATAAAATTATGCGTATATTTTGTAATACAAGTTTTGGTCAATCTTTTAAAATAAGAGGTAGGGGAGAGTGGGAACCTTGTTACGGAAAAGTGCTTGTAAGTCCGGTTCTGCTTAACCGATCTTTACAAATTTGGTCTTGTTGTAAACAGCTCTTTACTGGCAATGTAGGAGTTATAATGTCGAAGCAACCTAATATGTTTGGTACCTGCTAGAGGGCGCTATTTAATTTTTATTTTAAATCTAGTTTTCCTTGAAAAATATTAAATAGAAACATACCGTTTTATTATCAGATTATAAAAGAAGAATAAATTAGCAATAAAATACCGAAAACAGCATGTCGATATCTTCTTCCAATCCGGAGATATCTTAAAAAACGTGTTAAATGGGAGAAACTTTTATGCTTAACTTAACAGTAGTTATAAACCCACTAACTTAACTAATAATTGCATAGGTCTTACAAATTACATTAATTTACAATAACAATACATTGTAAATCATAAATTATAAAAAAAAATGCTCAGATACAATTGGCTTTTAACTACATAAATTAAAATTTATACTTACCTACTACCAATAATACACAAACTAAGTACCTAAGTAAATTCCAAAATAGTAATTACTGAGAAAAAACTAAGACTAATGGCGCCCAAGGTGCTCAAAATGTTGTCCATCATTTGCAATACAAGACAAAAGTCTCCGACGAGTGGATAAAACGGAAGCTTCAATTTCTGCTACTGGGATGCTTTGTATTGCATCTCGTATTCTTTGAATCATATTATCCCTTGTCGTAGGTCTATTAATAAAAACTATCTCTTTTATTCTTCCCCACAAATAAAAATCCAAACACGTTAGGTCGGGGGACCTTGCTGGCCAAGCAAATAGGCTTCCACGTCCTATCCACCTATCAGGATAGGTTTGGTCTAAGAAATTCCGAACACCTCTATAGTAATGTGCTGGGCACCCATCATGCTGAAAAATCATGTCTCGACGAGTTGCTAATGGTACGTCTTCTAAAAGTAGTGGCAATTGGTTCATTAGAAAATCTAAATAATTTTCTCCATTCAAATTTTCATTAAAAAAATATGGTCCAATTATTTGTCCACCTAGAATACCGCACCATACATTAACAGACCAACGACCCTGATGCCGAACCTCCTGCATCCAATGGGGATTCGTTTCAGACCAGTAATGCATATTATGGCGATTTACATGGCCATCACTACGAAATGTAGCCTCATCTGACCACATAATACTTGAAAGTAATTCGGGGTTGTCGTCTATCATATTTAGTAGCCAGTTACAATAATCCAGCCTGGTATCGAAATCTTCAGCATTTAAATGTTGGTGTAGGACAAGGTGATATGGATGCAATCTAAAATAGTAAATTTTGAGATAATTAAAATTTTGCAAAATGTGGAAAATATAAATATTTACAAACTATCATTCAAATATTGGATGAACTATAAAAATTATGGCGTATTCTAATTGCGAATAAAGTAAACGAATATGATTTACTAAAGTTACCTGTGGTCTCTTAAAATATTTTGGACAGTGGTTCGACTTATTCCCAAACTTCTGGCGATAGCTCTTGTGCTTAAATGGGGGTTTACATTTATAAACGCTAAAACGTTTATTACATTTTCCTCAGTGCGACCTATACGACGTCTTCGATGCAAAGGTAAATGCACACTTCCTGTCGTACGTAAACGTTGTGCGATTCGAATAAAAACTCGTCTACCGTGATGTCGTCTGTTGGGATACTGCTGTGCATATACTCTAGCAGCAACAGTGGCATTTCTCATACATTCAAAATAAACTGCCAACATGTCAAAAGCTTCTTCATTTGTAATAATCATATTTTTATATTTATATTAACGAATGTAATTAATTAAAAAGGTAACAACATAAACAATAGACACAATTACAACGCCATTAAAAGTTTTGACATTAGAAGCGATATTCATTTGTTAATCATAGCCTTGCTTGTAGGTATGTAAAGGGCAATTTATTTTATACTTATTACTGAAGTGTAATAATTTGACTGTTACTGATTAATCGACTTAGGTAATAGTTTCCTAATACTTTTCATCAGTCCTTGATTCATAAGATAAATGGTGGTACAATATACCTACTTACCTAATAATATAGTAACATAATAAGTCGAAATTAGAATATGCATAAAAGTTTCTCCCATTTAACACGTTTTTTAAGATATCTCCGGATTGGAAGAAGATATCGACATGCTGTTTTCGGTATTTTATTGCTAATTTATTCTTCTTTTATAATCTGATAATAAAACGGTATGTTTCTATTTAATATTTTTCAAGGAAAACTAGATTTAAAATAAAAATTAAATAGCGCCCTCTAGCAGGTACCAAACATATTAGGTTGCTTCGACATTATAACTCCTACATTGCCAGTAAAGAGCTGTTTACAACAAGACCAAATTTGTAAAGATCGGTTAAGCAGAACCGGACTTACAAGCACTTTTCCGTAACAAGGTTCCCACTCTCCCCTACCTCTTATTTTAAAAGATTGACCAAAACTTGTATTACAAAATATACGCATAATTTTATGAAGAATAAGATGATCGTATTTTGAATGCCTGTTAATTGGTAAAATTTTGTCAAATTTTCCTTTTTAAATTTTTCTGTTTAAATTGCGCCATCTAGCGGTAGACCTACAATTCTAAAAATAATTTCCAGGCTTTTCTCGAGGTCACTTTTGTCATAAAATTTTTTATCCCGAAGCTCTGACATAATCCGTTTCTGAGATATAGCCGACGGCCGTTCTTAGTTGGCCACCCGGTACAATTACAATTGAATGAAATTAAATACACGAAAAAATGAATCAAGAGCGATAAAAAGTTTAAAGTAATAAATTCTAGTAATAATATGAAATACAGTAAACTCTCTCTTAAGCAAAATCTCGGTCCAATGCTATTTAAATGCATTCATTTTTTACGAATTCTGAGAAAACTAATAAATACTTTTTAAAACTTACACCCAGAATGAAAGATTATTATTGCGGAGGACAGAAAGTCCCTTAGAATAAACAAAAAGTTTCTTGATAATGAAATATTCGAAATTAAAAATCACACTAACTTTTCTCTTGTTTTTTTTATCCCGTTATCTTATTAAAATAAACATTATATAAGTTTTCAGGGACTTTCGGCCCTCGGCAATAATGTAATATTCCATTCTGCGTTTAAATTTTTCAAAAATACTTATTAGTTTTCTCAGAATTCGAAAAAAATTAGTGGATTTAATTAGCATTTTACCAAGATTTTGCGCCTATCTCCTTAACGAACACCTCCTCTATACGGACGGTATTAAGGACAAAACTCATTTGCCGATAATATTGAACTTGTACTCTTCAACGGACACTCCCTTAAAATGATGTGTAAATTAAAAAAAATACATAGGTATTTTTTCCAAATATTTTAGAATACAAAACTACATATCTTTTATTATTTAAAATTAATACAGAGATGTCAACGAGTGATATTTGATACTGTTTAATTTATCAGCAGTAGGTAATAAAAATATGTTTCTTAAGTTTGATGTTTCTACTACATTCTTAACTGTTTAGCAAAATGTGGGATCCGTAATTAAAATATAATATGTGTGTCGGTCATTAAAAGAAACGTGACACCGTAACGTTGTTCTAATAATATTTAACATTGATATGTTGTGACTAAAAATTCTGCTTGAACTGAAATGTCTGCTTGAACATATCCAATAAAAATTTTATTTTCTTTTAAAAATGTTTCGGATTCAAGGGCGACTTGACTGTATGATAAAACAATAATTATACAAACAAAACAATTGTAATTATCAAGATTTTTGCTTGTAAACTCGTGGAGAAATACATCAAATTAATAGAGCTCGGGAAATATGCACTTAAAAAAACCTTAAATTATGCAAAAAACAGTTGAATAATTGAAATATGCACTAAAATATTATGCTTTTATACATTTATAAAAAACGCAATGATTGTTGGTGTATTGAAAGTAGGTATTTTATTTTACCTAGTCCAGGCTGTATCTTAGTCGATAGGAAAAATATTTTGATTCGTTTTTTACGATCTTACCGAAATACATTCGAACCCGCTTATTGGAATAGCATTCGTGCCAATCAAAAGTATTCCTATAACCGGGATATTCTAATAACCGATCATTGGTCGCTAGTAGAAACGTTTCCGGACCGCAAATTTCTATTCCTTAAACCGGGATATTCCTTTAAGAGGTATTCTAATAAGCGGGTTTGACTGCAGTATAGTTCATTAACGGTTTTTGCTCCAAATTTTAAAGAACGGATTGACGTGAAATTTAGCATACACATAGGTAACATGTCAAAGAAAAAAGTGAAAAGAAAACTTTGCCCTGGGGGGCGAGTTTCTCCTCTTCTCGGAGGTGAAAAATATACGTTCAAAATAAGTTCGGAAATGGATAAACTGACTAATTCTAAGCAACTTTTGTTATATAGAATTTTTTCACTAAGTTAATATTTTTTGAGTTATTTGCGAGTCAATATGTCAATTTATCATCAAAAAAACACTTTTATACGGTTTTTTTGCCAATAACTCAAAAAGTAAGTATGTTATCGGGAAAAACATTAAAAATATAGCTTATAAAGTAACAAAATTGATGTACGTATGAACTTTTTAGAATCAGTAGAAGCAAAGTTGTAGCTAATGTAAAACAGGAAACAGGTTCATATTCGTCAAATTTAAAAACGAATAATTTCACGTGAAATAACCAAAAAATGATAGCAACCAAAAAAATGATGCACTGTTCTGAGACAACTTATTAAAACTTTTTTAAAGTTTTAAAAAATATTTTTTATGTTTTCTAAAAAAGTTTCTAGCATCAAAATTAAGCAAGATACGCTCAAAATAAAGTAGGTCCTATTTTTGTTAAAAAAATTCGAAAAAGCACCCCCTAATTGGAATCTCATATGAAATTAATACTTACCGCTTCACAAGTTACTTAACTTATGTAATATTTATATGATCTGTATATCTTATATGATCGGCTCAAAGGGCTAATTTTTGAAAAAAAATTGGTTTTAAAGTAAAATTTTTTGCAGAAAAAAATGCTGTTTCAAAATGACATAAAATTTATTAGTGATACTAAAAATTACGAATAGTAAAAAATGTAGGTTTTGCTTTTCTGAATATTTAGGATTATGTGTTTTTCTTTGAGACAAATATTGGTTAAGATATGGCTGTTCAAAATTGGCTTACACAGTTGTTTAGTGACTAGTTCAATCCCTTTCAATTACATCCCCTTAAAATAAGCATTTTGAACCGATGAAGCTTACAGATCATATTTATAAACAATACATACACGAGTAAATCAACTTCTGAAGTGGTGACCATTAATTTCATTTCGGATGCTAATTAGGGGGTGAATTTTATAATTTTTTACAAAAAAAAAGGATCTTCATTTTGAGCGCAACTTCCTTAATTTAATGCTAAAACTGTTTTAACTTTTTTTTAAACACTACAAAAAAGTTGTAATGAGTGTTCCCCAAAAAGTGCTTTAGTTTTTGACAGTTCACGTTGAAATATTCAATTTGGAATTTGGCGTGTATGAATCTATTTTTCATTAGTTACAACTCTTCTTTTACTGGGTCTAGGGATCTCATTCATATGCACACCATTTTTTTTACTTTTTTATGGGCTATATTTTTCCTAAGAATGGTTTTTTCGATAAAATACTTACTTTTTGAGTTAATTGCCAAAAAACCGTTAAAAAATGTTTTTTTTTTGTTGAAAAATTAACATATTTACTCGCAAATAACTCGAAAAGTAACTAAGTGAAATAATGCTATAGAACAAAAGTTGCCTAGAATTAGTCAGTTAATCCATTTCCGGACTTATTTTGAACGTATATTTTTTCATCCCGAGACGAGGTAAAAGTCACCCCCATGGCAAGAGCACACATCGGCACAATATCAATGTGCTTCTTTGACATGTTACCTATGTGTATGCCAAATTTCATGTCAATCTAAGCGGTTTTTTAAAATTTATGGGTTTTGCAATATTTTACCGTCAGCGAACGGACTAATAGTAGAGGATCCGATATAAGGCCGATCTACATCGATCTATTTAATGGATAACGTGTGCGTGAAGTAACAATGTATTTTAAACGGGATTTACTTTTTCGCACTGTTTTTGACACACTTTCATATAATCAAATATCCTTAACTTTCGCGTTGTCATGGTGATGACATAATGAGCAATAAATTACAAAAAAAATTTGACAGTTTTGTGGTTTGAAAGAAATTAGAATGTTTAAATGTCAAAGTTCTAAAAATTGTAGAATAGGAATGAATTCCAGTGATGAAGAGTTACAGTTTTTTTATTTGTTTATCGTAGATAAAATATTGTATGAAACTGTGCGTGAAGTACTTTTTGCGAACTTACGCGATGTATAGCACTCGCTCCGTTGTCGCTTGTGCTCTAAACATCACGTGCATTCGTAAAAAGCGTACTTCACGAACTGTTTCATAAATAACTATTTTCATATATTAAAAAAAATGTTTCGACCCGGGTAGATATTATTCCAGATTTTCAGATTTCAGCACAGTGTTAGATGGTTGGGGCATATATGGAGAGCAGGTAGCGTAACAACTATAAACTCAATTTTACAATGGAAACCCGGAGTTAGAAGGAGACGCGGAGGAACTAGAATAAATGGTTACAGGAAGTAAAGGAAAATTTATATAGGGCAGGAATTAGGGACTAGCAGAAAAAGACAGAGGATAGAAAGAAATGGAGAAGCACAGTCAATAGTATCGAGTAGCAGACTGGGACTAATCTGCTCTAAAAAGATGGATCTAGATAGCTTTTTAGCGGCTCAACCCCACCTGGTGTATTTAGCCATTTAATTTTCTTAATACACATTATTATTGGTACATCAAAAATTAAAAGGACGGTGCCTGTAATAAAATCTAAAATTCAAAATTTAGTCAAGAAAAATAATAAATATTAAAATTTCCTATAAGTTCAAATTTATTTATTAAAATTTTTGATATAATTTTCATAAATAAATTACTTACTAATAACATTTTTTTAATTAATTCCAAAAAATCCATTTTGCAGCAATAATAAAATATTAGTATTTGTAAAATAAATATCAATCATATCATAAATAACACAGGTTTACAAAAAAAAACTAAATTTCGGACTATTTGACGAAACCATATGACAAGGGGGTTTTTGGGGTGGCTGATCACGAATCCGGGGTCCGCTTACCTCT
Organism: Diabrotica virgifera virgifera; assembly: GCF_917563875.1. Lineage (NCBI taxonomy): Eukaryota > Metazoa > Arthropoda > Insecta > Coleoptera > Chrysomelidae > Diabrotica > Diabrotica virgifera. The sequence goes on along the minus strand of NC_065451.1, from coordinate 80,826,409 downwards.
TTCACGCCAGGTAAAGGTCATTTAGGCCAAGGAATCAGGAGTCCGCTGACCTCTATCACGCCTAGTTCAAGGTCAAATCAACATAAATCGACCCAATCGCTCTGAAAATATAGGGGTTTTGGAGTCACTGATCATGAAAACTGCGGTCCGTTGAGCTCTACCACGTAAGGTAAAGGTCATTTCAAGGCCAAATCAGGACAAGTCCACAAAACTGATTTGACCTTGAAATGACCTTTACCTGTCGCGGTTGAGCTCAACGGACCCCAGTTTTGTGATCAGCGACCCCAAAAACCCCCTAATATACTTTTTCAGAGCGATCGTGTCGATTTATCTTGATTTGACCTCGAAATGACCTTGAGCTAGACGTGATAGAGGTCAGCGGACACAAATTCGTCATCAGCGACCACAAAACCCCCTAATATACTTTTTCAGAGCGACTGTCGGTTTATCTTGAGATGACCATTACCTGACGTGATCAGCGGACCCCGGATTCGTGACCAGCGACCCCAAAAACCCCCTAGTAATATGGTTTCGTCAAATATTCCGAAATTTATTTTTTTTGTAAACCTGTGTAATCAAAAGAATATCAGTCTTTTAATTTAAATAGACAACTGTAAAACATTAACATAAATTTTCAAAAGATCACACATTACGCTTAAAGTAAGAGGTAAATCAGCAGACGAGTCGTTGTGACTTCCAAAATATGACAACACCGCTGGAAGTGACAACGCACCTTGAACTACCCTATATATGGAAGCCATAACGTATGCTGTACGCTTCGGTATATACGTATATATATATACAAAATTTATTGTGGTAAATCCTTTCCCCTCAATAGGTAGACCCATTTTATAAGCCCCCCTTTTACCAAATACACAATTTTTAAAAAATAATTCCTAGTAGAAAAGATGGACGTCGGACAGTCTCTTCTGTATACCGGAAGTCACAACTTAACGTGCATCTATATATATATATATATATAAAGTAATTAGGTAATATTGACTGATACTATGTAGATTATAGTTTTGTTTTGGGGTTGCAGTCATTTATTTTTTAGGGGCAGGATAAGTAAAACTCTGTGTTATTACCTAGCTTTCGCAAAATATATTTGCTTCTTCAGGGTAAGCTGAAATGAGTATATTATAAATACAATGAAATTAAGTTAAAATACATTGTATAAAAAATAACAAAAAAGACTTACAACTTGAGGTTATTCCTAAACATTTTCACAAAACATAGTATATATATAATTCTTATTCTAATGTTATCCAAATAGCAATGTTTTAATTTTCAAAAATTCGATTTAATAATTTAGTTTTTAATTTTGATTAATGCCAGAAAGACACTCGAATAATGTCAAAAAGACACAAAAATCTGTTTATTTTATTTTAAGTTGAAAAGTTAGTATTAGATTATTTAATTAGTAATCAAAATATCAAAAACTACTACATATTTTAAATTATAGAGGATATAACTAGATATTTATATGCAGTAGTAGTTTATTTTATTTTAAGTTGAAAAGTTAGTATTAGATTATTTAGTGAGTAATTAAAAACTATTATATATTTTAAAATATAGAGGATATAACATATATTTAGTTTGCCAATTATGGTTTTGTTAATAAATTAAAGTGTTGCCAAATTTGAAGATTAAATTTATAAAATTTAGTCGAGGAATTTAATGTTCTTGATTTAAAATTGATATTTTGATTACTAATTAAATAATCTAATACTAACTTTTCAACTTAAAATAAAATAAACAGATTTTTGTGTCTTTTTGACATTATTCGAGTGTCTTTCTGGCATTAATCAAAATTAAAAACTAAATTATTAAATCGAATTTTTGAAAATTAAAACATTGCTATTTGGATAACATTAGAATAAGAATTATATATATACTATGTTTTGTGAAAATGTTTGGGAATAACCTCAAGTTGTAAGTCTTTTTTGTTATTTTTTATACAATGTATTTTAACTTAATTTCATTGTATTTATAATATACTCATTTCAGCTTACCCTGAAGAAGCAAATATATTTTGCGAAAGCTAGGTAATAACACAGAGTTTTACTTATCCTGCCCCTAAAAAATAAATGACTGCAACCCCAAAACAAAACTATAATCTATATATATATATATATATATATATATATATATATATATATATATATAAAAACATGAGATGTAGATCCTTGAAACACACTCAGTGATCAAAGGATCCAAGGTTAATGGTTTGACGACCACTCGTACGAAATCAAACAGATGAAATAGAGAATGTGGAAAAATCCCCTTACGAACAATTCACACATCCACCATTTCGGGTTGGGAAAAATTTTTCGAATAGAATCAAAGGTCCAAACACCAGTTCTTAGAACCTCTTCAACCTCTCTGGGCTTATCAATAAAGATGAGAGGTTGAATATCTTTAGACACATTCCAATCAAAAAACAACATTCGAGACCTAGACATAGAAGGTGCGTAAATCTACGGCAAGTCCGACAATGACAGTCTCAAGTTTTAATTCCCTAATTACTTAAAGTAAGTAAAATCTATGTTTAAAAACATGAGATGTAGATCCTTGAAACACACTCAGTGATCAAAGGATCCAAGGTTAATGGTTTGACGACCACTCGTACGAAATCAAACAGATGAAATAGAGAATGTGGAAAAATCCACAAAAAAAAAAAAAAAAAATTTTACTTACTTTAAGTAATTAGGGAATTAAAACTTGAGACTGTCATTGTCGGACTTGCCGTAGATTTACGCACCTTCTATGTCTAGGTCTCGAATGTTGTTTTTTGATTGGAATGTGTCTAAAGATATTCAACCTCTCATCTTTATTGATAAGCCCAGAGAGGTTGAAGAGGGCGAAACACATTTCTAAGAACTGGTGTTTGGATCTTTGATTCTATTCGAAAAATTTTTCCCAACCCGAAATGGTGGATGTGTGAATTGTTCGTAAGGGGATTTTTCCACATTCTCTATTTCATCTGTTTGATTTCGTACGAGTGGTCGTCAAACCATTAACCTTGGATCCTTTGATCACTGAGTGTGTTTCAAGGATCTACATCTCATGTTTTTAAACATAGATTTTACTTACTTTAAGTAATTAGGGAATTAAAACTTGAGACTGTCATTGTCGGACTTGCCGTAGATTTACGCACCTTCTATGTCTAGGTCTCGAATGTTGTTTTTTGATTGGAATGTGTCTAAAGATATTCAACCTCTCATCTTTATTGATAAGCCCAGAGAGGTTGAAGAGGGCGAAACACATTTCTAAGAACTGGTGTTTGGATCTTTGATTCTATTCGAAAAATTTTTCCCAACCCGAAATGGTGGATGTGTGAATTGTTCGTAAGGGGATTTTTCCACATTCTCTATTTCATCTGTTTGATTTCGTACGAGTGGTCGTCAAACCATTAACCTTGGATCCTTTGATCACTGAGTGTGTTTCAAGGATCTACATCTCATGTTTTTAAACATAGATTTTACTTACTTTAAGTAATTAGGGAATTAAAACTTGAGACTGTCATTGTCGGACTTGCCGTAGATTTACGCACCTTCTATGTCTAGGTCTCGAATGTTGTTTTTTGATTGGAATGTGTCTAAAGATATTCAACCTCTCATCTTTATTGATAAGCCCAGAGAGGTTGAAGAGGGCGAAACACATTTCTAAGAACTGGTGTTTGGATCTTTGATTCTATTCGAAAAATTTTTCCCAACCCGAAATGGTGGATGTGTGAATTGTTCGTAAGGGGATTTTTCCACATTCTCTATTTCATCTGTTTTATATATATATATATATATATATATATATATATATATATATATATATATATATATGTTCGGAAAGATTTCCGCGATCAGGTAAATGAAAATTACTAAGTTCTCGGGAAGAACCGCGTTGAGAATTTATAACTCGACGTTTCGGCACCCTTTTTGGAGCCATTATCAAGAGGGGTATGGTTCCGTTCGAGTTCGGGGTCTCAATCTGCCTACTCCTCAGTGTCACTCGACACACTCGAGACAACCTTGTTGCCTCAGATTTTGGCAACGTCGCTTTCAGTTTGCATTGGGTATTAGGTCGTGAAATATAAAAATATGCGCTGTCGGTACCGTAACAAGGCAGTTAAAAAGTTTATGATATAATTTGCAGCTTACGATTTAAAATTGTTGCCCTTATACCGGGTGTCCAGAAACTCTACCGACAAACGAAAAAAGAAGATTCCTCAGATAATTTTAAGATAATTTAACCCAATTCACTTAGTCCGAAAATGGCGCTTTGAAGATGGCGTCTTGTAATTAGTTTTTCTTAAATACCGCCAGAACGCTTCTATTTAGAAAAACGAAAATTATTACGCATATTTATCATCCAGATATAAATCCATTCCATTCATTGTGAATTTCCAGTACCGGTCGTAGGCGCCCGTTTTGGATACGGCAACGGTTATTTTATCCCATGCCTTTTTTGTATTTAATTTTTAAGCATTTCTGACTATGGATTATTAAATTGTGAGTTATTCTAGTACTAAAAGGTACTCTAGCTTTAAGTCCATAGAATATACCATTTTCTAGAAAAATCGATTTGAAAATTTTTCTTTTCTTGAATTAAAAAAAATTAAAAAAACTATTTAGAAAACGAAAACTGGTACGTTTGTTTATATAGAGATGAATCGGTTTCATTAATTGCAAATTTTTAGTACCGGTCATATGCGTCCGTTTTGGGTAGGTCAACGGTTATTTTATCACATAACTTTTTTGTCTTTAATTTTTAAGCATTTTTGACACTAGATTATTAAATTATGAGGTATTCTGGTACTAAAAGTTACTCTTACTTCAAGTTGGTAAAATACACCGTTTTGTTAAATTCATTTCAAATTCAAAAAACGAAAAATTTTCAAATAAATTTTTCTAGGAATCGATGTGTCCTACCGACTTAAAGCAAGAGTACCTTTTAATTCTAGAATACCTCACAATTTAAAAATCCAGAGTCAAAAATACTTAAACGATAAAGACAAAAAAGTTATGCTGTAAAATAACCGTTGCCCTACCCAAAATGGACGCTTATAACCGGTACTAAAAATTCACAATGGATGGAATCGATTTATCCCTGGAAGATGAATAGGCTTACCAAATTTCTTTTTCTAAATAGAAGCGTTTTGGAGGTATTTAAGAAAAACTAATTACTAGATGCCATCTTCCAAGAGCTCTAGCTCCCTTAGGAAGCATTTTCGGACTAGGTGAATTGGGTTAAATTGTCTTAGGAAAATACCTGAGGAATCACCTGTCTTCGTTTGTAGGTAGAGTTTCGGGACACTCTGTATAAACAAGTTCTATAAGAGAGAGAGAGAGAGTATGCCGGAATAAAAATATGTTAGCTGGTCGCATAGGAATTAATAAAAATTACAAACAGAATATTAGTAATCATGGAGCGTATGTAATACTTAAGTAGTTATTATAATATGGAACTGAACAAGTCTATGCCCCAAATGATCATGAAGACGAAAGGATAGGAAAATTCTAACCAGTCATTAATTTAATTCTAAAAAATAAAAAATTCATTATATTATGTGACTTTATTACAAAAGTAAGAACATAAATGATTTTTTCTGTAACAGCAGTAGGAAAAAAAATAACAGTTATGACAGAGGATAAACACTGATATACTATCGAAATTACAGAAAGTTGAAAAACACTAAAATGAACCTGAATGGCTTAACTCAAATAAAAAAAACTAAAACCAAAATAAATATCTTTATGTGGGTGACATGCAAACGGGAGTCAATCTAAGTAAATTTCGTATAGGAATTTATCATTGAACAGTTAGTAATAGCAACAGTTTCAAAAATCTCAAAAATGAAACAACAAAACCCTATCCAACATCAGAAGTTTACTACTTCTGCTCTGAAAGAAAAACCCGTATTCTGACATTAAAATGTTTGAATAGAAATGACAACAGTAATATTTCAAGCAAAAAAAATATAGGACGATAAAATGAGAAGCCAACAAAAATACATTGACAAGACATGAAACGAACAAAATAACTGAAAATAAGATCTTGATAGATGGCGATGTAAAGAAAACACGGGAAATACATATCATCGAAGTAGCCTTATTTGGTCAATAATCACCAGATTAATATCCTTATGGGTAATTTGCATGTTTGTACTTATTTGTTTACGATTTTTTCTAGCCCTTCAACTGATGCGTTATCTTTCCTGATCCTCATATATTTAGGTTTCTTAATATTAGGATTCAGTCCACAACGCTGACTCACTTCTGTATCTTTATTGATTATGTCTTGTAAGCCTTCTAGCTAGACTATTAGTAAATGACGGTATCATCTTAAACGAAAAAACAGAATTTGCAAGCAAAAAACCGTGGTGGTTGCAGTAATAATTACGTTTCTGAATCGCAAACCCTTACAGCCTGTGTAATGGATTCAAAAAACGTTGTCCCCAAATTAAATGTTAAGGAACAAGAGTCTTCGACAAAACGAAAGATGTATAGCATTTACATTTACGTTAATTTTGGTAATTCTTACTTAAAAAACCATAAGAGATAGGGTATAAACTATGCATGTAGCGAAAGAATGCGAACAATCTCTATATTTCTTATTAAGCATAGAACGATGGTAAATAATAATACGATTGCTTCAAAGCATATTTTAAGACCCAAAAATTTTGACGATCTCAAGTGCTCCAAGAATTTTATATGTCAAAAATGAATAACCATTTTCAATTTCGTTGCAACGCGAAACTACAGGCGCATCATATTCTAGTCCAATCAGAGAGCGCTGCAAGCGCCTCTACAGGTTTCGAAACTTATTAGTCTCTCATCAGGAGGCACATATATGCTGCTCTCTCTGACCCAACTAGGACAAACCCCGGCGTGCAGTCACGAATTGCAACGAACGAAATGGCAGGGATGCCCTAGCGGCAACTGCTACCAAAAGACTAAGTTTTCAACCTAATAGCACATAAAACAACACCAAAAATGTTGCTCCACATCCTACCAGATTGAAAATAATGGGAACCTTCTCTGGTTACACCTCCGAGGCTTCTAAAATTTGCAAGCCATAACGGATGCTGAGACTAAGGAAGATGAGGGAATTTTACAATTTATAATTCACGTCTCATCTGCTCAGCGCGGTAAAGTTCCAACGAGAATGGTTCCCTTCGTACTTTAATTAGAGTAAACATGTAAATCAAAAATGAATAACCATTTTCAATTTCGTTGCAACACAAAACTACTTAGTCTTTAGTTTTATATGTATATAATAGTTTTAAAAAGACCTTCAGTTCTCCTACTCGTATTATCGCGTTGCACTTGGGTACGTACCTAAAACTATGTTGCTATGAACACCTCCATTTAATACTAAAAGAATCAGCTGATTTTACGTGTACAATAGAAAGACAAATACAGGAATTGGCCAAGGGCTATAAATACATAATTTGAAAACGTTGCTGACAAATGGTTGGAGTTTCTCTCGCTAACAAAGATATTCAAGAACAAAAATTACCAAAGCTCGTACTACTTGTGAGTGATATTAAAATATTCTGAGAAGAAAGTATTAAAATTTGTGTGAAGTGTCAGAAGACGTTTGAGAGCAATATTGATAATGTTGAAACATAAAAATTTAGTTAACTATGCTCTAGCATTAGCCATTATTTTTAACAGAAGACGAATAGGTGATGTTCAGTATTTAAAAATTCAGCAATCTAGTAACGAAAGATAAACGGACTTCAGTGATTTTGAAAATGTTTTAACTGAAGGAGAAAAGGCACTTACGAGAGGACACAAAATTCCAGTGTGTTCTGGTAAAGGTTCTTGAGCTGTTGTTATTTTACTTCCAAAAATGTTGCAAGGTTTCATAGAAACTTTAATAAAACATAGACATAAATACATGTCTGACGTCGTCCTTCGTTAATAACTATAATATGTTTGCAGTTCCAGGCAGTAAGCTAAAATGGAACAAAGGGGATGTTTCGATCCGTAAATTGACAAGCAAAATGAATTTAACAAACCCTGAAGCTATATCAAGCAACAAATTACGCAAAAATATTCCAACAGTAGCACAAATTTTAAGTATGTCCAAAAATCGAACTAAAGAATTTGCCAAGTTTATGGGGCATGACGAAAAAATGCATGATGAATGATATGAATTACCTGCTGATATTTATCAAACCGTAAAATTGTCAAAATTTTTAATAGTAATGGAAAGGGATTCTCTTCCTTTAGAATATAAAGGAAAATCGCTTAAAGAACTCGATTTTCACCACGATTTAGAAATGCGGAAGAAAATAAAAAAAGCAATCTTCAAATACGAATATTAATTTTCCAAGTGTTGCAGGTATACAAGAAGTTAAAAAAAGAAAAGCGTTGGTTGCAAAAGATAACGTTCTGTCTCAAACAAGTAAAGAATTTAAAACGGACAGTGACGATAAGTACTATCCAAATAAAAAACTCCTCAAATCATAAAAACACCAAGCACGGGAAGATTCCGAATGCGATTCATATGTGCCTCCACAAATAAGAAATATTAAAAAACAAACCTTTTAAGAGAACACTTCTTAAATTATATTCAAGATGGCGTATATCCATCTAGATAAAAAAGTGAATTCCAATATTATAAAATCAAAAATTCAACATCTTATAAAAGTGAAATAAAATATGTATGGCATATGTAAGTTTTTTATATGATGCTTAAGTGAAAATATAGAAATATTTTTTTTTTTACTTTTTGTTGCTATTTTTATAATTTTTTTTTATTCTTAGATATAATAAACATCTAACCAACGCCTCAATTAAAGGGTTTGACATTTAAAAAAAAACATAATGAAATCATTTTTGTAGAAGAAAAAAATTAAATAGGTACCTAAAACCTAGTTTTGAATTTTTCTCAAAATTTTTTGAGATCAGGATAAAAAGACCATTACACAAATTGTAAATTTTTTTATCGCCCACAGATTTTGCGTTGAATCTTTTTAAACGATGCAATGTTTAGCCAGAAAATTCAGAAAACCATTTTCGCCCTTAAAACCACCCCACCTTCACCACCTTATAAATTATTTTCGTACACTTTGCTGTAAGAATACGTTTTGTTGGAACATTTTTACAGCTATGTATACTAATTCACTGGTTTTTAATTAAAATTTTTAAATAAACCGTTGACACTTTTTTCTGTGAGATAGGTAATATGTTTACTGCAAATAATAAATTTTATCGTTAAGAGCCTTTATAATTTTACTGTATAAGAGCAATAATTCACACAAAATAATTTGGCTTAGCTTAATTTATTGCTAAATTCTAGCTTTGGAATATCCACTAAAAAAAAATTTTTATACATATAATCCAAACAAACCATGTTCATATCTTAAGCTTATTTAAAACATCAAAAATAACCATCCTTTATTTTTAATGTAAACAACAATAGAACATGTGAACAAATTCCCACTATTTCTTTACCTATATCCGTAATAAATACCTATACTACCTCTCGCTGTGCACCAAATTTCGACCCACTCAATCCTTTATTCATTTTCGAATATTTGGCAACGCCGTCTGAGGCAACAACGTACCGGCTTTCATTCTTAGTCATATATAGTTGTGAGGCGACAGCGCATTGGATTTAATCGTAAATTTATATATAAAAAAAACATTTAAAATCGTTTCCCCTCTTTAGAGATTCTTAATTAGAAAGTTCCCCTCATTGTATATATGCATATATTTTTTGAAAAAAAGAACTACAAAAGGGTGAGGCGAGGTCGTCATAGTTTTCACCGCGAGGCGACAACGTACCTTTTATCGATATATATATATATATATATATATATATATATATATATATATATATATATATATCCTCCTGTTATGTCTATGTCTCGGATGTTGTTTTTTTGATGGAATGTGTCTAAAGATATTCAACCTCTCATCTTTACCGATGAGCCCACGGAGGTTGAAGAGGGCGAAACACATTTCTAAGAACTGGTGTTTGGATCTTTGATTCTATTCGAAAAATTTTTCCCAGCCAGAAATAGTGGATGTGTGAGTTATTCGTAAGTGGATTTTTCCACATTCTCTATTTCATTTGTTTGATTTCGTACGAGTGGTCGTTAAACCAGTACCTGTGGATCTTTTGATCACTGAGTGTGTTTCAAAGATCTACATCTTTTGTTTTTTCATAAACATTATCTTACTTACTCTAAAGTAATTAGGGAATTAAAACTTGAGACTGTCATTTTCAGGTTGGGCGAAGATTTACGCTCCTGTTATGTCTATGTCTCGGATGTTGTTTTTTTGATGGAATGTGTCTAAAGATATTCAACCTCTCATCTTTACCGATGAGCCCACGGAGGTTGAAGAGGGCGAAACACATTTCTAAGAACTGGTGTTTGGATCTTTGATTCTATTCGAAAAATTTTTCCCAGCCAGAAATAGTGGATGTGTGAGTTATTCGTAAGGGGATTTTTCCACATTCTCTATTTCATTTGTTTATATATATATATATATATATATATATATATATATATATATATATATATATATATTTCATTTGTTTTATATATATATATATATATATATATATATATATATATATATATATATATGTATATATAAAAGGAGCACTCGTAAGTGTAGGGTTTTATCGGTCAAGTGGGTGAAAAAAGAGACAAAGAATTCGGCTACTTCATCTATTTATTGAAGACGTTTCGTCTACTGCTCAGTAGACATCATCAGTTCATCTACAAAAAGAGTGTTATAAGAAACAACATCCAAAGGAGAGGTAAAAAAGCACTAGCGTTACCTTAAAAAGACATGTAGCAATAGATAAGTTGTACATAGTAAAAAATCTTATCCATGAACCAATGCAATGTAAAAGTATATAACATTTAAATGTATAGTTAATATTTAAAAACTTTAATACAGCTAAAGACAAGACCATGTGGTAACAGTCACATATAAAAAACAAGTGAAAAAAGCCGGCTTGCTTTTTTAATGTCAAGGATGAACCAAGAAAAAACCAGATTCGCACTTCCAGAATTAGTAGTATTTAAGCATACTTCATTTTAACTTTAGGTAACATCATTACAGGATTTGAATGCTAATGTGCAAAATTGAAAATTTAAAGTTTAATAGTTACCAACAGGTCGATAATCTGAGTCCACCAGGCACACAAAAGCAAATGGAGTTTGAAATATCAGGTCTAAACTGACATCTCGCCAAGAGGCAGGCAACCTTGAAAATTTTAACAAAGAGTGACTGACAGCTGCATTGCAGCGCGCTATAATTCAAATTGATGTAATAAAACAGTTGGAAAAGTGTTTAAAAAGTGAAAATAATATCAAGAAGTAATCAAGGGATGTACACTATACCTCGTGGACAAGAATCACAGTATATTTTAAACACGTGAGGGCAAATCACACAATTCTATTGAAAAGTGCCTACGTCAGTACTGGTTATTCAGTAACCAACAAATATATAAAATAGTACAATATTATAATTTCCATATATCGCAGCTCAATGTGCAGACGAAAAAATGCAAAAATATAAGAAAATTCATAAATTAGTTTAACAAATTGTAATTTATAATTCATATCAGTAATGCAAAATTTTATACCCAAAATTTAGTCTAAGACTAAAACACCCTTGTCCCCTTTTGAACAAGTTAATGTGGTCTACCACATACCTTGTGCTGAATGTGACGCATGTTATGTAGGGCAGACAAAGCGAGCTTTAAAATCACGTTTAATTTCACACCGTAGTGATATCACTTTGAAAAAACCAACATGTGTCTTAGCCCAACATGCAATAGATACAAAACATAAGATGGACTTTGATGAAACCAAGATCCTTTGTAATGAACGCAACCTCTCGAAAAGACAGTTCTTAGAGATGTGTTTCATATTGAAGACTTCTAATGTACTTAACAAGAGAACTGACATCAGTAACTTGAGTCAAATATACCATGCATTGATTTTGCATAATTAGTTGGTATTATTACACTCAAATTATAATATTGTAAAAAAGTTTTTTGTGGTTTTTTCAAGCTTTTCCCACTTTTTTAATAATAACAGTTTACTTAATAGATTTAACATTTAAAAAAAAAAATAAATAAATAAAAATTTCCATAGAATAAAATTTTGCATTACTGATATGAATTATAAATTACAATTTGTAAACTAATTTATGAATTTTCTTATATTTTTGCATTTTTTCGTCTGCACATTGAGCTGCGATATATGGAAGTTATAATATTGTACTATTTTATTATATTTGTTGGTTACTGGATAACCAGTACTAACGTAGGCACTTTTCCATAGAATTGTGTGATTTGCCCTCACGTGTTTAAAATATACTGTGATTCTTGTCCACGAGGTATAGGGTACATCCCTTGATTACTTCTTGATATTATTTTCACATTTTAAACACTTTTCCAACTGTTTTATTACATCAATTTGAATTATAGCGCGCTGCAATGCAGCTGTCAGTCACTCTTTGTTAAAATTTTCAAGGTTGCCTGCCTCTTGGCGAGATGTCAGTTTAGACCTGATATTTCAAACTCCATTTGCTTTTGTGTGCCTGGTGGACTCAGATTATCGACCTGTTGGTAACTATTAAACTTTAAATTTTCAATTTTGCACATTAGCATTCAAATCCTGTAATGATGTTACCTAAAGTTAAAATGAAGTATGCTTAAATACTACTAATTCTGGAAGTGTGAATCTGGTTTTTCCTTGGTTCATCCTTGACATTAAAAAAGCAAGCCGGCTTTTTTCACTTGTTTTTTATATGTGACTGTTACCACATGGTCTTGTCTTTAGCTGTATTAAAGTTTTTAAATATTAACTATACATTTAAATGTTATACAGTGCTAGTCAAAAGTCCGTACCCCCCCTCGTATCTTTTGAACGGTTATACCTATAATAGTGAAATTTGGAGGGAAGAAATAAAAGGACGTAAGCTTCTTAACTAGTCATGACAGGTGACGTAATAGTGACAGATGACTTTACAGCGCCACTCTGACAGATAATTTTAAATGAGACCTTATGACAAGTGATACATCGTTTGAAAGGTATTGAAAATGCCTATTCAGACATACTAATTTTGTTTGAGTTTAAGCAAATTTTGATGAATGAATGAAATAAATATAAAATTGTACTTTCGCATTTAATTAATAAAAATTCTAAATTCCGCCTATGATTACTTGTCAAAAAGGTTGATGTTGTCGTAAAACTACTAGAGAATTGAAAAACGTCAACTTTTTTGACAAAAAAAACCATAGGCGGACATTTGAATTTTTATTAATTAAATGCGAATCTACAATATTATATTTATTTAATTTATTCACCAAAATCAAAATCCACTTAAACCCAAAAAAATTAGTATGACTGAATAGGTATTTTAAGTACCTTTCAAACGAGGTATCACTTGCCATAAGGTTCCATTTAAAATTATCGGTCACAGTGGCTCTGTAACGCCATCTGTCACTATTACGTCACCTGTCATGAATAGTTAAGAAGCTTATGTCCGTTTATTTCCTCCCTCCAAATTTCACTATTATAGGTATAACCGTTCAAAAGATAAGAGGGGGGGTACGGACTTTTGACTAGCACTGTATACTTTTACATTGCATTGGTTCATGGATAAGATTTTTTACTATGTACAACTTATCTATTGCTACATGTCTTTTTAAGGTAACGCTAGTGCTTTTTTACCTCTCCTTTGGATCTTGTTTCTTATAACACTCTTTTTGTAGATGAACTGATGATGTCTACTGAGCAGTAGACGAAACGTCTTCAATAAATAGATGAAGTAGCCGAATTCTTTGTCTCTTTTTTCACCCACTTGACCGATAAAACCCTACACTTACGAGTGCTCCTTTTATATATATATATATATATATATATATATATATATATATATATATATATATATATAGACATATATATATATATATATATATATATATATATATATATATATATATATATATATATATATAGTGATTTTTTGAATAACGGCAATTCGGTCAGATGAAATAAAACTCTATTTGTTCTAGGTCTCAATATTTCGTCACTATTTGGTGACTTCTTCAGGAGAAAACTGTAAATTTATTAAGATTAGATATGGACAAAAGACAAAACATTTCATTACTTACAACTATAAGAGTGATAATTTAAATTCGTTTAACATATTATATTGAACATTGACTTGAGAAATGACTGATGTTATTTTGACATATATTTGGGAGTTATGGTAACTGCAATATATTTTATGTTAATAGAATGGTGTCTAATATTGAAAAAAAATTTTTAGTGAATACGTCAAAGTAAACAAGAGAAAGTATTTGCGAAATTTTAAGGTGGAAAGGTAATAGTAGACAAATCAAAAAGGACTTAAAGTATTTTAAATTGACTATAAAACGTAATTGATGGTACGTAATGAGTTAGTGTAAGACTGGTATTCAGAACTTGAATAAAAATAAGATAGCTTCATTGTTAGTAGATTAATTGAGTAATTTGTTTGTATTTTTTAAATTTTGGGAAAGAATGTTATGAATTACTTAAAATATTACAGTAGATATTACTCAAATGGTTAGTGTCAGTCTTATAATTAATTGATTCTGGAGTTTTGTTAATATGTACCATCTCAAGGAAGAGTCGTTTTTTATAGTTGTCAACTTGTTCCAAAATTTTTACATTATTAAAATCAAATTTATGTCCTGTGTTTAAGTGGTGATCTACTAAGGCACAACAGTTTTTTCTTATGTTGCAGTCACTTTTATGTTGAGTGACGCGTTGCTTAAGCCACTGTTTACTTTGACCAATATAACAACCTTGACATTCAATGCAGTTTATTTTGTAAATTATGTTGCTCTTTAATGTATTTGGAGTATTAGCTTTAGTTTTTGAGAACAACATTGAATTTAGAAGTGGATTGTACTTAATTAATTTGATGTTGGGAAAAATTTTGAAAAGTGGGACAATTTGGTCTGTTAAATTTTGGACATAAGGTATTTTTTTGTAAATAACTGGCTGTGGATTATTAATCAAAGGTCTATTAGATGAGTTGGTGTTATAAATAAGTTTTTTTAAAATGTGTTTTGGGTAGCCATTGTTCAAAAACATTTCAAAAAGTTTATTAAGATTGATATCTAAGAAACTTCGATTACAAATTGTCGTTATCCGATTTTTCATGGATATGATTGTGTTAAATTTTTGATTTCTAGGATGATTCGAATAATAATTTATAAATCTGCCGGATGCAGTATCTTTTTGATACCAATCTAATACGATTTTGTTATCATTTGTTCTTATGACTTTGGTATCTAAAAAAGGTACACTATTTTGATTTTCATATTCGACAGTAAACTGAATATTTTGATGAAGTGAATTAAATATTGTTTTTACTGTCTCGACGTGGTTAAAGGGTACACTGCATATTATATCATCAACAAATTTATAAATAAATGCTAGTGAAAACGGCAATTTTGAGATTCCAAGATCTATTAAATGGTCTAGAATAATTGTTGCTAGTATAGGGCTTATAGGACTGCCCATTGGAGTTCCAAATATTTGTTTATAGAATTTATCATCAAAACAAAAATATGTGTTATCAAATAAGAAGGTTATTAATGATAGGAAGTCTTTTCTGGATAAAGATGTGAATTGTTCTATTTTAGACCATTTTTCTTGTATGATTTCAATTATCAACTTAATAGGAATGTTAGTAAACAATGACACTACATCTAATGAGATTAAAACATAGTTATCTGGTAGCTGAAGTCCATTTATAGAATTTACAAAAGAAAATGTATCTTTTGTATTAAAACTTGGCTCATGCTCAAATGTTTGTTTAAGTATATCTCCCAAGAATTTGGACAAGTTGTAAGTTGTGGAGTTTATAGTACTGACAATTGGACGTAATGGTATATTAATTTTATGTATCTTTGGTAAGCCATATAATTTAGGTATGTCAGAGTTGTAAATGGTTAGTTCTTTGGCTTGTTGTTCTGTAAGTTTATTTTGATTTTTTAAAGTTTTTATTAATTTATTATGTGTAGTTTGAATAGAGATAGTTGGATCATTGTTGATTTGTGTGTATGTTGTGTTATCTTGGAGAAGAGTATTCGCTTTTTGAATGTAATCTAATTTGTCCATTGCGACAGTACATCCTCCTTTATCTGCAGGTAGAATGTATAAGTTAGGGTGATTTTTAAGAAACTTTTTTGTTTTATAAAATGTTTTTTTAAGATGAGACAAGTTTATGGTGTTAGGATTTTGAATAAAATTTGTTGTTATATTGGTTACTTTAGCTCTCAGTAAATCTTTAGATGTAGTTGTAAATAGTAAATCCAATGGGCAGTCCTATAAGCCCTATACTAGCAACAATTATTCTAGACCATTTAATAGATCTTGGAATCTCAAAATTGCCGTTTTCACTAGCATTTATTTATAAATTTGTTGATGATATAATATGCAGTGTACCCTTTAACCACGTCGAGACAGTAAAAACAATATTTAATTCACTTCATCAAAATATTCAGTTTACTGTCGAATATGAAAATCAAAATAGTGTACCTTTTTTAGATACCAAAGTCATAAGAACAAATGATAACAAAATCGTATTAGATTGGTATCAAAAAGATACTGCATCCGGCAGATTTATAAATTATTATTCGAATCATCCTAGAAATCAAAAATTTAACACAATCATATCCATGAAAAATCGGATAACGACAATTTGTAATCGAAGTTTCTTAGATATCAATCTTAATAAACTTTTTGAAATGTTTTTGAACAATGGCTACCCAAAACACATTTTAAAAAAACTTATTTATAACACCAACTCATCTAATAGACCTTTGATTAATAATCCACAGCCAGTTATTTACAAAAAAATACCTTATGTCCAAAATTTAACAGACCAAATTGTCCCACTTTTCAAAATTTTTCCCAACATCAAATTAATTAAGTACAATCCACTTCTAAATTCAATGTTGTTCTCAAAAACTAAAGCTAATACTCCAAATACATTAAAGAGCAACATAATTTACAAAATAAACTGCATTGAATGTCAAGGTTGTTATATTGGTCAAAGTAAACAGTGGCTTAAGCAACGCGTCACTCAACATAAAAGTGACTGCAACATAAGAAAAAACTGTTGTGCCTTAGTAGATCACCACTTAAACACAGGACATAAATTTGATTTTAATAATGAAAAAATTTTGGAACAAGTTGACAACTATAAAAAACGACTCTTCCTTGAGATGGTACATATTAACAAAACTCCAGAATCAATTAATTATAAGACTGACACTAACCATTTGAGTAATATCTACTGTAATATTTTAAGTAATTCATAACATTCTTTCCCAAAATTTAAAAAATACAAACAAATTACTCAATTAATCTACTAACAATGAAGCTATCTTATTTTTATTCAAGTTCTGAATACCAGTCTTACACTAACTCATTACGTACCATCAATTACATTTTATAGTCAATTTAAAATACTTTAAGTCCTTTTTGATTTGTCTACTATTACCTTTCCACCTTAAAATTTCGCAAATACTTTCTCTTGTTTACTTTGACGTATTCACTAAAAATTTTTTTCAATATTAGACACCATTCTATTAACATAAAATATATTGCAGTTACCATAACTCCCAAATATATGTCAAAATAACATCAGTCATTTCTCAAGTCAATGTTCAATATAATATGTTAAACGAATTTAAATTATCACTCTTATAGTTGTAAGTAATGAAATGTTTTGTCTTTTGTCCATATCTAATCTTAATAAATTTACAGTTTTCTCCTGAAGAAGTCACCAAATAGTGACGAAATATTGAGACCTAGAACAAATAGAGTTTTATTTCATCTGACCGAATTGCCGTTATTCAAAAAATCACTATTTAGCACAGTACGGTCGAAAATATTTGTACAAATATATATATATATATATATATATATATATATATATATATATATATATATATATATATATATATATATATATACATATACATCCCGCTATCATTATGTCATCTTTTCATGTTGCAGTCATTTGGCATCACCAAGAAATACTATCATTTTCGAATTTTAATTCGTGTATGTTTGTTGAGCGCATTTTTTAACGCCCTGTATCGTTCTCAGTTTTCTAAAATTTTAATTTTAAAAATTTAAATTATATACAAAAATTTTTACACTTCATAACCATTTTGACTTCCACCACATAAAAATGTGTATTTCCCATCATTTTGCCGCTTTTCGACGTTGCCACGAGTTAAAAATACCGATCTTTTGAGGACAGGTAGAAAAGGTCTATTGTATACTTAGAGGATGGAATATTTTGGTAAAATATTCCATCCTCTCAGATTATAAACTACATAAAAGGTAGGTTCTTTACCTGTTCAGCTGGATTACCAAGCAAGGGTCTAAATATTTTACGAGTTGAATTGTGTTTATTTGATTTCATCTGTTAAATTAAAATTTCTCATACCGACTTAAAATATTTGTTTGAAAAATTCATTTTATATTTTCGTTTAATTTACTTAGGGTTTTTGGTCAGAATTTTGAAGAAACGCTTGGTTTGACATAAAATTTGGGACACGTACCTATAGCTAATATGTTAAAGAAAAAAAGTGATATTGTGCCGATATGTGCTTTTGATCTGGAGGTGAGTTTCGTCGGTTATAGGGTATGAAAACAAATACGTTCAAATAAGTCCGGAATTGGATAAACTGACTAATTCTAAGCAACTTCTATTTTATAGCGTTTTTCACTAAGTCAATACTTTTAGAGATATTTGCGAGTGAATATGTTCATTTTTCAACAAAAAAAAAACGTTTTTATACGGTTTTTCGCAAATAACTCAAAAAGTAGGTACTTTATTGAAAAAAAATTAGCAAATAGTAAATATAGCTTATAAAAAAGTGAAAAAATGGTATATGTGTCAGGTCTGTAGACCCAGTAGAAGCAGAGTTATTGCTAAGCTTTGTTTTAAAACCAAGAGGAGTAGGTAAACGAAATGGCAGATTCACACCCAAGAAAGTCACTAGAAATATCATCAGATAAATCTTCTTTTTTGGTTGATCATATCGGCCTTTGACGGTAATCTTGACTAAAAATCTAAAAATAAAAGGAAGAACGCAGAAAATACAAAAATTGCTGATAAAATAAATAAACTAACCTATGAAATGCCAATAGTGTCAAAATTTGATATGAGTAAAATTGCCTGAGGTTGTACCAATTACAAACAAGGTGTACGGCGCGGGAAATTTGAATGACTCCTCTTGTTTAAAAACAGACTATAGTGAAAAATAAGCTCTTATATCTCAAATTCCAAATCGAATATTTTAACGTGAAATAAAAAAAATGAAACACTTTTCTGGGAAAACTTATTACAACTTTCTTAAAGTGTTTAAGAAAACGTTTATTTTTATTTTTTTTTTAAGTTTCCAGCAGCAAGAGTAAGCAGGTTACGCTCAAAATACAGTTGTTCCTTTTTTTTTTGGTTAAAAATATTCTAAAAACTCCCTCTAATTAACAGCCCAAATGGAATTAATCGTTACCACTTCACAAGTAACTTTATGTATTGTTTGTGTTTGTTAGTTTCATCAGTTCAAAGTGCTTATTTGTGGAAAAATTTGGTTTTAAAGTAAATTTTTTTAAATCTTTAATTTTGAAAAAAAGACTTTTGTCAAAATAACTTAAAAATTATTAGTGATACCAAATATCTTAAAGAGTAAAAAATGTAGGTGTTGCTTTTTTAAATATTTGGAATTTTTTGATTTTCTGGAAGACAAAAATTGGTTAAGATATGGCTGTTCAAAATTTGCATATACATACTCGTGACTAGTGATTCGTTCGAGGCCTTTCAACAAAACCCCTTTCAAAAATAAGCATTTTGAACCAATGCAACTTACAGATCATATACAGGGTTTCCCCGAAAATAGTGCGTTCCTTAAAGGTATAGATAGAAAGCACAATGTAGAGCAAAAAAGTCTTATAACATTTTATTCTAAATTCAGCCGTTTGACCAAAAAACGAAAATACATTTTGATATGCAAATTGATACTCAATTAGTAAATAAACAAGGGGTCCCATTAGATTAAATTTCACAGTCACAGGTTCTTCTACGCCATGTTGCCAGGTCATATAAATTTATGAAAATAAAAATTTACTCTTATGGAGAACAACGTAATTTTTGTTGAAACGGTTAACTTTAGGAAAAAATGTTACAACACCTTTTTGTTCTAAATTGTGTATTATATCCACACCTTAAAGGAACGCACTATTTTCGGAGACACCCTGTATAAACAATACATTTATCTAAAGTAACGTGTGAAGCGGTAACAATTAATTTTCATGACTTTCTTTTGCCAAAAAAAAGGGAACGATTTTATTTTCAGCGTAACTTGCTTACTTTTCACGCTAGAAACTGTTTTAAAAACACCAAAAAAATTTTTTTTTAAACACTTTAAAAGAGTTATGATGAGTGTTTCCCGAAAAGTGCTTTATTTTTTTGGTTATTTTACGTTGAAATATTCGATTTGGTATTTGACGAATAAGAACCTATTTTTCATTAGCTGCAACCCTGCTTCTACTGGGTCTACAGACCTTATACTGACACCTCTTTTTCATAAGCTATATTATTGCTAGGAATATTTTCTTCGATAAAATATGTACATACTTACTTTTTGAGTTATTTGCGAAAATCCGTCCAAAACGTGTTTTTCTATGAAAAATAAACATATTCACTCGCACATACCTCGAAAAGTATTGACCTAAAACTTTTATAGAACAAAATTTGCTTAGAATTAGAATTAGTCAGTTTATCCACTTCCGGACTTATTTTGCACGTATGTTTTTTCACCTCCAAGAAGGGGTGAAAGTCACATCCAGGACAAGAGAACATATCGGCATAATCTCACTTTTTTCTTTGGCATTTTAGCTACGTGTGTGCCAAATTTTATGTCAATCCAAGCGGTTCTTTAAAATCTGGAGGTTTTGCGATATTTTATCGTGAGTGAATGGAATAATAATTATTACAACGGCAATTATTGCCGTTGTCACTTTTAGATAAGAAGTCATTATCACAATGATATAGTCAGGTTAACTGAATTGTATAATTATTGTTTTTATCATTAAATGTGAAAACCTAGAATTATCCATGTCTGTCCGTCAATAAACACAACTCGTCTATTAGTAGGACAGAAAGAATGACAAATAAGGTGTCAAATGAAAGCCTATAACCAAAATATGATATTACATGTGAGAAGTTTGACCTCGGACTGCCTGTTCCAGAGTTGCAACCGAAAGTACTGTTTTAAATTCGTCGAAATAGTACAAACTATTGGTCAACACGACTAAGAAAGACCAGAACAAATACATACTTCCGGTTTCATGCCTGTCTGTTCGTCCATATCTGTAGGTGAACAAAATTCATCCGTCATATCAGCTGACAAAAAGTTACACGAAGGGTTCAAATATCGACTGCCGGTTCAACTTCCGGTCACTTTTTGTGAAAAATTAGAACTTACGATGTCCAATTGCTTGTTACAATTTTTTTTATAAGTGTTCTACTCTATCTATTCTGACTTTTCATTAACTTACTTAGATCACATATAATTTAATACAGTTTTGATGTCAGGGTCTTCAAAATTTATGTGGTGAGTTCCGGTATGTGATGAATGAAAAACGACTCCATAAGCAGAAGAAAAAAGTGTTCTCAAGACCTAAGACAATACATCGACTCACAAGAGCGTTGTGACAGTAGCAAAAATTCGAGTTGGGGTTCTAATTACTTTCTCATGCGGCTTACTCTCCTGACTTGGCCCCCTCCGATTATTAAGTGTTCCCAAATCTGAAGAAATGATGGGCGAGTCACAAAGTTTCACAAAAAAGCGAATATTTCGCGAAATGAACGTCAGATCGAAAAACTAAAAAATGCGTGTTCAATATTTTTCAAAAGTCTATCGAATGATACCAAAAACGAACCCCCACGGAAAGGGGTGAGGAGTAAATTAAAAATTTTAAATACGAACCCTGCGATATTTCGCGAAATGAACATCAGAGTGCCAGTGTGTGCTTTTTTTCTGGGGATGAGTACCACCCCCTTCTCGAGTGTGAAAAAATATAGGTCCAAATAAGTCCGTAAGTGGATAAACTAATTAAATTCCTTGTAACTTTTGTTTTTAGATGGTTTTTCGCAAATAAATCAAAAAGTAAGTTAATAAAAATGTATACCATTTTTATTCGGCTGCAATACGAAGGAAAAACAATCTTACTCTTTAATTAGAATAAGGAGTGCAGCCAGTCCCTTTAACTGCAGTTTTCTGCTCTTATTGGAGCGTCATCAGAAGGAACGTAGGCACTGTTCTCCTTAATCCAATCAAACCGCATCGAAAGGTTTTCCCAAATATTGCAGCCAAAGTGATGGTAATGGGTGGCTAGCGCCATCTGGCCGTAAAAATACGAAGCAAGTTTTCAATCCTAATAGCAAATAATTAATATTGAAAAATATCAAAAATCACTAAAAGATTTTTAAATTGAAAACTTACTGGTACATCCCCATGTATACGCCTCCAAGACTTCTACAATTTGCAAGTCATATGGATGCTGCAGTAAAGACGATAGGGAAGGAATTCTAAACCTTGCAATTCAAATCCCCCGTCTGCAGCCGGCTAGGAACTGAAAGATGCACCATAGTTACTCTACTGAGTAATACGAAAATAAAATAATAAAAATGTATACCATTTTTATTCGGCTGCAATACGAAGGAAAAACAATCTTACTCTTTAATTAGAATAAGGAGTGCAGCCAGTCCCTTTAACTGCAGTTTTCTGCTCTTATTGGAGCGTCATCAGAAGGAACGTAGGCACTGTTCTCCTACGTTCCTTCTGATGACGCTCCAATAAGAGCAGAAAACTGCAGTTAAAGGGACTGGCTGCACTCCTTATTCTAATTAAAGAGTAAGATTGTTTTTCCTTCGTATTGCAGCCGAATAAAAATGGTATACATTTTTATTATTTTATTTTCGTATTACTCAGTAGAGTAACTATGGTGCATCTTTCAGTTCCTAGCCGGCTGCAGACGGGGGATTTGAATTGCAAGGTTTAGAATTCCTTCCCTATCGTCTTTACTGCAGCATCCATATGACTTGCAAATTGTAGAAGTCTTGGAGGCGTATACATGGGGATGTACCAGTAAGTTTTCAATTTAAAAATCTTTTAGTGAATTTTGATATTTTTCAATATTAATTATTTGCTATTAGGATTGAAAACTTGCTTCGTATAATTTCAAAAAGTAAGTATTTGATCGAAAAACTATTCCTAGCAAATATAAAGCTTATAAAACAGTAAAAAAAATGATGTATGTATGAAGTCTGGACACACAATAAAAACAGAGTTGGAGCTAATCAAAAGTTGGTTCTTATTCGTCAAATTCCAAATCGACTAGTTCAACGTAAACTGTCCAAAAAATAACGCACTTTTCGGGGAAAACCCGCCACAAATTTTTTAAAGAGTTTAAAAAAAGTTTTATTTTTGTTATATAAAAAGTATCTATTCTATCACCATCAGCATCAAAAGTAGACCGGGCAGTATCGTCGCCCCCGCTAGCGAAATTATTCCGATTCGATTTTTTTGCACAAACTTACTCAAAAAGAGGTCCTTATAACATATCCAAAGGGTGCCGGGCGGTGCATTGGTCGAAAAATTGTTTAAAAAATTTTTTTGAAACAAATTCACAAAAACAATTTTTTCATTTCGAACAATTTTTTTTAGATAACTTGTGTCATTCTGGGCAAAAAAGGTGTCTTGCCATTTTTGTTTAAAATTGATTGTTGTCGAGTTATATGCGATTAAAAATTTGAAAAATGCGAAAATGGCCATTTTTAAGTCTTAATAACTCGATTAAAAGTTATTATTATGAAATTAAAAAGTGAGCAGATCAAGTTTCAAACCCTTCCTTCAAGGTCCTTAAGAGATTTTTGTCATTATTTTATTACAAAGCTGTTATTTTTAATTATTAATAATTAGCGCTATAGTCCCGGATTTATCGTCGCCCCTGTTAGTGAAATTATTCCGATTCGATTTTTTTGCACAAACTTACTCAAAAAGAGGTTCTTATAACATATTCACAAGGTGCCGTGGTCGAAAAATTGTTTAAACAATTTTTTAAACAAATCCACAAAAATAATTTTTTCACTTTGAACAATTTTTTTTTAGATAATTTTGGACATTCTGAACAAAAAAGGTCTCTTGTCAATTTTCTCTAAAATTGATTGTTGTCGAGTTATACGCGATTTAAAACCTGAAAAATGCGAAAATGACCATATAACTCGACAAAAATCAATTTTAGAGAAAAATCTCAAGATACCTTTTTTGCTCAGAATAACCCAACTTATCTAAAAAATCGTTCGTAATGAAAAAATTATTTTTGTGAATTTGTTTAAAAAATTGTTTAAGGTGATACAGTAGCGATCAACAGGTAGCCAAAACGCGTTCCAAGATTGCGGCTGTAATTTTGAATATTTTTTCAAGATATTTGGCACACGTATCCGTAATATAATAAAGAATGGCGGTACAGAGCTCAATTTGAAAAATATATTAGGTAATATTTGAAAATTATTCTGTAATTAAATACAATATTAAAAAAACGAGCCTGTACCGCCATCAAGAAGAACAAAAAAATACACTTTCTTCAAATAAACTTTTTTATCCGATGCCTAGATTTTGTGTCATTTTGGAACTACTAAAATGTTTTATTTCATTAGTCCAAAACAAAATTTAAATTTTTTAATTCGACAAAATATTTCCACGCACAGGCTGTGGTCTGTATTAATTCGAGAACCAAGAGAGACAGCTCATTAACCGCCTTTCATTTTTTCTTAGAAAATAAACGATCTCTACACAAAGTACTTATAGGATAATACGCCGCCGTTATGAAATGATTGTAGGATGTTAAAATGACGAAGGATGTTTTACCCGGAAATCCGAATTTTATATACTTTTGTTATATTTAATACCCTAATAGCACACGACGTCCTTTGGACGTCCAAAATAGGTCAATTTTTGGTCCTAACGTCCATGGACCATAAACGGACGTCCTTTGGACGTCCGACGCTGGACGTACTTCGGGTGTACTAAATATGTACGTCCTTTGGACGTCCGGCGTTGGACGTCCTTCAGGTGGACTAAATATGTACGTCCTTTGGACGTCCGGCGTTGGACGTCCTTCGGGTGGACTAAATATGTACGTCCTTCGGACGTCCGGTGTTGGACGTCCTTCGGGTGGAATAAATATGAACGTCCTTTGGACGTCCGTACTCGGACGAAATACGGACCTTTTCCAATCGTCCATATTGGACATATTCTACCAATAAGGGGATTAAACAGCAAAATTATTTAATAAAATATTAACTTAATTATGTTAATAAAATAGTTTAAATGGAAAAGATTATAAATCATATTTAATTCAAAACTGTATATGTAGTTTAATATCTAATACATGTTTTTGTTTTTATGTAAAGTGTGAAAATCTGATCGGTAAATTATTCGTTATGTCCACTCTACATCAACAATAAATTGAACAAGAAATTGACTAAGTTATTCAAGGCCAAATTTGACGAGTACAAAATGTATGATTTGTAAAAGAAAATGAAGGAATTTGATGAAATAGAACAATTGGATATGTTTTATTTTGTCAAATTTCTTTATTTTCTGTTTATTCACGGCAAAATTGGAAGTAGAATTGTGTTTTGTATAAGCCAAATTTGACCTTGAATAACTTGTCGTCAATTTCTTGTTCAATTATTGTTGATGTAAAGTGGACTTTATAATGTTTTATTATTCCCGTTACCAAGATGATAGAAGTTTGGTGGTTAATTCTAATAAGCAAAAATATAATTTTTATCAATGTATCCTTACTACAGATGAATATTGAGAGCATCTTTTTGAAGTTGAGCGTACGTGTGCCCAAAATAGGTCCAGTTTTAGTCCTAATGCGGATGGACTATAAATGAACGTCCTTCGGACGTCCGACGTTGGACGTACTTACGTGTTGAATAAATATGAACGTCCTTTGGACGTCCATTGGACGTCCGTGCTCGGACGTCCGTTGGACATTGACATCGATCCGTGAGCGTCATCTGCAAAGAAGAAAATCACAAGCCAGGACAACCAATCCAAATAGTGAGTGTTTCAAACTTTTGTGTTGTGTTGTCAAAAGTTTATTTAATTATTTATGTTTTTCCTTACATACTTACATATTTTTTCAAGCTTTTTGGTATATTTTTCATATTTTTTACTATATTTCGATAAAAAAATTCTTCGCAGTTTTATCCTAATCAACATCATCATCATTCTATCCAAAAAGGCAAATCGCCAAAATCGCAATTTTATCATAATATGATATGTATATTTGCATTTTACCACATTTTTTCGATGTTTTGAAACATTTTTGTATATCTTTTGTGTATCTATCTATATTTTGTATATCACCCCTCCTCGGGGTGAAACTCACCCCCCAAATTCACATACTAATTTGTAAGTACACATACTTTGTAAGTATGGAATAAAGGTTGCTTAATATTAATCAGTTTATCGAAGTCCGGACTTATTTTGAACGTTTTTCACCCCAGAGAAAGAGTGAAACTCACCCCAGGGCAATAGCACACATTGGCACAATATCACTTTTTTTCTTTGGCATGTTAGCTATGCGTATGCCAAATTTCATGTCAATCCTTTAAAATTTACAGCAAAAACCATCAAAGAATGTAGTAATACTTGTTTTCATGAAGTCGGTGATAGAGTTTGACAAATCTTTATGGTTGTTAAATATCTTTTAATTTGTGTATTCGATTTTTAAAGGTAGGTACTATATACGTCCATTTGGCACAATAAAAAATAACCTTCGACCGGTACATATTGCTTGTATCGATGCTCGGTGCATTGTTCAGTCATAAATTTTACCTGTCCCTATAGCGTCGGCCGTCGGGTCCTATTGTAAATTATTATAATAATAGTCCGTCTCGGTATTTTATTATTTCTGTCATAAGTATCTCTGTGGAAATGCAAATGCTGCTTGTAACATCCCAAAAACCAGCTCTACTATTAATTGTACTCGTATAAATAAGTGTATAATATGTACCTACCTACTTATTTATTGTATTCATTTATAGACCTGGATCCCGCGTAATAAAAAAAGTTGATTAACAGCAAGCTGAAAATTTGTTAATAGCTTCACGGTGTTTAGTCGGACAAACTTTGATGTACGGGAATACTGGAACCGGGGAAGTTTTAATTGTGGAACAGGTTAAAAACTTGGAACATCAGACTACCGAAAACGTTTCATGTATTTTGTCGGACAGAACTTCCAATTGATTTGTTACCATTTCATTAAACTCTTATGCAAAAATCAGACTGCGTACCAGTCTACTTTTATTCTCTTAATATTTTTACTTAAAAAAAGTGTACTACAATCATCTCGCTAAACTTAATATAACTGTTTTCGAGATAAACCCATTTTAAATCTGCGATATAACATAATTTTTTGCATAATATTGTAGTTAAATCCGAAAAATCAACTTAAAACCATAATAATAATTGTGCCAATTCTCATTTATGTCATTTATATTTTTGGAGATTTTTATGGTTTATAAGTTATTTTTCGAGTTTAGCGAGACGAATGTAGTATATATTTTTTAAGTAATAATATTAAGAGAATAAAAGTTTTGATTCGAAAAGTATATGTAATGTAGAGTTCCCTCAGCGATGTGATATAATATTATTACAGTATAGCTCCCCGTGCATGACAAGCTTATGGAGGTAGCCCATATAGCCTAGGCTATAATATTATTAAAAAAATCACTTAGATGGGACAATGGCTTTAGGAAATTCGAGACATCAAAAATGGCCCATTATTAAGGTGGTGCGTTAATTTCTTGGAGAAATGTAATTATAATTTAATGTAAATAATCTAATATCCAATAATTGTAAATTAATATAAGATGTAATATAAGTTCCTTAAAAAATATATTTTTTATTTCCCACAATACATTCTCCACAGGTATAAATATCGTCTCTAGACGTCCACCGAACGTCCTCCCAGGACGTTAGATGGATGATCGGCAGCAATACATTGGACCAAACTGGGACGTCCTATGAAGGCCCAATTGACGTCCACCGAACGTCCCTTCGGACGTTAGGTGGACCTCCATTGGGCGTTTGGCAACGTGGAATTTGGACCAAAATTGGACGTCCTGTTAAGGTCCAATTCACGTCCCCTAAGACGTCCGATTAAGATCCAATTTACTCCGATTAAGGTCCAATTTACGTCCAATTAAGGTCCCATTTACGTCCGATTAAGGTCCAATTTACGTCCGATTAAAGTCCAATTTACGTCCGATTAAGGTTCAATTTACGTCCGATTAAGGTCCAATTTACGTCCGATTAAGGTTCAATTTACGTCCGATTAAGGTCCAATTTACGTCCGATTAGGGTCCAAGTTACGTCCCCTAGGACGTCCGATTAAGGTCCAATTTACGTCCGATTAAGATCCAATATATGTCCCCTCGGACATTAGATGGACGTCCAATGGACGTTCGGTAGCGCGACATTTGGACCAAAATAGGACGTATAAAGGACGTTCCTCGGACGAAAACGGACGTCCAATGGACGTCCCTAAAGTCCGTGAAGGACGTCCATTGGACGTCCTTGTGCTATTAGGGTAGGTACCTACCTATAATTCTGGTGATTTTTTAAATCCTCTATTGTTAAGAGAATTTACACCTTTAGCCAAAGTTTTACGATTTTCTAACGGAAATTAACAAGTTATTTTAAATACGCACCAATTATCGATGTTGAAAGGAGTTTTTCAAGTTATAAAAATATTTTGTCTGATCAAAGAATATGTTTCCTCGTAAAGAATTTGGAAAAACACATTGTAGTGAATTATAATCGAAGATATATTTATAGTGATATTGTTGTTTTATTTTAAATAGGTAACTATTGGTAGCAGTTTTTGTAAAAACTGTGAATAAATTGCATATATAAAAAATGATTTTATTTGAAAAATAATAAATAAGATTACTAAATAAGACAGAAAATTTGTGGTTTCCCGAAATGCGCATTTTTTGAATTTTTGTGCATATCTTGCGCATATTTCGTAATTTTTTACCGCATATATATGCGAATATTTCATCAAAATTGATCGCATATAAATCCGCTCCCTAGTCATTGTATTCTGTTGGCTGATTCCAATGATTTGAGCCGCCGTACGACACGTTGGGACCAATGGGAGTGAAGATACGTAACTAATACCTATCAAGAGGTTTACTCAAACTTCTTTTCTGTACTTATACCTACCACTCGGTATAAGTACAAAAAAGAAGTTTGTGTAAACCTTTGCACAACTGTGTAAATACTAAAGAAAAATCTAAAATATTAAAAAAAAATAGTGGAATCCGTTAATCTGTTCTCGAAAAAATTAGCTATGAAAATGAGCATAATTTTCTATATCCCTAACTTTTGACGAGCAGTTTAGCTTAAATGGGGAAAAGCGGTAAGCTTAGACCAAACACCAGTAGGAGGCATTCAATTAATTGAGGAAAAAAATTAAATGGATAACAATATTCATTTCAGTTATAGAAAAGGCATTGCCCCGCTAGAATGGTTGAAATCACAAGTAACAATTAATAGTCCTACAAAAAAGACAGGCGCTTGAAAGTGATAAGACCATTGAACAATAAGCCTGCGAACTGCCTTTTAAACACATTCTTAAAAATAATCCATAACACAATTAAAAAAAGGTTTGTTAAGAAATTCTTTTATAGACTTCAGAAATTCAACAACTTCTCCTGATTATGTTTAAAAAACGTACGGAATGCACTAAATGAAAAAAAGAAGAAAAAGATTTATCATACCGTTATACTCTAATATATTCTTACGTTGAATATTTGATGCTTCCCTGTAGAGTATAAAACGGACAGTTGTGTTTTTCCCGTGAGCTGCCTTGTTTAGTCTTCTTTGTCGTTCTATTCGTTAAATCCTATCCTCTCAAGTCACAGCGTCAGAAAGCAGTGGGTATATGCAGTGAACGGGAGGCCTATGTCGAGCAGTGAACGTTGGGGCCCTTTCGCGTTTATCATATGTAGAGAAGTCGCTTGTCAAAAACTGGACGTATGTAATCGTATTCTATTTGTTAAATACTCTCACCTAATATGTCATACCATGTGTGTTAATCCATTTTATTTCTACAATTTTAAAGTGTTATTACATGCCGTCATTTTCATTTGTCTACACCATCTTATTCTGCCAGTTAAATCCCATCATTTCAGACGCTGTACGTCACGATTGAACCAATAGAACCGTAGATACAAGACTAAGGCCCTTTTGACATGATGCTGTAATTGATTTTCATACGTCATTGTCATATATTAGTCAAATCCAGTTATTTTAGGTGCTGTACGCCACGATTGGACCAATAGGAGCGAAGATACGTAAATAAGGCCCTTTTGACATATTGCTGTATTTGATTTTTCTGTGTCATTGTATTCTGTTCATTAAACCCTACCATTTGAGCTGCTGTACGTCACAATTGGACCAATAGGACTAGATATACATAACTAGGGCCCTTTTGACTTGTTGCTGTATTTGATTTTTCTGTGTCATTGTATTTTATTTGTCAAGTCCTATTATTTGAGATGCCGTACGTCACGATTGGTCTTATAGGACCGAAGATACGCGACTAAGG
This sequence comes from Diabrotica virgifera virgifera, assembly GCF_917563875.1. Lineage (NCBI taxonomy): Eukaryota > Metazoa > Arthropoda > Insecta > Coleoptera > Chrysomelidae > Diabrotica > Diabrotica virgifera. The sequence goes on along the minus strand of NC_065451.1, from coordinate 80,795,649 downwards.
CCCTTTTGACATGAGGTTGTATTTGATTTTTCTCTCATTGTATTCTGTTTGTCAAATCCTATCATTTGAGGTGCTATACATCACGATTGGACCAACAGGACCGAAGATACATAACTAAGGCCCTTTTGACATATTGCTTGTTTGATTTTTCTGTGTCATTGTCTTCTATGATGTCTAAGGCATATCTCTGATATGCCCTATTTTTAAATTGGACTTCGTAAGTCCTAGGTTTTCACCCACAAGCTTTTATTTGACACCTCATTTGTCATTCTACCCGGTATAATGGCGGAGGAGTTATATTGGCGGTCGTACGGACCGACAGAAAGAGTACCCAGCTCAAATATCTCACCTTTAGTACCATCCTTGGATTATAAGCTTTCATTTGACACCTCATTTATTATTATAGCTGGTATAATGATAGAGGAGTTACATTCGCGGTCGGACGGCCCACCGACAGACCGCCTAGGTCAAATATCTCACCTTTAGTACCATCCTTGTATTACCAGCTTACATTTGACACCTTATTTGTCATTCTACCTGGTATAATGACGGAGAAGTTATATTCGCGGTCGTACGGACCGACAGAAAGATTGTCTAGGCCAAATATCTCACTTTTAGTACCATCCTTGGATTATAAGCTTTCATTTGACACCTTATTTATCATTCTACTTGGTATAAAGACGCAGAAGTTATAGTCGCGGTCGTACGGACCGGCGGAAAGACAGCTTAGGTCAAATCGCTCACCTGTAGTACCATCATTGGATTATCAGCTTTCATTTGACACCTCATTTGTCATTCTACTTGGTATAAAGACGCAGAAGTTATAGTCGCGGTCGTACGGACCGGCGGAAAGACAGCCTAGGTCAAATCGCTCACCTGTAGTACTATCATTGGATTATCAGCTTTCATTTGACACCTCATTTGTCATTCTACCTGGTATAACGACGGAGGGGTTATATGCGCGGTCGTACGGACCGACGGAAAGACAGCCTGGGTCAAATATCTCACCTTTAGTACCATCCTTGGAATATAAGCTTTCATTTGACACCTCATTTGTCATTCTACCTGGTATAATGACGGAGAAGTTATATTCGCGGTCGTACGGACCGACAGAAAGATTGCCTAGGCCAAATATCTCACCTTTAGTACCATCCTTGGATTATAAGCTTTCATTTGACACCTCATTTATCATTCTACCTGGTATAATGATTGAGGAGTTATACTCGCGGTCGGACGGACCGACGGATAGACCATGTAGGTCAAATATCTCACCTTTAGTACCATCCTTGGAATATCAGCCTTCATTTGACATCTCATTTCTCATTCTACATGGTATAATGACGGAGGAGTTATATTCCCGGTCGTACGGACCGTCGGAAAGACAGCCTAGGTCAAATATCTCACCTTTATTACCATCCTTGGAATATAAGCTTTCATTTGACACCTCATTTGTCATTCTACCTGGTATAATGATGGAGGAGTTATATTGGCGGTCGGAGGGACCGGCGCACAGATCGCCTAAGTTAAATATCTCACCTTTAGTACCATCCCTGTATTATAAGCTTTCTTTTGACACCTCATTTGTCATTCTACCTGGTATAATGACGGAGGAGTTATATTCGCGGTCGGAGGGACCGACGGAAAGACAGCCTAGGTCAAATATCTCACCTTTAGTACCATCCTAGGATTATCAGCTTTCATTTGACACCTCATTTGTCATTCTACCTGGTATAATGACGGATAAGTTATATTCGCGGTCGGAGGGACCGAGTCACAGACCGCCTAAGTCAAATATCTCACCTTTAGTACCATCCTTGTATTATAAGCTTTCTTTTGACACCTCATTTGTCATTCTACCTGGTATAATGACGGAGGAGTTATATTTGCGGTCGGAGGGACCGACGGAAAGACAGCCTAGGTCAAATATCTCACCGTTAGTACCATCCTTGGATTATATGCTTTCATTTGACACCTCATTTGTCATTCTACCTGGTATAATGATGGAGGAGTTATATTCGCGGTCGTAAAGACCGACGGACAGACCGCCAAGGTCAAATATCTCACCTTTAGTACCATCCTTGGATTATCAGCTTTCATTTGATACCTCATTTGTCATTCTAGCTGGTATATTGACGGAGGAGTTGTGGTTACAGACAGACGGACAGACGGACGTGGATAATACAAAGTTTTCACATTTTTTCAAAATTGGGTGAAAACAATAAAACATGATGCCAGACTGATTTCTTTATGAAAATAATATATACATTCTCAAATTGTCTATTTTTCGTTGTGAATAATATTGTATTCAACAGTGATGCCAAATTTCTGATGCCAAAATGATTGATAATGAAAGTGGGATATACGTTTTCATGTATATAACGGCAGCGACAAAACGGTAAAACACTGAACTAAATGTATATAATATTTTCACTGTACGATCATTTTGGACTCAAACATTTTATGGAATAAACTTATATAACTTAGTAAGAGGTAAACAAGGAAAGCTGATATATTAAAGTAACATCAAGGAATCAAATCTCTAACTACCGAGCTGATTAGACTTCTGGTAGCAAGTACAGGAATAAAGTTATTAAGGTAGTGTAAAGTGGCATCGATATACAGATGCCACTTTGCAAGACGATGCCAAATCGATGGTAAATGCATAATGTATCGATGCCAAATTGATAGTAGGATGTATATATATATATATATATATATATATATATATATATATATATATATATATATATATATATATATATATATATATGTATATATTTATTTTTTTGAAATAGAAAAATTAATATTGTATATTGTAGATATGTATAGAAAAAAAAATGTAATTGTGTTTTTCACGCCCAGGGCCTACATGGCCTGTTGAGCAAAATAAATAAATAATTTTACCGTATCAGTATTCAAGAGGTTCAGAGTTCGTATTGTTTATTCTTTTGTTTCAGTTGCCGAGAACTCAAGAGGAATGGAAAGACGCTAGTGAAAAGTTTGCCTCTAAGTGGACTTTTCCTCATGCACTTGGTGCAATTGACGGTAAACATGTGAGAATAGTTAAACCTGAGCAAAGCGGTTCTGACTATTATAACTACAAAAACTTTTTCGGTGTGGTATTGTTCGCTGTAGTCGATGCCAATTATGAAATCATGTACGTTCACACTGGTACTAATGGACGAGTGGCGGATCTCACAGTTTTCCGGCAAAACAAGTTCTACGAGCTGATGACTAAAGGAAAATTGAATCTTCCCCCTCCCACCACGCTACCTAGTTCAACGAAAGCTACCCCCTTTGTGTTCTTAGGGGACTCTTCATTTGCTATCTCGACAAAGATAATGAAACCATATCCTCATAATCTGGCTACTTATGAACAGAAAGTATTCAACTACAGGCTTTCCCGAGCTAGAAGAGTGGTAGAGAATGTGTTCGGGATTTTGGCATCTCGATTCAGATTTTACCACACCGCTTTGAACGTGTCACTGGATAGTGTCGACGCTATTGTGCTAGCAAGTTGTGTTCTTCACAGTTTCTTTGTACGGAATAGTGGTCGCTATATCAATCAGCAAAGTTTGATTCGTGGAAGTATTGAAGAAGGGTATACAGTGCCTGGAGAATCGTCAGGTAATGAACTGACGCCATTACAAGGACGTAATCAGCCATGGGGCGCCAGTGCACGTGAAGTACGAGAGACATTTAAAAACTACTTTCTACAAGAAAGAAGCGTTGACTTTCAGCAGCGTATGGTTGAAGCACACGTTGGGTAATGGATATTACAATCATTAAATATTACATTCCCATTATATACATTGCGCTGGAATAAGTGTTACGGGCTGGAATAAGGCTCCAACATAGGGGGTGAGGGTAGGTACTCTTAAGACGCACACACAATCAGCGATCGAACTTCCCTAACAACACTACATCAACCCCTCAAAACTTTACTTTTCTTGCTTTATTTATAGTTTTCTTGCTAAGCCATCTCGTTACTTCTGACCGGCTACCGACTTTTCTCCACCGCCTTTTGTCTTTTTAACCCCCACCCTTCTCCCATCGGTTGACGTCAGGAATGGTAGACTCATGTCTCGAAGAATTCTTAGATCGGGTGTGGTTACGCGTCCGACGGTCGTGACTTCGTGTGTGGACGTATTCCCGTAGAATGTCTTCCGCGGCAACTAAGGGATTGTAGCACTAATAGATGGGGAAGAAAATAGAGGTGTCGCTCCATTGGGATTGATATGCTTGCGACCCCACCCTTCTTTTCACCATTGTCATATACGAAGAGGTAAGCAATGTTGGTGGCCTATCGTTAGGACTCCCAGATGTACGTACCGATAGATCAACGGTATTCCGGGCCAGCAGTCACTGTCAAGCTGAACAACCATCCGTCAGTCTCGGCCCAGTTGAACTTCTGAATATTGGCGCGCTAAATACAATTGACAATAGTCAGTTTTGGATGTTATAAAACTGTTATAAAAATTCGTCAAGTGTATATATATATATATATATATGCAAAAAGAATAAAGCTTCTAGCAAAGCTTGCTATTGCTTTTATGAATTAGAACGCCATAATACATGGCATTGGAGCACATATTCGTCAAAACTTCCGTGATTTAACTGGTACCAATAGACTGATATATCGATATTTCAAGGTCTCCCTCTCATCAGTCAGTCGAGCTGGTACTACAAATTAAATCACGGAAGTTTCTCTGAACGTCTCCAAAAATTTCGCCACTCTAGTGGCAGCTTACAGAGGCGCCATCTCTTTTGATGGCAGGGAACGAAGACGATTTAATAATACCGTCTCCTATCCTCTGAGCTATCGGAATGTGCAAAAAGAATAAAGCTTCTAGCAAAGCTTGCTATTGCTTTTATGAATTAGAACGCCATAATACATGGCATTGGAGCACATATTCGTCAAAACTTCCGTGATTTAACTGGTACCAATAGACTGATATATCGATATTTCAAGGTCTCCCTCTCATCAGTCAGTCGAGCTGGTACTACAAATTAAATCACGGAAGTTTCTCTGAACGTCTCCAAAAATTTCGCCACTCTAGTGGCAGCTTACAGAGGCGCCATCTCTTTTGATGGCAGGGAACGAAGACGATTTAATAATACCGTCTCCTATCCTCTGAGCTATCGGAATGTGCAAAAAGAATAAAGCTTCTAGCAAAGCTTGCTATTGCTTTTATGAATTAGAACGCCATAATACATGGCATTGGAGCACATATTCGTCAAAACTTCCGTGATTTAACTGGTACCAATAGACTGATATATCGATATTTCAAGGTCTCCCTCTCATCAGTCAGTCGAGCTGGTACTACAAATTAAATCACGGAAGTTTCTCTGAACGTCTCCAAAAATTTCGCCACTCTAGTGGCAGCTTACAGAGGCGCCATCTCTTTTGATGGCAGGGAACGAAGACGATTTAATAATACCGTCTCCTATCCTCTGAGCTATCGGAATGTGCAAAAAGAATAAAGCTTCTAGCAAAGCTTGCTATTGCTTTTATGAATTAGAACGCCATAATACATGGCATTGGAGTACGAATTGGAGTTTTGACGAATATGTGCTCCAATGCCATGTATTATGGCGTTCTAATTCATAAAAGCAATAGCAAGCTTTGCTAGAAGCTTTATTCTTTTTGCACATTCCGATAGCTCAGAGGATAGGAGACGGTATTATTAAATCGTCTTCGTTCCCTGCCATCAAAAGAGATGGCGCCTCTGTAAGCTGCCACTAGAGTGGCGAAATTTTTGGAGACGTTCAGAGAAACTTCCGTGATTTAATTTGTAGTACCAGCTCGACTGACTGATGAGAGGGAGACCTTGAAATATCGATATATCAGTCTATTGGTACCAGTTAAATCACGGAAGTTTTGACGAATATGTGCTCCAATGCCATGTATTATGGCGTTCTAATTCATAAAAGCAATAGCAAGCTTTGCTAGAAGCTTTATTCTTTTTGCACATTCCGATAGCTCAGAGGATAGGAGACGGTATTATTAAATCGTCTTCGTTCCCTGCCATCAAAAGAGATGGCGCCTCTGTAAGCTGCCACTAGAGTGGCGAAATTTTTGGAGACGTTCAGAGAAACTTCCGTGATTTAATTTGTAGTACCAGCTCGACTGACTGATGAGAGGGAGACCTTGAAATATCGATATATCAGTCTATTGGTACCAGTTAAATCACGGAAGTTTTGACGAATATGTGCTCCAATGCCATGTATTATGGCGTTCTAATTCATAAAAGCAATAGCAAGCTTTGCTAGAAGCTTTATTCTTTTTGCACATTCCGATAGCTCAGAGGATAGGAGACGGTATTATTAAATCGTCTTCGTTCCCTGCCATCAAAAGAGATGGCGCCTCTGTAAGCTGCCACTAGAGTGGCGAAATTTTTGGAGACGTTCAGAGAAACTTCCGTGATTTAATTTGTAGTACCAGCTCGACTGACTGATGAGAGGGAGACCTTGAAATATCGATATATCAGTCTATTGGTACCAGTTAAATCACGGAAGTTTTGACGAATATGTGCTCCAATGCCATGTATTATGGCGTTCTAATTCATATATATATATATATATATATATATATATATATATATATATATATATATATATATATATATATATATTAATTATATATTATATATTAAAATTAATAAAGTTTTTATTCTATCTTTGATTGATAAATTTATACACAATAGTATATATTTTTCCATTGTATTAGTTTAAACCTTTTTTAAATAGCCACTTTTAAATAGTTCACTTGCCATTGCTGTAAATAATGTGTTATATAAAAGTTAATGTATGTAATAAGTATTATTATTGATATTTTGGAATACTTATCCAATTTTAAAAATATTTTTTATTGTAGAAAGAACAATGCCAAGACCCTCCACCTTCAAAAGTCTGGATAGCCTGTCAAACTTTCTTCCTTCTACAAGTTTCTACATACATTAACTTTTATATAACACATTATTTACAGCAATGGCAAGTGAACTATTTAAAAGTGGCTATTTAAAAAAGGTTTAAACTAATACAATGGAAAAATATATACTATTGTGTATAAATTTATCAATCAAAGATAGAATAAAAACTTTATTAATTTTAATATAATGCGGGCACATAAATTTGATACACCCTGTATATTGATTTGTAACTATTTATTATAAGTAGTTTTTAAGAAGTGGGTTATCTTTAATGAGTTTTTTCCCTGAAAAATAAAAGACATCAAGAAAGAAAGTGATATGAATAGACAATAATTGTTCAGGGTATTTGGAGATTATAACGGCGCTTTGTTATGCACGAGGCCAAAAGCCACAGGTAATGATATCTTTAGTAAATAATGTAAAAGTAAGTTTGGAATTTTAATCTCTTTTTGTTTAACCCCGAGTAAATTTTGTGGAATTTCCCGAAAGTAATTATTAAGATGGTAGGAATATTTTTGAAAGTATGTGTGGGTTTTTCGAATGAAAAAAGAATGAGGAAGAAGAAATGTCTCTGATTGGTTTGGCAATTTGGAATGGGAAGGAGAGAAGGTTGAATTTTCAGATAGTTTTGGAAAGAGGAATTATTATGTGACCGGCAGCGCGGAAGAGCAGTCAAAGTTTTCGTGGATAGTTAAAAAGCAAGTACCAGTGGTTGTTTGATAGTGAAGAGTGGAGCTGAAAAATGGAACGAGAGACAGATCAAATTGAGAAGAAATACCTCTTTGATTCTGTATTATTGTGAGAAGGAGAGGAGAGAATTTTGGAGTTGTTTGAATTGAGTACTGGTTAAAAGAGGCCTGGCTCGTTGTTTTTTGGAGAATTAGTGCTGGTATGCTGCTGGATTGAAGCTTGAGAACGGAGAGGGCTTTGATGGGTAGCCTAACATAGTCAACAAGGGAGAGCTGTTTGGGTCAAGAGGAGACATTATTGAGAGTGAAGCAAAAGGTCAGTCAATTTGTGTGAAAGATTTTTTTAGTTCGGAAACTAAAATTTTGAGCAAAAGCATATGAATTAAGATTCCAATATTTCAAAAATTAAATAGGAAGTATAAGTAATTTTGCGAATACCTAAATTTGTTTGTTTAGCTTGTTTTATCAAAGTTATCGGGAACAAACCGATAAATTTTTATTTGAACTAGGAAAATTTAAGTGGATGGAAATTTCATTCGGACAGCTATGTCCACAGGTTTTAATTGATCGATTTAGAGTATTGATTTTGATAATAAAAGATATTGCTATATGCTTATTTATGTATTTCTATTTATTTCCCTTTCCTATTTTTCTCCCGATAAGAATCAACTAAGAGATACTGAAACCACGAGAGAAGATAAGTATAACATAAGATAATTTAGATATTTTTTTGTATTATAAAAAGGCACCCTGAGATTTTTTCTTATTTTTTTTTGTATGATTTGCGACAATTAGATAATTAATTAAATAATTAATTAGAGTAATCAAATAAAGACTAATTGATATCAAAGTATGTAATAAAAAGTAGACCATAACAACATGGTTGTGAATTTGAAGGGATAGGAAACGGAAAAGCAGGTGAAGGAAAATTGATTTGCCCGTCGGAAAAGGTTGATATGTTTAAAATTTATTAAATATTTTATTTGAGTTATTTTTATCTAGGTACAATTTTTACATGTTTGTTTTAATTTTGATTGATTTGAATTTTGAAAAATTTTAAAATTTGTGCGACAAATTGATTATATTTGGGGAGAGAAAAATTTTCGTCTCTACTGCATACACGCGGGGATAAATTTTAACTACATGCCGATCACCAGAAGCAAAAGCAAAGAAAACAAAAAACAAGAGGAACATTTAGAACAAGAAGAACATTTGGAACAAGAAGAACATATAGAACAAGAAGACATTTTCGAAACAACAATCATGGCAACAGAAAAACAGGAATTATCAGGAATAGATAAATTATTACAACTGATGCAACTCCATTCACAAAAAATGGAAGAAATTCAAAGGGAAACACAACGAAAAATCGATGAAACACAACAAAAAATGGGTCAAAAAATGGATGAATCACAACAAAAAAGGATCAAAAAATGGATGAAGCAAAACAAAACGAGTAATGCAAGAAAATTAGGAGGAAACAAAACAAGCAATAAAAGAGCAATAAGAAAATAGAGGAACGCATAGAAAAGTATGAAAAGGAAATAAAAGGTTGTTTGACAACAATGAAAAATGAGATAGAACAACAAGAAATGAAAATTAAAGATCACATGAATGAACAAGAAATGAGAATGAAAGATCATATGAAAGAACAAGAAATGAAAATTCAAAATAAAATGAAGGAATTAACCAATTGCCAGAAAAAGGAACTAGAAAATTTGTAAAATAAGTTGGAAAATGCTATTCAAGTAGACAGAGAAGAAGTGGAAAAAAGAATAACAGAAAGTGAGAAACTAATTGATGATATCAGAAAACAACGAGAGACGGGAGACAGGAGAAAAATACTCATCCAAAGTCCGGGTGATATTAAAATACAGTTTGGCGGGGACGTAAAAAAATTACACCCAGTAATTTTCATAAATAATTTAAAAAAGAAAGTACGATACATCGGTAACTTCGAAACAGCCAAAGAAACGATAAGGAACCATCTTAAAGATGAAGCGAGTTTATGGTTTGATAGCAAAGAAGAATTGGACAATTGGCATAAATTCGAACAAAAGTTCCTGAGTTATTTCTGGGGAAAAATACAACAGATAGAAATAAACAAGGAGTTGCAAAATGGGAGGTACCATGATAGAATGGGTATTTCAGAACAAACATACGCACTACAATTATACAACAATGCAAAACGCCTACACTACAATTATTCGTCCAAACAGCTAGTAGAACTGATAGCCAGACATTTTGAAGATACCTTAGAAGATCACATAACTTTACAAAACTACAAAGATATCGACAGTTTGTGCCATTTCTTGCAAATACGAGAAGCAAAAATGAGAGAAAGAAATATAAGAAGATCGCAAGAAAATTATAGACAACGCGAAAATCAAGACTATAGAGATAGAGGACAAAACTTTAGGAGAGATTATACAAGAAGAGATAGGAGGGAAAACGAAAATAGAGACAACGGAAGAGGAAACTATGAACAAAGAAATCAGCAATGGAACGAAGACAGATATCGAGAAAACCAGAATAGAAATAACACCAGCACATATCAAGAAGACAGAAATGATAATAGAAGGAATGAACAGGAAAATCGTGGAAACCGATACGGGTCCGACAGACCAAGAGAAAATAGAAGAGCGGTAAACAATACGCAAATAGGTGAATATGAAGATGAGAGAAAAGCGACGGAAGAAGAAGCGAAGAAGAACAGCAAGCGTATTTTCACGAAGGCGCTCACTAGACACAAAAGAACAAACAGGAATTTTTTGTCACCCGAAGGAATTTATTAAATTAGCAGGAAATAATGATAAAAGAAGTGGAGTAAATTTAAAATTTGTAGATGGTTTTATTAATGAGAAACCGATTAAAATTATGATTGATACTGGTTCGGAAATTACATTGATTAACAGGAAATTAATAGAAGAGGTTGATTTAACGAATTTAATTTACAAAATTCTCAGGGTAAATTTAGTGGGCGCAAATAAACGGACTTTGGCAACTATAAATGAAGGAATACGAATAAGGGTACGATTGGGTAAGAAATTTTATGCACTACAATGTGTTATAATGCCGAACATGATGTATGATATGATCGTAGGAGTGGATGAATTTTCAGAAAAACATGTAGTGATCGATTTCAAAAATAACACGATGAAAATAACAGAGGAAAAAGAAGAAGAACAGGACATTCTGGAAATGGAATGGATAAGGAACATGAGAAACGGAAAAAGTATGACTTAGACAAAAAACAAACGGTGAAAATGAATTTGGCGATGAAGCAAGGACAGAAAAGAAATAGGAGAAAGCAGCATAAGATAGTTAAAGAAAATGAAGCCTGGGATTCCTCAAAAGAAGAGATGAGCCCAAAAGAAGAAAAAGAAGAAGAAAGATTGACAAAAGAAAATGAAGTATGGGATTCCTCAAAAGAAGAGATGAGCCCAGAAGAAGAAAGAAAAAATAAGATTACCAAAAGATGATAAAACTTGGGATTCCTCAAAAGAAGAGATCAGCCCAGAAGAAGAAGAGATCAGATTAACAAAAGAAGGCGGAAAAGATACAATTGAAACTGTGATATTTGAAGAAGAAATATGCGAAATGGAGGAGGCAGAATACACAATAAACATGTGTAAAGAATCGGAGAAAAAAGAAAGAAAATTGATATGTGGAGAAGAAAAGGAGAAAGAGCTGCGTGTAATATTGAGGGAACATGAACATTTAATAAATGAAGGAAACAGTAGCCGAAAGGTATGAACATTCATTTGAGGTTAAAGACTTAGGAAATTTTCGATCGAAAACTTACCCTATCCCATATAAGTACCGACAGGAAGTGAAAGGAGAAATCAATAAAATGTTAGAGGATCAAATCATAGAGAGATGTGACTCGCCGTATATCAACCGAATCGTGATTGTAAAAAAAACAGTGGAGAATTGAGGCTATGTTTGGATGCCCGGAATATAAATCAACACACGGTATCTCAATATGAATCACCTCTCAACACCGAGGCTATTTTTGGGAGAATTACGGGATCACATATTTTTCTAAAATTGATTTAAAACACAGTTTTTGGTTGATACCGTTAGCAGAAAAATGTAGAAACTACACCGCTTTTTCAATCGATGGTATTGTGTACCGATTTAAAGTAGTGCCCTTTGGGTTACAAAGTGCTTGTGCAGCACTGGTAAGAGCTCTCCATACAATATTAAACAAATATGAAGATTTCACAGTACACTACATCGACGACTTACTAATTTTTTCACCAGATACATTGAGTCGTTTGAAACACATAAAAATTATCTTGGAAGAGTTGGACAAGGCCGGATTAAAATTGAATATTGAAAAATGTCAATTTTTTCAAAAAGAAGTGGCATATTTGGGTTTTAAATTGGAAACAAAAACAGTTAGTTTAGCCGAGGACCGGGTGAAACTCATAGATGAATACCCAAGGCCAACGAATTTGAAAACGTTGAGAGGTTTTCTCGGGACAATTAACTATTTCAAAAAACTAATTCCTGATTTGAGCCAGAAGGAGATTCCATTGATAAAATTACTGAAGAAAGGTGTTAAATGGAATTGGAAAGAAGAACAAGAGAAGGCTTTCCAAATATTAAAAGAAGAATTCTCGAAAGGAACGAAAGTATACCATCCCATTTACAATTTACCTTTCAAGTGAAATTTAATAAAAAAATTTCTTCTTGGTAAAAGGTATATTAGTTTAAAAGCCCTAAAGGGCTACAAACATATGAAAAAAACGTTTTCGCTCTGTAACAAGAGCATCATCAGTGTTACCTAAAATAAGTACGAGTATAACCACATTAATTAAAGCAAATGTTAAAGTTAAAATGATGACCAAGCTAAAAGGACAGTTTGGTTATACTTACAAGAACATGGTGAGCCAACCAAAAAATACAAAGGTCAAAGTCATTCAAAAAACAGACAAAAGTCTTATATAAAAGATAACATCGCAAAATCCAAAGGATGGATAAAATTCCTAAGGATAAGGCCATATGGCAACATATGACTCCCACACGTTGTAAGTGGGTCAAAAGGTAACTAGGTCATTCTGTTATGAGAGGTGGCAGGCAACTAATAGATGAGACTTCAAAAGCGAATCTGTCTGATGTCAGGACGACAATTGTCAATGATTGAAGTTTTATGAAATTTTGGTTACGCAGCTACTAAATTTAAAGTTATTTATGGTACAAGCAATGATAACAGCTAACATCAGTGTGTTGGAATTATAAAATTACAAGAACTTATTGCGAATAAATTATCTAAGATTTATAAAATAATGGGCTAATTTGAAATTCCAAAATCATCAATTAGGTGTTTATAAATTGATGAAGTGAAGATAGGCAAACCAAAATACAGGTAGCGTGTTTTACGGTTTGTGTTAAAATTAGATAATTAATATGTATTTGTGAACCAACACAAATGATGGTTGATAAAAAGGCTGCATGAAGATGAGTCAAGTGAATAGGGGTTGAGATATCAAATGCCGAGGAATATTGTAAATGCAGAAAAACTTTTTAAAGTTAGTAGGATATGGATGGATTCATCAACACCAATTTAGATGACTGAAAAGATTGTTTGAAAGCTTGAAGGGCAAAGAAAAATTAATAAAATTGGATAAAAGTATCTAAGCTATGTCTAAAGTGAGGTCAGATGAAGTTAGGTGTTGAGTAAAATTATTGAGTAAATTGAGAAATTTTTTTTATAAAAATGTGTTTAGTTTAATTAAATTAAAAGGTAAAACAGAATGAAAGAACGGTTGATAGATAAATGAAGTTGTGGATAAAAAATTTTTGATATCACAATTATGACAGTTAATGATAATAATTGTTGAGAGACTGGGAACTCGAGAGACCCAACGACGAAACAAATCTGATGATGTGAGTAGAAGGTGGGCTGATAGAATAACTTGATGTGAGAAATTTGATTGAAATATTGTGTGTATTGTATGTAGTTATTCTATCAGCCCACCATCTACCCACATCAGATTTGTTTGGTCGTTGGGTTTCTCGAGTTCCCAGTCTCTCAACAAGTGTCTCTCTCAGTCTCCCAGAAGTGTTAATTTGTTTTATTTCCCGGGTGACAAAAACACACGAAAGAAAATACAGTGTGACTGAATTAGAGTTTGCTAGCGTACTTTTTTGTGTAAACAAGTTAAGGTTTTATCTATTGGGAGCAAAATTCACCATTGAAACAGATCATGCAGCTTTAGTGCATATCATGAAAAATCGATTGGTTAACAATCGTATACATCGAGGCATTTTGTTACTACAGGAGTATGATTTTGAGTTTCGATATATAAAAGGATTGTTCTTTCTACAATAAAAAATATTTTTAAAATTGGATAAGTATTCCAAAATATCAATAATAATACTTATTAAATACATTAACTTTTATATAACACATTATTTGCAGCAATGGCAAGTGAACACATGCTACCTATTTAAAAAAAGGTTTAAAGTAATACAATGAAAAAATATATACCTACCCTTTGAATCATAGTCATAACTGGACTGTATACCAGTAATTTGCGGGCCTATTATTTCCTGTAGAGCCTCATCAGTGTTTGTAAAAACAGGATTTTGTGATGGACCTCCGCGAGTTCCACTTGCATATTTCTTTATTTCGCAAATTTTTGTTTCGTTCTTTTTAGATTCTCGTACTTATTTTTAAATACTTTTACGTCCCGCGTCGTTTCCCCACTGACGAAATTAAATTCTTTAGTGAGTTTCATCCACACCTCCCACTTCATTTTGTTATTAGTGGTGTCAGTTTTTTTACAGTCAAGTACGTCCTTATATTTAAGCACTAAATCTATTGGTAACGCTTTTCGCCATTTTAACACAATCACAAACAACAAAATAAACAATACCACGCACTTGAACCACGCTGAAATTAAATAAATTTAATTTAAACTTTTAAATTTCACGTCACCCTTTACCAACATACGAGGGTTTAGGATCACACAAATGTAACTACATTTTTAATATTATCGGTATTTTTGTGTACAGACAGACATATCAAACTTCAACCTATTTAAGATTGAAATGAACGTACATCCACCTCTTTAGTTATGATTTGCAAATGCACATCTTCATATAATGTTCAACCCCGATATGTCTGTACACAGAAATAAAGAAAATAAAATGTAGTTACGTTTGTGTGATCATAAGCTGGTTACTAAGCTAGTTGTACATGCTATGGCATGCTGGACGAGCCATACAGTCTGTAGTCACTACCCCGATCTATGAGCGGGAACACAATATGCATAAATACTCATACGCTCATGATTCGCACCTGGCGACTCATGAGGGCCTTCACATTTCACTGTTCTTCAACTGGTCTTAAGTGAAATGTTCTTTGATCTATCCTATCAGCCTCCCTTGGCTAACTCTTGCTTTCGTCCGACCCCGAATGGCTATTAGGTTTCCGAGGGCAGACGGGTCACTATTTTATTCACACTATCTATTCTTTCCTTTTAAACTCGCCAACACGCATGGCAAGCGCGGCGTTTTAAATTGCCATTTTCCCTCGAAGAATGAAATGTTAGATAATAAAGGAAGATTACCACAGGTGAGTAGGGTTCAAATCCCAGAGTCTCACATTGATCTATCAGTCTGTCCCACGGATTCTGGGGGGACAAAGTTCTGACACAACCTGAGAAAAACACAAGGCGATTTGCGATGAAAGTTGCAACGCTTAACGTTAGATCCTTGATGTCGGAAGAACTTATCTTGAACATAACTGAAGTGAATAAAATACATATATACATACCACTTGTAGAAGGAAGGAAGGTTGTCAACCTATCCAGACCTTTGGAAGTGGAGGTTCCTGGCATTTTTCTTTCTACAATATTTTTTTTAATTGAGTAAGCATTCCAAAATATCAGTTGTCTATTGGCTAATTTTCATATAACATACGAGGGTTTAGGATCACACAAATGTAAATACATTTTTAAATTTTCGGTATTTTTGTGTACAGACAGACATATCAAACTTCAACCTATTTAAGATTTAAATGAACGTACATCCACCTTCTTTTGTTCTGATTTGCAAATGCATATCTCCCTATAATGTTCAACCCCGATATGTCTGTACACAGAAATAAAGAAAATAAAATGTAGTTACGTTTATGTGATCCTAAGCCCCTGCATATTACTTGCAACTGAACATGTGCTAATTAAAAAACCTTTCCCTTGAACATAAGTGAAGTGTGAAGTGAATAAAATACATATATACATACCACTTGTAGAAGGAAGAAAGTTTGACAGGTTATCCAGACTTTTGAAGGAGGAGGGTCCTGGCATTGTTCTTTCTACAATAAAAAATATTTTTAAAATTGGATAAGTATTCCAAAATATCAATAATAATACTTATTACATACATTAACTTTTATATAACACATTATTTGCAGCAATGGCAAGTGAACACATGCTACCTATTTAAAAAAGGTTTAAACTAATACAATGGAAAAATATATACATACCCTTTGAATCCTAGTCATAACTGGACTGCATGCCAGTAATTTGCGGGCCTATTATTTCCTGTAGAGCCTCATCAGTGTTTGTAAAAACAGGATTTTGTGATGGACCTCCGCGAGTTCCACTTGCATATTTTTGTTTCGTTCTTTTTAGATTCTCATACTTGTTTTGTAATACTTTGACGTCCCGCGTCGTTTCCCCACTGACGGAATTAAATTCTTTAGCGAGTTTCATCCACACCTCCCACTTCATTTTGTTATTAGTGGTGTCAGTTTTTTTACAGTCAAGTACGTCCTTATATTTAAGCACTAAATCTAATAATAGAGTTTCTTCGTTTTTACTGAAATTGGTAACGCGTTTCGCCATTTTAATACAATTACAAACAACAAAATAAACAATACCACGCACTTGAACCACGCTGAAATTAAATAAATTTAATTTAAACTGTTAAATTTCACGTCACCCTTTACCAACATACGAGGGTTTAGGATCACACAAATGTAACTACATTTTTAATATTTTCGGTATTTTTGTGTACAGACAGACATATGAAACTTCAACCTCTTTAAGATTCAAATGAACGTACATCCACCTTGTTTAGTTCTGATTTGCAAATGCATATCTCCATATAATGTTCAACGCCGATATGTCTGTACACAGAAATAAAGAAAATAAAATGTAGTTACGTTTGTGTGATCCTAAGCTGGTCACTAAGCTAGTTGTACATGCTATTGCATGCTTGACGAGCCATACCGTATGTAGTCTCTAAACCCGATGTATAAGCGGGAACACAATGTGCATAAATACTCATACGCTCATGATTCGCACCTGGCGAGTCATGAGGGCCTTCACATTTCACTCTTCTGTAACTGGTCTTAAGTGAAATGTTCTGTGATCTATCCTATCAGCCTCCCTTGGCTAACTCGTGTTTTCCTCCGACCCCGAATGGCATATGTGAAGCATACTTACCAACCTACCAACTTAAACTTACTAGAATCTAGGGATTTTTGCATTGCCAACGAACATTAAGCCGTAGAATGTGAACCACCACTGAACTGTCAATGCGATTTGGATTTCTAAAAATAACGGAAGTCAGTTGAACTGTAGATTAACGTAGTTATGAGAAATCCGCCCTAAAAGTAGTATTTTCAAAAGCCATGATTGATTTGATTCTGTATTGATGTTTAAATATAGGACACTGTTTAGAGAGAGAGTTGTGTTCAGACGAGTTGCAATGTAAACAGAATAGAGCGTTAGTACATGTTTGATTATTATCATGTATTTGACTACAGTTTTTGCAACGATTTGTGGTTTATTTGCATTGCCGAGCAGTATGGCCGAACCGAAAGCAATTAAAGCACTGAACAACCGGGTGTATACAGTGTGTCCATAAAGTTACGCATAAATTCATTATTTCGTAAACCGGAGACTTTAAGGAACAATCCCAAAACAGGTCGATTTTTGTTTTTAAATTACGATTTTTTGGCATACATATCATACTAGTGACGTCATCCATTTGGGCGTGATGACGAAATCGATGATTTTTTAAGTGAGAGTAGGGGTCATGTAATAGCTCATTTGAAAGGGTATGTAATTCTCTATTCAATAATATAAACATTAATATAATTATTTATACAGGGTGTCCAAAAAATGTTTTTTAAATTAAAATAATTGGTATAAAAAGATGAATGTATGTAATTTGTTTAATTCTAAATATATTTTATTGGTGCCAGAAAACATAAAAATGTTTTATTTAATAAATAAACATTGATTTTCGCTTAAGCGTAACGTTAAACTTACAAGAGGCAGGTGGGTAGCAGCTCTAACATTGAATTTAAGCGAAAAGCAATATTTATTATTGGTCAAATAAACATGTATTCCTGTTTTCTGACAAAAGTAAAACGAATTTTGAATTAAATAAGTTACATACATTCTTATTTTTCTCTCAATTAATTTAATTAAAAAATTATTTTTGGACACCCTGTATAAATACTTATGTTATTGTTTGTATTAGTAAATAGAGAATTAAATACCCTTTCAAGTAAGCTATCACATGACCCCTATTCTCATTTAAAAAAATCATCGATTACTTTATCGAGCCCAGATGGATGACATCACTAGTATGATATATATGCCAAAAAATTATGATTTAAAAATAAAAATCAACCTGTTTCGGAATTTTTCCTTAAAGTCGCCGGTTTACGAAATAATGAATTTATTCGTTACTTTACGGACGCACTTTATACTGTTAACCAAGTCTAATTTAACAGTCTTAGGAATGATATTTGCTTCAAAAGTCAATATTACATCTGGCGAGAAACAAGAACTGTTTCGTTATCAGAATCGATTATTTTCCTTTTTAATTTTTTTACTTCGATCACTTTTTTATCCGAAACAATATTTACTAAGATATACTTTTCTTCCAAAAACGTATCACATTCCCTGAATATTCCCTTTTTCTGAACAAAAATGAGGGAATATACGCAACAAGTTTATTGCTCTTAATAATGCTCGTGTCCGACTAGCGAATTACTAGCCTGCAACAACAAAAAAATTAGTTCTCAAAATACTTTTTTTTAAGAAATTTTTTTTCAGCTCACAGTCAGTTCATATTGTACTATAAATTAAATGAACAATTAAATAAAAAAATAAAGTAGTACAAAATACAAGTATCCACTTGCCCCTTTGTTGTGATTTCTACTTGCCCCATATGTGTAAAATCCCTGGGGCAAGTGGAACCTATCCACTTACCTTAATATTTTTATAAAATGGTACAAATCTTATTAAGAACGGTTAACTTATAAGGCTAAACAAATACTTACTACCAAAAACACGACGCTGAATTCACTACTCTTGAAATTAACAACGATTCTTAATACATGTGCCAAATTATATACGTAGTTTAATAACGACCAAACTGCAATGACGTTAAGTATTTGGAGTATTCTCCTTTCCATAGGCATCTTTAAGTGCGTCACAGTTTTTCGATTTCTTTCTAACGCATTAAGTTGGTAGTGACAGAAAAAAAAGGTACGTCCGTGATTAAAATCATGTATGTAAAAACATTTATTCTAGTTGTTAACAAAAAATTATTTATGTATTATCTATACGACTATAATCTGTACAATTTATAAAACTATACAAATCAAAGAACATACCTTTATACAGGGTGTTTCATTAATAATTGTCCATATAGTAACTGGAGAAACCTTAGCACAAAATACGAAGATTTAACCTAAAACACTTAAATAAAATGTGATTCCTTACTGAGTTACAGGGTGTTTTATCTAAAAATTTAAAAACTATTTTTGCTCAGCATTTTAAAACTATTCAACGTATCCTTTTCATACTTGGCAGGAAGTATAGGTACTGTACAAACTACTAAATTGTGTTAAAAAAACGTTTCTGGCTGTTTCCAGAGGGGTACGACGGGGGAAAGTGAATGGGTGACCCTTTCCAAATTCTACGCCACTGACGAAATTGCTATTTTAGTTTAATTTTTGGATTCTCCAATATTTTCTATGAAAATAATGTCCTCTTCATTCGTAACGAGAAAGTCATTAGTTTTCGAGATCTTTAAAGTTCAAAATGAAACCACACGGTTATTTTGATTAATGTAGTGACTCGCTTCATTTTTAATTTCAAATATCTCGAAAACTAATCATTCTATCGTTACGAATGAAGAGTATATTATTTACGTAAAAAGTATTGGAAAATCAAAAAATTACACTAAAATAGCAATTTCGTCAGTGACGTAGAATTTGGGAAGGGTCAACCAGCCACTATCCCCTGTCGTACGCCTCTGGTAGTAGCTAGAAACGTTTATGTATCTTAATTTCGTAGGGTATACAGTACGTACACTTTCTGCCAAGTATGATAAGGATAGGCCAAATAGTTTTAAAGTACTGGCTACAAATAATTTTTAAATTTTCATTTTCAATAAATCATATTATATGAATCATTTCATAAATAATCAAAATAACTGTGCCGTTTCATATTTAACTTCAAATATCTCGAAAACTAATGACTTTATCGTTACCAATAAAGAATACATTATTTACGTAGAAAGTATTGGAGAATCTAAAAATGACACTAAAATAGTAATTTCTCCAGTGGCGTAGAATTTGATAAAGGTCAACCATTCACTATCCCCTGTCACATGCCTCTGGTACTAGCTAGAAACGTTTTTATACCCTAATTTAGTAGGGTGTATAGTAGTCGCACTTTCTGCCAAGTATGAAAAGGATATGTCAAATAGTTTTAAAATGCTGAGCAAAAACAGTTTTTAAATTTTTAGATAAAACACCCTGTAACTCAGTAAGGAACCACATTTTATTTAAGTGTTTTGGACTAAATCTTCGTATTTTGAGCTAAGGTTTCTCCAGTTACTATATGGACAATTATTAATGAAACACCCTGTATAAATGAAATAAACACAATTGATTTGTTTTTATACCAAATTACGATTACGATTCTGACAACTGTCAGTTTTAATTAAAATGTCATGCTATGGTATGATTCTCTACATTCTTAAAATGATATATTACATTAATGACACACTGAAAGACTGAGAAGAACTTTAAATTATAGTTGTATAGATATGTAATAGTAAATATTCAGTAAATCGATAAACCTATTTTTTTTATTATAGCGCCATCTACCAACAACTGGAATAACTGTTATACATGTCGCCTTCCGGCAACGATACCGGGACAACTAAAAAAAAAACGTGTTTCGAGAAAATCGAGTTTAAAGTTTTTGGAATTTTGCACAGCCATTTTATGCTTTGAGTTATATCCGATTTTGACTAAAACTATGTTCTTTGTTTCAGTTGATGTCAAAGATTGCTTTTCAGTTCATTTTAGCAATCTTGTGCTATCACCCGATTTAATAATTAGCAATTAATTGAAAAAAATTTGAGTTGTCCCAGTATTGTTGCCAGAATTATTTCATTATTATGAAATATCTACTCATTCTGATCTCCCATTCAAAGAGTAACAGCATAAATAGAAATGATAAATAAAAAGTAGAAGGTAGTTTAATAGTTTTATTAAAAAGTTAAAATGTTCACAAAGAAATTTGAAGAGGCCAGAAAAATTGTGTGTATTATTAATTAATCGGGTACACAAACTTGGTAGCTAAACATAACACTAGGATCACTTCATTTGACTGCCTTATTAATTAATAAGTCTTTGTAAAACTATGATAGGTAGAGATAATGAGATTGTCAGAGACTAGAGACATCAAATCTTTTTTCTTGTTCTCAGATATACCCACCGGTTTGTCATACGCCGCTTTTTTGGGCCAGTTTTTTATTACAATAATTTTATCAGTAGTAGTCAACTGGTTGCAATTCTTGCGCAATTTTAGCTTCACTTGGTTATGTTCATCGAAAATATTAACAGTCTTGAAGTCATCTAGGTAAGATAATTTGTAGAGGAATTCAAAAGGTTTTTTTTGACAATGTTTACTATTTTAACGTCTGAGAATGAAAAGGTGTCAGAATCAATATTCTTATTAAAATTTTTGCCGATTTTTCCTGCCAAATCCTTGAAATCGATAAAATCGTTGAATGCAAATTCCCTTACACTATACAGTGGAGATGTCTTCTTCGCACTTTCCATTATCTGGTAGTACTGGGCCGGCACATAAATGGGTCCAGTTTTTCGAGTCCTCCTTAATTCCGCCTCAATCGTTGAATGAACCGAATCACCCTCGTTTCGAGTGTGCCCGTAGATCAAATATGTATGAGAGATGCTTTTATATTACTGAACTGTGTAATGGCGTACATGTACATGCTCAACAAGAATTTGTTTTTTTGTTGTCCGCAGCAGTTGTCGGTGAAGAAAATGAACTCTATATCTCCTTCTGCGCTCATAGCTCTCTCTTCAATAAATTTAAAAATGCATGTAGCTATTTCATTCGCACCTCTGTGGACATCACCCTCGTGCCAGACATTGCAAATACCTTGTTTTGTTTCCAAGTCAAATACAGTTAGGTTGTACGTAGAGAGTTTCGACTTGTAGTAAAACGTTGAAACTTCTCCCTTAGGAGTAGGCAATGTTGCTTGTAAGTCGTATGTTGCTACGATGACATCTGCTGCCGATTGAGGTTTATCCATCTCTTTCTCTTTTCGAGCCAAGTCTTTTTCCTCATTTTCTGCATTCTTTTCTCGAAGTTCTTCATTGGAATTTTGAAACGCTGGCGCTGTGCAAAATTGACACTGGTCTTTTTGGGGCGTAAAAAATGACAAATTGTATTCTTGATTAAAAATACGTAAAAACATCGTGTGATTTCCAAAATGTTTGCCTTGTCTGCATTTCTCAACGTAATCACGATAGATTTGCTATATTGACTTACCTCCTTCGATAAATTGCCTAGTGGTGTTAGTTCTTGTATAGTGGCTCTCCACTTTCGGGATTGAATCAATGTGTGCTCTCATGTCGTTCTTAATAGAAACATCAACTACTTTTCTATTAGTGTGTTTACCACGCTGCTGGTCTGGCTGAACGAAACCAGCCTCGTTTTTAAGGAAACACTCGCTTCATTTTTAATTTCAAATATCTCGAAAACTAATCATTCTATCGTTACGAATGAAGAGTATATTATTTACGTAAAAAGTATTGGAAAATCAAAAAATTACACTAAAATAGCAATTTCGTCAGTGACGTAGACTTTGGGAAGGGTCAACCAGCCACTATCCCCTGTCGTACGCCTCTGGTAGTAGCTAGAAACGTTTATGTATCTTAATTTTGTAGGGTATACAGTACGTACACTTTCTGCCAAGTATGATAAGGATAGGCCAAATATTTTTAAAGTACTGGCTACAAATAATTTTTAAATTTTCATTTTCAATAAATCATATTATATGAATCATATCATAAATAATCAAAATAACTGTGCCGTTTCATATTTAACTTCAAATATCTCGAAAACTAATGACTTTATCGTTACCAATAAAGAATACATTATTTACGTAGAAAGTATTGGAGAATCTAAAAATGACACTAAAATAGTAATTTCTCCAGTGGCGTAGAATTTGATAAAGGTCAACCATTCACTATCCCCTGTCACATGCCTCTGGTACTAGCTAGAAACGTTTTTATACCCTAATTTAGTAGGGTGTATAGTAGTCGCACTTTCTGCCAAGTATGAAAAGGATATGTCAAATAGTTTTAAAATGCTGAGCAAAAACAGTTTTTAAATTTTTAGATAAAACACCCTGTAACTCAGTAAGGAACCACATTTTATTTAAGTGTTTTGGACTAAATCTTCGTATTTTGAGCTAAGGTTTCTCCAGTTACTATATGGACAATTATTAATGAAACACCCTGTATAAATGAAATAAACACAATTGATTTGTTTTTATACCAAATTACGATTACGATTCTGACAACTGTCAGTTTTAATTAAAATGTCATGCTATGGTATGATTCTCTACATTCTTAAAATGATATATTACATTAATGACACACTGAAAGACTGAGAAGAACTTTAAATTATAGTTGTATAGATATGTAATAGTAAATATTCAGTAAATCGATAAACCTATTTTTTTTATTATAGCGCCATCTACCAACAACTGGAATAACTGTTATACATGTCGCCTTCCGGCAACGATACCGGGACAACTAAAAAAAACGTGTTTCGAGAAAATCGAGTTTAAAGTTTTTGGAATTTTGCACAGCCATTTTATGCTTTGAGTTATATCCGATTTTGACTAAAACTATGTTCTTTGTTTCAGTTGATGTCAAAGATTGCTTTTCAGTTCATTTTAGCAATCTTGTGCTATCACCCGATTTAATAATTAGCAATTAATTGAAAAAAATTTGAGTTGTCCCAGTATTGTTGCCAGAATTATTTCATTATTATGAAATATCTACTCATTCTGATCTCCCATTCAAAGAGTAACAGCATAAATAGAAATGATAAATAAAAAGTAGAAGGTAGTTTAATAGTTTTATTAAAAAGTTAAAATGTTCACAAAGAAATTTGAAGAGGCCAGAAAAATTGTGTGTATTATTAATTAATCGGGTACACAAACTTGGTAGCTAAACATAACACTAGGATCACTTCATTTGACTGCCTTATCAATTAATAAGTCTTTGTAAAACTGTGATAGGTAGAGATAATTAGATTGTCAGAGACTAGAGACATCAAATCTTTTTTCTTGTTCTCAGATATACCCACCGGTTTGTCATACGCCGCTTTTTTGGGCCAGTTTTTTATTACAATAATTTTATCAGTAGTAGTCAACTGGTTGCAATTCTTGCGCAATTTTAGCTTCACTTGGTTATGTTCATCGAAAATATTAACAGTCTTGAAGTCATCTAAGTAAGATAATTTGTAGAGGAATTCAAAAGGTTTTTTTTGACAATGTTTACTATTTTAACGTCTGAGAATGAAAAGGTGTCAGAATCAATATTCTTATTAAAATTTTTGCCGATTTTTCCTGCCAAATCCTTGAAATCGATAAAATCGTTGAATGCAAATTCCCTTACACTATACAGTGGAGATGTCTTCTTCGCACTTTCCATTATCTGGTAGTACTGGGCCGGCACATAAATGGGTCCAGTTTTTCGAGTCCTCCTTAATTCCGCCTCAATCGTTGAATGAACCGAATCACCCTCGTTTCGAGTGTGCCCGTAGATCAAATATGTATGAGAGATGCTTTTATATTACTGAACTGTGTAATGGCGTACATGTACATGCTCAACAAGAATTTGTTTTTTTGTTGTCCGCAGCAGTTGTCGGTGAAGAAAATGAACTCTATATCTCCTTCTGCGCTCATAGCTCTCTCTTCAATAAATTTAAAAATGCATGTAGCTATTTCATTCGCACCTCTGTGGACATCACCCTCGTGCCAGACATTGCAAATACCTTGTTTTGTTTCCAAGTCAAATACAGTTAGGTTGTACGTAGAGAGTTTCGACTTGTAGTAAAACGTTGAAACTTCTCCCTTAGGAGTAGGCAATGTTGCTTGTAAATCGTATGTTGCTACGATGACATCTGCTGCCGATTGAGGTTTATCCATCTCTTTCTCTTTTCGAGCCAAGTCTTTTTCCTCATTTTCTGCATTCTTTTCTCGAAGTTCTTCATTGGAATTTTGAAACGCTGGCGCTGTGCAAAATTGACACTGGTCTTTTTGGGGCGTAAAAAATGACAAATTGTATTCTTGATTAAAAATACGTAAAAACATCGTGTGATTTCCAAAATGTTTGCCTTGTCTGCATTTCTCAACGTAATCACGATAGATTTGCTATATTGACTTACCTCCTTCGATAAATTGCCTAGTGGTGTTAGTTCTTGTATAGTGGCTCTCCACTTTCGGGATTGAATCAATGTGTGCTCTCATGTCGTTCTTAATAGAAACATCAACTACTTTTCTATTAGTGTGTTTACCACGCTGCTGGTCTGGCTGAACGAAACCAGCCTCGTTTTTAAGGAAACTCGTCGAAATTGCGCGTTTACTGATTCCCATTGTAGCCATAAAAAATATTTACTTAAAAAAAATATTTACTATTTACTAAAGTCGCAAATTATTCACTTCAAAATAGAAGGCATGATTCAATTTTCTAGAATTTTCTTTGACATAACGATACTGAGGTTTTACTTCAGCTGAGTGACGAACCACAAGATCTCGCTGCTTTTCTATACTGCCAAGTTTCGAGTATCGATTGAATAAAGACATCCTTATTTCTTCTGAAATTTTAAAAAGACAGTTGTGTTGACAATTTCTGCAAGGAGGTTTTATGACTCTTGCTTTAACGATTTTATTAGATTTCCGTGAAGTGTATTCTTTGCCCGAATTACGAAGCTGTTTATTCTTGCTACTTTTCCATTCTGAAGGACAGGCAACTCTTTCCTCTCTTTTCTTCGTTTTCGTATGTATCAGGGACGTGTCTTTTTTGTCACTTGCGTCACACTGAAAAAAGCCTATGAGAAGAACAGTAGCAGAGACATTCTGTACTTTAAATCAAAGAATATATTAGCTCCTAGAAGAAGTTTTTATATGAAACAGATGGTCACGTTTATAAGCAGGCTTGTTGACGAGGGATGTTGCGGTCACAGTGCGGGCGGTGGTGGGATCGCGTAAGCTCCACAGTCGTTGTCAGGTCTATGCACCTCCATGGCACCTACTCAGTTGGAACGCAAAATCCTATACTAAAACGTTACAGGGCAGTACCTTTCTAGGAGAGTATATATTCGTTATTTAAAGGTATTCTACAGGGTGTCCCGGAAAATAGTGCGTTCCTTTAAGGTATGGATAGAATACACAATTTAGAACAAAAAAGTCCTATACCGTTTTTTTCTAAAGTTAACCGTTTCCAAAAAAAAAAGATTACATTGGTTTCCATATACCTGAATTTTAATCTTCAGAAAATTAAATATTCTGACAACATGTTACGCACTGGTGAATAAGAACTCGTTTGTGTCTTACAGTATTTAAAATAATCCAACCTAATACTTACTATTTTTGTTTACTATAATTTTTTTTAAAATGTAGTTGAAATATGGCATAATTTTAAACGAATTATACTTACATATTTTAAGATGAAAACACATGTTTTAAATGAACCACCACTTTTGCGAACACATGAATTCATAGAGTAACATGCACTCATACGACGAGAAATTCCAGCAAAACATTTTGAAAGAATTTTAGTAGGTATTATGCCTCTCCATTTATTGATCTGCCATAAATAAACAACATAATATTACTCATGAACACACGATTCAAAAACATTTTCGGCGTTGACACTAAACAGGATTCTTCCAAATTATCTGTTTACTAAACATGGGACTATTTACGTTTAGATTTTTGTACTTCACAGAGTTGCCAGATTTGAATTTGCGTTCCAAAATGTTTTATAGTTTTTTGGTCAAACGGTTGAATTTAGAAAAAAAATGTTATAAGAGTTTTTTGTTCTACATGGTGCCTTCTACCTATACCTTTAAGGAACGCACTATTTTCCGGGACACCCTGTATAATAAGTACAGTTCTTTACGCTATTTCTCAATAGATGGCGGATAAAGTACGCATTTAAATATTTTTAAATCTCATGATTTCCACTTACCCCGGTGTACCTAGTATTTTGATAGAAATATTCCTGATTTTCTAGGAATAACCCTAGTAGGACAATAAGGTTCCAGTGGTATTTTTAAGAGGAACATATTTAACCCATTCGGTTTTTTGCAGTATGTCGAAACGAGGATTCTCTGAAAAGGAACTTAAATTTTTAGCCGATAAGCTTTCAGATATTAAAAGTGAACTGGACCGTTTTGAGACTGATGACGACAGCGAAAAAAACTATGAAACAAACAACAACACTTGGACCATTTTTCATAGGCTACCACTGGGATATATATGTCCCAGTTAACAATACCATTGGACACATGTCCAAGAAAAAAATCTTATGAAAACCTGTTTGCATAACCTAATTACATACAAAAAATCTCATAAATTAAGATTTCAACTCCGTTTATTTAAGTAAAAAAAGTGGGGCTGAAAGGGTCAAAATTTAATAAATTTGCTTTAGTTTTAAGGCAAATAATTTGCTATATCAAAATGTATTTTATTTCGGTTAATATATATAATTGATGAATGTAAGGTACCTATTAGATTTTTTGATAAAAAAATTTAAAACTACCTTAGTGATTTTATAAAACACTTACCACTCTATAATGTTCCATTTTCATCGAAGAATGAAGCTTCAGCCGCTTTAACACCACCACTAACACTAATATTAAATTGTCTTATTTTTAAAACACTCACAATTCACAATCAACATTTGTTTTTATTTTTTTAGAAATTTATCATTTACACTCCTAGGTAAGTACCTATTCGTATTGTACATCAATGTTATGCGTACCTACCTACTTGGTGGAAGTTTTCGAAGTAATGTATGTATAATGTAATAATGAAAATGAACATGACTAAAAAAAAAGAGTTTAGGGACAAAAGTAAAAGCTCATCAATTGATAGGTAATAGGCGAATATAAAGTTCCCGAAATTTAAAAGTTTACCTAAGCAAATGCGAGTATACATTAAGATAAGTAATTTGTTATTTTGCTTATATCGCAGGTAGTAAGTACATATTTATATTCAAACGTGCGTATTCAGTTATAATTCAATCAGATTAATTTAATGAGTTACATTGATAACATTGAGTTTTATAAATAAACTAAACTCTTACAACTACATTTATTCTAGTTGTGATTCCGCTGACGCTATTTTGTATAAAAGAAAAATAGTAATTGCTCTCCGTCGTTACTTGTTTTATTTGCTTGGTTTTGATTTTCTGCCCCCTGTACATGCCGCACTTGTGCGGTGCACCCCTTGCACGCCCGCTTATGGCTTATGGTGTTTTGAATGTAGGAGATTTTGATTTACATTATCATTTTTTTAATTGATCTTCCAACGCTTCTTTAGAAAGGCTATATTGTTTCTTTTTAAATTTTGGTTTTTAACCTGTATTTTTGTTATCCTCATTTGTTTTAAAATGTTTAGTTTTGCTTTCCTACTAGTAGTACTTCTATTTTATGTTTGGATTTTAATTTTTTTTTATGGACCAGCCACATTTTTGTCGACATTATTCATGGCATTACTTTCGACTTGGGGCGATTGGGAGGGTTTCACTAGTGCATCGACCGTCTCTGTCGACAAAAGCAATTCAGGGTAAATATTCCTTTTTTCAGCCAAAATCCTCAGCAAATCCTCTGCGTACTCGAAGTGTCTTCTGGCAGCTAGGGTTGTTTTTGAATTTTCAATGTATTTTTTAAAACGTCTCTCCAAGACCCTCCAACGATTCTGACAGTTAGATACACTTACATTTTGTCTAGTCTGACTCCTCATTTCTTTGGCGATTTTTCGTACATTTTTTTTCAGTGATTTCATTTCCAGTGTTCCAACTTTGTTTCTAAATCTTTTATAAAGATCGAGAAACAATATGGTGTCTCTATGAGTCCATCTGAGTTGGTCCGCTTCAGTGGATCTTACCACTACAAATTCATGTAATTCTAAAAACGACAATTATTAAAAAGTGAATTAAGTATTTACTTAAAACCTACCTTGTTCGATGTTTACTTGCATGTTTAAATTTCAATAGGTATGCATTCAACTTTAATGTCTCCCAAATATTTTCTTTCTTTCGAATCTTATAATTGTTGATTTATTAATAAAGGATGCTTTTCTATTTAGTTATATAAAAGTCCATAAAATTATTGTTTGAAAAGTGACAAATAAGGGAGACAAATTCAAACTTACAAAGCGCGCCACCATTGGTCGAACGAACTAAATTGAACTGACAGACTGACACTAACCAATACGAACAACTGTAACTGACATGACATTGATATTACGTCGTTGCCAAGTCAAAAGCTGCTATGTGGGTTTTATAGAATTTTGCAGGAGATAGATAAAACCTAAATACTTGGTCCAATTGAAAAACTGTTACTTATTTTTATAACAAATTTATTAATTAGGTGATTATATAAGAACGTACAACATTTGTGAGAAAATGAATTTAATGTAATGCAATTCAAACTAAAAACTATTATTTTGAATCTACATAGCATGTTTTGTTTGTTAAAAATGACACATAGCAGTTAAGAAACATATCAATTGAAATTTGAAATACATTTATAATAAGGATATTTAAGCTTGTTTAATTAAATAATTAAATTACAAAACGTTTAAAACAACGAATTTACATGCTGATGTAAAACAACAAATTTAATTCAACTACTCGTACACGAGAGAATCATAAAATGGATGATACTCTGTTGGTAAGACTGATTTTAACTCCTAAAGTTGCTCAAATTTGTCTCGTTTATTAATTTTTCTTTGCGATCCATACAAAGGATCTATCTTCGCTTTGCCTTTGGGTCTCCTTTGGGGGTAATTCTTGGAATGGTGCTGTATGCCGTGTTTTGTATTTTACCTCCCCTGATGGCAAATAAAGAAGTCCGTGTATATCGGTGACTAAAGGATCACCCACTCTTTTTCCGGGTCTAATTGAAATAAAATTGTCAGACTGGGCGTCGTAAGTTTTAAAAAAGGAATGATCAACATGAAATACATTATACGGCTGTTTTGGACGCGCAGCACGTATTCTACTGACATAATCACCTGGACTACAAATTGGTGGCTTAAATAGTGATTCTAATGTAGAATGTACGCTATCGGCCTCCATCATCGTGTGGCCTTTCTCTAAAATAAGCTGTTTAATTATGATTTTCTTCTCAGTTGCCAAGTTAGAAAGTGCACTTGCAAGGACTTTGTTTCGGTTTTGGTAATTACACCCGTCGGATATTAGAACAATTTCTTCGTAATGCTGCCCAAATTTGGTGTTAAAATCAATAATGCAAGTAATAAACTCGTTCCTATTAACGCCACCTTCTCCTTCGTGCCAAACAGAGATATACTTTGTAGATATTTAACACGTAAAATGTAATGTTATGAACCTGCAGTTTTTGTTTATAATATACTTTTGAGACCAACAACTTAGGACATAAAAGAACGCTTTGCAAATCCATTGTCACAACTAATTTCTTTTTATTTGCTTCAGCTTTGGCCTTGGTTTTAGCATTCCTGGCTTCTTGTTTTTTTGCCTATGGTCATCATAAACTTCTTTTTGTAGATTTCCCACATCATATTCGTCCATATCATGTCGCACAAGTCTTTGCGTGGCTTATGAATAGATATTTTTTGTTGTTCGACAACTTAAAAATGTTGTCCTAGATGCAACACATTTAGTATTTTCTTTACACCATGTCTCGCAGACGGAATGCATATGTGATGTTGAATTAAAAATTGATTCCACATATGTGCGTTTCGAACTGCTTCTGCAATAGTGGCTTGGTACTTTAGGAAGTAAACCAAGCCACTCCAGAATGGATGCCCTCCTTTTAAGATTACTTGACTTAGTTAACGTCTCAGGTATTGGTTTTTCGTTTGAAAACCCTTTAGATAATGAATTTTTAACCCATCGTTGGAAGGTATCTCGCCCCAATGACAAAGTATTTAAAAATAATGTTCTGAATACTCTTATTTTTATACCATTGGGGTTTTTGTAGCAGTCGAAAGCATGAATTTTTCTTGGATTGTCTATTGTAACTCTTCGTTTATTCCGTTTATCAACCAAACCAAGAACGTATGTTCGCTTGGAATCCCAAGATTCTAACGACCAGAATTCCCTAAATATCTTATTTCTTAGTTCATCCTTAATTTGAGCACACAAGAAAGTGCGGCTGGTATCAGTCTTCATGGCAGATATTGTCTTACTTTTTGATGGTTTTGGAGCACTTGCTTTATGTTCGCACTTTGGTCCCAACTCTCTTGGCTGGGGAATTTTCTCCTCGTAAATGCATTTTTCCCTACGTACTTTGGATGTATATTCTTGACCAGTTACTCTCAAATCTAGATTTTTTTGTCTCTTTACTCCTTGATAGTACTTCCGTTTTTTCGTTCTATGTTCCTCTTCCTAAATCGTTGCTTCCTCTTCTATTAAATTCATGGCGATAGTCTGTTCATTTTTATACAGTATTTCATCTTCAATAGCGTCTCCCTCTTCGTATTCCACAGGAACTCTTTCTTCCATTCGTTAAGTATCTGATATTCGGTTTTCTTTTGAGACTTCTACTTCTTGTTCTACTAGAATTTGATTATTTTCTAATATTTCGTCATCCTTAAGTGAGTCTTCTAATTTCTGTCCTGATAAAACGTTGTCTCCAGAATTTTCATTTTCTGTTATTAATACTTCAGTAGTCCCATTTAATGCGTGCCTTGTTATATTTGTATCGTCTAAGGGTTCGACATCAGTAATCAATATCATTATCTTGAATGCTGTTGAGAAGAGCCCTGTCGCATTCTATAATGATATCGCTACAGAGAGCTGCTTCCAACACAACACCATCAATGTTGTTTTCATTAGCGCAGTTTTCAGTTTCCTTTTCTCGTGCAACTGGTTTGTCTTCCTGTAAATTACCTTAAAAAAATAAGAGTTGTTTTCGTATGTGCTTTATAATATTTTAAAGTAATACACAGTTCAAGTTTGATGATAAATGTAGTAGTACACTAAAATGTGGCACTTGTATTATTTTAAACGAATTTATAAATTAATATATAAAAAGCATACCATAAAATGAATTTACAATATGAGATCCATCATACACATATGACAACCATCTCCCTTTACAACTCAAATCTGCAACATCTTTCCCCAAGTTCCGTGAAATGACAAAAGCTCATCTATCTAATAGACCATATTATTCAGTAGAAGAGTTTCTTAATGACTAACTAAGAAATTACAATAATGTACAAGTAACCAAACTTATCTATATTTGGGTGTCACATGCAGCAGCTTAAATTTATTAGTTCCTATGTCTGTAGTTTACTTTGTTGTATATTCACTTTGCAATTTCTATTAATTGATGCAATATATCGATTTTGTTTTTTTTTCTTTACTTTATTAACTTGTATTATTTTTATATTGACGATTTATCAAATTTCAGAAAATTGTATTTGTTATTGTTATTATTTATTTATTTTTTCTGACTTTATATTAAGCTTTTCCCATAAAATTTGTATAATTTTCATTGACAATAAAGAATATTTCTATTCTATTCTAGATATCGAATAAACTCAGTTGCAAGAGTAAACTAAACAAATTAATGCAAAAAACTTACCAATCGTTTCTTCTTGTGCTGAACTTGTTTGTTTTAAACATTGGGAAACAAGAAACTGTCCTCTTAACAGACCACCGTATGACATGTTGAAGCTGCAATAATAGACCAGGGAGGATCTGTTTTGAGGTGGATGTGAGAGGTGGCATTCGGATTTTTGCAGATAAAATTAGGTGACAACTTCAGTAATTATACTTGACTTATGCTCCTTCTCAAATATGTCCGGAACATTTCGAAAAACATCAATTTTTTTCAACTTTCATTGCTTATAACTTTAAAACGATTCATTTTGGAACAAAGTCGTAGGGAAATAAAACGAAGATAATTGAATTTTGTATGTCATACGACTGGTTTAAAATGTCTTAAATTATTACCCTTTCTGCAAAATAGCAATAAATACAAAATTGTAACGGGTAGGTCTTTCAGGACGACAGACTAAAACACAGGTTAAAAATAAAGTAAATATATTAAAGATAATTATATACAGTTTAAAACAAACAAAATAAAAATATAATTCCGTCTTCTGCGAAGGAAAAATAATATTAAACTTTATTACAGTCATCCGATCATAATAGCAACATTAAAATAATACGATAAACTATATATATATATATATATATATATATATATATATATATATATATATATATACAAGGAGAGGTTAGCGCGAGTTAATAAATATCGGCATGGCTCGAAATAAGTATGAAAAACAAAATATGCACAAGATGGAATGCAATCATAGACACGTGTTTCTGACTTATTAGTCGTCATCAGTATGATATAGCTAAACAGGAGCAATGCAACCAATTTGTGGCTATAATGTTAGAAGACCCTCAGGATTCGAGAGCAACAACTAACAAATCCACGGAGGAAGCTACAGCTACCTGAGGCAAGGAATGCCAAACGTTTAGAACGTTTTAAACAATCAAACAAGGAGAGGTTAGCGCGAGTTAATAAATATCGGCATGGCTCGCAATAAGTATGAAAAACAAAATATGCACAAGATGGAATGCAATCATAGACACGTGTTTCTGACTTATTAGTCGTCATCAGTATGATATAGCTAAACAGGAGCAATGCAACCAATTTGTGGCTATAATGTTAGAAGACCCTCAGGATTCGAGAGCAACAACTAACAAATCCACGGAGGAAGCTACAGCTACCTGAGGCAAGGAATGCCAAACGTTTAGAACGTTTTAAACAATCAAACAAGGAGAGGTTAGCGCGAGTTAATAAATATCGGCATGGCTCGCAATAAGTATGAAAAACAAAATATGCACAAGATGGAATGCAATCATAGACACGTGTTTCTGACTTATTAGTCGTCATCAGTATGATATAGCTAAACAGGAGCAATGCAACCAATTTGTGGCTATAATGTTAGAAGACCCTCAGGATTCGAGAGCAACAACTAACAAATCCACGGAGGAAGCTACAGCTACCTGAGGCAAGGAATGCCAAACGTTTAGAACGTTTTAAACAATCAAACAAGGAGAGGTTAGCGCGAGTTAATAAATATCGGCATGGCTCGCAATAAGTATGAAAAACAAAATATGCACAAGATGGAATGCAATCATAGACACGTGTTTCTGACTTATTAGTCGTCATCAGTATGATATAGCTAAACAGGAGCAATGCAACCAATTTGTGGCTATAATGTTAGAAGACCCTCAGGATTCGAGAGCAACAACTAACAAATCCACGGAGGAAGCTACAGCTACCTGAGGCAA
Source organism: Diabrotica virgifera virgifera (assembly GCF_917563875.1). Taxonomy (NCBI): domain Eukaryota; kingdom Metazoa; phylum Arthropoda; class Insecta; order Coleoptera; family Chrysomelidae; genus Diabrotica; species Diabrotica virgifera. The sequence continues at coordinate 80,761,117 of NC_065451.1, read as the reverse complement.
GGAATGCCAAACGTTTAGAACGTTTTAAACAATCAAACAAGGAGAGGTTAGCGCGAGTTAATAAATATCGGCATGGCTCGCAATAAGTATGAAAAACAAAATATGCACATTTATTAACTCGCGCTAACCTCTCCTTGTTTGATTGTTTAAAACGTTCTAAACGTTTGGCATTCCTTGCCTCAGGTAGCTGTAGCTTCCTCCGTGGATTTGTTAGTTGTTGCTCTCGAATCCTGAGGGTCTTCTAACATTATAGCCACAAATTGGTTGCATTGCTCCTGTTTAGCTATATCATACTGATGACGACTAATAAGTCAGAAACACGTGTCTATGATTGCATTCCATCTTGTGCATATTTTGTTTTTCATACTTATTGCGAGCCATGCCGATATTTATTAACTCGCGCTAACCTCTCCTTGTTTGATTGTTTAAAACGTTCTAAACGTTTGGCATTCCTTGCCTCAGGTAGCTGTAGCTTCCTCCGTGGATTTGTTAGTTGTTGCTCTCGAATCCTGAGGGTCTTCTAACATTATAGCCACAAATTGGTTGCATTGCTCCTGTTTAGCTATATCATACTGATGACGACTAATAAGTCAGAAACACGTGTCTATGATTGCATTCCATCTTGTGCATATTTTGTTTTTCATACTTATTGCGAGCCATGCCGATATTTATTAACTCGCGCTAACCTCTCCTTGTTTGATTGTTTAAAACGTTCTAAACGTTTGGCATTCCTTGCCTCAGGTAGCTGTAGCTTCCTCCGTGGATTTGTTAGTTGTTGCTCTCGAATCCTGAGGGTCTTCTAACATTATAGCCACAAATTGGTTGCATTGCTCCTGTTTAGCTATATCATACTGATGACGACTAATAAGTCAGAAACACGTGTCTATGATTGCATTCCATCTTGTGCATATTTTGTTTTTCATACTTATTGCGAGCCATGCCGATATTTATTAACTCGCGCTAACCTCTCCTTGTTTGATTGTTTAAAACGTTCTAAACGTTTGGCATTCCTTGCCTCAGGTAGCTGTAGCTTCCTCCGTGGATTTGTTAGTTGTTGCTCTCGAATCCTGAGGGTCTTCTAACATTATAGCCACAAATTGGTTGCATTGCTCCTGTTTAGCTATATCATACTGATGACGACTAATAAGTCAGAAACACGTGTCTATGATTGCATTCCATCTTGTGCATATTTTGTTTTTCATACTTATTGCGAGCCATGCCGATATTTATTAACTCGCGCTAACCTCTCCTTGTTTGATTGTTTAAAACGTTCTAAACGTTTGGCATTCCTTGCCTCAGGTAGCTGTAGCTTCCTCCGTGGATTTGTTAGTTGTTGCTCTCGAATCCTGAGGGTCTTCTAACATTATAGCCACAAATTGGTTGCATTGCTCCTGTTTAGCTATATCATACTGATGACGACTAATAAGTCAGAAACACGTGTCTATGATTGCATTCCATCTTGTGCATATTTTGTTTTATATATATATATATATATATATATATATATATATATATATATATATATATATATATATAATAACAATCTCACTACGTTAAATAAACATAGCCTGGAGACACCGCATTTCACTGCAATGCAGTCACTAGTTCCTCGCTACTACCGCCTACTGCGATAACGGCCGTGGCAAGACTCCACGTCACTACTGTGGCGTCCGCCTAGGCATAGTTCCACCTCAATATACGGTGCATCTTTGCCAAGCCAGCTAATGCTAGTTCAACACGCTAGCAGCAGCTGTCGAGCCATTACTAGTTCAATTCGCTGGCAACGACTGATTTTATCATTCTCCTGGCTCGTCTTAAATATGCTCTCGATGCCCTCTCCTTCGGTTTCCCCCAGCGGTGCTATGAAGAAGGAATGCGCCAACACGGACACTCCTCCGGTCGTCTCTGGTAGAGCAGCTCATCGCTTGCCGAGGTATCATATCGTTACACCCCTTTCTCTTTGGAAAACAAAAAAAATGTAGCATACATTTTTATTGTGCCTTGTGTGCAACACGGCTTGGACTCATCAACGGTGCGGTCTTGGTTGGTTCGTCCTTACTTCGTAAACTGGTACTGGATGGCTGTCAAGAAGATGCTTCCCTCTGCAGATCTTGGGCGTGGTCCCTTCATATCCATTGGGACAGTGTGCCAAGGCTTTTCTACAGCAAATGGTCACATTCTTCCTGCTGGCTGCATCTGCGACGGTTTACTCTTGAGGCATGTACTTTCTTTCGGTTTTCTTTTCGCAAACTGGTCTGGGATGATTGCCAAGAAGACGTTTCCTTCTGTAGATCTAGTTCGTGGTCCCCTCAAATCCATTGGGACAGTTTGCCAAGGTTTTTCTACAGAAAATGGTCACATTTTTCTTGCTGGTTTTGTCCTTCTGAGACGTTCTCTGTAGGTTTAGAAGCGTCCTCAGAGGCTCCGTCTGTGTCCTTCACAGACCTAGTGTTGTAGGGTGATGTGCTACCCTTCGACATCACGGTAGGCTAGCTGGAAAACTCAAAAAAGACAAAATAGGGAAATTCTCTATATACGCAGAAAAATTTACTACCCCAGGAGTTGGGAGTCATAACCCAAAGCCTAATTTCCCCTATATGAGAGTAACGTTGCCTCCGGATGCACAAGATAAGGCTGAATGTAAGAGAAATCACCTACTTCACTTGTAATTCAGGACCCCTATTCACTAAAATGTAAGAGAACGCTCATATACTCCTATGCCAGTACTCTACTACTCTACTGGGTAAAAGTAAGAGAATTGCTAAATTTTAAGAGAGTGGACATGCGCCGTAGAATTATAGATGAAAGAAGGCCTATAAAATGAAGAAGAATCTGTATTGTATAAATATAGTTTATATTATGAAAGAAAGGTTAATGACATTTTAAAAAGGTTGTTGACTTATATTTGTATTTGGTTTTTATTGTTTTTTAATGGATGATGACGATATAATAATGTTAATGTTAATCGACGATGTTGAAGAGGCGGCAGAACAAGCTGAAAATAATATACCACGTCTCTATTTCCAACGGAAAGACCCTTTTTTGATGTTATCTGAGGTGAATTTTATTAAACATTTCCGTCTCAATAAAGACAGCTTTATACATATATCTTTGCGATGAACTAACCCCATTTTTACAAGTTCGCCAAAGAACATCTGGTTTGGATATTAAAACAAAGGTAATAAATTTAATTTTACTTGATACAGTTAGGTGTCTACTTATTATATTTTTGAAAATGACGAAACATTATTTTTAGTTGTTAGTGACCCTTTTATTTTATGGCCAAGGCAGCTACCAGGCAGTGACAGGTTCCAATTTTTTTTGTGGAATGAGTCAAAGCAGTGTTTGTCGATGCATTGAAGAAGTTACCAACGCTTTAAATAGGCCAGAATGCATTAGTAGATGGATCAGTTTTCCACGAAATATTGAGGAACTATCGCAGCGGAGAGCAAGGTAGAAGTAAATGGAACTTATACCGATTTTAGAAAGTTTTCAGTTTGACTTCTATTTTTTAGATTTTTTCAATCTACTGGTATTCCTGGGTAAATTGGGATCATTGATTGTACTCATGTGGCAGTTGTACGACCAATCCAAGAGGAACATATTTTTGTAAATAGGAAAAACTACCATTCCTTAAATGTACAACTGGTAATTTATTTTACGTTTTCACTTTTTTTGTTTTAAATTTCATTATTTTATGTATGTGATGAACATCTTCCAAGTAATGAATGTAAATGCTAATTTCCCAGGCAGTACACATACTGCTTACATTTGAGGGCAATCAAATATTTCAAATGTTCTCGAAAGAGTTTACAGAAGAGAACCTCAAAATAATTTTTTTGCTTGGCGATTCGGGTAAAAAAATTAACATAAAATGTTGATCAGGATCTTTACCATTGTTTCTTACAGGCTATCCTCTACGACCTTGGTTGCTAACCCCATTGAGAAACCCTGCGCCAGGTGCAGAGGAACGATTTAATAACGATTTTAAAAGAATAAGGAGCAGGATTGAAGGATGCAATGGTGTTTTGAAAAACAGATTTCGATGTTTACTTAAACATAGGGTTCTTCACTATCAGCCTCAAAAAGCAGCCAAAATAACAATGGCTTGTTGTGTGCTACACAATATTTGCATACATTATAGAATTCTCGAGCCTGACAGAGATGATGAATTCTTGAATGCAGATGTTGGAATAATTCAAGAAAACCCAGCTGCAGGAGCAGTGAATAATTTTGCGGCTCAGAATGATTTGGAAGCTGGAAGACTACTATGACAATTAATTATTGATACCCATTATAATTAATATTTAAAAAAAATGTAATTTTTTTGCATTTATACTCATTATAAGTACATTTTATTATAATTTTTTTATATTAGAAAATTCAATATATAAATATGCTAAAATGAAATATGTTTTATGGATATTTTAATCCTTTTCTTGAGATCTTCTTTTTAAATTTTTAAGCCAGCATTCAGTGCCATACATCGTAACTGGTCATACAGCTGTCATGTAAAACATATCTTTAAGTTTCATTGGAATTTTTCTATCACACAACACACCGCTTGCTTCTTTACATTTCATCCATCCTGCTCTAACTGTACTGGATGCATCTCCATCTATTTATCTATTTTTTTGCAGTGTTGACCACAAATACCTAAAACTATTGGTTTTTGAAACCATTTCACTACAGATATTCTGTCTTTGACCTACTCAGTTTTAAACCTTCTCCCTCGAGAGCTTGTCTCCACTTCTCAAGTCGCTGCTGTACTTCCCACTCAGTATTTCTTATCAGCACTACATCAAACACGACGGAATGTCACCCTGAAGGTCTCCAGTGATCTGGTCTAAAACTAATGAAAATATATACAGGTTTAGCACTAGGCCCTGATGCAGCCCTACTTCTAAATTTCTCAGTCTCTCCAACCCCTGTTCCAACACTAGTTGTCACTCCTTCATACATGCCTTTCACAAGACAAGTTTTACATACTCTCTATATTTTCTGTTCACCTCCTTTGGTGTTTAGTTCTTCATAGAAGTTGCTATACACTTCTGCCTTTTCCTTGTTCTCAAATTTCTTTCCTGTAGTTTTTCCAAGTATTTCCACAGCAACCTCTCTAATAATATTTTCCATAGTTCGTCCTAAATTATCTATCTGGATTGATTACCGCCACTTTTATATGTAATTAGTTAGCTCTCTCATTGCCAGTTCAAGCATATCACCTCCAGCATCATTTCTACTTCCAAATCCTAGTCCACTGTGAACCCCTTCATATTCACTTTTCTCCTGACCAACGTGTGCATTAAAATCACCTCCAGGTATTACTCTCTCTTCCGCTGGTAAGTCTGGAACTATATCCCTAATTGATCATAAAATGCTTTTCTTTCGTCATCACCCAAACCTACTTAAGGAACATACACACTACATTCAGCAATTCCCATTCACGACAAATTTAGTCATTATTCGGTAACTCGTTCTTACAACTTCTACTACTTTTTCTTTCATTTCGCTATCAGCAATTATGCCAACTCCATTTCTAGTGCTGCTTTTCCCTACACAGTTTGTAACCCTCATCCAACTCCTTCGTTCTCTCACCTTTCCACTTTGTCTCTTGAATACAAGCAATGTGCGCCGTTCTTCTCTTAAGTGCACCCACTAAGTCCATGTTTTTGCCTGTTAGGCTTCCTACATTCCAGCACCCTATCCTAAGTTTACTAACCTGCAATGGTGTTCCCCCTGAACTTAAGGTAAACAATACAACGATAAACAAATAAATGGTCGCAGACTGAAGGTAGGTAGGTAATAAAATAGTAAAACAATAAAATAAAATTATGTATTTACATTTTTAGGTGTCTCCACCATACATTTTGAAACCTTTCCGACCGTAGGTGAGCTCTCATTTTAACCCATCTATAAAATGTTTGTTTCTGTAGTAGGCTGCTTCAATATCATTTTTTTCCTTCATGAAAGCTAGATGTTTCTGACTTAGAGCAAGTGAAGTTTGTAGCCGAGCAGTCTTCGAAATTTTTCTAGGTGGTTGAGGTCTATCTTTTCCTTTTTTTTGTATTGGATATTCCAACGTGTAGTTGTGTTCCTGATGTGCCTGCAATAATAAAAATATGTTAAAAACTCTCAACGCCCATTTTTTAGTTGATTTGACTATTACCACATTGTTTTTCTCTTCAGTGTCGGTCACAATCTTTTGCTCTACTTTTTCCAGGAAAGAAATTAATAATAGGTACTTTATTCTAAATAATTTTAAAGAGAAAAAGTTACCTTTTCACTATCCATCTCGGCAATATCATATATAACATCCTCAAGAGGAGTTTCTGTAGAAGGCAAGCTCTAAAACATATTTGAACAAAAAATTTGTTTTAAAATATCATTTTACAGTAATGACTAATTTTAAGGAAACCCCAATTTTACTAGAATATATAATAAAACGAAACATTTAGTATAAGGTGGAAAGCGACACGGAATGTTTCATTAAATTTTATTTTATTAATATGTATTAAATATACTGGTTCAATTTTGAGCAGCTACTAAACCAGTTCAGTTAATTAAAATTAAATTTCTGTAGTAAGAACAGGCTTAAATTGAATTTGAGTTTTACCATAACAAAATTTGTACATAGCAGAGCACAGTTATAAAAAGTACTTACTTGTTCTACAAAAGAAAATTCTAATGGGGTTTCTTCAACACCAATCTCATCAGTCTGCATAGGGCCAATCATGCTTAAAACCCAAGTTTCTTGGTCACTGAGACTGCTGGAACATGTTGGGCCTCCTCCCGTCATATTCCTGTGACGTTTTATGGCAGCATTTTTTGCCGTTGCATTTTTTTTCATATCTTGCCATGTCTGTGAAAAAAAAAAAAAAGAAATAAGCTGCTGATTTCAATAATCGTACTTGTCACGATTGCATTTTAATATATAAAAAACTTACTTTTCTCCATTTTTTCCAATCTTTTGCTTGACCATTTGGGACACTATTTAAGTTTGTGGTAATTTCTTCCCAAAGTTGTTGGGCTTTTTTATATGTAAAAGTTGCAGTAAATTGCCCCCTACGCAACTCTTCATGTTGCTCCATGTAAATAATGAATAATTTCTTTTGTGCCTCACACAACATTTTTTTAATAAATAACTAAAAGTCCTTAAAAGTATGTATAGTTTATAAATAACATCAACCGCAATCGACAAGACAAAAGACAACGTGATACAACTAACCAAAAACTTTTCTTCTTCATTTCGTTTTCTCGTGAATATGGTTGTGGCTAGGCCTACAGTAGGTACATTTGAACTAAATAATAGGTCAAAGTAACTCGTTCGCTTTGGCAACGCTGGGTAAAATGTAGTAGACTCGCTGAATCATAGTGAATAGGGTTTTTTGGCACCATGTGAGCGATGACCGAGAGAGTACTCACACCGAGGAGTAAAATGTAGACTCGCTGAATCATAGTGAAAAGGGTTTTTTTGGCTCCATGTGAGCGATGACCGAGAGAGTACTCACACCGAGGAGTTGTCGTGCACGAGCACTCTCACGAGTTACAGAATACGGCTCCTGTACAGTTCTTATTCCATGAGACAACGTAGCTAAATAAAGGGTCGTTTAAACACAGCGATAAATCAAACAACTTATCAAGGTCAATCGAGTTGTTGCAACTTATCATTGTGTGTTGTGTAAACAGTGCATCGCACAACTTATCAAAGTTGGAGTTGGGTTGAAGGTGGTATCGCATTGAATCGCAGCGTCTAAACAGTGTTTCAACTTGTCATCACAACTAGTTGCTGTGACTTATCGTTGTGTTTAAACGACGCTTTAGGAAAAATTAGGGTTTTTGGCAAAATGATGGAAAATGTTCAGTAAAAGTTCGTACTTATATGGATATGAAAATATAAATATATAGAACGATAATATAAACCTAGAAATAGAGGATAAAAATAGCATCAAAAATATAGAATAAAATAGTATAGAAGTCGGAGACTCTAGAAAATAAAACGAGTTAAATTTCGATGTATATATTAAGGCGGATATACATATAAGCTCTGCTCGGTATGCGAGCCGCTCGCGCGCAGCATATTTGTTAGATTAGTACGTGTTTTCACGTGGCACACAAACGGCTCGCACATAACGCACCACGATCTAACTTCTGTCGGCTTTTCAACAAATGCTTTGATGGTTCGCAATACGTATTTGGACGGGTTTGCGAGTGGTTTGTTGGTTTTGGGGCGCCTGAGTTGAATATTTGTTAGTAATGGAGTGGTCGGAAGGAAATATCAAACTTATTGATGTTTACCGTGGAAAATGAAAATGAGATGATGACATTGAATATATTTAAACATGTTAGCTTGCAACCCCCAACTTGCAACCAATTTGCAACCAACTTGCAACCAACTTACAACCAACTTGCAACCAACTTGCAACCAACTTGCAACTCAACTTGCAACCAATCGGAATGAAAGCTTCTCCCGACGTCGGCCGATATCGGATCTGATCTGATCGGAGAAAAACGGATCCAATGTAGGCACCCACATTTAATACTAATTATCTACAATTACTAAATGTTCGTAAGTTTCCTCTGGATCGCGGAAGGTTCGTCAAAATAAAAAATTTTAACGAACATTAACCGCGCCACGAACGCGTGGCGCTCACACGGCGCGGAGTTCGCGGAGCGGATATGTATGTCCGCCTTTATGGTAAAATGGAGTAACGTGTCAGTTACTAAGAACACAAAGTATGAGACAAAGTAAAACACTAATTGCAGTCTTTACAATTTACTTTATAAACAATATCCGACTGCTGATCTTTAGTAACCTTGGGTTTAAATTTTGAAAAGTATCTTCCGGATGTTTTGGATGACTTATGTCCAACATTTATGTCATATTTTGCAAACATTTTCGACATTTTTTCGGAAAATCCATTAATGTAGGGTAGGGATATGTAATGTTTGTTTGAACTGGTGACCTTACTATTATTGTTGTTAGGTATGGTTTGGGTTTGGTTTAGATTGTTGTTGGCATTAGACTGATTTTTGATAGTGTGGAATCTTTTTTTAATTAGAGGGTTGTAAAATTCTGGTGGATAATTATTTTGTTCTAAAATATCTGTAACTTTTTTCAGATTTTCGGAATGGTATTGTGGGTTAGATAGCTTGATTGCTCTGTCTGTAAGACTGAAAACAACACTTCGTTTGTGACTTATCGGTGCATTGGTATTAAAATTTAAATATCTTCCGGACCAGACATCTTTTGTGAACCAGTTTGTAGTTATCAGTCTGTTATTGTTGTTGTATTCTAAACTTAAATCAAGAAAATTAATTTTGTTGTTTATTTCTGATTCGTATGTAAATTGGATGTTGTTATGAAAACTATTGAACATTTGAAGGGTGTAAACTATATCTTGATCCGGAATGCATAGTAAGCAGTCATCAACATATTGTTTGTAGAAATGTATGTTGTATTTTAATTTAGCAATGACTGTTGTCTCCAAAATTTCCATGATGTTTGCTATTGGTGCTGATATAGGTGAACCCATGGCCACTCCAGAAATCTGAGAATGGTATTCGTTTTCATGTTGAAAAAATGTAGAGCTAAGGCAGAATTTTACACCTTCCAAAAATTCTTTAAGAGGAAGAGAAGTATGTGTTTGGATGTTACTCCATCTGGTTTTGACACACTCTAAATCTATTTCAATTGGGATGTTAGTATATAGTGATTTTACATCGAAAGATAAAAGTTTGTGATTAATTGGTACATATTGTTTTGAAATAAAATTGTGAAAATCCCATGAGTCCTGTATATGATAATGAGTTTTACCGATTACATTTCCCAAAATGTCCGCAAAATATTTGGAGAGATTGTATGTTGGACTTCCAATGTTACTAATAACTAGGCGAAGAGGAATGTTGTTTTTATGCACTTTTGGTAGCCCATATATATATGAAGATGTGCCATTGTGAGATATTAATTTATTTTTCAATTTTAGGTCCATGTATTTGTTATTATACCATCTGTTAATGAGTGAATTTAAACCTGTTTGTATCTTATTTGTAAGATTTACTTTTTCTTTCCTGTATACTGTTTCGTCATTTAAAAGTAATTGAAGTTTGTTTAAATATTCAGATTTTAACATTATTACTGTTTTGTTGCATTTGTCTGCTGTTAAAATTAATAGGTTTGCATTTTGTTCTAGGAAGGTTTTAGTTTGTTTTAAATAATAGTTATATATTGACTTTTCTGGTGACATGCATATCTTTTTATCTTTTGAGTATAATTTGTGATTATGTTGACTGCTTTGCTTCTGATTTCGTTTATATTTGAATTATTAATATATGTTAGACCATTTTCGAGTCCAGTAATAATGTTAAATGTAGGAAACTTTTGTATAGGTAAAGAAAAATTAGGACCTAAACTTAAAAAATATTCTACACTTGGTGGTATGTTGCATTGGGTTAAGTTCATTAGACAACCATTTTCTGGATTTGAATTCTTTTTTAAGTGATTTTGTTTTTCTAATAGATGTTTAACTTTATTTTGATTACGGTTTTTAATTTTATTGAAATTATTTTCATATATAATTTTTTCTTTATTAAAAAATGCTTGTGTGAAATTACTATCATATTTATTAGTTATGTGTGAAATTACTATCATACTTATTAGTTATGTGGATCTTGTTGGTTTCTATTTGTTGTTCTATGGATTTAAGATTATGGCATGAGTCACTAAGTGTTAGTTGTATTAACTGTAAATAAAACTTTAATATAAAAGTTAATATAAAAGGTATATAAAAATTTACCTGTATACGTTTTTGTTTTGAAAATGTACGATTTGTCTTTAATTTTTATAAATTTTGGAATGAGCTGTAGTCTTTTACATCTTGTTAAGAAAATTCTTCTGTTTTTCTCTTTGGCCAGTTTATCCAATAGTCGGTGGTGGTTTTGTAGTGCATCTTTATGTGATTCCATTTTTGTGTGTGTGAAGGTGGTGATTAATTTTCAAAATGATGTTTTTATTTTGACTTGATGTTATTTTATATTTTTGGTGGAATTATCTTAGTATCGTGTATTAATCATTTGTAATCTATGAAATTGGTGTTATATTTCATTTTTACCGTAACGTTTTCTTTGGTAGATGGTGTTTTCTTTCTCTTGTGTTGTTATATAAAGGTGTTTAAACCCCAGCTGGTATTTATAGGTTGTTATTTCCTGACCGTGAATTTTTAATAGAAATATTTTTATTCCTGGATTTTTCGGTCTGATAAAAAATATAGAAGTGTATGTGAAAATATATTGTTAAAAGTGTACTTTTATTGTTAATACAGCTGTACTTACCAATTCTGATGTTATAATGTGGTTTAAAGAGGGTTGTAATTTTTTCGTGAGATTTCCAATGAAGCGTAATATTCTCTATTTGAAATCTTGTGGAGCATCTCTATCCAATTGTCCGTCATAATATTTTGGGTTGTAAATTAGTTGTTTTAGTATTGATTTCGAGTAACCGTTGTTAATAAATATATCAAGAAGTTTGCGTTTATTGGTACTTAGGAACTGATCATCACATATAAAGTATTATATTTTTTATAGCAAGGATTGTACTGTATTTTTGGTTTCTGAGGTGGTTGGATGAAAAATTTAAAAATCTGACTGATGCAGTAGGTTTTTGGTACCAAGCTAGGTGACAGGATTGTCTTCCGTACGAATTACTTTAGTGTCCAAGAAGGCTACGCTGTTGTTAGTTTCTCTTTCAACAATAAAAAGTATCTTATCATTGAAAGAGTTGAAAGTATTTAAGATGGTGTGGACCTGATTAATTGGTACGGAACAGATGATGTCATCGACATATTTATACCGGGTGGTGAATTGAAAAACGGGCCATAGGAAACTCAATGTAAAATTCTAAATTGTTGAATTCCTGCTTCCCTAATTATTTTACATCAAAAGTCATGAGAAACTATTTGTAGAGGATTAAAATCTGTATTAAAAACAAAAGTTAAAATTGTTCTACGATTTAAACAGAGTCCAAAATTTTGAAAAATAGAATACATTTGCCATACCTAAGTAAGTGCGTAAAAGGTCACACGTTACTATTTCTAACAGTACGCAAACTATTGACTGAATAAAACATCTTTATTATTACTACTTTCTCCTCAACTGAGGTCATCTTTTCGACTTTATTGTTTTTTAAACAATAAAAACGATAAAATAAAAATACTGACAGTTCAAAATATTGTTAATATAATAATTTCATTGTGACCGAAGGCAACCTTATACACATTGTTGCACTGTGTGTAGCCTAAATTTGGCAAATACTTTGATAAAATTTATTATATTTTACAACATTCTGGAATGTGTTTAATTCGTAGAACAATTTTAACAATTGTTTTCAATAAAGATTTCAATCCTCTACAAATAGTTTCTCATGTCTCTTGATGTAGAATAATAAGGGAAGCAGGAATTCAACAGTTTAGAATTTTACATTGATTTTCCTATGGCCCGTTTTCCAATTCACCACCCTGTATAGGAAAGGTAGTGTAAATGGGATGTTGATTATGGTGTTTTCTATTAGATAATCATCTAAGACAATAAGTACCAGTATACTGCTTATCGGACTACCCATAGGAGTTCCAAGGTTTGACGATAAAATATGTTGTTGAATGAAAAGGTATTTTTAAAGATGAAATTTTGAAATTTGAATTTTTGAAGTTTGATTTCTTTTTTGCGATTATATTCAGAGCTTTAACAACCGTGATTACCCCAGTTTCATCCAGATTAAAAATCCTGTTCGTAGAGAAAGGGTATTTCTGAAGAGCTCGACTATAGTATTCATAAAATTCTAGAAAATTTGTTTTATTAAAACTGATAGTTCTTGGAAGACTCGTATTTTCTGGTTTGTATAATGAAAGAGTTGGTTGCCTTTTCATAAATCCCTCTACCCAGTCTACACCTGCCATTTTATTAATTGAAACAGGCTGTATGACTTGTACACACTTCTAAAAAAGGTCAAACCGGCAAACAGGTGTATGTTCTCAAAGAAATTGAAAGTGTGTAAAAAAACTTTTAATAATCAGCTAAGTACTTTCAGCACATAACGTGCCATCATCAGAGCTTCCTAAAAGGACATTTAAGATAAGAGATTTTTTATAAACAAAAGATTGAAAAAACTTACGTCCTCTTATAAATCCTTCATAGAAGAGTAATTGTTAAAACTCACATGATAAATCATGGATACTGGGCAAAAGCCACAGATATTGGGTATAAAACCCTTAAAATTAAAAGTTATCACATCTAAATTCTTTTTTTTTTATTTTAAAAATTACAACATGGCTGCGTCAAACCGTTGTGAGTTCACGTGAACAGCTGAGCGCTGTCATTCATTCAAATGATAAAGAAGGAACCACTAATTTATGCGCCCTCTATATTGGTATGTAAATAAAAATTAATTAAATTAATTAAATTGAAAATGGCTAAAAGGCCATGTGTTGGTTAAATTAATTCTAAGTGAAGATACTAAATTTTTTTTTTAAAGTTAAATTTTCAAAATTACAAATATTAATATTGAAGTGAAATGTTAACGTGTACGTAAGTTATCAAAAATTCTTTTAAAAAACAAACCGTTGTGGTTTGACCAAGTGTAGAAAAGAAGTTAGATGAAAACAAACCAAGGAGAAGTCTCATTTGTAAGTTCAGAGTTCAAAAGCTGTTATTTTATAAAATTAACAAATTTACCAAAAGATTAAGTCAAATCTCAAATATTCTACTTATATGTAATCAATGAAAGAAAACTCAAGAATACCGAAAAAGTAATGTTCAAAATACCTACAGCAATTGTTGGGTATACTGTATACTAAACCAAAATTATTAAAGAAATTTCTTAAAGATAGGATCAAATTTACAATTTAATTGAATCTGAGTGTTAACACAGTTTTGAGGATTTCTTTTCATTTCTCTACTTATTTCTAGATCTTCTAGTAGATTAATTTTAGTATAGTTATTATTTGGTATGCTATGTAGGATCCTACTATCTCTTTGGGGACTAAAGCTGTGTTTCGATGCATGCAAATGATGACCAAAACTAGATTTATCGATCTTTGAAAGATGTTCTTTAATACGTGTATCCAACGGTCGCATCGTTCTACCCACGTAGGTCACACGGCAGTCACCACATGACAATTTATATATGCCACTTTTAGAAGTTTTTTTAATTCTGTCTTTAGTATGAGAAAAAATAGACCTGATGTTTTCTTTACATTTAAATGAGAGTTTTAAGTTAGGAATGTTATTTAAGATTTTGGCTATATTGTCTGAAGGATAACCTATGTATGATATAGATCTATACATAACTTCTGAATTGGAATTGTCAGGAGTAGCATTATAAGCTAGAGATCTATTCCTTTTATTCCTTAATTTGTTGAGTATGTTGTCAACTAAAGTAGGGGAGTAACCATTACTATATGCAAGTTGTTTAATAATATCTAATTCAGAAGTAAAATTTGTGTCTGATAATGGTAAGCTAAGTAAACGGTGGATATAGCAATAAAAAGATGCCATCTTCTGTTGAAAAGGATGATTAGAAGATCTAGGGATAGTGTGGTCAGTCTGAGTTGGTTTTCTAAAGACTGAAAAACTCAATTTGTTCTCTATTCTAGTCAATGTTAGGTCTAGAAAATTAATAGAATTGTTAGACTCTATTTCTAAAGTGAATGTTATGGCTGGATGTAAATTATTGAGTGAAACTAGAATATTTTCTGCATCAGAGGAATTTCCATCTATAATAGCTAACACATCATCCACATATCTGAACCAATACAAGATTTTTTGTAAAGGATTATGAACTGAAGAATGATTGTCAAAGATATTACACTCAAGGTTATTTAAGAACAAATCTGCTAGTACAGGTGATAAGGGATTTCCCATTGCAAGGCCTTGTGCCTGTCTATAAATAATATTGTTAAAAGAAAAGAAATCTTGTGACAAACATAATTTAAGTAAACCCAACATGTGGGAAATTGTACCTCTATTAGTGTTACTTTTAATAAGTAAATTCTCCACTGTAGGAATGGTTTCATCTCTTGGTACGTTCGTAAACAAATTACTTACATCGAAAGAAACTAGAAAGAAGTCTCTAGGTAAATTTAAAACTGACAATTTATTTACTAGATCAGTAGAATTTTTAACAGAATAATTAGGTTGCAAAGATATTGAAGATTGTAAAATAGTATTAATGAATTTAGACAATGCAACAACTGGAGTGTTATAAAAACTAACCACTGGTCTCATAGGAACATTAGGTTTATGAATCTTTGGCAAACCATATAGTCTAGGTATTTGAGGATTTGACAAAATGAAGGTTTTTTCTTTCATCTTATGTACTAGAAGGAAATCTTTATGTGTAGATAAGGTAGCTTTTAAGTTGGTAACTAATTTATTTAAAGGACTTCTATCTAAAACGTCAAAGTTGTTATTTCTTAAAAATTCTTCCGTTTTTTGAATGTAATCACTATGATGCATGATAATAAGGCAGTTACCTTTATCAGCTTTAGTAACGATAAGGTTATTACTATTCAATTTGGTAGATATTTGTCTAATCAGATGTAGTTGTTTAAAACATTTGATTTTAATGTTATTGACATTATTATTAAATTTGTTAAGATCTTTTAGTAAAGAAAGGAAACAATTACTTTTCAAGTTGGTTTTAGAAATGTAATCTAAAGGTAAACTTTCTATAACTGTGTCTATGTCAACTGAAAATTCTTCAACCATTTTATTGTTAAATGGTACTAAAGTAGAGAATTTTAATCCGTTAGACAAAAAATCAAGTTCTTTATTAGAAAAGGAGCAATTTGATAAGTTGATAAATCATATTGCTCCTTATCAAATTGCTCCTTTTCTAATAAAGAACTTGATTTTTTGTCTAACGGATTAAAATTCTCTACTTTAGTACCATTTAACAATAAAATGGTTGAAGAATTTTCAGTTGACATAGACACAGTTATAGAAAGTTTACCTTTAGATTACATTTCTAAAACCAACTTGAAAAGTAATTGTTTCCTTTCTTTACTACAAGATCTTAACAAATTTAATAATAATGTCAATAACATTAAAATCAAATGTTTTAAACAACTACATCTGATTAGACAAATATCTACCAAATTGAATAGTAATAACCTTATCGTTACTAAAGCTGATAAAGGTAACTGCCTTATTATCATGCATCATAGTGATTACATTCAAAAAACGGAAGAATTTTTAAGAAATAACAACTTTGACGTTTTAGATAGAAGTCCTTTAAATAAATTAGTTACCAACTTAAAAGCTACCTTATCTACACATAAAGATTTCCTTCTAGTACATAAGATGAAAGAAAAAACCTTCATTTTGTCAAATCCTCAAATACCTAGACTATATGGTTTGCCAAAGATTCATAAACCTAATGTTCCTATGAGACCAGTGGTTAGTTTTTATAACACTCCAGTTGTTGCATTGTCTAAATTCATTAATACTATTTTACAATCTTCAATATCTTTGCAACCTAATTATTCTGTTAAAAATTCTACTGATCTAGTAAATAAATTGTCAGTTTTAAATTTACCTAGAGACTTCTTTCTAGTTTCTTTCGATGTAAGTAATTTGTTTACGAACGTACCAAGAGATGAAACCATTCCTATAGTGGAGAATTTACTTATTAAAAGTAACACTAATAGAGGTACAATTTCCCACATGTTGGGTTTACTTAAATTATGTTTGTCACAAGATTTCTTTTCTTTTAACAATATTATTTATAGACAGGCACAAGGCCTTGCAATGGGAAATCCCTTATCACCTGTACTAGCAGATTTGTTCTTAAATAACCTTGAGTGTAATATCTTTGACAATCATTCTTCAGTTCATAATCCTTTACAAAAAATCTTGTATTGGTTCAGATATGTGGATGATGTGTTAGCTATTATAGATGGAAATTCCTCTGATGCAGAAAATATTCTAGTTTCACTCAATAATTTACATCCAGCCATAACATTCACTTTAGAAACAGAGTCTAACAATTCTATTAATTTTCTAGACCTAACATTGACTAGAATAGAGAACAAATTGAGTTTTTCAGTCTTTAGAAAACCAACTCAGACTGACCACACTATCCCTAGATCTTCTAATCATCCTTTTCAACAGAAGATGGCATCTTTTTATTGCTATATCCACCGTTTACTTAGCTTACCATTATCAGACACAAATTTTACTTCTGAATTAGATATTATTAAACAACTTGCATATAGTAATGGTTACTCCCCTACTTTAGTTGACAACATACTCAACAAATTAAGGAATAAAAGGAATAGATCTCTAGCTTATAATGCTACTCCTGACAATTCCAATTCAGAAGTTATGTATAGATCTATATCATACATAGGTTATCCTTCAGACAATATAGCCAAAATCTTAAATAACATTCCTAACTTAAAACTCTCATTTAAATGTAAAGAAAACATCAGGTCTATTTTTTCTCATACTAAAGACAGAATTAAAAAAACTTCTAAAAGTGGCATATATAAATTGTCATGTGGTGACTGCCGTGTGACCTACGTGGGTAGAACGATGCGACCGTTGGATACACGTATTAAAGAACATCTTTCAAAGATCGATAAATCTAGTTTTGGTCATCATTTGCATGCATCGAAACACAGCTTTAGTCCCCAAAGAGATAGTAGGATCCTACATAGCATACCAAATAATAACTATACTACAATGAATCTACTAGAAGATCTAGAAATAAGTAGAGAAATGAAAAGAAATCCTCAAAACTGTGTTAACACTCAGATTCAATTAAATTGTAAATTTGATCCTATCTTTAAGAAATTTCTTTAATAATTTTGGTTTAGTATACAGTATACCCAACAATTGCTGTAGGTATTTTGAACATTACTTTTTCGGTATTCTTGAGTTTTCTTTCATTGATTACATATAAGTAGAATATTTGAGATTTGACTTAATCTTTTGGTAAATTTGTTAATTTTATAAAATAACAGCTTTTGAACTCTGAACTTACAAATGAGACTTCTCCTTGGTTTGTTTTCATCTAACTTCTTTTCTACACTTGGTCAAACCACAACGGTTTGTTTTTTAAAAGAATTTTTGATAACTTACGTACACGTTAACATTTCACTTCAATATTAATATTTGTAATTTTGAAAATTTAACTTTAAAAAAAAAAAATTTAGTATCTTCACTTAGAATTAATTTAACCAACACATGGCCTTTTAGCCATTTTCAATTTAATTAATTTAATTAATTTTTATTTACATACCAATATAGAGGGCGCATAAATTAGTGGTTCCTTCTTTATCATTTGAATGAATGACAGCGCTCAGCTGTTCACGTGAACTCACAACGGTTTGACGCAGCCATGTTGTAATTTTAAAATAAAAAAAAAAAAAGAATTTAGATGTGATAACTTTTAATTTTAAGGGTTTTATACCCAATATCTGTGGCTTTTGCCCAGTATCCATGATTTATCATGTGAGTTTTAACAATTACTCTTCTATGAAGGATTTATACGAGGACGTAAGTTTTTTCAATCTTTTGTTTATAAAAAATCTCTTATCTTAAATGTCCTTTTAGGAAGCTCTGATGATGGCACGTTATGTGCTGAAAGTACTTAGCTGATTATTAAAAGTTTTTTTACACATTTTCAATTTCTTTGAGAACATACACCTGTTTGCCGGTTTGACCTATTTTATTAATTACCCAACTGTCTTGAGACTTTGTTTCCAACCTAAAAAAACAATAAGTCAGCCTGATTTATTACCTAAGCACTTTTAAGCAGATGAACTTATTTTATTGCATATTCGAAGGCCAATGTGCGGAAAATTTTATATGTCATTCCATAGTTCATTTCAATGCATTTCAGAACATATTTCTCTAGAAGTTCTTCTTATTTACTGTTAAATACCTGCCGAAAGGTATTTTTAGACGAGAACTTTTCTTGAGGATTTGGAAGATTGTCAAAATCATCCTCCATTTTAAACCGTAAAAAGTACAGTATGAGTTAATCCATAAACTTCGGCAGCTTTTCTTAATGATAGCTGTTTTTTAACGCATTCGATAGCTTTCTGAATGTCTTCCTCGTGAAACGCTGTTTTTCGTTTTTTAATGTAATTTCTTACCATTTTAAAAGTCTCAAATAAATTGATAGTTTGTAAGTTGATAAGAGCCACATTTTAAAATTATTTTGAAATATACAGGGTTTCCCAATAAATTTCGGCATATCAAAGTTATATTTTTTCGTATGGAACACCCTGTATTTTATTGCATTTTTTAATTATCAACAAAAAATAAGGTATAGTTTCATAAGACTTCTCTATACCTGAATACGCAGGCTCCCTACTTTTAATACACTACCATGTAGTTTTAAAAATTTTAATTCACTAAGAACTTTTCAAAAAAACTTACAGCAATTATTAATAAGCCATGCCTTTTATTCAGTACGTGAATTTACAGAATGCTTAGCTCTAATTATTTAAAAGATGTCCGATGTCTGTGGCGAATGTTAATTTTTGTATTTAACATGGTTTATACAATAATTGTTGGCAACTTTTTGTTCATTTGTCTTGTACTGTATAGTACTTTTGATTGTAACTAGTGTTGTAATGTTTTATTGTAATTTTTGACATGCCCTATGCATACGTGTATGTAACAAATGGTTAATAAAAATATCTATCTATCATGTGCAGAGTGTTCTGAGTTATGTTGACGACTGTTCTTAAAATGTAAAGTTTTAAAAGAAGGCTTATTCTTAAGTTATTTAAGAAATTATAAAAAAATACTTCTACATCTAAATAGCTCGATAATGATTTGATTATTTGCAAAATTAATTTTTTTATTGTTAAACAACGCTATAAACACATGGTGCTCGAGTGATGTTTTCAATGCATCTCTCATTTAAAATCGAACGAGTAGGCGCGCCCACAAACAGGTAATTTCTACGTAGCATGCATTAAAACGCATGCTTTGGGCACGGGAAACACTATTTGTTTCTAGCTTTGTTTGACAATAAAAAAATTAATTTTTAGCTACGCAAATAATCAAAACCGGTATAATTTGACTTGAACTTTCAAATGCAGTAAGCAGAATGGCTATTTTATTTTTTAATCAAAGCTTGACACAGCTTGACCGCGGCATCTTTGAGATTGGTGTCAAATTTTTAAACTGCGGAAACAAGCACTTTTTCCGTCAAAATATTTACTCTCTGGTCATAAGTTAACTTCTGAGCTTTGAAGCATTGGCAGCTTTCGTCTGCATTTTTTGCAAAATACACATCTATTCGTTGTACTATCAAAATTCATTAAACCCATCGCAGAAGGAAACTGGGGTCCTTTCTCTTTAGGCATCCTCATTTTCCGAGCATTCCGTTGAAAATTCTAAGACCTAGTACCTGATATGTTAAAGCCCTCGGCCGCTATGGAACAGTGCTGTTCGTTATCTACTTATTCTTCAAAAATTGCACCAAGCTTTTGAGACGATTTTCTATATTGGAAATACCGGCATTATTAATCGAAGTTTGTGACCCAATACCTTCCGGTAATCTTTGCCACAATCACTGCTACAGTTGATTCTACAAGGCAAGATTTAGGGCAGGAGAGCCTGGACGTAGACGTATATCCTGGCTGGCCAATCTTAGGAAGTGGACTGGTCTAACGTCAACTGATCTATTTTGAGCTGCCGTAAATAGAAACAAGATGGGTCAATGTGGTCGCCAACATCTCCAGAAGATAGGCACTTTTAGAAGAAGAATCTTTGTCATACTCTTAATAAATCTAAAGGTAAACACGATTCGACTAAAGGAAATAACATGGCCGCGTATTTATCCGACTTTATACCTAATGTCTCTAACCTATCATAAAATAAAGAAATGTCTAATTTATTGACAGGCGAAGTATTATTTATTACTAATTTAGGCAATTCCCGAATATATACTTCGATTTGCAAATCGTCGCGACCGAAACGCGAAATAAGACTGAATTGAATTAAATACTTAACTTTATCGTTCAAGTCTATGTCCGAATCATTATGTATCTTTTGGAACTGAGACCAAAAAGGCAACCAGTTTTTAATATTCCCGTATTCCTGTATGCTCCCTGTACTATCACCAGTTGTCATAGAAGCCATATCATCCTCCACGGATGCGGCTATCCTTGTTTGTACCCGTTCCTCGAACTGTATGTTCAGTTCTGCAAACTTCCTAATGTAGCTGTCACTGCTTTCCATTTCTGCTAATAGATCTTGTTCACTGGTATCCTCGTTATATAGGAGATCATAAATTTCGTCATCTATTCTTTTAAATCTTCCATTTGCTGACGTAATAGATCTAAGGAAATATTGATCAATCGTACTTCACCTTCCTGGCCCGATAAAAGGTCTTCTAACTGTGTTGCTGCTTTGCTGAAGGTGGTACAAAGCACTTTGCGATGTTTCTCCTTGTTATCCATTTTTCACAGCAAACTCATTCGAAACACACACGTTTACCGAAACTAGAGGCGAAACGGGATAAAGTTTGACCAGCGTTCGTCGACACACTTTTTCGCCACCCCTCGTATCCACACAGGATTAACTTTAACTCAAAACTGTTCTGTCACACACGGTCGACAAATTAGGTGGGGCACTGCTTGAAAACTACCCGTCGTCAACAAATACCCCAGGTTTGAAAGTAAATAAAAGTCTCCTTATTAAAAAAGCCTCTATCTAATTTAATTCTAAGTCAGCTTAAAAGGTTGCACAAAATAATAACGAAAATTAACGATCATTAATGGATCTAAGGCAACGTAAAATAATTAAAAAGAATGTACCGGCAATACGGAATGTCAAACGTTCATTGCGGTATCTGATAGACTTCTGAATGCAATGTCTTACATTACATCGCCACCGGCCAAATTCTGTGCCAGCGTATGGTAAGGTTTCCGCTCACGCAGCAAAACACTTAATCGCATGACATAATTCTCTGAATCAATTAGTATCAGAAACAAAATAGATCTGTCTGTGCGTGAAAGACTGCGGCGGTGTTTATACTATGAAAAATATTCTTTAATCAATGCTTTGAACCTCTTAATGAATTAACGGTTTCTGAATACAGGTTGGACTCCAAACAAACAACTAAAATTAATACAATATTTAAATGGGTCGAACAATAATGTATCTGTGGGTTACAATTGTATTGACGAATTTTCCGTGCAGATGCACTAGTGCGGCAGATTCGTGCAAATATTATAAGAATTGCACATTTAATGATACAAGCATATAATTTGGTCCACATATACTGCACATATAAAGGTTCAAATTTATATATGAGGCCATCTCAGATTTTGCCTTTTAATTCGGAATTTTTCTTTCTTTGCAATTCGGAAAGGCCTAAAGTGTGGTACGTGGAAGAATCTGAGAGAGGAGGATATGGGACTACTAATGAGGGGAAACAACCCCCGAAACCGGTATAAACTCTTCCTGCACTCTCGGATTTGACCATAGTATTATGCAGCTGCTGTATTTTCGTGTTGCAAAGAAATTGAGAATGTTTATACATTTTTAATTCATTTACTCTTTTGTTTGAGTATTAAGGAATCTTTCTTGTTGGAGCTTTTACCACGCTGAGCAGATGAGTTGGGAATTATTTAAAATTCTCTCATCTTAATTTCCTCGGCATCCTGTATGATTTATAAATTTTGAAAATCTCAGGAGGTGTAACCAAAGAAAGTATTCCACCTGTTGTCAATCTGGTGGTATGGAGACGATATTTATTGTCGTTTTCTGTGCTACTTCGATTGATAACTTACTTTGTTTAATTTTTTTTCAATTTTTCACCCTGTATACATTAATTTTTCAAAATGGTAATACCACCATCGAAAAGACCGTAAAAATATGTTTTGGGAAATATTTTTTTGAACTTTTTAGTTGTGTTAATTACCATTTAATAAATGCATAACGTATCTTCACATGTACATATCGACTCATCCAGCGAAGACTATAGTAACTCATTTTTTTAAGTTTTCGAATAAAGCAAGATAAAGTTTTGATTAATGCAAAAAATCAGGGGTTCTTATTTACTAAATTGTTTTTATATTTCGTCGCTTGGATGCAGAAGTAGCCTAAGTCACAAAATGTTAATTTTACAGGAGAGCATTTTTTAAATTTTTTTCCCAAAATATTATAAAATTCTTTTATCAGAAAATTGTATGACAATATTTAAGCAGCTACTTTCCATACAGTTCTTTGCTTTCACGATAAAAGCCACGTTCTAAAAATAAAATGGACATAGAATAGTAAAGTACCGATGTAGTCTATATCCAAATTTGGACATAGAATATACTTACATGGAAGTACTTAGGCTAGTTCTGCTTCATCCATAATATTAATAAACTAAGCATGTAGTAGGTATAGGTAAAAATTTTTTTTTATTTTACAAAATAGTCGCATCAACCTCGGAGGTTATTAGCGACATATACATATACATAAGGTAATTTATTTACAGATGTTAGATTTTGTTAAATACATTGATATCTTTAAGGAATTTTACCAAGTGTTCAATTTTACAATTTTCTCCTAAGATTTCACTTGTTGATCCGATGATGTGGTTGTTCTGTCTCTGCAACTGGTATTTTGGACACTCTGCAAGTACATGCTTAACACTTAGTGGGATATTACAGTTTTCACATAAAGTGGGATTAGTGTGACCAATTATGTGTCCGTGGGTAAGTCGGGTATGTCCTAGACGAAGGCGAGTAACAATGTCATGGTGAGTTCTGTTGTGAATTTGAGATTCCCACGGTTTTTCAAACGTTTTCACTTCGCGAAGTTTTGAAGTTGAACTGTCCCACTGGTTTTGCCACAGATTTTTGACTTTCACTTTAATAAATGATTTTAAATCATTAAGAACTACATCTCTCACTTCACTCGCGGTTTCACTGTCCCTGGCTTGTTGGGCTGTCCGATCCGCCGCTTCATTTCCTTGGAGGCCAATGTGTGAAGGAACCCATAGGAATTGTACAATATGGTTGTTGTTTTGAATGGTAGCTAGTTCTTTTTTAATTAGGAAAGCAATTGGATGCTTCGTTTACAGTTGGTTAATGGTATGGATGGAACTGAGGGAATCGGTAATTATAAGAGCATTGGATATATTACTGGAGTTAATATGAACGAGAGATTGATAGATGGCGTATAGCTCGCCAGTATGTATACAGCTTAAGGATGGTAGTTTATACTCAAGTGTACTATTTGGAGTAATGACAGCTGCCCCAACTCCAGTAGATGTTTTAGAAGCGCCTGTATATATATGATAGGATTTAGAAAATTTTGTTAGTTTGTTGAATGTTATAGTTATAATTATTGAATGTTCAGCTCCTGGGATAATTCAGTCGATGTATCCGTGTCAGGTTCTTCATCCTCGTAGTTGTCTTTTGTGAGCTGTCTCGTAATTTTTTTGTTAAGCTTTGTACATTTCAATTTTAATGAGCGTTCGGATGTATATGAATGAATTTTGGTTATGAGTTTTTTAAATCCTAGAATGTCTACTGTATATTTATTTACAACGCTGATAACATCTTTTGTTCCATGAGCGTTTTCAAATAAATCAACTGTTTCCTCAAAAGTTAATATTTGCTTTTCGGAATTGAATAATTCTTTAATTGGTTGCATTAGCGTTTCTAATGGTATTGTTGATATTTTTGTTTTTATTCTTTTTTGTTTCTGAGTTGGCTTTGAAAATACATCGTCACTAGCTGATGTCTCAATCGGGGGTGATATTGCTTCAGATACAGTTCGTTTGGAGGATGATTTAGATGTATTTTCTTCGTTGGATACGCTAAATTCTTTTGGTGCTGGATTCTCTTTATTTTCATTAACCGAGCAAGAATTATTGCTTAGACTGGAAGATGAAGGCTGGTTAGTTATGACTATGTGAGGTGAGGGGGCTGATGAGGTGGATATATTTGGTTTAGATATCACTGGCATTGTATTATCTGTAGTTGATGTATCAAGAGGTGTTAGGTTGGTTGTAGATAATATTTTTGTTAGTGGCGTTGAATTATTTGATATGTTTGTAGAAGTGCATGTTGTTGAAGGTGTAATAGCAGTCGTTTCTGTTGAAGTTACTGTACTAGGTTCGTTTCTGTTTGAAAGTGTAGCAGTTGGGACAGCTGTTTCTGAGTGATTTACATTTACTGAGCAACTACTGGAAATATGGCCATGTTGTTTGCAAATGAAACATAAGTTGTCTAATGTCAAAAAAATTCGATTTGTAGTATCTTCATGAGTTATTAAAATGGTATCGGGAATTGGACCTGTGGGTGGAGATACGTAAATATGTCGACGGAAACTGAGTACATGTTTGTATTCAGGATTGTTGGTTCCTATTCGCAAAAATGACATTGATGAAGTTGGTTTTAGCCCTAAGAGCAGTAGTTCGTTTTCTATTACCTTATGCGGGATAGTGGGAGAAACATTGGATATTAGGAGTCTTTCACTTGGAGTAAATAGTCTACGGACTTGAATTTGTGTATTGTTTACAGTGATGAAACCTCTACTGTTTGAAAAAAATTCATCTACGACTTGTTTGGTTGAGAAATAGATACAGATACGATTGTTGGTGATTCTTGATGAAAAAATAATGTGTTTTGGACTAACTAAAGCTCCTACCGCTAACAAGTATTCTTCTAATTTAACATCGTTGAGAGAATTAAAAACTACTGCTTGTAGCTTGGATGGATAGATTGTTTCTTTTTGTCTACTAGCTGCAGCAGAGTAAGATAAAGGTTTTTGTGATGTGGATTGCGATAATGATTCATCGCTATTATTAGTGACGTCGAATTCCATTTCTCAACACCATTTGATTTTCCTAAGTACGGACCTGTTCCGCTTCGGCTTTTGGTAATTGTCTTTAAAGACAAAAAATTGGTGTCGATTAATGACTGGTGTTGTTTATTGACGGTTTTATAAACTTCTTTGGTTATGAAATACTTATTAATAGAAAAATATGTACTCACAGAAAATGTTTTTCTATACACACTTAACTAACACTATTATACTTGATGTTAACGTAGTGTAAGAATACTATGATTGGTTTTTGTAAGTTAAATTTACTATTTGTCAGGATCGATCAAAAAGCATGTGTGCTTATTCGATATCAGTGCCGGACTCCCAGGTAAAAATTATTTTAACAAAAAACAGTGTACTTACTCATATATCATTGTTGGCTTTCATGTTTAAAAAATAAGTTTTGAAAACAAATGGGCCGTGAAAAAAAGACAAAAAAATATTATTACTTAAAAAAAAATTGAACACATGGAACAAAATAGGAAATAAATCGCATAAATTTAACTTAAAATTAGGAACTAATAGTAAACAGTTAGGAAAATTTAAGCATCAACATCTGAGTCTTCCCCCGCTTTTTTTTTCGTCATAAGGAAGGTTTTTAAAAAAGTCATGATATTGACATGAAATAACTTTCTTCTGGCAAAGAAATTGCAAATGATCGTATTTCTTTTTTGTTAATGGAATCTGTCTCATATAGTTCGGCTTCAGTTCAATATCTTCTATGTTAATTTGGAGTATCTTTCTACCCTTTTTAACCAGATTAATTTTTTTAAATTCAATGTCTTCAAAGTTGTATTTAAATAAACACATGAGTAATGTAATTGTATAAGGAAAATAAGTATTTATTTCTGTTTTGCCCGGCACAATTGTCAGAAAAAAATGAAAACTCATTCCTACCTTGTTCAATATTTTGCTTTATAAAATTCAAAAGGCAACTACCTATTTCACAAGAGCCCCTCTTGCCTATGGTCTCGTACCACATATAACAAGTGCATTCCTTATTACCCAGATTGAAAATAGTAAAGTTATAAGTTGATAATTTTAGCTTATAATAAGCTAATCCAACTTTCGACTTTGGTACTGTAAATATTTGTTGTAAATCGAATACTGCACAACAAATCTGTTGATTCTCCTCAGCTCTTTTTTTCTGCATCCCTAAATTCCCTGGCTAAATTCTTATTTTTCAAGTGCAGTTGATGCATTTCTTCAGCTGCTTATTTCTCTTCAGTAGACGATTGTTCGAATCCATGACAAATATCGCACAAGTCTTACTTTGGCTGAAAGAATGACATATTAAAATCGGAATTAAAGACAGATCTGTATACACTTTCCGTTGCTACTTCAGTAATGTTCCTATCGGAACAATATTCCTTATATAAAGAATACATTCTGGAAATATTAAGAGATGCAGGTAAATATAAACGTGTTGTATTTTTTCTGCAATAGTGACTTTCAATGGTCTGAAAGGAATTTATATGTTCCCGAACTGATTCTTTCACAGATTCATTGAGTAATGAGTTTTTGCATGCCATTCCTCTTCCTTCTTCGGAAACCATACCAGTGGAACAAGTTTTATTAAACACAGTTTTAACTACCTGACACTTATACATAGAGTATTTAAAAAGAAAATCTTACACACAGGTACTTTGATGTTATCTTTTATGAAAGAATAATCATATGTGAACGCTCTTCTACTCTGTTGGTTTGGAGAAGACGATTCTTCATTTTCCTCTGCAGCAATATTTCCATTCTTTCTTTTAATTCTTGTTCGTTCTTTATTTTTTCTTTGTACTAATTTTGAAATGAAATATCGTTGTCTGTTGATGTCTCCAAGATTCCAGTAACGACCAAATATAGATTGTCTTTCTTTTTCAGAAATCTTCTCGTTACATTTCATTCTACAATTACACGGATCTTTCATTTTGCGGGATGGTTGACGTTTATTTTTCCTTATATTCTTTGCCGCTATTTCGAGATGTCTTTATTACATTTCTTCTCCAGGCAGTCGGATTTCTTTTTCTTTTGCGTGACTTTCTTATTGCGACTTCTTCTTGATCAGGCTCGTGATCCAACAAAACAAATTCGGGATCATTTTCATCGTTATCCGAACCATAAGCATTTCTTCTTCAGGCAGTCGGATTTCTTTTTCTTTTGCGTGACTTTCTTATTGCGACTTCTTCTTGATCAGGCTCGTGATCCAACAAAACAAATTCGGGATCATTTTCATCGTTATCCGAAGCATAAGGATCAGACTCAGAGGATGACATGTACAAATCATTTTCAAATAAATTCGTGTTAACCAATTTGACAGATCTCCTGGTTTTGGAATCACTAGATTGGTCGAACAGTTTTTTTGGCGATGATTTGTGATGCTCACTTGGCCTGAAACTGTTAGATTCTTCAGTATAGTTTGTCCGATAAATATTTCTCGTAATGGTTTTGTCGATGTCTCATCAAATGAATTGGAATTAAAGTATGTTAAAGTTTCCCAAAAATGTTGTAGCACATTCGATGGTTCTAAATTTGCAGAATCCATTAACTTAACGGCATATTTTGGAGGTATCGCATCATCATTGGCCGCTGAAGTTAACATTTTATCTGAAACAACAATAATGTTTATTGCCATAATAGTTACTATTATCTAAAATAGTTTCATTGAGAACAAACTTTAGACCTACTCACTATAAGATAAAGTCACCCTATATTGACATTCCTGCGACGTTTTTAAAATTTTTTCATCTAGATCTAGACTATTAAGCACAAAAAATAGTTCACGTAATGTTTGTGAAGACCAACTTTTGGAAAGCTTATTAGATAATTTTTTTTTTTTTAAAGTAAGTATTTAAAATATTTAAATAATATTTTGTTTAATGACTTTAGTAAATGTATATTATGTATTACACAAAAGAAAGCTATATGAAAATGATAGGGGATCAACAATGAATGCGAAGTAGATAAGAATGGGGTTATAGGGAGTCAATAATGGATGAACCAGCATTTTTTTAATATTTCCCCTTTTTATCAAGCAATATAATTTTATTAGATGGAAAATGGTAATTTTTGACGTATTCTCAGATTCACGCATAAATAATCTAATCAAAAAATGTAATAAAAATGCTGTTTAACTAAAATATTATAGCCAAATGAAATTTGCCTGTTTGACATAAAAAAATGAAAATAATAGTAAATAGAAAAAAAACGAACAATAAATTTTTGTCTTACCTGTACATTGGTTCTTGTTTACTTCAAGCAACTTAAGTATCTTTGTACTTCGTGAGTTCAGGTCCAATAATTTTTGATTGAACATAATATAAATTCTTATCGAGCTACTGTTATCTCAAATCGCGAATAAGCCTATCTCCTCAATATCTTTACGTAAACTTATGCTGAACTATTCTATCTTCACGGTAAACTTATGCAGAACTAGTCTAGGTCCGCGTAAGCGATGGACATGCGATCCGTTCATTGCCGCGCTCTTACATAGACTGATTCTGCATGAAAACTAACAACGCTACTGAACATAGGCTAGTTCGAAGTTTAACCGATACGGGCGCTATTTGTAAAGATTGACTTACAATACTTCTGCATCCAATGTAACGATGCTCTTACTTTCAAATGGACATAAAATATCAAATTAGGCAAAAATGGACATAGACTACTTCTGCATCCAAGTGACGATTTATCCATTGTGTTTACCGTATTGTTCCACTTGTGCTTTTGAATATGTCAATTTTTTTCTTTATATGGTTTCTGAATGAGTTAGTACAGTATTCGCTGGAAAAATCGGGAAAATAAATAATGCATACCATCGTTCTGTGAAACTGTGTTTATGATTACATAGATCTACATAGAAGTTAAATTATAAAATATTACTACAAAAACAGACGTTATTGCAGTTCTTCGTCGTCACTGCCTGCAATATTTTCATATTTTTCTGATGTATCACAATGTAGATTTCTATAAAAGCCATGGTACATAGCAGGAATTTTCCAGTATCGCAAAGCCATAGTAACCCAGTTAAATTCTTCTTGTCTATTGGTAAAAGATTTGTGTATACTTTAGTTGGAAATTTATCCAAACTACATGGACGTCCCCTTTTGGCTTTTGTTAGATCACACCTGTTAGAATCGGAACTTAAATCATACTAAAAAAAAAACAATATTTGGTGTGTTTTGTGAAGTACTGATTTCCTGATTTCCTTTATTTGACTGATTTTGATCATTCCTTTTCCATTGTCAGTTTTCCAATTTTTGTTGTTAACAAGACTTTTGAAATCTAGGAAGTATTCTTGTGACATTTCTGTTACATTATATGCTTTTCCGGTAGTTTTGGCCATTCTTATCAAAGTAATCCATTGTTCAGGAACATACAAAATGGACTGACGTTTTTTCGCGTTTTCAATTACAGCATGCATGCTGTCTCCCTCATTTTGGGTGTGTCCTTTCTCTAAAAATCTATGAGTAATACTAACTTGGAAATATATAGCTGCATATGAAAACATTGAAAATATGGTGTGGTTTCTGTTTTGTCCACCACAGTTATCCGAATAGAAGATTTAATTCCCTTCTGTTTTTGGGTCTATAAAAACTTCCACAAATATCTAGCAATTTTGTTTGAACCTCGTTTTGCAATTTGTTCATGCCATACATAACAGAAACCATCATTGTTGCCTATATCAAATATGGTGAAGACAACGACGCTTCCATTCGGAATGCCGAGGAAGACTATAGTAACTTTGAGATAGGATAGTTTTGTTGGATAATATAAAGATATACAAGTTAGTACAATATCGAAGTACAAAATTGGTTGCCTAAATGTGAACAAATTAACTTAGAACTTTGTTCGTTGAAAGGCATCACGGTTATCTAATTTTTCAGGTGTCTAACTCAAAAACGCCAAAAATTGAGTTAGTACAGTCTTCGTTGGACGAGTCGATATGTGTGGCAGATTCTTGCAAATATTATAAGAATTATTGTGCATTTAATGATAGAAGCATATAATTTGAACCACATATACTACACATACAAAAGTTTAAATTTAGATATGAGGTCATCTCAGATTTTGCCTTTTACAAAAATGGCGAGCATTCAAAATGGCGGCTATACATATGTGACTAATAGCACGATAACTTTTGAGCGAAAAGTCCGATTTCAGCCAAATTTGAAGAAACCGGAAGAATCGGTTTACCAGAAGTTGTGTATTTACTGTTTTTATGTAAAAATATGTTGTTTTTTTTTTTCAATTCTTTCACCCTGTATATATTAATTTTTCAAAAAGGTAACACCGCCATTGAAAAGAGTGTAAAAATATTTTTTAGGAAAGATTTTGAACTTTTTAGTTATGTTAATTACCATAACGTATGTTCACATGTACCTATGTGCGGCAAGATTCATTTTGAATGCCCGCCATTTTTGTAAAAGACAAAATCTGAGATGGCCTCATATCTAAATTTGAATCTTTGTATGTGTAGTGTACCAAACGATAAAACTGACCAAATAAAGCATTCAGCTGGAAACTCATTCTGCGAAGCTCTTAGAGCAGCTGAAGATAGAGATCAATGGAGAAACATTGTTAGGAATATTGGAAGAAATCACGATCCTCAGTAATGGGGAAACGACAGGAGAGAGATGTGTAGTGTGTGTGGTCCAAATTATATACTTTTACCAATAAATGCACAATAATTCTTATATTATTTGCACGAATCTCCGCACATAGGTTCATAGATACATGTGAAGATACGTTATGCATTTATTAATTGGTAATTAACATAACTAGAGTTCAAAATATTTCCTAAAAAATACCTATTTTACGCTCTTTTCAATGCCGGTATTAACTTTTTGAAAAATTAATATATAGAGGGTGAAAGAATCGGTAAAAAACAACATGTTTTCACATAAAAATCAGGAAGACACAACTTCTGGTAAATCGATTCTTCCGATTCAAGACCTTGCTCTTACACATCAAAAAAAGAACCTATATCCCAAATTTGGTTGAAATTGGACTTTTCGTTCAAAAGTTATCGTGCTATTAGTCACATATGTATAGCCGTCATTTTGAATGTCCGCCATTTTTGTAAAAGGTAAAATCTGAGATGGCCTTATATCTAAAATTTGAATCTTGATGTGTGTAGTATATGTGGTCCAAATTATATGCTTCTATCATTAAATGCACAATAATTCTTATAATATTTACACGAATCTGCCACACATAGGTACATGTGAAGATACGTTATGCATTTATTAAATGGTAATTAACATAACTAAAAAGTTCAAAATATTTTCTACAAAATATATTATTGTGTTTCAATTTATCAATCAAAGATAGAATAAAATTTTTAATTTTTTTAATATAACGCGGGCACATAAATTTGATACACCCTGTATATTGATTTGTAAATATTTATTAGAAGTTAGCTTTCCACGCAAGGTGGTTTCTCCTTAATGAATTTTTCCATGAAGAATATTAAAAACATTTTGTAAATAGAAGAGAAGTGAAAGTTATTTAGGATTATTATTTTAAACCGATTGTTTATTACGGGAAAGGTCAAACCACAGGTAGATGTAATTATTAGTTTTTAGAAAAATAGAGGTAAAGAGAATTGGAATTTTAAATATGTTTGTATAATGATAGGAATATTTAGATAATTTGATTCTGTAAAGTCCAAGAGAGTAAGTTACAAGAATTATCATTATTAAAATTATTTGTGACACCAAGTAAAAAAGATATTTCGGTCTCAGGAGATTATTGTTGAGAGAAAGAGAGGAGAGAGTTTTGGAGTTTATTGAACGAGTACTGGCAGAAAGAGGCCTGGCTTGTGTTTTGGAGCAATAGTGGCTGGTATCCTGCTGGATTGTTTGCTGAGAACGGAGAAGGCTTTGATTGGTAGCCTAACGTAATCAACAAGGAGGAGCTGTTTGTGTCAGAGGAGACATCATTGTGTGTGAATCAAAAAGGTCAGTCAATAACCTATGTGATAGATTTTCTTTATAATCAGAAGTTAAATTGTTTTACGTAAAAGCATATGCATTTAAGATTCCAACATTTCAACAATTTAATAGGAAGTATAAGTAATTTGCGAATACCAAATTTGTTTGTTTAGCTTGTTTTTTTATTAAGGGTATCAAGAACAAAGCGATAAATGTTTTAATAAGATTAATTTATATGGTAAAAGTTTCTTTTGGGCAGTTATGCCACAGGATTTAATTGATACATTTATAGAGCATTGCTTTTGATAGTAAAGGTATTTGTATGTGTTTATTTATGATTTTTCTATTTATTTCCTTTTCCTATTTTATCCCGATAAGGGTCAACTAAGAGATACTGAAACCACGAGAAAGGATAAGTATAACCTAAGAGAATTTAATTAATTTTTTTTTTTTGACAAAAGGCACCCTGAGATTTTTTCTTAATATTTTTATGTATGATTTGCGTTAATTAAATAATTGATCAAATAAATAATAATTAATATAAAAGTAATAGAAAGCAGATCATAACAATATATATATATATATATATATATATATATATATATATATATATATATATATATCCGGAAAGGTTTCCGCGGTTAATACAATGAAACTTAAAGCTAAAATCAATATCAACAAAAGAATTAATATTAAAATTAAACTCACCAGGCTTCCGGGTTGAACCGCGTCGTTGGTTTCTAGGCCGAGCTTTCGACGTCCTCTCTGACGTCATCTTCAGGGCTTCCGGGGTCTCAGTCTCCTGAGGCTCCAGACACTACACTCACTACTCACTACTTCACTACTCACTGCAATACTGTTGTTGCTGACGCTGGGGCGGTCATTTATACCGTGGACTGGTGTGACTGACGTGGCTGTCGATGACGTGGCGGAGTGGGAATTAGCGCGAAGACGATTTGGAGAGGCGCGAAGATTTTTGACGGTGGGAATTGTATTTGTATTTGATTGTATTTAATTGTATTGATTGTATTTAATTGTATTTGACAAATACAATTCCCACCGTCAAAAATCTTCGCGCCTCTCCAAATCGTCTTCGCGCTAATTCCCACTCCGCCACGTCATCGACAGCCACGTCAGTCACACCAGTCCACGGTATAAATGACCGCCCCAGCGTCAGCAACAACAGTATTGCAGTGAGTAGTGAAGTAGTGAGTAGTGAGTGTAGTGTCTGGAGCCTCAGGAGACTGAGACCCCGGAAGCCCTGAAGATGACGTCAGAGAGGACGTCGAAAGCTCGGCCTAGAAACCAACGACGCGGTTCAACCTGGAAGCCTGGTGAGTTTAATTTTAATATTAATTCTTTTGTTGATATTGATTTTAGCTTTAAGTTTCATATATATATATATATATATATATATATATATATATATATATATATATATATATATATATATATATATATATATATATATATTTATATATCCAAACACCAGTTCTCGCAAAAACAAAATGTGTTTCGCCCTCTTCAACCTCCCTGGGCTCGTCGGTAAAGATGAGAGGTTGAATATCTTTAGACACATTCCATCAAAAAACAACATCCGAGACAAAGACATAACAGGAGCGTATATCTACGCATCATCTGACAATGACAGTCTCAAGTTTTAATTCCCTAATTACTTAAAGTAAAATATATGTTTAAAAAACAAAAAAAAAGAAGTCAATCTTTGAACACACTCACTGATCAAAAGATACAAAGTTGGTTTACCGACCAATCGTAACAAAATCAAACAAATGAAATAGAGAATGTGGAAAAATCCCCTTACGAATAACTCACACATCCACTATTTCGGTCTGGGAAAAATTTTCTGAATAGAATCAAAGATCCAAACACCAGTTCTCGCAAAAACAAAATGTGTTTCGCCCTCTTCAACCTCCCTGGGCTCGTCGGTAAAGATGAGAGGTTGAATATCTTTAGACACATTCCATCAAAAAACAACATCCGAGACAAAGACATAACAGGAGCGTATATCTACGCATCATCTGACAATGACAGTCTCAAGTTTTAATTCCCTAATTACTTAAAGTAAAATATATGTTTAAAAAACAAAAAAAAAAAGAAGTCAATCTTTGAACACACTCAGTGATCAAAAGATACAAAGTTGGTTTACCGACCAATCGTAACAAAATCAAACAAATGAAATAGAGAATGTGGAAAAATCCCCTTACGAATAACTCACACATCCACTATTTCGGGCTGGGAAAAATTTTCTGAATAGAATCAAAGATCCAAACACCAGTTCTCGCAAAAACAAAATGTGTTTCGCCCTCTTCAACCTCCCTGGGCTCGTCGGTAAAGATGAGAGGTTGAATATCTTTAGACACATTCCATCAAAAAACAACATCCGAGACAAAGACATAACAGGAGCGTATATCTACGCATCATCTGACAATGCGTAATGTGGATGTGTGAGTTATTCGTAAGGGGATTTTTCCACATTCTCTATTTCATTTGTTTGATTTTGTTACGATTGGTCGGTAAACCAACTTTGTATCTTTTGATCACTGAGTGTGTTCAAAGATTGACTTCTTTTTTTTTTTTTGTTTTTTAAACATATATTTTACTTTAAGTAATTAGGGAATTAAAACTTGAGACTGTCATTGTCAGATGATGCGTAGATATACGCTCCTGTTATGTCTTTGTCTCGGATGTTGTTTTTTGATGGAATGTGTCTAAAGATATTCAACCTCTCATCTTTACCGACGAGCCCAGGGAGGTTGAAGAGGGCGAAACACATTTTGTTTTTGCGAGAACTGGTGTTTGGATCTTTGATTCTATTCAGAAAATTTTTCCCAGCCCGAAATAGTGGATGTGTGAGTTATTCGTAAGGAGATTTTTCCACATTCTCTATTTCATTTGTTTGATTTTGTTACGATTGGTCGGTAAACCAACTTTGTATCTTTTGATCACTGAGTGTGTTCAAAGATTGACTTCTTTTTTTTTGTTTTTTAAACATATATTTTACTTTAAGTAATTAGGGAATTAAAACTTGAGACTGTCATTGTCAGATGATGCGTAGATATACGCTCCTGTTATGTCTTTGTCTCGGATGTTGTTTTTTGATGGAATGTGTCTAAAGATATTCAACCTCTCATCTTTACCGACGAGCCCAGGGAGGTTGAAGAGGGCGAAACACATTTTGTTTTTGCGAGAACTGGTGTTTGGATCTTTGATTCTATTCAGAAAATTTTTCCCAGCCCGAAATAGTGGATGTGTGAGTTATTCGTAAGGGGATTTTTCCACATTCTCTATTTCATTTGTTTGATTTTGTTACGATTGGTCGGTAAACCAACTTTGTATCTTTTGATCACTGAGTGTGTTCAAAGATTGACTTCTTTTTTTTTGTTTTTTAAACATATATTTTACTTTAAGTAATTAGGGAATTAAAACTTGAGACTGTCATTGTCAGATGATGCGTAGATATACGCTCCTGTTATGTCTTTGTCTCGGATGTTGTTTTTTGATGGAATGTGTCTAAAGATATTCAACCTCTCATTTTTACCGACGAGCCCAGGGAGGTTGAAGAGGGCGAAACACATTTTGTTTTGCGAGAACTGGTGTTTGGATCTTTGATTCTATTCAGAAAATTTTTCCCAGCCCGAAATAGTGGATGTGTGAGTTATTCGTAAGGGGATTTTTCCACATTCTCTATTTCATTTGTTTGATTTTGTTACGATTGGTCGGTAAACCAACTTTGTATCTTTTGATCACTGAGTGTGTTCAAAGATTGACTTCTTTTTTTTTTGTTTTTTAAACATATATTTTACTTTAAGTAATTAGGGAATTAAAACTTGAGACTGTCATTGTCAGATGATGCGTAGATATACGCTCCTGTTATGTCTTTGTCTCGGATGTTGTTTTTTGATGGAATGTGTCTAAAGATATTCAACCTCTCATCTTTACCGACGAGCCCAGGGAGGTTGAAGAGGGCGAAACACATTTTGTTTTTGCGAGAACTGGTGTTTAGATCTTTGATTCTATTCAGAAAATTTTTCCCAGCCCGAAATAGTGGACGTGTGAGTTATTCGTAAGGGGATTTTTCCACATTCTCTATTTCATTTGTTTGATTATATTTATATATATATATATATATATATATATATATATATATATATATATATATATATATATATACGCCTTCATATCAAGGCGAGATCCGACTAAATCGAGGACAACCCGAGATCCACCAATAGGAAATTAATTATTGGAGTATATTGTTCATAAGTATCTTTATAATTAACATATTAATCATGGCACACTTAGAGGGGAAAAGATTTTTGTACTTAAATTTTTCTGATAAATTTACAGCGAAACGAGATCCGTAGCTGAAAAGTAAAGGGGAGGACTTATATACGAAATTTTAGATATTTACCGATCAACGCGAGATCACACACTGATGCCAGCTCTAAAGAGTATTAGTCGAGCGATTGGAGCTCGTGTTGTATTGTATATTTCCCACGATATAAAGATATATAGTGGGCGGAGTCAATGCCGGTAGCAACAGCGTTGTCTCGAATTCTTTATGTAACTTTTAAGTATCGCTTCTTTTGTGTCTTTAACGTCTAAGATTGACCTTTCAGAAAGTCCCTTAGTTTTGTTACATACATAAGGGTGTGAAAAAAGAAAAAGAATACTTCACAAATAATAACCATTTAATAATGATAATTATTTGCAATACAATATTTTAAAACTATACATTAATATTCTTAAAAAACATTTACTACGAAACCAAAATGTAATTATTATATTCTTAAATAATACAAATTGTTACAAAATAATTATTTAAACGATTGCTTGTTTTAAAAATACATTACAAGTAAAATTTTTTATAAATATTATTAAAGTTTAAAAAATAAAATAACTCAATATGTAATTATTATTTGATAGTTAAAAAATGATTTTAAGTAAAATGATTTAAAAGATAAAAAGAAACACACATAATTTTCAGGGTCAACTCCTAATTGCATGAAAATTTGGATTTAGATTCTACCCATCCCCCACTTCAAAGTTGAATTTGTGCCGTTGATTGCTTTTACTTGGAGGGTGAAAAAATATACGTTTAAAATAAGTCCGGAAACAGATCTGACTGAGTTTAAGCAACTTTTGTTCTATAGAGTTTTTTTAACTTAGGTACTAGGTTAATTCAGTAGTAGGTACTAGAGTCACTTGCAACTAAAAATATTTACTTTTCAACAAAAAAAAACACGTTTTTCGGCGGTTTTTCGCAAATACTCAAAAAGTAAGTATTTTATCGAAAAAATATTCTTGGAAAAAATGTAGCATATAAAAAAAACGAAAAAATGGTATATTCTTAGTCTATAGAACCAGTAAAAGTAAATTTGTAGCTCATAAAAAAGACGATCATATCCTTCAAATTCCAAATCAAATATTTTAACGTGATACATAGTACCAAAAAATGAAGCTCTTTTCGGGGAAAACCCATTAAAAATTTTTTAAAGTGTTTACAAAAAGCTTATTATATTTTATAAAAGTTATGTACGGGTAGGAAAGACAACGGAACGAATTTTCGAACGTTTAAAGAGACGACATCCCAGATTTACCAATTTCTGGACAATTGATCCAAAGGCTGGATTCTAACAACGAAATAGTTGTGGATTTTCAAGTCTTAAATGAGAGTCAGATTGAAAAAACATTAGTGACCTCGAGTATGATGGTTTGGAGAATTTGGCTGGTTATATCTGCCATAAATTGAAGGACTCAGTATTCAATCCGAAGATGTTTCAACGTACACGTGGGTTGATCATTTGAGTAAGTGTGGTTTATGTAAACCATCAGACACTCTCTTGTCATATATTAAGTAACTGGAGACAATTTTTCCTTCCACATGAATGGTGATTCCATGTTGGTAACTAAAAATTATTTAGAAAACCTTATGTCCAAAAGTGTAACTGTAGACTGTTCTAACAAAGTTCTTGTAGACTGAACAAGTTATTTTTTAGGTCTCGGATGTACTTCCGAATTAAAGAATTAAACAAGTCTCTTAACAACCTGACATTGCGTAAAAGAAAAATTATGAAATCTGCTACATAGTTGCTGTATGTACGTCTATTTCACATGCACAAAATTTAAATAAAGTGCATGGCATGAAAACTGTAAAACTTATTTTTGTCTTTTCCAAGCCTCTTACTTAAATCTGATGAAATACATTATTTAAAAAGAAAAAAAATTTGTTTTTTATCAATCCATTAAATTTATGGTTTTATTTTGGGGCTTTTCTTCCCCTTGGTAAAAATTATATTTACTAATGTGTAGGCCACTAATCAATTTTTGCCAACTAACGAAATATAATAATTTTATTAGATATCGATTATATGAATATTTTTATTTTCCGGATACCAATATAATCAAGAAACTGGGAACTTTATAAATAACTGAAAATCAATTTAAATAAAAGTAAATAGTTTAATAATTTTCCTCTAAACTATAAAAATCACTTAGTTTCTTTTAGTCATAATTCATTCATTTTTACTATTCTCAAATTTCATTCGCGTTCGTATTACGAACGCATAGACGGGACTATGCTTTACTCTGTTGCTGACGTCATGCGCCAATCGGACGAGCTTACGTAACTAGAATATCAGGGTGTGCATATTTCCGGGTCCCGGTGAATTCGTATCTATTTTAATCCCCCATCCTAATTACAGGCCAACTGGCAACTCTCGTGAGCAGGTAATTTTTAGATAACCCATTAACTACCGGTGAATTGGTAACTTTCATTTTTTAAGTATTGTTGATAATCTAATATCGGTATTCCAGGTATTTAGCGCTGCACTCCTAGAAAATGGAAAAAATGGCACAGGAAGTGAAACCGATGATGAAACGAAACGCAAAAGAGAAAACTTGGATGATTGTTTTAATAGAAGTAAAATTAAAAAACGGTCACCAAACAAAGCAGGCAACGAAAACAAGGAAGACATGGAAAATGTTATGATTACAATAATGAAAGAGCTAATGAATAAAAACGATGAAATGCTTCAGGAAATAAAACAAATAAGGAAAGAATAACAACAAACCAATAAAGAGTTAATGGGTGTAAAAGCAGAGAAACAAAAACTAAAAAAAGAAGTAAAACAGCTACATGAATGAATGGAGCAACTGGAGAAATTTAGCAAAAAGAAAAGCTTGATCGTAACTGGGTTGAAAGTAGAAACAAATGATTATAAGAAATTAAAAGAAGAAATGGAAAATTTCAGAGCCCAAGAGTTGCAAATACAAATAAAACTAAGAAGTGCAAAAAAAAAAATAGGAGAAGCAGTATGCGCAATAGAAACAGAAGCCCCCACGGATAAAATGGAAATCCTAAACAAGAAACGTAAAATAAAACAGCATAAAGATCGTATCTATATAAACAACGATTGGACATCGAAAGAATAAGAAATAAAAAAGGAAATAACTAAAATAGGAAAGGACGAAAGAAGCAAAGGTAAGCAAACGAAAATCGGCTACAAGAAATTAATAGTGAATGGCAAAATCTAGATATGGGACGAAGAGAGAGAACAGCTGATAGAAAATTCAAAAAACTAATAAACGAAGAAGAGCGGCTGAAATATGATATTGAATGGCAAAAAAAGACTCGAAAATGCAAACAGTTAACGAAAACAAAATAACGCACACAAAATAAAGAAAGAATCTCAATAAGAAGAAAAGAACAAAACCCATTAGAATGGGATCTTGGAATATTAGAACCATGCTGGCAGTAGGTAAGATGCAAGAAATAGCTCTTGAAATGAAAAAATACCAACTAGAAATCCTAGCCCTACAGGAAATACGATGGAAGAAAGAAGGAAAAATTGAGAAGAAAAACTTTAGCATGTATTATTCGGGAGAAAACAAACAGGGAACTAATGGTACGGCATTT
The DNA here is from genome assembly GCF_917563875.1 of Diabrotica virgifera virgifera. NCBI lineage: Eukaryota > Metazoa > Arthropoda > Insecta > Coleoptera > Chrysomelidae > Diabrotica > Diabrotica virgifera. The sequence continues at coordinate 80,720,413 of NC_065451.1, read as the reverse complement.
ATGGTGAACAAAAAATGAGGGAAAACTGATACAATTCAAAGCAGTTAATGAAAGGATATCTTACATAAGAAAATAAACAAGCCAACATCTCGATAGTCAATTGCTATGCACCCACCGAAGAAGCAAACCAAGAAGATAAAGCAGAATTCTACGACATCCTGGAAGAAACCTGTGAAAATATTCCGAGGAATGACATATTAATAATATTGGGTGATTTCAATGCAAAGTTCGGAAAGGAAGATTATAACCGTAATGTAGCCTTAGGCGTAACCAGGATGATCCTTGGGGGGGGTTACAACTACCTGAAAGGGGGGTAAAACTACTGGAAGTTCTCTGAGGGCTATGGTGTTAAGCGTATAGAGCTCAAAGTACATCCCAATGGGGGGGTTACAACCCTCAAAACCCCCCTGGTTACGCCTATGAATGTAGCTGCCAAAGAAACCATTCATGAAACTACGAATGATAATGGAGGAGAAATCTGCAACCTAGCAGCAGCAACAAATACATATATAGTTAGTACTGGGCATAAACATAAAAAAGAAAACAAAATACCATGGATGATACCAGGAAGAATGGATGGAAACCAAATATATCATACTCTAATTTCGAAAAAGTGTACACAAATAGTACAAGACGTAAGGTCATATAGAGGGGCAAATGGAGGCACTGACCACATATTGTTGATAGCAAAACTTAAGATGAAAATAATCAAAGCAAATAATCATAAGGAAGGAAAAAGGAGGAAATGGAATATAGCCAATCTGAAAACGCAAGAAACAAAGCAACAATATACAGAACAACTGGAACAGAAATTGGGTCAGTACGAGCACATAGAAATAGAAGGATAATGGAAAAACATAAAGAACAGCATAATAGAGACAGCAGAACAAATAATAGGATTCCAAAAAAACAAAGAATCGAAAGAATGGTTTGATGAGGAATGTCACCAAAAAAGTCAACTGAAGCACCTCGCAAGAAACAAATGGCTACAAAGTGCCGAACAGGAACAACTGGACCAATATAGAAAAGAAAAACAAGAAGCATTGAAACTCTATAGAAGAAAGAAGAACACATGGATCTCTGAACAAATGCAAGAATTAGAAACGAATAATAAAGACAACAAGAAATTGTTCAAATAGATAAAACAACAACACAGTACCAAAAAATCTGTCACAAAAATAAACAAAAAAGATTGGGAAAAACATTTCACGGACCTATACAAAAACGACAATAAGGCATATTCAGAGGATGAGGATATAAGAGATAACAGAGATGAAGAGGAAGTAGCACCTACTTATTAGGAATTCATGGAGGTATTAAAACAACTAAAAGTAAACAAAACGCCAGGGCCAGATGAAATCAACAACGAACTGATCATCAACGGCGGAGAGGAGCTCACGAAGCGAATGCACAAGTTAATGGTTACAATTTGGAAGGACGAAAGCATGCCCATAGAATGGAAAAACGGACACATCGCACCAATCTTTAAGAAAGGAGATCCAACTAAGTGCTGCAACTACAGACCAATTATGCTACTAAATACAACGTATAAGATATTGACCACAATTATAAGAAACCGACTAAATCAATACACAGAAAAAATTATAGCACCATATCAAAGGGTTTTATAACAATAGATCAAAGGAAGATCAACAATAGATGCAATACACGTACTGACACAAACAATTGAAAAAAAGAACATTTATTATAAACATAAAAAAGAACACAAAATAACATGGATGATACCAGGAAGAATGTATGAAAACCAAATAAATCATACTCTAATTTCGAAAAAGTGGACACAAATAGTACAAGACGTAAGGCCATATAGAGGGGCAAATGGAGGCACTGACCACATATTGTTGATAGCAAAACTTAAGATGAAAATAATTAAAGCAAATAATCATAAGGAAGGAAAAAGGAGGAAATGGAATATAGCCAATCTGAAACCGCAAGAAACAAAGCAATAATATACAGAACAACTGGAACAGAAATTGGGTCAGTACGAGCACATAGAAATAGAAGGAGAATGGAAAAATATAAAGAACAGCATAATAGAGACAGCAGAACAAATAATAGGATTCCAAAAAAACAAAGAATCGAAAGAATGGTTTGATGAGGAATGTCACCAAAAAAGTCAACTGAAGCACCTCGCAAGAAACAAATGGCTACAAAGTGCCGAACAGGAACAACTGGACCAATATAGAAAAGAAAAACAAGAAGCACTGAAACTCTATAGAAGAAAGAAGAACACATGGATCTCTGAACAAATGCAAGAATTAGAAACGAATAATAAAGACAACAAGAAATTGTTCGAATAGATAAAACAACAATACAGTACCAAAAAATCTGTCACAAAAATAAACAAAAAAGATTGGGAAAAACATTTCACGGACCTATACAAAAACGACAATAAGGCATATTCAGAGGATGAGGATATAAGAGATAACAGAGATGAAGAGGAAGGCGCACCTACTTATCAGGAATTCATGGAGGTATTAAAACAACTAAAAGTAAACAAAACGCCAGGGCCAGATGAAATCAACAACGAACTGATCATCAACGGAGGAGAGGAGCTCACGAAGCGAATGCACAAGTTAATGGTTACAATTTGGAAGGACGAAAGCATGCCCATAGAATGGAAAAACGGACACATCGCACCAATCTTTAAGAAAGGAGATCCAACTAAGTGCTGCAACTACAGACCAATTATGCTACTAAATACAACGTATAAGATATTGACTACAATTATAAGAAACCGACTAAATCAATACACAGAAAAAATTATAGGACCATACCAACAGGGTTTTAGAAAAGGAAGATCAACAATAAATGCAATACACGTACTGACACAAACAATTGAAAAAAGCTATGAACATGACATAGAATTACACATACTATTCATCGATTTCCAACAGGCCTTCGACAGCAAAAAATGGAGATACCGGCAAAATTAATAAGACTAACTAGAATGACAATAAAAGTTAAAACAAATGAGGGCGATACAAATGACATCAAAATAGAACTTGAAGTAAGACAAGGAGACAGTCTGTTAACGTCAAACGACACTATTTAATATCGCTCTAGAAGGAGTAATTAGGGACACAGGGCTGAAAAAGACAATTATTCAAAGCTCAACACAGATCATAGGATATGCAGATGACCTGGGACTGGTAGCACGAGATAAAGAATGGCTAGAAGAGGCACCTTTAACCCTGGTAAGAGAAGCAAAGACGAGAGGATTAATAATCAATCAGAATAAAACAAAATATCTTATAAGCACACGAGACTATGTAAACAGAATAGCAGAAATAAAGATAGGTGAAAATACATTCCAGAGAGTAGATTGCTTCAAATACCTGGGGGTGATGGTGGACGGCAAAAACGGAAGGAGTATAGAGATAAACGACAGAATTAAAGCAGGTAATAGAGTATATTGGAAATATCACCAACTACTCAAGGACAAAAACCTGAGCAAAAAAAACAAAATCAAAAATATACACAGCAGTAATCAGATCAGTGATAGCCTATGGAGCAGAAGTAATGTGCCTTACGAAAAAAGACGAAGAAAATTAAAAATAATTGAGAGAAAAATTATAAGAATACAGGGCCCAGTAAAGACAGAAACAGGGGAATATAGAAAGCTGATGAACCATGAAATAATAAATATAAATAAAGGAGAAGATATAGTAAAATTCATTAAAGCACAAAGGCTCAGATGGTTTGGGCACACACAAAGAAGAGGGGTAGAAGAACCGATCAGGAAGATAATGAACTGGAAACCAGTAAAAAATAGACGAAGAGCAAGACCAAAAATTAGATGGGAAGATCAACTGCTAGACGATATATCAAAGATGGAAATTGCAAACTGGAGAGAAAGATTCAGGACCGGAGAGAGTGGCAGAAGATAGTAGAGAAGGCAAAAAAACATCACAACCTATGAACTACGACCTAAAGGAAAAGCGGACTAATTTACCGCGTGAAATGGATTAAAAGAGCTCATATTTGAGCGAACTATATTCTAACAAGAGTGAACGGTCCATATAATAATTTCAGGTATGTACTTGTATAAATTACCCTCCTTGAAGTTAATGTAAAAGGTATTCATCATTTATGTATTGTCTTTTGGAAGGATTACTAGAGAAAATCCAAATAAATTTTGAAAAAATGGCTGAAATCGCTGAAATTCTTGTAACAGATTTCGTAATGAGTGAACATGGGTGTAAGTTACTGGTGGTAAATGATTTTAAATTTCACTTAAAGAAAGTGCTAAAAAGTCTAAAACATTGATGGTACTGTTCTGCATCTGGTTGCCAGGAAACCTGTTATACCGACGGTTAGTTTTTTTTTTAATATTTTGAGTAGTAACTATGTTGGTTATCAACAATTTGATGTCAAAAAAGCACATTCTGCCATTTTTTGTCTACCAGTAAGAAGAAAAACATTCAAAACAAAATTTAAGATAACCGCATTATAGAGCATGTAAAACAATTTAAACAAGGTTTTATAAATTTCGCTATACTTAATTGTTGCTTATAAAACTATAAATTAAGTCAGTTTAACGTTAATACAGGGTGAGTCATGAAGAACTATACATACTCCTACCTCGTGTAGAGGCTCCTATGGGGAATAACAAATGACCATTAAAAAGTGTATGCTCCCATTGTTTATTAATATACAGGGCGAGTTTCGCATTTTGACAGAAATTTGTATTCATCATAATTTTTGAACGGTCAGATCGATGTGTCTCTTATTTTGGCCAATCGTTACACTATTACCACCTAATCAACTGATTTATTCAAACTAGAAAAAAATCAGGTCCGGCTTCAAAAAAATGAGTTCGTTTGGGTCTTAGAAAAAATTTCACCCTGTATACGCTTTTTGAAAACTATAATATGAGTTTTACAAAATAGACAAATAGGCAATTAAAATGACATATTTATTTTTTTCCTCACACGATTACTTAATTTTTTATAAAAAAATAAAATTCTGAGTATGAATTAAAACTTTGGTAAAGTGAACCATAAATTTAAAAAAAAAATAACTTTTATTACAAAAATTAATTTTTTTTAACAAATATTTAATTTATGTTACCACCCAATCAACTGATTTATACAATCTAAAAAAAATCAGGCCAGGATTTAAAAAATTAGTTCGTTTTGGTCTTAGAAAAAATTTCACCCGGTATACGCTTTTTGAAAACTCTAATATGAATTTTATAAATTAGACAAATAGGCAATTAAAATGGCATATTTATTTTTTTCCCCACACGATTACTTAATTTTTTATAAATAAATCAATTTGACACTGAATAATTAAAAGTTTGGTAAAGTGAACCATAGATTTTAAAAAATTAACTTTTATTACAAAAATTAATTTTTTTGAACAAATATTTAACTTATGTTACCACCCAATCAACTGATTTATACAAACTAGAAAAAATTTCACCCTGTATGCTCTTTCTGAAACTCTAATATGAATTTTACAAATTAGACAAATAGGCAATTATAATGGCATATTTATTTTTTTCTCCACACGATTACTTAATTTTTTATTAAAAAATCAAATTTGTCAAAATCGGAATTTTAACCTAAAACTGAAAAAAAAAATGAAATCACGGTTTAACTAGCTACAACTCTGTTCCATTTTAATATTTTTTTTTCTGAAATTTTACAGCACATATCTCTTACCATTGTGAATATGAAAATTGTTGTAGACTTTTCGTCTTCTTCTCATAAAAGTTATAAATTTTTAAAAATAAAAGGTGCAGATTCGTGAATTGCAAAGTTAAATCGCAAAAATTAAGTGAAAAAATTCAAGATTTACCTATTTATCACGTCTATGTTAAACTATAGAGTCCAAAGATAGGTGTTATGGATTTTAGATCTAGACGTGGTAGAGAAAAAAAAAATGGTGAAGCTTTTAAATTTGAGAAAAACGTTGTTTAATTTTTTTTATTTTTATGGCAAAATTCCGATTTTGACAAATTTGATTTTTTAATAAAAAGTTAAGTAATCGTGTGGGGAAAAATAAGTAAGCCATTTTAATCGAGTATTTGTCTTATTTGTAAAATTCATACTAGTTTTCAAAAAGCGTTTACAGGGTGAAATTTTTTTTAAGACAGAAACGAACAAATTTTTTAAATCCGGGCCTGATTGGGTGGTAACATAAGTTAAATATTTGTTAAAAAAAATAATTTTTGTAATAAAAGTTATTTTTTTTAATTTATGGTTCACTTTACCAAACTTTTAATTCATACTCAAATTTGATTTTTTTATAAAAAATTAAGTAATCGTGTGGGGAAAAAATAAATATGTCATTTTAATTGCCTATTTGTCTAATTTGTAAAATTCATATTATAGTTTTCAAAAAGCGTATACAGGGTGAAATTTTTTCTAAGACCCAATTGAACTAATTTTTTTGAAGCCAGACCTGATTTTTTTCTAGTTTGAATAAATCAGTTGATTAGTTGGTAATAGTGTAACGATTGACCAAAATAAGAAATACATTGATCTGACCGTTCAAAAATTATGATGAATACAAATTTCTGTCAAAATGCGAAACTCGCCCTGTATATTATTAAACAACGGGAGCAGACACTTTTTAATGGTCATTTGTTATTCCCCATATTAGCCTCTACACGAAGTAGGAGTATGTACAGTTCCTCATGACTCACCCTGTATAACTTATGTAAAAAATACAACTTATATCTCGATATTACGTGAAATAGCTCAAAGAAATGAGTAAAAATACACGGTTTTTGTGACACTCAGTGTAACTACGTAACACTTGTTTTATTTTCTATATTAACGGAATAACAAAATTTATGTACATCTGACCAATTTTTTCTCAATTTAATTATTTATTGACAATTTAAATGAAAAATAGCCGATTTTAAGAATTTTCGTCTCTAAGTTACAATATTTTACCAAAAAACTGAAAAAAAAACCGATTAGTTTATTGAAATAGCCTTAAAATGAGTTGAAGTAAAATAGAATTGCGGCTTTGTTTATCAATAAACATTAACTATTCAAATTTATTTCTTACGTTTTAAGCTAACTACCTGAGGTACCCCTAAACCCTAAAAATGTCATCAAAACGACGATTTTGAAGCTCTTCCGACTGGATTAAAGAAGCTATTATCGATTCAAACAAAAGTTGTGTATTTGTAATTCTAAATTTCAACTATTTAATTAAAAATAAAGGGTTTCAGTTGAAAATTCAAAGTTGCTACACCCACCGCTTTCGCAGGCAGAATAAGAACCCTGCTATTGCATAAGTATATAGATTTTGAAAAACCATTAAAAAAGCATTCCAAAGTTTTTTCGATATGCCGTCTAGTTCTCGAGATATTTGACAATCGCCTTTCTGGACAGAGCCCTTAAATAATGTAAACATTCTTATTCAAGCTAGACATAAGCCGAGTGAGAGAGCTGACCGTGAAATTCATTTACGATGTTTCCAAATTTACCGGATCTCGGGTTGTCTGCAAAATATATATTTACCATATACACAACGGATCGCGCGCGCTGCCCTCTACAGTGGATTTAGTGGAACCACTGCAATATAAAATTCACCAAAAGTGGTGCAAAATGAGGTCCAGACAAAAATCGATTTCCTTGTACCTTAACCATTGTCACATCGAGATGTCACTATATACACGTGAATACAAGGTGAGATCCAAAATCGGATCTCGCCTTGCCAAACGGATCTCATCTTGTATAGCTTATGATACAAACGGATCTCGCCTTGATATGAAGACATATATATATATATATATATATATATATATATATATATATATATATATATATATATATATATATATATATATATATATATATATACATCCTTCGTACAAAGTCAGTCCATTAGACAAAACAGTTATCCCGAGCCATCGATTTCTGATAGAGTTAGAGGAGTATATCTTTCAAATTTAAACTTAGGTGATATGTGACGTAATGAATTATGAAATATATATTTGACATAGTTTGCAAATAAAAGATTTGTAGAAAAAAAATATATCACCTAAAAATTTCTAACAATCCTGAGCCGATAGCAGATTCATACAAACCCAGTCCATCTTTATACTCCAATAGGTATCCATACGGTAATTCCCGAGCCAGGCAGTGTTGCCGTAATATTAAAACGCGAAAAAAGTGCAGACTTTTAAATCATTTTACATTTGGCCGTTTTCGTCTACAAAATCAACTTCACAGTCTCGTCTACAAATTTCACGCCTAGAAATTTTAAATACAACGTATTTAGTTGAAATGGGAAGTAAAAGTTACGAGATTTAAATTAGAACTTGTTCGAGTTACGAGATTTAAATCAGAAATTTACTTTTATATACGGGTCATTCCATTTCAAATCACTAAATTTTGGAGCAAAAAAAATTTTGGACCTCCGATTTGTCTGAAAATTGGTATATAGCTTCTGCGGGACGTAAAAATAAGATATTTAAGGTCAAAAAATCTTTTTCTTTTTTTTCTCAAAATGTTATTTTATGCGATTTTACAGTGATTTGGTGTTAATTTATACAAATTTGCATTTTTTATCGTAAAGTATCAATGGAAAACATAATATTTTAATAGAAGGGACTCAAAAATGTCATTATATGGCATTATAACAAGTTACTTTGATTCAAAACAAGCTTTTGATCAAATTTTATAGCGTAGAAAACGTTAAAATACCGTTTTTTACATTTTTATCCATTCCCAAAATACATCATAATCGATTGGGCTGAAAATTTGCCAACAGATAGACAAAGCATGAAACTTTAAGTGATGAGAAGGATTTGAATTATATTACAATACCAAAAAAGTCACATGCAATATTATAGTCAAAAATATAGGCTTCTACTGTAAGTACAATTAACTCAAAAATATCGACCTCACGACAAAAATTGTTAAAAAGAAATTGTAATAATTGTAAATACGATTTATTTGGAACAATTTCAGGTCCTCCCATTTTTGTCGAAAAGTTAAAAATGGCGGAGATATTGAGCAAAACAGGTTCTCCTTTAAAATCAAGATGGCGGCTAACGTAACAGAAGAATTCATTCGTGATTTAAATTTAGGCTACTATTGACTCCCCTAAAGATCAGAAAAATAAAATTTTGGGCAGCTCGGCATTCAAGGTCAAATGCTATCCCGACTGGACTAATATATACTTTTGAATCTGACATTACTGCATGTAACTTTTTTGGTATTGTAATATAATTCAAATCCTTCTAACCACTTAAAGTCCTATCTTTTGGCTATCCGTGGGCAAATTTTCAGCCAAATCGATGATGATGTATTTTGGGAATGGAGGAAAATGTAAAAACCGGTATTTTAACGTTTTTTACACTATAAAATTTGATCAAAAACTTGTTTTGATTCAAAATAACTTGTTATAATGCCATATAATGACATTTTTGAGTCATTTCTATCAAAATATTATGTTTTTCATTGACACTTTACAACAGAAAATGCAAAATTGTTTAGATAAACACCAAATCACTGTAAAATCGCATAAAATAACATTTTGAGAAAAAAGAAGAAGAAGATTTTTTGACCTTAAATATCTTATGTTTACGTCCCGCAGAAGCTATATACCAATTTTCAGACAAATTGGAGATCCAAAATTTTTTGCCTGAGTGATTTGACATGGAATGTACCATACTGATTTTGTGAAGCATACATCTATATTCGTTTAAATACATGGTTTTCTTACTTTTTGCAGGAAAAGTACGACTTTGCTCCCTACAATCAGGTCAGAAAAAGTATACTTTCGGTAAAGGTTGAGGGAAAATTTTTTTTCATATATTATGTAAAGTTTGCTACCTACTAAATAAACTTAAAAAACACCCTGCTAGTTTTCACAATCATAAACTTGTCAGGATGATAAGTTCCACAATTAAAACTTCCCCTGTTCCAGTGTTCCCATACATCAAAGTTTGTCCGACTAAACACCGTTAAGCTATTAACAAATGTTCAGCATGTTATTAATCAACTTTTTTTTGGCACGCGGGATCCAGGCCTAAAAATTTATTTAAATATAAACAAATACAAGAAAGTCTAACATTGTGGATATTTAAACATCTCGGAAATTATGAAACGTATAAATTTTTGTGAATTGTAAATAAGATATGTACCTCCTACCTACAGTTATTTGCTTATTCACATTTTCACAATGGGATTTGTCGGACTGCATTCACTTAAAATTTTACAATAGGTATTATTAACCATGTTTACGATCCCGACTCCCGACTTAGCCATAAAAAATATCGGTACCTATCCTATGAATCACTTCCTTTAGTTTAGTCCTTTAATAATTTCATAGTTGGAATTATTATACATATTGTGTTATTTTGTACCTAAATAGTTTGTTTTTACAATTGGAATAATAAACAAAAGATCAGCATTTCTTATGTTAAATAATGTTAGTATAAGAAAAGAATACATAAAATACAACCATGAATATCTGAATAAGTCATTCAATAACTTCTAAAAAATTTAATATAATGTGACTAAATATAGTTTTGTCCAATAAATATATCCCATTATCGTCAAAAGGTACTTTTAAATGTTTTAACTTTATTCTGCGATTTTGCTTCTTCTTCTTCTTTAAGTGCCGTCTACCAATCGGTGCGGTGGTTTTGATATCATCATCATTCTCTTTACTCTATCTACCGCTGCGCTGAAGAGTTCTACAGAACTGCATTTAAACCAGTTCCTTAAAAATTCTTCAACCATGACACTTTCATTCTTCCAATACTCATTCTGCCTCTTATCTTTTCCTGTAATATCAGTCTTAGCATTTCATATCGCTGTCTCTTCATTACGTGTCCCAGATATTATAAATTTCTTATTTTTATTGTGTACATTATTTCGCATTATTTGCCAAATTCTCGCAATACTTCCGTGTTCGTTTTCTTCTGTGTCCATACTATTCTAGGCATCCTTCTGTAACACCACATTTCAAATGACTGTAGCTTATTTATATGTTCTTGCTTTAATGTTCAACTTTCAAGTCCATATTGCTGTATCGAGAACACGTAGCATCTCAAAGCTCCTACTCTCAGTTCCAATCCAAGGTCTTTGTTGCAGAAAACTGTTTTCATTTTTACAAACGCATTTCTTGCTATTTCTATCCTGGTCCTTATTTCTGTTGTTTGTTGTTTTGTCCTTATTCTTTAAAATCCAGGTTCCTAGGTATTTGTATGTATCGACCATTTCTATCGGTGCATATCCCAAATGAATGTTTGGTTGTATGTTTTCTTAGTTAGTATCATGTATTTTGTCTTTTTTGTATTCATTTTTAGTCCATTTTCTTCACAGAAACTGTTTGTTTTGTTTAGTAGTAGTTGGAGTTGTTCAGCAGAGCTTGCTATGATAATTACAGTATCATCTGCATATCTTATGTTGTTATAGATCTCCCGTTTGGTATTATTCCTTCACTATGAGAAAGTAATGCTTTTTCAAAAATGGCTTCACTATATACATTAAAGAGTAATGGAGACATAACACATCCCTGCTTAGCTTCTCTCCTGATTTCAATTTTGCCGGGTTTGTATCTATTACAATTTATGCTCTTTGATTCCTGTAAAGGTTTGTTACTATTCGGAAGTCCCTTTGGTCTATGTTTTTTTGTCTTTATAATTTGTACCAATTATTCATGTCTTACTTTTTCAAATGCTTTCTCAAAATCAACGTAACAAACATGCACATCCACATTCATATATATACATCTTTGAGCTAACACATTAAAAGCAAATAACACCTCTCTGATTCTTAGTCATTATTAGATTATTTATTTTAGATGATTATTTTTAAAAAGACAGCCCTTTATCGAATGTTAATTTGGTTTTACCGACATTTTTGAAAGTAAAAGTAATATCTTGAGTTAAATATGGGTGGGCACAAAAAATACACCCTTGATAAAACTTGCTACTAAAGGTCTCTATATAATTTCTCGTTGGTAGGAACATAAAACTTGAAGCCTTCGAGATGTGGCTATACAGGCGAATCCTAAGGATATCATGGACTGACAAAATAACCAACGAGACCGTATTACGAAGAGTGGGCAAAGAAAGAGAGTTGATGTATACCATTAAAAGGAGAAAGTTAGAATATCTCGGACACATAATGAGAAAGGGCACCAAATACAGATTACTGAAGGTAATCCTTCAAGGTAAAGTATTCGCAAAGCGAGGAATTGGGAGAAGAAGAATATCATGGTTAAAGAACCTGAGGAAATGGTTCTCCACAACAACTAATCTATTTAAAGCATCAGTTAATAAAATAATTATAGCCAGAATGATCGCCAATATTCGAAACGAATAGGCACTAAAAGAAGAAGAAGGAACATAATCCATATAATTATCTACGTATAATTACATAATCGACATAATTATCCGCCAATGAGGAGGCTGAAAAGAAGAATGTGGAGAAAATCGACAAATCTGAATTACTGGCTTTTACTCGTATTTTAATTTGGATGTACATTGTAATTTTGTTGTAAGGTTTGTAAATTGTTTATATTAATATTTTAGAAGATGGTGTGTTAATAAGCATAACATAAGATTCTTAAGTTTAATCCATTTGCAACAACTCTGAATAAATATATTAGCTATTTTCGAGGTGAACATTTTTTACCCACCCTTGGGCATACATGGAACCTAAAAAAGGTTGGGCGTTGAAGGGTTAGAGCAAATGCCGTATTGGAGAGTATTGTGTACAAAACGAGCACAGAAACACTCCTCGCATAATATTACACTATCTTCACATTACATATTATAACACAAGGGCTTCACACTATACTGGTTTTGGCCGATAGTAGAAAATACAACGATAGGTATCAAGGAAGACTTTATTAGACTGTAAAATACCGCAAAACAAATAGGCATCCGAATAAATAAGAATAATACAAAATTTATGGCTATAATACGAACGGAACAGTGAGACATAATATTAGAGTAAAACGTTACAATGGACCAGTACAACTTTAAAAGGGTTCATTAGTTTAAACATTTGGGAGCTACGATCAGCTCTGTCAACATCATTACTCATAAACAGATATTAAAGACAAGATACAAAGTGCAAATCGTTGCTGGTTTGCGTTACAAAAAATAATAAAATCCAAAAATGTATCCAGCCGTACAAAATAAGAATCTACCGTTCGGGCCTGTAATGACGTATGGCTGTGAAACATGGACAATGACAAAACAATACGAGAACTGCTTAAAAATCACAGAAAGAAGAATTCTTACAGGAATATATGGAGCAGTTAAAGATGACACCAGAGAACTGTACAAAGTGGGAACCTACCAGCACTTACATGACTAACCAGATATAGTTAAAATAATAAAGTCACAAAGATCGGTCGGACATGACAAGAGACGAGAGCATTGTATCGCCACATTCTCAACATTTTACAAGAATTAATTACTTTTCCAAACTATAATCTACGTTAAAATTAAGACAGCCAATTTGTCTGTAAAAAAGTGACAAAAAACAAAAGAAAATATACCTTATACGACATTATACAACAAAATAAAAATATCTCAAAATATCTCTACATTAGATTGTTAATTTTGTTCTCTTTAAAATTTGGAACTCAATTAAAGAATATTGTTCTTTCTACTATATTTTACAATAAAAATACATTTTATGAAAATCTGTTATGTATTCCAAATAACCAGAATCCATTTAAATTTAAGAACGACAAATTTATCATTGTAATGTGTCACTCCGTCGGGTCCACCGTTTCAATAATATCCTCTTTTTACCTGAGGTGACACGAAACGATATACTGTATTGATAGTTACAACCAACGCTGTTGCCACTTCTGTTGGTTCGGAATTGCTAATTTTAAGACATATATACAAATAGATGCAACAGCGCTTGTATATAATTTTAGGCGGAATTAGTTGGAACTAACAAAACAATCCTTCGTACAATGTGGAGCCACTTGACTTCAGTTTTGCCTTGCACTTTTTGACTATATGTGGCTCAAATATAGGCATGTTGGTATCATTTGCAGTAGATAATGCCATACTCTTTCATTTTCTTCCGCAATAGTCAATAAAATATGCAAATCGATGGAGAAAACTGCGAGAAACAATCCGGAGCCACGTATATGGTCTGACATTGTTTCACTGGTCTGACATTGTTCATTCATTTACCTATTACTGGACTGACTTTGTATGGAAGCGGAATATATATATATATATATATATATATATATATATATATATAAATATTTTTACGCTCTTTTCTATTGCGGTATTACCTTTTTGAAAAATTATTATATACAGAGGGAAAAATTGAAAAAAAACACATATTTTTACATACACAACCAGTAAAAACACCATTTCTGGTAAACTGATTTTTCTGGTTCACTACATCCATCTTGTAGACCAAAAAAAGAACCTATATACCAAATTTAGTTGAAATCGGACTTTTCGTTCAAAAGTTATGGTACTATTAAACACCTATGTATAGCCGCCATTTTGAATGCCCGCCATTTTTGCAAAAGGCAAAATCTGAGATAGCCTCATATCTAAATTTGAACCTTTATACGTGCAGTATATGTGGACCAAATTATATGTTTGTATCGTTAAATGTGCAATTGTTTCACCTATCGGCCGCACTTCTAACAACCAACCGCCGTTCACTTGTATTGAGGATTTGAAAATCTTGTTCAAAGATACCACGAGTGATATCTCGACATGCAACAAGTACTGGGTGGCCATTAGTTACTATTTTCACTCCGATGAAAACCAAAGGATAGTCTACCATTTTTTGAATTGCCGATCGTTGTCTTGGAAGAAGATTTACAAAAATCTTAATGGACGATAGTGCTCCTAATGTAAAGGTCCAAGCTTCCAAACACTATTTTCTCCAGCCCAGAGTTTCCAATCTAAATGGATGTGAGACAGACGTCTAAGTGTTCGGCTACTTTTATTCCCGTTGACGACGCAACTAATTTTATTTTTATTGTCGTCTTTATGACTACGACTGTATGATCAAGGAAATTAAGATTTTTACACTTCAGTAAAATATGCATTTAATGATGAAAAACTGATTTTGATCACATTTATTGACACACGCGTTACAGAGATGTTGAGCGTTGAACAGATCTTTTTACACTTACGCTTTTTAACACGGCGCATATCCACAGGTCGGATATATGTTGCGCCTTACATAATATACCTAATGAGTGGTGGAAAGTGGCGCGCTCATTTGAAATACTTACAATTTATACATGTGTTAGACCCGTACTGACATAGGCAGCTGAGACAAGGGCCGAGACAACAAAGACCAAACAAATAATGAGAACAACAGATATGAAAACCCTAAGATCCATAAGAGATATTACACTCAGAGATATAATACGAAACGAAGACACATTGAGAGAGCTAGGCATTCAAGACGTAGTGAGATGGACAAGAGCACGACGACACATGTGGAGAGACCACGTAGATGGGATGGACCCTGAACGTATGCCGCAATGGGCGAAGACACAAAAGCACAACACCAAGCGACCCATAGGAAGACCCAAAAAACGATGGTACGAGAGCTGGAGCTCCGGATCGCAGCAGAGACTGTAACAGAGGAAACAGGACATAGTCCTATTACAAGAAGAAGAAGAAGACAATTTATACATGCTCCCCACCTTGAAAGGGCAAGCTTTTAAAAAGCAGAGTATTTTTTCCACTAAATTAAATACAGAATGACAGAACACCTAAAATTAAATAGAATTTAAAAACGCTTAAAAATATAGAACACTTAAAGAAAAATATTGTCAATGTTCATTCACTTGTACCACTTGGAAGGGGACATAAATTAACAACAGTTCTTTTCAATGGTCCCTTGACAGTTTGAACGGTAACCACTCGTACCACGCCATCTGGGCCAGGATGCCAGCCTTCAACACGTCCCATGGACCAATTCAGTGGAGGTAAGCGCCGATCCTTGATTAGAGCCAGTGTGCCAATTTTTATATTGGACTGACTCTGCTTCCACTTTTGTCTTTGCAACTCAGAAACGTACTCCAGAGACCAGCGTTGCCAGAAGTGCTATCGAAGTTGCTGAAGTCGTTGAAATGATGATAGTCTATTTTGCGGAAGATGAGTGACATCAATTTCTGGCACGGATTCCATCGATCGTCCAATTAAAAAGTGAGTAGCTGTGATGGGAGCAAGGTCAGAGGGATCAGAAGACATAGGGCTTAGAGGCCGGGAGTTAAGTATTCCTTCAACCTGAGCAAGTACTGTAGAGAAGTCCTCATAATTTAATTTAAATTCTGACATTACTCGTACTAGATGTGACTTCATGCATTTTACTCCAGCCTCCCATAGGCCTCCGAAATGAGGCGAATGGGCAGGTATAAACTGCCAGTTTATATCATTAGTTGCACAAATATCAGATATATTGGTTTTGAGAAATTTACCTTGTTCTTGTAACTTATTACTTTGTACCGTTATCTGACATAATTTATGCGGGTTTCCCTCGCCTAGCAATAAATCTCTTTAATGTATCTAAAAATGACTGAACTGTTAAGTCCCTGAGCTGTTATGTCTTATTACACCCTTTTCAGAAAGGATTAAGACTGATAAGCTTGCTTTTCGAAGAGATCAGTTTTCCTTCCTTTAAACGAGAAATTTCATCAGAGAAGCTTTCTAATTGAATTCATTTGACTAAACACAGAATGGAGGAGCGTAATTCCTCCGAAGTAAAGGCACCAGTCTACCTGAAAGAGTTGTTACCAACTAGAGCATTGTGTCTAAATCTCAACCAATATGCCACCAACCTCGAAAGCTTGGTTAGACTCGAGAATTCCTCAAATGGGAATTTAAAGGGGTTGACTAACACTAGAGCTTTAGTCAAAGATTTAGTTTCAGGAAGAACTTCAGGAGAATCAAACTGACGAGCAAGCCAACCAACTTCAGGACTCACCAAGAATGCGTGTTAAATGCGTGACTCACCAAGAATAATATCATTTACGTATATCTTTACTTTACGTACTGTCAGCCTATCAAGCTGTGCCAACATTTGATTTAAATCGAAGTGATTGAATCTTGTGGCTATGCTCTTGCTGCATTTTATTTTGATTTTGGCCCTAATGCTCAGTCTTGATGAGATCAGTTCTGCTCCAAAGGACAAAATTGGTTAGTCTATGCGTGTCTAACTTATTTAGTACCTTTCTTACTGTTTGTTTGGGGGCTTCTGGCTGTAATGTAAGTTTAGTTTCTGCTTCCGTTTGCTTTGATTCTTTTTTCCTTTTCTCTTGATTGATCTCGGGTTATAGCTAGTAAATGAGTGTTGTCTATGTATAAGTTCTTTAGTTGATGCAATGTTATTCTTGAAAGACTGTCTGCGTAGTTATTTTCCCCTGTTATATACTCTATTTCGAAGTATTCCTTTGGCCCTAATGCTCAGTCTTGATGAGATCAGTTCTGCTCCAAAGGACAAAATTTGTAGTCTTTGCGTGTCTAACTTGTTTAGTACCTTTCTTACTGTTTGTTTGGGGGCTTCTGGCTGTAATGTAAGTTTAGTTTCTGCTTCCGTTTGCTTTGATTCTTTTTTCCTTTTCTCTTTATTGATCTCGGGTTATAGCTAGTAAATGAGTGTTGTCTATGTATAAGTTCTTTAGTTGATGCAATGTTATTTTTGAAAGACTGTCTGCGTAGTTATTTTTCCCTGTGATTTACTATATTTCGAAATCGTATTCCTCTAGATGTAATCTGATCCTCGTAAGTTTTGAGGTTGGTTCCTTCATTGAAAATAAATGTGTTAGTGGTTTATGATCTGTTTTTACCAAAAATGTTGGTGCTCCATATAAATAACATTTGAAATATATATAATCTTGACTTAAAATTGCTGAACAACTCTCGTTGGATGCGTCCGTCGTTAGAATGAATTGTTTATTGAAATCTGGATATTTTAAGATTGGTGGTTTCATCAAAGATAATTTGAGCTTATTGAATGCTTCTTCACATTTCTTAGACCAAAAAAATTCTACTCCTTTTGAAAAAAATGTCTATAGTAATTACAAAATGCTACGAATCTTTTTGTCTGATCTGCTGTCTTAGGCGTCGGGTATTGTCCAATCGTTGCATATTTTGCTTTATCTGGTGATACTCCTTCCTGAGAAAAATCAAGTCCTAAATATGTGACATCTCTTCTAAAAAATTGACATTTTCCTGGGTTAACTTTCAAATTGAATTTTCGACTTGTCTCAAATGTCTTTTTTAGGTTGTCTAAGTGATATTGTTCTGATATTCCTATTACTACTATCTCGTCCATGTAAAGAAATGCTTTGTCCGGTGTTAAATCTGAAAACGCTATTGACATCATCCTTGAAAAGCTATTCGGGCTTACGTTTAATCCAAAAAGCAATCTGGTGAATTGAAATGCTCCATTCTCCGTGCTAAATTTTTCTAATTGTATTTGGTGAAAACCTGACATTAAGTCTATAACTGAAAACCATTTTGCTCATCCTAGTTGATCTAATATTGAATCTATTCTTGGTAATGGGAATTTATCTGTGACTATTTTCTTGTTCAGTTGTCTAAAGTCTATGCATAACCTCCATGCTTTATTTCCATCTATAGCCTTTTTCGGTTCCAGCACTACCGGGCTGTTGTACTCTGATGTAGACAGTTCTATGATCTCCTGGTATCTTAATTTTTGTACTTGTCGGTTTAACTCTTCTGTTTGTGCATGTGGCGTCCTATAGTTCTTAATATATACTGGAGTTTGGTCTTTCACTCTCAGTTTTTGTTCGTAGAAGTTGTTACCTGTCAGCATGTCATGCCTTATGGCGAATATATCTGAGTATTCCCCACATAAAGATACTAATTTATCGCGTATGTATTCTGGAATGTCTAACTTCAGTGATTCCCATAATTCCTTTTTCCTATCCTTACTGTCACTGATCAGTCTATATATGTTAAACAATTTAATGTCTAATGTTCTGATTGTGTTTGTCTCTACTTTTACTGTTTCGTATGTTGTATTCAAAATTTTTATGTACGGATTATTGCTTGAAATAATTGCTCTCGCTATGAATATTCCTGGTTGTATCTCCTGTTGTTCCACTACCCTGTCGTTCTTCAGTGTTTGATAATGTTTTACTACTCTGTAAATTTCACATCTAGGCGGTATTATTATCGTGTCATTATCTATGTTATCTAAAATGTTCGTACTAACATAACAATCATCGTCATCTTTAATGTGCATTTTAATATTAGCGTAGTCAAATATGCATTGAAAATTTGAAATAAAGTCTCTCCCAATGATTCCGTCTGTTGGAATGGGAAAGTTAGATTCAACTAATTGAAAGATATGCTCGAACCGACTTCCTTTTACTTCTAGTGTTGTTTCGACTTCTCCCATTGTTTGCAATTCCCCTTTAGTTACTGCTTTTATTTTCGCCTTTGTGTTTGGTTTCACATGTTCCTTCATAAAATCTTGTGAACATTTCATTATTAAAATATCGGCTCCTGTGTCTATGATAAATGTATTGGTCTGTTCTAGGATTCCCGTTTTCATTCGTACAAAATTCGTTAAGTTTAAGTCAAAGTTGTAAATATTATATTCCACTTCTGACTGTGTATTTCCATTGTCTCGTTCATTCAAAACCCCAACTGTGGGTTTTCCGTTTCCCCTTGGTTATCCTCTAACTCTAGTAGCCTTACGTTTCTGTTACGTCCTTCTCTCTGGTTTCCTGTATACTAGGGTGGGTCGAAAAACAATAATGTTTCATTTTTTAATCGCTATACCGCGGAAAACTTGCCTTTGGAGTATATAAGTAAAATGCAAAGTCAAATAAAGTTATATATTGAACCCCCAGCTAGCGCATCACACTTAAAATTTAGTTTTTTTCAGAAATCAAGACATTTTTCAATTATTTTTAAAATCTTTAGCCAATAATATTTGAACGTGCTATAGTGAAAACTGTTTAGTTAATAGTTTAAAAAATAAGAAATAAATTTGAAACAGACAATATCTTTTAATTTGCGGTAGCGCAAAATACTCAAAAATTGTTAAAATTCACATATTAGCACCTTAAAAGAAGGTGTGGTCTAGTGTGTTGTGTTGGGTGTAATTAGCACAATCCATTTTTTGTTCTTTTACTTTACACTCCATTTAATTGGAATATAATTATTATAGTGTGTTTAAGGTTATAAATGATATAAATAAAACAACTTATACTTTTAATAACATGTTTGATTGAAAAAAAAAGAATGTGTGTGTGTACTTTGTACGCACGCAAGAAGTTATACCTCTATTATATGATTTAAACGAAATTAATATACTTTTTATTTATATTTTGTTTAAATATTAAACTAATTTATACTTACTACTTCTCAAACATTTTTACTAGAACAGTGCCAAAAATTAAAATAATAAAAGAATAAAACACACACAAACACATTAAACAAGCCACAAATGATGTCTGAACATTAATTGTCGAAATTTTTTTTAACTAAATACGTATTTTCTGAAAATACAATTATGTACATATAATAAATATACTTACAATCATAAAATGTATTAAAAAAAAACAAAAAAGAAAGTTTCTATTGGAACTCGAACCACCGCTGATAAGAGCGGTTGGTATTGGAATTCATTCGCCTTCTCCGCTTAGCCACGGACAGTATGAGTCATTATTTACGAAGATCGACTAACTAAACGGATTAAACTTGTGATATTTTGATATTTTGAAAATTGATCAAATTATTTTAATTTTGAATTGAAATGATTTAGAATTGAAAAAAAAAAAACAAAACATAGAGTAAATAAACAATATATTAGGTGAATATTGATAGAAATTTTGATGGTAATCAAATTATATAAATAAAAGTATTACATACTATGTATTTTGGCAGATCAAATAGGTAGGTTTATACCCATGATACATTAACAATTATTACGTACCTGTTGCTTTTAAAAACTATTTAAAAGTCACTACAATATTATAAACTTTTTTGTTTCTGTCCTCACAACAATAAAACTAATATATTATACATTTGTTTACCTTTACCTTTACCTCCAAACCACAGCTGCCATATCGGATAATTTTTGACATGTCATTTGAACATCCAATCAGAACAAAGTTATAATGCGCATGCGCCGGGGTGATAGGTTTTAACATATAAAAAATCACCCTCTATCGCCGGTAAAGAAGTATAACTTCAAAAAAGAAACCAAATTATAGAAAAACAATGTAAACAAATTAAATGAAATTTTGACTTTAGAAAGAGTCTTTTACTCACTATTGCTGAGTGGGTACGTTGAAGCTGCGCTTGCTGTCAAACTTTGGCATCGAAGCTCTGGATGCTACGGCAGATCTAATAAAACCATCTCATTACTTAGCACCGACGACTTTTTTAGATGCTTCAGTGACTTACTTGACGCATCGTTCTACGGCTTGACTATAACCTTTAAAATTTTCCAAAGTTCCAATCCTCGGGTGTTTCACCAGCAGCGATTTTAACCCAAACTTCATCATCAGAGACTCTCCGTAACAGTGATGGTGGTGTAATTTCAGTGGTGTTCCAATCAAATAATTCAGTAGAGTCAGTCGCATGAAAGGTGATTTTTGGAGGTCGAAAAACCCTAATTGTTTCTGTTTCTGTAGCTAACATCCTTGCTTTGATTATTCTTCGGAATCCTAATTCTCTTATGTGTTTCCCTTCATCCACTATCATCCTCAGTAGCAAATTTTCTGGGTGAGAAAAATGCATTTCTTTCGATTACAAGATCAACTACTTTAATCAAATTCTCTGGTAGAAATCTGGTTGATTTGATAGCCTCAAAAACGTGTACAGGTCCATCTGTTATGTATTTGCTGTACTTTATTTTGAACCATACAGGCATGCATGATTTAAAAATGAAGGATACTAACAATTTATGTTCAACTGAAGACGTTTCCACACTTACATACAGTCTCAAAACTCTGTTCATCATCCAGCCTCAAAAGTCCACTGCTGAACATAGGCCTCCTCCCCTCGTTTCCAACCCAATCTATCCTGCGCCGCTCTCATCCAGTTTTTATTTACCTTTCTTAAGTCGTCAGTCCATCTTGTAGGCGGTCGACCGACGCTTCTCTTGGCCTCCATTCCAATAACCTCTTCGTCCATCGCCCATCTGTCATTCTGGCTATGTGAGCTGCCCATTTTCACTTCAACCTGGCTATCCTCTCGATGACGTTAGTCACTGGCGACTGACGTCAAGGTGACTGACGTCAACACTCTGTTAGCTGTAGTCAACCATCGAGAGTGGGAAAATGGACACGGCTCTCGAACAGATAAGTCCACAGGGCAGTTGCCTGACTTTATCGCACAACTTATGTCTAGAAGATACTATTCATCTTTACTCAAAAGATTGCGATTAACTAGTCCTCCTAGTGATTAGGAACGAGATGGTTTCATAAGATCTGTCGTAGCATCCAGAGCTTCGATGCCAAAGTTTGACAGCAAGCGCAGCTTCAACGTACCCACTCAGAAATAATGAGTAAAAGACTCTTCCTAAAGTCAAAATTTCATTTAATTTGTTGACATTGTTTGGCTACAATTTGGTTTCTTTTTTGTTTCAATTAAACATGTTATCAAAATTAAAAGTTGTTTTATTTATATCCTTTATAACTTTAAACACACTATAATAATTCTATTCCAATTAAATGGGGTGTAAAGTAAAAGAACAAAAAATGGATTGTGCTATTTACACCCAACACAACATAATAGACCACACCTTCTTTTAAGGTGCTAATATGTGAATTTTAATAATATTTAGTATTTTGCGCTACCGCAAATTAAAAGATATTGTCTGTTTCAAATTTATTTCCTCTTTTTTAAGCTATTAACTAAACAGTTTTCACTATAGCACGTTCAAATATTATTGGCTAAAGATTGTAAAAATAATTGAAAACTGTCTTGATTTCTGAAAAAAAACTAAACTTTAAGTATGATGCGCTAGCTGGGGGTTCAATATATAACTTTATTTTACTTTGCATTTTACTTATATACCCCAAAGGCAAGTTTTCCGCGGTATAGCAATTAAAAAATGAAACATTATTGTTTTTCGACCCACCCTACTCTATACGTTGGGTTGTTAAATTGTCTATATCCTCTGTGCGTATAGTTCTGTTGGTTTTCCGCTGCTTCGTTTTGTTTTCCAAAGGTATTTCTTTTCCCTCTATCATATTTGTTGTGATATCCTCTCCTGTATTGATGCTGTCCTCTTCTATTTTCGTAATTTGTTATATAATTTAACACTCTTCCCTGTGTGCTATCCTCTGTCGTTCAATCGATAAAAATTTGGATACTACTTCTTGCGGTGTTGTGAAGTTACCTGCCTCCAGTATTAACTTAGCTTTATCTGTATTAACGTTTCGTTTCATTGTTGCTACAACTGTTTCCATCATGTATTTTTCGCTAATTCCAATGACAATCCTTCCGCTATGTATGCTACTTTTAACTGTTCTTGCCTTTTCTTGGCTAATTTGGCTATCACAGTTTTCGGATTGTCGCCTCTTAATTCTTTTTTCAGTGCCGCAGCTGTACATGGGATTGTATTTTCTGTGGTTATCAGGTTTCTAGCCTTATTGGTTAGTCTTTATTGAGGTTATCGCTGTTTCTTCATGTCCTATTGCTATTTTCTCAAGGCGTTCTAATGCGTCTAAAATGGTTGTAGTTTACCTGCGCTTCCATCGAATTCGTTGGGCAACACCTTGCTTGCGATATTTAAAAATTCGTTGATCGTCAGAGCCATGTTTATATGTTGCTTTATGTCGCTTTGTTCATCTTCTATTTACTCGTCACTTTGTTCTTCTTCTATTTCCTTGTCGATTGACTGATGTATCGAACTTGAAACTACTGGTCTTAAATTTACTGCTCGAAATGAGCGTATAACTTTATCTTTGATTATCGCAAAATATTTGTTGCACGTCTCTCTTTGTTTGTCTGTTAGTGTCTCCCAATTTTTCTTTGTTAGATGTGTGAATTTGTTTTATAATTTGATCAACTGTGTCGTTAACTCTTCTTGTATTTCCTTTGACTTAGGTACTTTCTTCTTCAAAACCCTTTTGCTTAGTGTTATAACTTCTTGTGTAATCTCCTCAATTATTTTGACGAAATCTTCCCAATAAACCTTGTTGCTACTCATTTATTCATAGTATTTATCTCTGTGTTATTCTTGTACTTCGTGATGAACACATAAATTTGATAGTCTTATGCAGTATAGTAAAATGCAGTAAAATTGTCAAAAATCATAAAAATATATCATGATAATAACTGGATAAAATCGATAAAGATAAAAAAAATTAAAAATGAATAACCACTTTCAATGTCGTTGCAACACGAAACTACAGCCGCGCGATATTCTAGTCCAATCAGAGAGTGCCGCAAGCACCTCTACCGGTTTCGAAACTTATTAGTCTCTCATCAGGAGGCACATATGCTGCTCTCCCCGATCCAACCAAAACAAACCCCGGCGTGTAGTCACGGATCGCAACGAACGAAATGGCATAGATGCCCTAGCGGCAACTGCTATCAAAAGTCTAAGTTTTCAGTCTAATGGCATATAAAGCAACATAATGCTACTCTACATCCCACCAGAATGAAAACAGTGGGAACCTTCTCTGGTTGCACCTCCGAGGCTTCTACAATTTGCAAGCCATACGGATGCCGACACTAAGGAAGACGAGGGAATTTTACAATATATAATTCACGTCCCATCTGCTCAGCGCGGTAAAGTTCCAACGAGAATAGTTCCCTTTGTATTCCAAACAGAGTAAAGTAAATCAAAAATGAATAACCACTTTCAATGTCGTTGCAACACGAAACTACAGCCGCGCGATATTCTAGTCCAATCACAGAGTGCCGCAAGCACCTCTACCGGTTTCGAAACTTATTAGTCTCTCATCAGGAGGCACATATGCTGCTCTCCCCGATATATATCATATAAAAAATATATCATATAAAAAAATTATATATGATAGTAATTGTATATAAAATTGCATCAATACGTCTTATAGATAACCATACCACTTTAAAAAAAAATTGTCAATAATAGTAATAAAAGTAATTAATAATACTGGTAATAGATTAATAGATAAAAAAAATAGAAAAAAATTAGATTATGTATATCTTGAAGTATGTTAAATATAGAGGTGATTATATGACGGAAGTATCATAAAAACAGATAATATGGACTTACCACTTTAACCGCCTAGATTTGCTGTCGATATCACTACCAGTCCTCGATGTATGTCCCTTTTCCATACCATATTCCATATCACATGCAGCTCCGTGTCGAGTCTAATGTCTCCATGCAGTTGCTATTTACCACACCGTTTTCTTGGGTGGTCGAGGTACAAGAAACCTCGTCCTTTGAAGTTTTTCCTTCCATTCTCCCATTTTATCCTTGTTCCTGTGGTTTCCCTGGTCTAGATCGCCATGTGGTGGTGCGGGGTTGCCACCCCCGGTGATGGGTTTGATTAGGTGGAAGCACTAAATACTTGAATATATTTATTTAACTCAATAAGGGCCGATTTTCAGTGCTGGGTTAACCCAGATTTTTCGGTCACCGAAATGTTTATGGTTAATCAGTTTTTCAGTACTAGGTTATCGCTTAAACCCGTTTAAGTTGACCAAGATTTTAACCGATACTCGCTATCATAGGTGGTTTAACTCCGAATTTTCCGACACACGTTTATATTTGCTGACAGAAGAGGTTAGTTAAATTATGACATTTTGTGTTTATCGCGGGAAATATTGTATTATGTATTATTATATTCTATAATTACTTTCATCGCGACAATAATCCATTTTACCTCGTTATTTTTTATTATTAAATTTAGAAATTATTATCATTATCTAGGAAGGAATTATAACTAACAGGTATGTTTACATTATATTTTAGATTGGGGCTATTGAGTATAAATAAGTGTATAATAAAAATTTATGTATAGCTTATGTACTTTTAGTAATTATGTACTTGAAAGTAACAGAGACTACTTTTTGCTATAAGTAAACTATTTTATATAAAGTAGTTACTATTCTTTTGTTCAATTACTATTAAGTAAATACTTAAATACAAGGAAGTAAAAACAAAATACTTCTTTTTATTCAATAGAGACCCATTGGTTTAATTGTCCTATATTGGTGTAAGTTAATTTTTTAATTAAGTGTATTTTAGTCAGTATGAATGGACAAACAAATAATATGCGGTCCAAAAACTTCACTGAATGTGAAGTCACCCTATTGGTGGAATTGGTGAACCAGCACAAGAAGATATTGGAATGCAAAAAGACGGGCATTGTTAGTAATAAGCAGAAGTCTTATGAATGGGTAGAGCTTGCCGTTAAGTTTAATGCTAAGTCTACTGCTGGAATACCCCGCTCAGCAAAAATAGTAAAGGAGAAGTGGACAAATTAAAAAAAACCGCTGTAAAAAATCACGGCAAAGATAAGAGACACTGTAGAGCTACAGGTGGGGGTCCATCGAAGCCAGCTGAGGAAACACCAGTTGACTGTGTTATCAACGACATATTGGGTGCGCGAAAGACAGGAATGCTAGCAGAGTGTGATTCTGATATTATTCAAACAGGCAAGTATTGTATGACATTCAAAATTTAGCCATTTTAATTATGAGTTTTTAGAACTTACGGCAGCGGACTTGTTCGTGAATGAGAATAATGAGGATGGTGTAGTGGAAATACTCCAAATAGAAGTAGAAGCGGAAGAAATACCAGAGGCAGAAAATAAGCCAAATATAAATGAATCACCTTTAGATTTATTAAATCCTGATGGAGGTGAATATTTTAATGTATTACTTGTCAAATATAGGAAAGAGTTTGAAAATCTTACAATCGCCATGCGGTATTATGGCGACTGTGAGATTCTCCAACTCTGTGAGATTTGACAAGTAATGCCTACATATTAAAATGTGTTTCATATATTTTCATTTTGTAGATTGGTCTGATTATACACCATCAAAACTGAAACAACCAGTGGCAAAGGAACTAAAGGAAAAAATGGTAAGTTTTTTGACAAAAATAATATTATGAATTTAATGGATTCAATTGTAGGAAAGGTAACTGGGAGTACCACAAATACAAAATGGTGCAAGGTGGCTGAAGCCAAATTAGAATTATACCGGTTGAAAAAGCAAGCACTGATAGCCGATCACAATAGAAAGAAGGACTTGCATGACCTCCATGTCAAATATCTAAAAGAAGAACACGATTTAAAAATGAGTTTATTACGAGGAGAGCAGCAGCCACAAACCAAAAAAATGTAATAAATAAATAAAATCTTTCTTTTGTATGTATTTTACCATATCTGGTTCAATTTCATCATCTCCACCTCCCGCCTGTCCTATTTTTGTTTGATAATCCTTCTATCAAATACTTCTTGTGTACATATTAACTGTAGCTCTGTATTTTCTTCACCTTCATTTGTTACATTGTCTTTCTTTCAAAATAAATACTCAGAAAGTATATCTAGTGTTATTTTTTACAAATAAATCAAATTAATTTTGAGACTAAGTTAGAGACTAAGTTTTTCAACCTAATAAAAATATTTGTAAATTAAATATTTTTAAAAGATTTTTAATTGAAAAACTTTATTGGCCCATTTCCTGGTGACAACCTCCAAGGCTTCTACAATATGCAAGCCAAATGGATGCTGCAGTGAAGACTAAAGGGAAGGAATTCTACACTATGCAATTCACAACCCCCGTCTGCAGCGTGGTAAAGTTCCAACGGAAAATGGACCTAGTTACTCTATAGGAGTAATACTAATATAAAAATAAAAATGTATACCATTTTTATTCATTCAGTTGCGGTGCGAAACCAAAACTGTCTTAATTTTTACTCAGATCAGAGAGTGCAGCCAGCACCCTTATCGACGATTTCACCTCTTGTTAGAGGTTCATCAGAGACTGCATAGGCTGCTTTTCTCTGGCCCAGGTAAAAATCTTCGACATATCCATCCCCCACCGCAACTGACGAGATGGTAGTAGGTGCCTAGCGGCATCTGCTAAATAAGAGACTAAGTTTTTCAACCTAATAAAAATATTTGTAAATTAAATATTTTTAAAAGATTTTTAATTGAAAAACTTTACTGGCCCATTTCCTGGTGACAACCTCCAAGGCTTCTACAATATGCAAGCCAAATGGATGCTGCAGTGAAGACTAAAGGGAAGGAATTCTACACTATGCAATTCACAACCCCCGTCTGCAGCGTGGTAAAGTTCCAACGGAAAATGGACCTAGTTACTCTATAGGAGTAATACTAATATAAAAATAAAAATGTATACCATTTTTATTCATTCAGTTGCGGTGCGAAACCAAAACTGTCTTAATTTTTACTCAGATCAGAGAGTGCAGCCAGCACCCTTATCGACGATTTCACCTCTTGTTAGAGGTTCATCAGAGACTGCATAGGCTGCTTTTCTCTGGCTCAGGTAAAAATCTTCGACATATCCATCCCCCACCGCAACTGACGAGATGGTAGTAGGTGCCTAGCGGCATCTGCTAAATAAGAGACTAAGTTTTTCAACCTAATAAAAATATTTGTAAATTAAATATTTTTAAAAGATTTTTAATTGAAAAACTTTATTGGCCCATTTCAATTACAAATCTTTTAAAAATATTTAATTTACAAATATTTTTATTAGGTTGAAAAACTTAGTCTCTTATTTAGCAGATGCCGCTAGGCACCTACTACCATCTCGTCAGTTGCGGTGGGGGATGGATATGTCGAAGATTTTTACCTGGGCCAGAGAAAAGCAGCCTATGCAGTCTCTGATGAACCTCTAACAAGAGGTGAAATCGTCGATAAGGGTGCTGGCTGCACTCTCTGATCTGAGTAAAAATTAAGACAGTTTTGGTTTCGCACCGCAACTGAATGAATAAAAATGGTATACATTTTTATTTTTATTTTCAAATTAATTTTGTTTCAATCTAGTACTGAGAAAATAAGCCAAGAAAATTAAACATACAAAACATTCATACTTTTTTTGCTAAACTATTGATGAGTTAGATGGGCTAGAAGAAGCCCAGAGTGGTTTCCGGAAAGGACGAGGAGTGCAAGGTCACATATTCACAGTGAAGCAAATAACAGAAAAACACTACTGACTAAAACTAAAGCGTACATCACCTTCATCGACCTAGAAAAAGCATTCGACAGAGCCAAACGACAAAAAATATGGAACAGTCTAATTAGAAGCGGAGTAGATAGAAAACTAATAGAAGTCATCAACAGTTTATAATATAGAAGGAACACGAATTATATAAGGCATGAAAATATGGAATCGCAACATTTTGAAACATCTGAAGGCTAAGACAAGGAGGGTCCATTAGTGCTACACTCTTCAACATCTTCATGGACGAAATAATGAAAGAATACATACCACAATTTAAGAAACTACATGTAGGCTACCGAGATCTAGAAAGAGTTGGAATATCAGAATGTGCATTTGCTGATGATGTAGTTGTTATGGCAGATGAAGAGGAATATTTGATAAATAATTTACAAACATGGAATGAGGTATTAAATAGGCATGGGATGAACATAAACACACGCAAAGCAAATATTATGGTAATAGCACAAGAACAACCCGTATTAAACATACAAATCAATGGAGAAACAATAGAACAGGTAAACCACTTCCAATAACTGGGAGTGACAGTGGAAAATAACACAAAGATATAGAAGAAAGGATTAACAAAACGTCTAAGATTCCACGCAATTAATAACTGTCTTCAACACGATATACAGACCAGTACGGGTATTAACAAGAAGAATGAAAAGTAAGATTCAGGCACTAGAAATCAAATACCTAAGATGAGTAAAAGCAGTAACAAAAAGAGACAAAATTTGAAATATCGATATACGAGATGAGCTCAAAACTAAACCACTCCTAGAATACATCAAAGAAAAACAACTGAGCTGGTGGGACCACATGAAAATAATGAGAAAAAACATACCAGTAAGAAAAGTACGGAAGCAAAAATACAGAAAAAAAGAAACAGAAGAAGACCAAGAGAAAACTGGGATAAAAAAGTCACAAAAGTATATTTTTAAAATTTTCATTTAAAGGTAGATTTAAAAAAAATTTTAAAAAATCAAATCTGTTAAAAGAATAATTGTTATACAAGAATAAATTAAAAAATAAAACTACAAATTATTGAAATATGCAATAAGTTCATTCCTAGTTGCAATATTTATATTCCTATTATTATAAATAGGTGCAGGCATATTATTAACAAAGTTAAAATCAGCCTGATCATCCGCATTTAATACAGGAGGCTGCAAGTCATTGCTATCTATAGCTAAATTATGCAATATAGCTGTAGCAACTATCACCCATTGAACTTTGTTAATCTTTAAATTAATGCCATTACTCAAAATAGGAAACCTCCTTTTCCACACCCCATATGAGCATTCCACACAATTCCGAGTCCGTATTAGGGATTCATTGTATAAATTTTCTGCACGATTTCTTGTTTGTGCCAAGGGTGTCAGTAAATAATTTTTACACCATACCCTGCATCTCCTACAAGCAGTGCAGTTCCAAATTCTCCATTTTCAAACTGCCCATTTATCTGTGATTGATTAAAAATGGTTGAATCATGGATAGACCCTGGCCATTGTGCCACAATATTTCTGATTTTTAAATTGGCATCACAAATTGTTTGAACATTAATGGAAAAGAAATTTTTTCTATTTGTAAAAATTTCTGCTCGGTCTCCTCCTACAACTATACATTTTGATTATATTTATAACAAATATACGTATTTAACCAAACCTGGAGAAATTATTTTAACATGGGTGCAGTCTAAAGTACCTATAACCCTAGGGAATTTGGCTATTTTATAAAACCCACTTGTATATTGGTTACTTCATCTGCAGTTTGTGGAAACTGCAAGTATCTGTTCCGTAAAGTAGCAATAGCTTTTGTTACCTGTAATTTATATAGTAAGAAAACTGAGACAACATATTTTAAAAGTATTACCTACCTTAAATATTACTTTGCTTGTTGTACTTTTATGAATATCACCAAAGTCTCTCATTACTACTAGAAAACTACCAGTAGCAAAATACCGCAAAGTGATTAATAGCATTTCCATAGGATTTAATGCATGATTAGTAAAAATAAAAATATAATTAGATTATAAAAATGCCAAGTTTCTTGTAAAAGGTATATATTAAAATACCCTAAATAAGGGTCAAAATACAAAACGTTTTCGGATTAAGGAATCCATCATCAGTGTTTAAAAGCCCTAAAATTAAGTATAACCTAATTAAATGAGATAAAAGTTAAAATTGACAGAGGTTTTCAAGAACAAGAGGTCATACTTACAAAATTTGCATGCCTGAGCCACCAAAATGTATAGGGAAAAACCCTTTAAATGTAAATAATTATTTTTTATTTTTTAACCCCACATTTATTACAATCTATCTATACAATCTAAACCTAAATGTTTAGGTAGATAACAGACAATAAGTAATAGGACTGACAATAATTAGGAATGACATGTAGGGAGGCATCCAGTGATGCACCCCTTTTTTAAAACTTAGCCTACAACACTGACTATTTCTGACATAAACTTATACACATTAATTTAGTACCTATTGTTCACTTAACTCTAACGGAACTTTTCGTTTTAACCTACGAACAGTACGCGGTTTATTCACTAAATTTTTTGCTAACACGTTTGGATGCACTTTAAGTTTTTCTGTATGTTTTTTCGCGCACTTTTCGATGTCATCTTTGACGTATGGTAGTCCGGCGTCCCGATGGATGGCTTCATTGGTTATGAACCATGGAACTCCTAGTATTGATCTCAATATTTTGGACTGAAATCTTTGTATGATTTCAATGTTGGAATGTGCGGCGGTTCCCCATAATTCTATCCCATAAGTCCACACTGGTTTTAGGATGGATTTGTAGATTAATATTTTATTTTCAGTTGATAGTTTTGATTTTTTGCCCAACAGCCAATATATGGTTCTTAACTTATGACCCAGTTGTTTTCGCTTAGTAAATATATGCTTCCTCCAGTTTAATCTTCTGTCCAAGTACATACCTAGATATTTGACTTCATCCCCTTGTGGGATTCCTTTATCGTTTAAGTATACAGCCGGACATGTTTCCCTACGCGTGGTAAATGTTAGGTGTAGCGATTTGTTTTCATTAATTTTGACTCTCCATTTTGTCATCCATTGTTGAATTTTATTTAGATTATTTTGTAAGATTTCTGAGGCTATTTTGGGATTTTTGTTCGATGATAGTATTGCCGTATCATCCGCAAATGTGGCTGTAGTGATATGTGTATCTGTCGGTAAGTCAGCAGTGAATATAAGGTATAATATAGGTCCTAGTACACTTCCTTGGGGCACCCCAGCGAGAATTTGTTGTATGTTTGTGTATTCATTCTCATACTTTACCTGGAAGTTTCTGTTGGTGATATATGACTTTAAGAGTATATAGTAATTTGTAGGTAAATTCTGTTTTAGTTTACATAATAGGCCTTTATGCCAGACTTTATCAAATGCCTGACTTACGTCCAGAAATACCGCCGAGCAGTACCTATTATTTTCAAAGTCCTCGTTGATTCTCTCTACAATTCTATGTACCTGTTGTATTGTTGAATGTTGTTTTATAAACCCAAATTGGTGTGGTGGTATTAGTTTTTTGTTTTCTAGTATAGGCATTAGCTTAGTAAGTGTCAGCTTTTCAAAAACTTTGGATACCACGGGAAGAAGACTAATAGGACGGTAGGACTGTACATTTTCTGGTTCTTTTCCTGGCTTTGGTATCATTGTTATTTGTGCTAGTTTCCACTGTGATGGGAAATGACCTAGTCTCATTATAGAGTTAAATAACTGTGTCAGAAATTGGAAGCCTTTCTCTGGGAGTTGCTGAAGAGTTTTTCCTGTAATCAGGTCGTATCCTGGAGCCTTTTTTGGATCGATGTTGTGTTGTATAATATTTTTTACCTCATTTTTTGTGAATCTTTTTTCAGGAAGTTCTAGTTGATAAGGTTTTGTGAGTATCGAAATAATTTCTTCTTCAGTTTGTAGTGAGTAACTTCCCTCATTTGATGTAAAGACTTTTTTAAGGTGTGTCGCAAATGTTTCGGCCTTTTCTAGAGGACTTCTCGCCCATTGTCCTGTTTGTGTTCTTAGTGGTGGGACTGTATAGTTCTGCCTTCGTAGAGTCCTTGTAGCCTTCCATAACGAGTAGTCAGTAGCTTGAGTTGCATCTAGTTTTTGTAGGTATTCCTGAAAGCTTGCATTTTTTTCTGCTATTATCAATTTTTTTAGGTCTTTTTGTGCTTTATTGAGGTTTGTTTTACTTTGAGGTGATCTTGATAATTGCCATTGTTTTCTGAGTCTTCTTTTCTCAATTATTTTTTCATGTATTGTATTGGAACAGTGTTTGTTCATATGTCGATTTGTAGGTAATGGTGTTGAGTTCCATGCTGCTTCCTGTAAAACTGTGTTAAAATGTTCTACTGCTTGTTCGATTTGTTTATCGGTCTTTAGTGGGATGTCTAAATTGATTTGATTATTTACTTGATATCTAAAATAACTCCAATTTGTTTTGTTGTTGTGTAATATACAGCTCCTTTCTATTTTTGTTATGTTTTTGCTTACAGTTATGATAACAGGTGAATGGTCAGAGGATAAATCGTAACAAGACTTTGGTTTAAAGTATTTTTCATTTATTCCTCTCACTATAACAAAATCGAGGAGATCTGGAATTTTCGCAGGGTCTGTAGGCCAGTATGTTGGCCCCCTTGTGGTTACTATGTTCAGATTATCTATTAGTATTTCTTTTTGTAGTTCACGGCCTTTGGTATTAATAAGTCTAGATCCCCACATTAGATGTTTTGAATTGTAGTCTCCGCCACAAATAAACCTAAGTCCAAGTGTATCAAAAAAGGTTTTAAATTCTGGTTGTTTAATTGAATGTTTTGGTGGACAATATATAGCTGAAAAAGTTATAGGTCCTGTCCAGTCTTCTACAACTACATTTGTGGCCTGAATATGTGCTTTTTGATAGTGAGTTGTCTGGTAATGTTTGATGTTGTTTCTTATAATGATTGCTGTCCCACCATGTGCAGTTCCATCTGGATGTGTTGTGTGATATATTTTATAGTTGTGAAATTTTATGAAACTTTTTTTCGTGAAGTGTGTTTCTGAAATCAGTATTATGTCTAATTGGTGATTAGCTATAAATGCATACAACTCATGTTTGTGTTGTGTCAAGCCATTAGCATTCCATATGGCAAATTTTAGTGTATTAGCCATTAGTTCATTTTTGAGACAAGTGTTGTTAATAAGTTTAGCATGGTGCTCATTTGTTCCATAAGCCCTTTCATCATATTCTTTAACTCCTGCATGTCATTTGCCTGAGTGACCATTGTAATATCTTGTTGGTTGGTATTTACCATTTGAGCATATGTAGGTCTTTGTGTTGTACTTATATTTGTTGTAGCCACTGGTAGCTGTTGGTTTTGTAGTTGATTCGGTGACTCTTTCTTTCTTAAGGTTGGAAATCTTGCTTCTTGCAGTTGTTTATGTACACTGCATCCTCTGTAATTCGCTGGGTGGTTATTACCGCAAAGTACACACTTTACTAGATCAGATCTAATTTTGTTAGGGCAATCAGCTGTTTTGTGATTTAGAGCACATTTTACACACCTGTATTGATGATAGCAGTTTATAATATAGAAGGAACACGAATTATATAAGGCATGAAAATATGGAATCGCAACATTTTGAAACATCTGAAGGCTAAGACAAGGAGGGTCCATTAGTGCTACACTCTTCAACATCTTCATGGACGAAATAATGAAAGAATACATACCACAATTTAAGAAACTACATGTAGGCTACCGAGATCTAGAAAGAGTTGGAATATCAGAATGTGCATTTGCTGATGATGTAGTTGTTATGGCAGATGAAGAGGAATATTTGATAAATAATTTACAAACATGGAATGAGGTATTAAATAGGCATGGGATGAACATAAACACACGCAAAGCAAAGATTATGGTAATAGCACAAGAACAACCCGTATTAAACATACAAATCAATGGAGAAACAATAGAACAGGTAAACCACTTCCAATAACTGGGAGTGACAGTGGAAAATAACACAAAGATATAGAAGAAAGGATTAACAAAACGTCTAAGATTCCACGCAATTAATAACTGTCTTCAACACGATATACAGACCAGTACGGGTATTAACAAGAAGAATGAAAAGTAAGATTCAGGCACTAGAAATCAAATACCTAAGATGAGTAAAAGCAGTAACAAAAAGAGACAAAATTTGAAATATCGATATACGAGATGAGCTCAAAACTAAACCACTCCTAGAATACATCAAAGAAAAACAACTGAGCTGGTGGGACCACATGAAAATAATGAGAAAAAACATACCAGTAAGAAAAGTACGGAAGCAAAAATACAGAAAAAAAGAAACAGAAGAAGACCAAGAGAAAACTGGGATAAAAAAGTCACAAAAGTATATTTTTAAAATTTTCATTTAAAGGTAGATTTAAAAAAAATTTTAAAAAATCAAATCTGTTAAAAGAATATTTGTTATACAAGAATAAATTAAAAAATAAAACTACAAATTATTGAAATATGCAATAAGTTCATTCCTAGTTGCAATATTTATATTCCTATTATTATAAATAGGTGCAGGCATATTATTAACAAAGTTAAAATCAGCCTGATCATCTGCATTTAATACAGGAGGCTGCAAGTCATTGCTATCTATAGCTAAATTATGCAATATAGCTGTAGCAACTATCACCCATTGAACTTTGTTAATCTTTAAATTAATGCCATTACTCAAAATAGGAAACCTCCTTTTCCACACCCCATATGAGCATTCCACACAATTCCGAGTCCGTATTAGGGATTCATTGTATAAATTTTCTGCACGATTTCTTGTTTGTGCCAAGGGTGTCAGTAAATAATTTTTACACCATACCCTGCATCTCCTACAAGCAGTGCAGTTCCAAATTCTCCATTTTCAAACTGCCCATTTATCTGTGATTGATTAAAAATGGTTGAATCATGGATAGACCCTGGCCATTGTGCCACAATATTTCTGATTTTTAAATTGGCATCACAAATTGTTTGAACATTAATGGAAAAGAAATTTTTTCTATTTCTAAAAATTTCTGCTCGGTCTCCTCCTACAACTATACATTTTGATTATATTTATAACAAATATACGTATTTAACCAAACCTGGAGAAATTATTTTAACATGGGTGCAGTCTAAAGTACCTATAACCCTAGGGAATTTGGCTATTTTATAAAACCCACTTGTATATTGGTTACTTCATCTGTAGTTTGTGGAAACTGCAAGTATCTGTTCCGTAAAGTAGCAATAGCTCTTGTTACCTGTAATTTATATAGTAAGAAAACTGAGACAACATATTTTAAAAGTATTACCTACCTTAAATATTACTTTGCTTGTTGTACTTTTATGAATATCACCAAAGTCTCTCATTACTACTAGAAAACTACCAGTAGCAAAATACCGCAAAGTGATTAATAGCATTTCCATAGGATTTAATGCATGATTAGTAAAAATAAAAATATAATTAGATTATAAAAATGCCAAGTTTCTTGTAAAAGGTATATATTAAAATACCCTAAATAAGGGTCAAAATACAAAACGTTTTCGGATTAAGGAATCCATCATCAGTGTTTAAAAGCCCTAAAATTAAGTATAACCTAATTAAATGAGATAAAAGTTAAAATTGACAGAGGTTTTCAAGAACAAGAGGTCATACTTACAAAACTTGCATGTCTGAGCCACCAAAATGTATAGGGAAAAACCCTTTAAATGTAAATAATAAAGATGTTTTACATATTTATATAAAATTCATCGGATGTAATAGATAAACCTGGATGTTACCCAGGGCAACACAGGACTCTCCCCACGTGGTTGGAACTTTTTTTGGTGAAAACCTCACATATTGGATTTCAATGGCCAACTGACAAGTGAAATAAAGAGCAACCCGAAATGACACCAAGAACTGTCAATGTAACCTAGTTGTAATATTACTTCAGCCACAACGTTAAAGATTAATTTAAATGTTTTAAGATAAAAAACAGTATCAAATTTACAAATAGTAAAAATAAAAGATGTTCACAAAATATGAAAGATTTTTTCCCTAGAAATAATGCATTAATTAAGTATTCAAAATAGGGAAATGAAATGTTTACGTTACAGGAAGTTATGCAGTCAACAATACCAATAGGTGTTGTATTAGTGGTATAAAATTGTCAATACGATTAGACAAATAATGGTAAAGGCCTTATACTAGGAACACAAAATAGTATGTAATGTGTACATATGTGTACGATTTTAAGAGTATTGATGAAATGATAATTGTTTAATGACTGATAACTTTCTTGGTAGTCGACCCAACATAAATTGTATAAAGATAGAAAAAGTGATATGATAATTGTAAAAATACTGTTTTGTTTTTATCTGATATTTATCTGAAAATGAGACTAAAGTAACTTGATGAAACTGAGTCCTCCAGAGACCTGACATCAAATTGGTTAAAAATGAAATGGTTGTAAAATATGTGGGGGAGTAGGACGGTATGAGAAGTCTGACATAGTATGTTGTGATATTGGACCATGGAAGATGTGTAGTGTGTTGTTATGAAATAAGAGTTATCTAATCTATAAGCTATGAGATGAGGCTAAGAAAAAAGGTGGCTGGAATGAGACTCAATTCTGATGGATGTGGTTGTATATGTGATGTAGGAGCTGAATTTTGGAAAATTAAAGCTAATGTAAAATAATGAGGATGTAAGAGGATGAGGTACAAATGAATATTAAAGAGTTAAAGTAAGATGTTGATTATCGACAATTGGGAGTGAAATAGATGTATGTGGTAGTCATGAATGGTGTAGCAGAGAAGAGGAAATTGTATCTGATGTGGTTTATGAAAAAAGTTGACGGTGTAAGGGTTGAAAATCTCGGTTAAATGACACATGGCGATTGACACAATTAGGACTTCTTTGCTTCTCTTTAACTATTTCTAAGTCTTCATACAGGTCCAATTTTAGGAAGTTTTTTTGTGAAATATTATGTAATAACGAGACATCTTCTGGGATATTAAGGGTATGTTTGTTTTTTACAAGATGTTGAGAGAAGGTAGAAGTGTTTTCTCTTTTGGTGTGCTCTAAGGAGCGTGAATATAAGGATCTACAGGTCCTACCTATATATGTAGCGTCACAATCAGAACATTGTAATCTATACACACCACTACGATCCATGTAGTTGATAGGGTCTTTGGAATTGGTAAGACACTGTCCCAGATTGTTGGGCACTTTGAAAGAAATATGAGTATTATCAACTGCTCTTTTAAGAATATATCTAATGTCTCCAGAAAGACGTTCGTGAAGATATGGTAAGGAAGCATATGAGGGTTTTAAGGTCAAGTCTCTAGGGAAAGCAGTCTCTCTCAAGACTCTAAGGTGTCTCTTTTGAATAAGTTTGTAGACAATATTAGGATCGTAACCGTTGTTGAACGCTATTTGACGAAGAATATTGAGTTCTTTATCATAGTTTGATGGTGATAAAGGAATAGTTTCAAGTCTATGGATGTAACTATGGAAAGCTGCATATTTATGTGACATAGGGTGGTTAGAAGATAAAGGTATGACATGATCAGTCTGTGTTGGTTTCCTATAGATACTGAAATCGAAATGGTCATCTAATCTGGTAATAGTGAGATCAAGAAAGTTAATTGATTGGGAAGATTCTAGTTCCATAGTGAACTTGATGTTAGGATGGATTAGATTGACTTTAGAAAGCAATAGGTCAGCTGAATTAGAATTACCGGAAATGAAAAGCAAAATATCATCTACATATCTAAACCAATGGAGTATTTCCGGATTTTTCATGATAAGAGTGGATTCTAAATGATCCATGAAAATATCAGCTAGGAGAG
Organism: Diabrotica virgifera virgifera; assembly: GCF_917563875.1. Taxonomy (NCBI): domain Eukaryota; kingdom Metazoa; phylum Arthropoda; class Insecta; order Coleoptera; family Chrysomelidae; genus Diabrotica; species Diabrotica virgifera. Next base: position 80,681,402 of record NC_065451.1, on the reverse strand, counting down.
GGGATAAACAACTACCCATGGCTAGGCCATCAGGTTGTCTATAAAATTTATTATTAAATACAAAGAAGTCTTGAGCTAGACAAAATTGTAGTAATTGGATGATGGAATTAGTAGTAGACGTAGTAATAGAGTTGGCTCTTAAAAGAGAATGTACCAGATTAATAGTTTCAAGTTTAGGGACAGAAGTAAAAAGGTTGCTAACATCAAGTGAAAGCATAGTAATGTTGGGACGAAGGTTTATTTGTTGGAGATTGTTGACTAGTTGAATGGTGTTTTTGACTGAGAAACGAGGGGTGAAATTCGTCAAGTTGTTAATGAGATTTAATATGAATTTTGATAAGATGGATACTGGTGTGTTTATGAAGCTAACAACTGGACGGATGGGGATGCCCTCTTTATGTATCTTAGGTAAACCATACAGTCTGGGTGTCAATGGATTGCTTGGTATTTTATAGTAGGGAGCAAACTGTTCTGAAAAAATTCTGCAAAGGGTTTCAGGTTGTCTTTAAGTTTATTGATGAACTTTTTTGAAGGATCGTCTGTTAGTGGAATGAAGTTATTGTTAGAAAGAAAAGTAATGACTTTGTCATTATATAACGTTTGATCTAGGATTACTAAGCAGTTACCCTTGTCTGCTTTGCTGATGATTAGATTGTGTGTTTTGATTTTGTTTTTGATTGAATTAAGGGTTTGAAGATGAATGTTCCGTTTGTTGTCAGAGAATTGAGGGAAAGATGAGTTGTGCAAAGAGTTTTGAGAAGTGGAGGGTAAATTGAAGGATAAGTTACTAGATGTATTCGGTGGGATGATGTGATTAGAAGTGTTGAAAGATGTAGAAGATGAAATATTTTTGTTTTTGAATTTATTGATAGTTATGAAGCAGGAATTACGAATAGAGGTTTTTTGATTTAATGGAACAGAAAGATTTTGAATAATGATATCTAGCTCAATGGAGAGACTCTGAAGGTCTTTTTTAGAAACCTTTCTTGGAATGGAGTATTTGAGTCCTAGATTTAGTAAATCAAGTTCATTTTTATTAAAGACAACTGAAGAGAGATTTTTAAGTCTTGGGTGGAAAGAAAAATTGGAAAATTTGGTATTGTTCCTGTTATTTTGATTTGGTGAAATAGATTTATTACGAATGAGTTTATCAAGTTTAGATTTAAGTGTATTGAATTTAATAAAGGTTACATTGTCCAATCTGTCCTGGACATCATTCAAAAAGTTACTCAGGTTATCAAAGCCTATAGAATGAAGTAAAGAGTCATATGTTACCTTAAGCTTACAGTTTAGGAAGTTAAGCTTTCCATAATGGTTACAAATCTCCTTTTTTAATATTTTGAGCTGGAATGTGTTCTTTAAGGTGACTGGAACATTTCCTGGTGTTTTTACTTTACAAAACTTTGGAAAAACATTATAGTTGATGCATTGGGAGATAAACCATATATCCAGTTTTAAAGTACATCTTTTAGTGGCTAAGCGCATGTATTGGGCAGCCAAGTTGACCATACCGTCAATATACAAAATCCAGGAGGAAAATAAACTTCCTGTAGCTGGCTGTATACCATAAATCACAAAAATGCCAAGTTTCTTGTAAAAGGTATATATTAAAATACCCTAAATAAGGGTCAAAATACAAAACGTTTTCGGATTAAGGAATCCATCATCAGTGTTTAAAAGCCCTAAAATTAAGTATAACCTAATTAAATGAGATAAAAGTTAAAATTGACAGAGGTTTTCAAGAACAAGAGGTCATACTTACAAAATTTGCATGCCTGAGCCACCAAAATGTATAGGGAAAAACCCTTTAAATGTAAATAATAAAGATGTTTTACATATTTATATAAAATTCATCGGATGTAATAGATAAACCTGGATGTTACCCAGGGCAACACAGGACTCTCCCCACGTGGTTGGAACTTTTTTTGGTGAAAACCTCACATATTGGATTTCAAGAGTTCAGAACAGTTTGCTCCCTACTATAAAATACCAAGCAATCCATTGACACCCAGACTGTATGGTTTACCTAAGATACATAAAGAGGGCATCCCCATCCGTCCAGTTGTTAGCTTCATAAACACACCAGTATCCATCTTATCAAAATTCATATTAAATCTCATTAACAACTTGACGAATTTCACCCCTCGTTTCTCAGTCAAAAACACCATTCAACTAGTCAACAATCTCCAACAAATAAACCTTCGTCCCAACATTACTATGCTTTCACTTGATGTTAGCAACCTTTTTACTTCTGTCCCTAAACTTGAAACTATTAATCTGGTACATTCTCTTTTAAGAGCCAACTCTATTACTACGTCTACTACTAATTCCATCATCCAATTACTACAATTTTGTCTAGCTCAAGACTTCTTTGTATTTAATAATAAATTTTATAGACAACCTGATGGCCTAGCCATGGGTAGTTGTTTATCCCCTCTCCTAGCTGATATTTTCATGGATCATTTAGAATCCACTCTTATCATGAAAACTCCGGAAATACTCCATTGGTTTAGATATGTAGATGATATTTTGCTTTTCATTTCCGGTAATTCTAATTCAGCTGACCTATTGCTTTCTAAAGTCAATCTAATCCATCCTAACATCAAGTTCACTATGGAACTAGAATCTTCCCAATCAATTAACTTTCTTGATCTCACTATTACCAGATTAGATGACCATTTCGATTTCAGTATCTATAGGAAACCAACACAGACTGATCATGTCATACCTTTATCTTCTAACCACCCTATGTCACATAAATATGCAGCTTTCCATAGTTACATCCATAGACTTGAAACTATTCCTTTATCACCATCAAACTATGATAAAGAACTCAATATTCTTCGTCAAATAGCGTTCAACAACGGTTACGATCCTAATATTGTCTACAAACTTATTCAAAAGAGACACCTTAGAGTCTTGAGAGAGACTGCTGTCCCTAGAGACTTGACCTTAAAACCCTCATATGCTTCCTTACCATATCTTCACGAACGTCTTTCTGGAGACATTAGATATATTCTTAAAAGAGCAGTTGATAATACTCATATTTCTTTCAAAGTGCCCAACAATCTGGGACAGTGTCTTACCAATTCCAAAGACCCTATCAACTACATGGATCGTAGTGGTGTGTATAGATTACAATGTTCTGATTGTGACGCTACATATATAGGTAGGACCTGTAGATCCTTATCTTCACGCTCCTTAGAGCACACCAAAAGAGAAAACACTTCTACCTTCTCTCAACATCTTGTAAAAAACAAACATACCCTTAATATCCCAGAAGATGTCTCGTTATTACATAATATTTCACAAAAAAACTTCCTAAAATTGGACCTGTATGAAGACTTAGAAATAGTTAAAGAGAAGCAAAGAAGTCCTAATTGTGTCAATCGCCATGTGTCATTTAACCGAGATTTTCAACCCTTACACCGTCAACTTTTTTCATAAACCACATCAGATACAATTTCCTCTTCTCTGCTACACCATTCATGACTACCACATACATCTATTTCACTCCCAATTGTCGATAAGCAACATCTTACTTTAACTCTTTAATATTCATTTGTACCTCATCCTCTTACATCCTCATTATTTTACATTAGCTTTAATTTTCCAAAATTCAGCTCCTACATCACATATACAACCACATCCATCAGAATTGAGTCTCATTCCAGCCACCTTTTTTCTTAGCCTCATCTCATAGCTTATAGATTAGATAACTCTTATTTCATAACAACACACTACACATCTTCCATGGTCCAATATCACAACATACTATGTCAGACTTCTCATACCGTCCTACTCCCCCCCATATTTTACAACCATTTCATTTTTAACCAATTTGATGTCAGGTCTCTGGAGGACTCAGTTTCATCAAGTTACTTTAGTCTCATTTTCAGATAAATATCAGATAAAAACAAAACAGTATTTTTACAATTATCATATCACTTTTTCTATCTTTATACAATTTATGTTGGGTCGACTACCAAGAAAGTTATCAGTCATTAAACAATTATCATTTCATCAATACTCTTAAAATCGTACACATATGTACACATTACATACTATTTTGTGTTCCTAGTATAAGGCCTTTACCATTATTTGTCTAATCGTATTGACAATTTTATACCACTAATACAACACCTATTGGTATTGTTGACTGCATAACTTCCTGTAACGTAAACATTTCATTTCCCTATTTTGAATACTTAATTAATGCATTATTTCTAGGGAAAAAATCTTTCATATTTTGTGAACATCTTTTATTTTTACTATTTGTAAATTTGATACTGTTTTTTATCTTAAAACATTTAAATTAATCTTTAACGTTGTGGCTGAAGTAATATTACAACTAGGTTACATTGACAGTTCTTGGTGTCATTTCGGGTTGCTCTTTAATTCACTTGTCAGTTGGCCATTGAAATCCAATATGTGAGGTTTTCACCAAAAAAAGTTCCAACCACGTGGGGAGAGTCCTGTGTTGCCCTGGGTAACATCCAGGTTTATCTATTACATCCGATAAATTTTATATAAATATGTAAAACATCTTTATTATTTACATTTAAAGGGTTTTTCCCTATATATTTTGGTGGCTCAGGCATGCAAATTTTGTAAGTATGACCTCTTGTTCTTGAAAACCTCTGTCAATTTTAACTTTTATCTCATTTAATTAGGTTATACTTAATTTTAGGGCTTTTAAACACTGATGATGGATTCCTTAATCCGAAAACGTTTTGTATTTTGACCCTTATTTAGGGTATTTTAATATATACCTTTTACAAGAAACTTGGCATTTTTGTGATTTATGGTATACAGCCAGCTACAGGAAGTTTATTTTCCTCCTGGATTTTGTATAATTAGATTATATTTGTCTATACAGCAAAATAAGTATTTACCAAACAGTTGGACTTCTTATTTCCCCGTCGATCTGTTCTAACAGCGATACCACCGTTGGCTTCAACAAACGAAATCGGCAAAAAAAGTCTACATCGTCCCAGTAATTATAGTGGTCTCTTCTATTGTGAAACCTAGGTACTCTACGTGGTCGCACTAAGTGCACAATAAAGTTAATTATATCTTCATCATCAGATGAAGAATCGGAACTTGATAATGCATTAATCATTTTTGTAATGTTATGTTATTTGTTATTTATAAAATAGGTTTGAATGAAATTCTACTTTGTTTATTTTTCTGTCAAAAATCTATAGAATTGCACATCTTGGTTTAAAGCACTGAAAAACGATATAAGGGTTAAAATATTGGTTAAAATTTAAACTAGGTTAGCTAACCAGAATTTTAACCCGTCACTGAAAAACCGGGCCTAAGTATTAGAGTAACTAGTTGGTGTTGGATGGATGGACACCGTCTCGACTCTAACCAAGTCTGTTTCTGAATAATGAATAATCTCTGTCTATCTTTCTACGTATCTATAAATAAATCGTATTTGTTTGTTATGATTGACTATACTTTAACGTGACCTGAATTACTAATAGCAGCATTATTGGTGACTTGCTGTTTTCAATATGTGTGGCCTAGATTACATAAATCAATGCCACCTACTTATGGAATCCAAACATTGAATGTGTATATTATTTACCTAAGACTTTTAAAAATTAAATCGATTAAGTACTCTTATTTTTTGGACGCTAATATAAATCCGTTACAGTGTTTCACAATTTATTTCCTCTTCTGAAAGAAGTTTGGAAGTATGACGCTCTTCAATTCCCCAAAACCGATTTAAGTCAGGGCATTCTTTATTGTATAAAAAGTTACACATAGTTTTCGAAGTACCATAGCGAGATGGGCCGGAAATTGTCCATCCCAGTTTTGTCTTCTGGAGTATTGGATTGTTCGGGCCTAATTTTATTTGATCAACACATAGCAGATTCCAAAAATGACTTGCACCTATAAGAATATCAATATCAGATGGGATGCCGTAGTTTGGATCCGACAGCTGAATATTAGAAGGAATATGAAAGGCTGAAGTATCAAGACAGCAACTTGGAATCGTATCACATATATTGTCAACGACTAAATATGACATTGAAGATTCATAAGAGGAGTGAAGCACCTTGATTTGGATATTGGATTTAAATCAAACATTAGAAGAGATTTAACCAATACCGACAACAGAGATTTTCGCTTCATTTCTGGTCAGACCTAATTTATTTAGAAGACTGCTTGCCACAAAATCTGATTGACCGTCACTGTCGAGCAGAGTTCTGAAAATATGTGTGTTTTCTAGTTCGTCAAGCACTTGGACTCGGACAGTTGACATCAAAACACCTTCCCGGTGGACAGTGCTTAAAAGAGAATGAGAATTTGAACTAGTACTTGGTTTAGGACTAGGATATTCACTTGATTCAAAGTGGAGTAAGATATGATGTTTTTTGCCACACCTTTTGCATGTACCATACTTACACGAATTGTTTTGATGACCCCTATATAAGCAGTTGAAACAAAGAGAATGTTTCTTTGCTTCCTCCATGCGAGCTTGTACATTTTGTTTTAAGAAAATACTACACTGTATGATCTTGTGTTCACCCTTACAACAAGATGCAAGACGATAAAGAAGAATGATTGCTAACAAAAGAGCGGCAGCTTAATTATTTAAATTTAGCACCTGGTCCCGAACTGGAAGAGCGCCTGTTTGAATCCACAGACTGCTCAACCTTGTCGAATACATCAGCTTTAGTTTTGAGAAACTCTAAGAAGTCATCGAAAGATGGATCAATAGGCTTGGTTTCCCAGTCACGCGCTGTTTCCGAATCTATTCGCTTCATTACAATATAGGTCAATTATGCATCCCATGTCTCCACCGGTTGATTGAGTGACTGTAGAGATCGAAGATTGCTTGTAATGGTATCAATTAGATGACGGAGTGAAGAAGAATTTTCTTTAATGTTTTTTAAACAAAATAGAGATTTTATATGATTATGAATAAGTAGCTGCTTGTTTGCGAATCTATCACAGAGAAGTTTCCAAGCGACTATGAAATTGGAAGAGAAAACTGTAAGTGACGTAATGACCTTTTCAGCGTTACCCGAAAGACACGATTTGAGATAATGAAACTTCTGAAATGTCTGATATGTTTTCATTTTGAACAATGATTGATTGAAACGAATAGTGGAAGGCAAGCCAATTTTCAAAGGACCCAGAGAGTTTTGGAATCTATATAGACGGGAGAGTTAGTCCTGAATGTTCCTGAAGAACAAGCATTATTCGAGCTATGAGAGACTGAAGTACTTAAGTTAGTACTCCCGAGTAGTTGTTTTCCGGTAGTGATTGCCTTAAAATATGCGTCTTCAATTTCCTCGCGGTAATTTAATTTATCATCTGGTATTTGATCTAAACAACGTCTTCAAATTCTGAAAAAATACTGTCAGATCTGTCGAGTCTAGCTTGCAATACCATCGGAGCTATCCCAGACTTAGGATCAAGATATTTTTCAATGAACTTTGTAAACACTGTCAATCGTGATTTAATCGAACCTGTACTTTTACGTAATTCAGCTAATCTCAATATTAGCCATGATAAAGATAGCAAACTAATTGATTAATTAATAAATGAAATAATAATAACCAATAATTAATAAATGATGACCAATTATCAACAATTAATTAATTAATAATAGTAATCAATCATTAATAAACAAATAATTAAGAAATGAAATATTTATTAAATGTAATAGCAAGTTATGAAATAATTTATAGATAAATCACCCTGTATTTTTTATTTTAAAAGGAACGTATGAAATATAATTGTTATTATATAAAACTTGATTTGACTTTCTTCCACGACGCTGAACGTTTATTGTTGTGAAACTTTCCTCATTCCTTAACGTTTCTTTGTATTGGATGAATCCGTCGTGTTCTTGGTCATAGTGTAACCATTGAATATTTTTCCACAAAAACCGTTCTCCGCTTTCAGAAACTTTTTTTTGTACCAGAGGACCTTTTAGGAGGGCGGCAAAATCAAAAAAATTATCGCTCTCCATAATGTGGACAGTAAATGGATTTGTTTTTCTACAACTTCTTATAAGCTGCACCCAATCATAAGGATGGTTAATTTTCATAGTTGTTCGCTTCTTTTCCTTCTCGATAGTGGCATGATCGACATCGCACTCCATATGCGTATGTCCACTCACCAAGAACTTGTGGTCTATTGATTCGATGGTCGTTTTTTCTTTCAACACTTTTATAAACATTGCAGCAACATGACTGTTTTTGTTTTGGCCCCCACAAGTGTCTGAATAGAAGCAAACTTTCTTGGTTTCCGACGGAAGACTTATAATGTGTTTGTATAAACATGACGTGATTTGGTTACCACCCCTTTCAGAAACAGATTCGTCCCAGACGTAGCACGTGGACTCGTTGGTCGCTAAGTTATGGACAGTTAAATTAAAGGTCCACAACTCTCGCTTATAAAATGCAATTGACGATTTTAAATATGGAGTTGGTAAGCACTGCTGCAAATCAAATGCAAACAGAGCTGTATCAGGGGACTCTTTAGCAATTTGTTTGTCTCTTGCTTTAGCGCCGTAAGCTTCTTCTGCTGCCGTATGATGATTGGTTTGCTCCAACAGTAGGGTCTCTTTTTCTTCTTCGGGGTGCATAAGCAAGTTTTATTTTTTAGGTCGCAATTATAACACGTATCTTTTTGGGGTTTCTTAAAGGCCAAGTTAAGTTTGTAAAACTGTTGGGAATAAATTGTTTTGGATACGCATTTATCTCTGTCCTCTTTATAAAGTTCAAACATTTTTGTCAGGGACAAATCTGACTGTAAATATGTCTTCGATGATGTTTGCCTGCAGTAATGGCTTTCGTATGCCGGGAAGCTGTTAATGTGTCGTAGAACATCGTTAAGCACTTCTTGAGACCATTTATTTTTGGGTTCGGATCGTCCTCGTTGATCGTCCTTGAGTATTCCAGAGACTACATTTTGTCTATTTACTATTATTTGGTTGATGAAGGCGTTTGTTTCCCCAAAAGTACTAACAAAACATTTTTTGCATACTGCTTTCCTTTTTTCACTAATGCTCAACTCATATCGGCAAGTATACTGCCTAAACTTTTCTAATGTACGTTTTTCTGTTGTGGATTTCTTTTCCAAAATACTTATTAAGGACAACAAGTAATTGGATCTTTTATCTCGTTTCCCTTGTTTCCAATATTCTTCGAAAACCGTTTGTCGTACATTTGTTGGGAACCTTTTTTCACATTTCATGCGGCAATCAGTAAGTGGATTTTGCATTCTTGATTTGACAGGTTTACCCTTCTCTGTAACATATTCTTGCCCAGTATTTCTTTGTTTCTTTGCTAAAGCTCTCTCCCTTCTAGTTCGACCAGTTTTTTCGTCTCTATACTATTTTTCGGAGTTCTCCCTTGTTCATTTTTTTTCTTGATTTAGACCAGTCAAGTCTTTTTTAATTTTCTTAATAACAGGCTCTGTGATTTGGTATTCACTACTTGTAGTATCATTTTTTTCTGGAACGAAATCACGATCTTTTACGATGTCATCGTCACAAAAATCCATGTCACGTTCGGCGTTATCATTACTAACATCTCGGGGGAAAGCATTTTCTGCCACGTTTATCAATTGTTGATAGCTCTTTATTCCCGTATCTTCTGGCAATGAACTAGAACTCGTTGCACCGGATAAATCTGCGTTACTTGTAAATTCCAAAGCTTGTGGATTCACATCAAAGTTGTTGGCCAAATTGGGCAACTCTTGATAACCTGCGCACAAAACTCTTATCTCGGAACATAACAATCGACGGTTATAGAGGTTATAAGTTATAACTACTAAAATATTAGGTACTTAATCGTCAGTGGCTCTCTTTGATGACACAAATTTAACATACGTAATGTACGACTGTACGACTACCCATTATTAGAACTGAAGTATTATCTACTATTACTGGTAATAATAAAAAGGCTTTTACATACACACGAACTCTAACCGCAAAATCTTACGTCTGAATGCTTAAACAAAAAATGTAAACTAACACTTTCTGCTATAACAATCATTATTATTATTGCCAGGTGGACAGTAGGATATGTTGACATATTATTCGGCACGATTTGAAATAAAATCTGTTAATAACCAGATAAGTAAAGTTATCTGCTTATTCCCGAAATCGTTCAAGCGACATTAGAAAAATAACTAGACTTATTTCAGAAGTCTGCCAAAAATGTGACCTGTTTGTTTATTCACATGGGAATAAAATACGAAAATAATATGGATATGAACTTAGGGATATGAAATGGATATGAAAAATTATCATGCCAATGACGGCTCGGTCGATCATCTGGCAAAGGATTTTCTCGTTTCGGTTCGCGCACCAAAAGCTGTACGCTGTCCGTTAGTTGTGTTCGGCCTTTGCTGAATTAAGAATCCGGTTCACTAAGTGTATTTCTTCTTCACTATTTAAAACAGCAGTGGGCCCCACTTTTCTTTGTAAAGGCGTTTTCCCGATATCTTGTCGGCTAAGTCTGACTTTGGGACGCTTAATGTCTATGCTCATGTCAATTTCAGAATACTGAAGCCGTTTTTCCATTTTCAACTTCAAATATTTATGAACAAAAATTTTTCTTTTAATTTTTGTGACCTGTATTAGAAGTAGTTCTATAATATTCTGGGAATGTCCGATATTGGGGACATAGTTTATTTAGAGAACTTAAATTTATCGGATAATTTTTGTTCCTATTATCGGATATCAACTTCGAAGATGCTTAAATACCTTATGTATAGAAAAACCCTTTCCGATAACTGGGTAGAATGAAATTCCAAATATTGGCTATTACCTACTATGATGGCATTGTACAAGTGACAAAAGAAATGTCTAGAAGACTTCATGCACCTGAATCTGCGAAACTTAATCATATTCAAAAGCCACATTTTTATGATTTTGATATTGTTTATATCAGCGGTTCTCAATCTGTGGTACATGTACCACTGGTGGTACATATCATTATTTACGGTGGTACACAAAACACACAAAAACTTAAAATAGTAGTACATAGTAAGTCTGGATTGTACAATCTAAAAATATAGAAATATAATAAAAGAAACTTTAGATGGTACATGACTCAAAAAGATTGAGAACCGCTGGTTTATATGATTCTAAAAATGTATATGTTACCGGCCAAACCCGATTTCAGAATAAAACTAGTTTGGCCTAGGCCAAACTAGTTTGTCCTAAGCGCGTTAGGATAAGCCAGTATGATATCCTTTATCCTGATATAAATACACACACTTCAGGCCAAACTAGTTTGGCCTAGGCTAAACTAGTTTATCCTGATATAAAGACGCACACTTCAGGCCAAACTAGTTTATCTTGAAGTGTTTGTTTTTATATCAGGATAAACTAGTTTAGCCTAGTCTAAACCAATTTAATCTAGTCGAAAGTACATAATTGATTACAGATTGGTTGCTGATTTGAACGTAAGTTTAGAAGAACACTATTAGTTGTAAAACTTTTAAATATTTGGGGTAAATAATAAACCAAAATGACACTTGGATGAAAGATATAGAAATAAAAATAGTACGGGGAAAACAAGCCACTAAACCACTCCATGGAGTGATATGGAAGAACACTCTAACTAAAGAAAACAAAAAAGGATGTTTCAGGGCATAGTGCTGAATATTACCCTACAAGAGCGGAAGAATGGCCAGTGACAACAATAATACGAAATAAAATACGAACAGTTGAATTTGAGTTTATGAGAAGGTGTCTACAAATTACCAGGTAGGATAAAATAAAAACAGAGGAAATATGAAACAGAATAGAAGTAGAATGCTCAATTACAAAAAAGTTGTGGTAGTAAAAGTAGAGCCCTGAAATGGTACGGGCATATACAAATAATGCCGGAACACAGGTGGCCGAAAAGATTAGTGGACTGGGACCCGTGGGGAGGAAGACGACCTGCTGTGAGATGGAAAACTCACATAGGAAATGTTATGATAGATAGAGACCTCAGAGATGGCGACTGGGAGAATAGAGTGCTATGGAAAACGAAAACGGCAAACTCATAATGGGAAAAGCCAAGAAGAAAGTAATTCAGAGAACTAGTACGGCTTAATATAAATAATAAATTGAATAAAATACTTTGTTCTTGGAAAAATAATCATTTTTATTAAAAGTATAATTATTCGTAACAAACAAACAATAATATTGAGTTATATTCGCTGTCGGACGGACAGACAGCCTAGGTCAAATTTCTCACCTTTAAGTGAGAAGTATATATCTTCTTTTAATTTTTGGAGAAGACCTCATCCTTTTATTTATTATTTTTTATATTGGGAGGTCAGGGAAAACTTGATTACACCGTATCATATTGTAAAGTTCGAGTAGTTTGGAAAGCGTTGCTTGGTGGAGATTTTTAAGAAAAATTGACAGAATGTTGTCAGGACCGGCTGCTGAATTTTTTGTAGAAAAAATGGCAATATTTAGTTCTTGTTCGGTAAATGGTAGATTGATTGGATTAGACTGATCTGAAGCGAGAAGTGTATTATTACAAAAAACTTATACAGAAGTAAAAACTTCAAATTGTATTTTGGTACAAAATCGTTTATTTAAAAACTATCTAAAAGTCATCCACATGGATTGCAAAACGTTTTCGTTCTGAACAGAACATCTTCAGTGCCTGGAATAAAGTATTTCCACGTTAGATTAAGGCAAAAAGGTTAAAATTGTGACTGTTAATGAAAAAAATATGTGGAGAATACTTACATTCCGCAAAGTACAGTCGAACCCGCTTATTAGAGTACCGGTTATAGGAATATCCCGGTTTATGGAATATAAATTCGAGGTCCCGAAACGTTTCTATTTATTCCTTAATAAATACATCGGTTTATTGGAATATGTTTTCGTACAATAATACCGCTTAATAGCATAATTATTCATGTCACCGACTAAATTTTTACGTACAGTTTCCTAAAAATTTAAATATTGTCTGGTATTACGGTTTTTCGACAAAGGACTCAAAGGCCTGTCGTGCTATTATATTTTTAGGGTTTGTCAAGTAATAAATATTTATTGCTTGAGTACTTTTATGAGTACGAATTCAATGGTTCGCCGACACAAGTCATAAAATAATTTCATTTGTCTACAAATTTCTATACATATTGCCACCAAGTTGCCTGTATAACAGGCTGTTATAATAAATTTTTAGAAACAGCTAATCTGCCATCCTAACCGCTCGTAATGTTATCAGAGGTATTCTGGAGGGTCAATGCAATGGAAATTTTTGTAATTTTTATAATTTAGGGCAACAAAATGATTAGTAGTTTATGTAACAAAAAAAGTACAATTATGGATTATTTTTTCAAGACAAAATGAGTAACTAATTTATATAATATATTTTAATAAGAAAATATTTACATACATTTTATATTAATTCCTGTATGCATCCACATATATTATAATGTACAGTTTTTAATGAAGAAGTAGCTAATAGTTACACTACTGTTATTATGTATGTATTATTGACATAAAAAGACCTAAAACCATATACATACATATACATATTAATATAGTATGGACTATTATTACGCATATCCGGTACACTTATTTCGGCTAGCCACCATGATCGGTTATTAGAATATCCCGGTTATAAGAATATTTTTGCTTGGCACGAAGGCTATTCCAATAAGCGGGTTCGACTGTAGTTGTAACTAGCACACCAATGAAGGTGGTAACTTCATAATATATGGCTTACATTATAACTTTTGATAAAATATTGTGACTACACGTCGATGTTACAAGATTAAATTATGTATGTGCCTAAAGAGCAACATGCTTTCCTGCTCGAAAAAACTAGGTACTTGCCATTTGAATTAGCACAGACCAACTGATGTAAAATGAAAAGGAATGACAAAGAGTGACATGACAAGACAAGGTAAAGTCAATTTTTGGTTACGAACTACAAAAAGTGTAGTTTTAATTTTTGGATTTTAATTAAAATGTAAAGGTAGGTAATAGCTGATTGAAAATTATGTATATTATTATAATTATATATTATTATAATTAAAAATTATTATAATTAAAACTGTTTAAAAAATATGTTGAGAATCTATTGTAAAGTCTAAAATAGCAACTCTCTAATCCAGAAAAAACTTTAGGTTTGTTGGAAATAAGATTGGTATATTTCACGGTTAGAAGCGTGACGTCATCGATTGTAAAATTTAAAGGTGAAAGTTTAATTTGGTATAATAGAATGATATGTATACTATATGTAAACAATAAATGACCTGAAGTGGAGAGATTGGATGGTAAATAAAGCAGATTTTAATTTTAAATGTTATAGATATGTGTACTGTTGGTTGCCTAACATGTTGAGGAATGTTTAAATTTGGCTGTGTACTGCTGTAATGATGATTCTGTCTGTTAAAATTGTAAAGAAATTGTGGAAAAATTAAAGTTAAAATAACTAAAAGAATACAGATCAATAGTAGATGACAATATTAAAGAAATAATTGTAAACAATGGAATTAATAAAATAGTAATGATTTAGTAACGAAAAGGAAAAAAAATAAAAAATGTGACAGCAAAATCTAATTACACTTTATGTTGTTTAGGATGGAATAAAATCATTCAAGGAAAAATACCATGAAGGCTTCCAGCAGCAGTGGTTAATGTGTGGGTGAATAATGGAATGATATCTAACTAATATAGGATAAATTATGTGTTAGTGTCAATATGTAATGGAGAATCTAGAATGACTGAGTATCTGAGATAGCGAACTATGAGTTTGATGTGGTATATGGTAGGGGAGTGAACAAACTGAACCAAGTTTGAAGTAATTATAGTGCAAGTTTATAATCTTAAACGACAGAGATGTTAACCAGAATTAAGAATGATGTAAAAGAACTAATATGAAATTAAATTAAAATAGCTGAGTATTGTGGGTTGCCTGATATGTAGGTGGAAAAATGAAAAAGTTAACAGACTGAATTTAAGCTAATGGATTTATGTTTGCAGTACCCTATTGTTTAGTATAGTCTAATAAAATTATTTTGAAAGAGAAAAAGGTAACATGAAAATAATAAGAAAAGATAGTAAAATGTGTAGCAGACCAAAGGAATTAACTGTAGTAGTTATTAAATGAGATGAATGAAGCGAAGGTGACATAACAGGCAACAAAACAAAGTGATTATGTGGTAAGAGAGAGAACATTCCAAAGAGAGACAAGTAAACCAGATCAAGATTTAAGGGCTATTATCAGTAAGAAAATGAGAGTCTAAATAAATTAAGATAAAAATTTGTGATATAAGAGCTGTAGGACCTGAAATGACAGAAACATGAGGTAAGACAAGAAAAACACAACTAAAGGAATAGAAAATAAATGTGAAAGAAGATGGGAAATAAAAGAAAAAGGAATGTTGTTCTGAAGCTATTTCCTTGTGGCATTTTTATAATTACGTATTTTTTATGGGAAATAAGCCACAATTTTACTAAAAAATGAATTTATTAACGTTTCGAAGCCCAAATTGGGTTTCGTTGTCAAAATACAAAATACTATTAAAATAAAACAAACATGTTGTTGCTAAGTAAAAAAATTCTTCTAATAATTTATTTAATCTGACTCATTTATATTGGCAATTCAGACGTATATTATACATTTTAAAGTAGAAGACTTTAAAATGATATCGCCAAAATTTATGAGTTGCGTTCCTGGGACGACTTTACTAAAAGATAGTTCATTCGATTACATGAAATCAATCCCAACTCAAGAATATCCGTTGCAAAAAATCATAGCATGTGATCTGTCTTTAAAAAGACAACCAAATGCAACGATGACAGTAAAATTCTCGCGTTAGAGATTCCATAGTAAATCACGAGGGAAAACCAGGAAAAAACCTCGTGATACTATCCCGACATCGTAAGTATTTGGTCTTACATTTAATCTACCTTCAAAAAACTAATACCAAATTCTGACTTTAATATGTTTAAATTATAAATAATAATAATATTACATAGATATACAATAAGTAATACTAAATAAAACTTGTACTAACTCGATATGTTATTGATTTACTAATCGTGGTATTTTCTTTCTATTGACTTCCTCTTTCAGTATGGGTAACCACATCCTGTAACCAGTAGAATGCAGTAGGATGTGGTTACCCATACTGAAAGAGGAAGTCAATAGAAAGAAAATACCACGATTAGTAAATCAATAACATATCGAGTTAGTACAAGTTTTATTTAGTATTACTTATTGTATATCTATGTAATATTATTATTATTTATAATTTAAACATATTAAAGTCAGAATTTGGTATTAGTTTTTTGAAGGTAGATTAAATGTAAGACCAAATACTTACGATGTCGGGATAGTATCACGAGGTTTTTTCCTGGTTTTCCCTCGTGATTTACTATGGAATCTCTAACGCGAGAATTTTACTGTCATCGTTGCATTTGGTTGTCTTTTTAAAGACAGATCACATGCTATGATTTTTTGCAACGGATATTCTTGAGTTGGGATTGATTTCATGTAATCGAATGAACTATCTTTTAGTAAAGTCGTCCCAGGAACGCAACTCATAAATTTTGGCGATATCATTTTAAAGTCTTCTACTTTAAAATGTATAATATACGTCTGAATTGCCAATATAAATGAGTCAGATTAAATAAATTATTAGAAGAATTTTTTTACTTAGCAACAACATGTTTGTTTTATTTTAATAGTATTTTGTATTTTGACAACGAAACCCGATTTGGGCTTCGAAACGTTAATAAATTCATTTTTTAGTAAAATTGTGGCTTATTTCCCTTAAAAAATACGTAATTATAAGAAAAAGGAAAGTAAGAAAATGTAAAGAAGAAGAAATGAAAAAGAGAAAAAGAAAAAAGAAAAGAAGGAAAAGAAGAGAAGAAAGAGGAAAAGAAAAACAGAAAAGAAGAATCGAAACTATGGTAGGAATCGGATAAAGTAGGAGAAAAGAGTGAAGGTAAAGAGAAGGTGCAAGTGTACATGTGTGTTAATGGGTGATTAGTAAGGAAATAGAAGAATGTTAGAAACTAGTGGGGTGTTGGGAAAGAGGGAACAAGATCATGAATAGAAATAACGGAAAATGAATATGGGAAAGTATAAGAAGGATTAAAGTTGGGTTAGGGGAATAGTTGTCGATGGATAGGAGTAAAAGCACGATTAAGAGTGGTTTGACGATTAACACAATTAGGGCTAGTCCTCATGTCTCTAGAAATCTCAAGGTCCTCATACAGATCCAACCGTAGAGTGTTCCTGTCTTGGATGTTGTGGATTAATTTAACACCATCAGGGATGCTGAGATTGTGATTGTTAACTTTTAGGTGATGGGAAAAAGCTGAAGTAGTATCTCTTAGAATGTTCAGCAGATCTGGTTGATAGTGATCTGCAAGTCCTGCCGATGTAAAAGGCATCACAATCAGAACAAGTCAATCTGTAGACTCCACTACGGTTCATATAGTGTATTGTATCTTTTGTATTTGTCAAAAAGTGGCCAAGGGTGTTACCAACTTTGAAAGAAATATGTATGTTTTCAGAAGAATTAGATACAATACGTTTAATCTTTTCAGATAGAGTGGGGTTGTGATATGGTAATGACCTGTAAATGGGTGAGGAGGAAGAAGACTGACGGAAAGCCGAATTTTGTAACATTCTAGATTCTCTCTTACGTATGAGTTTGACTATTATAGAGGGATCGTAACCATTGTTGACAGCTATTTGTTTTATGATGTTGAGTTCATTATTGAATGAGTCTGTTGGCATAGGTATAGAAAAAAGTCTGTGTATGAAACTTCTAAAAGCTGCTAATTTGTGTGATAGAGGATGATTAGAAGAGAAATGAATAACGTGGTCTGTTTGGGTGGGTTTACGAAAGATACCAAAGTTGAATTGGTCGTTAAGTCTGGAAATAGATAAATCAAGAAAGTTAATGGACTGAGAAGATTCTAGTTCCATGGTAAATTTGATATTAGGGTGGATTTGGTTAATTTTGAGAAGAAGTTGTTGAGCTGAGACAGGGTTACCAGCAATGAAGACCAAACAATCGTCTACATAACGAAACCAATGTAAAATTTCTGGATTTTTCATGATGTGATTGGACTCTAAATGATCCATAAAGACATCAGCTAGGAATGGGGACAAGCAATTGCCCATTGCTAAACCATCGGGTTGTTTGTAGAATTTGTTATTAAATTGGAAGAATCTACACTTTTCTTGAAGAAAAGTGTATTATTGTTTGTGTATAAAATGGAAGAGTTTTTTTTTTTTTTTTTTTTTATTTGTGACTTTAGCGCTTAGCTATGGAAGAGTTGGATTTGGTTTTCTCATAGAAGTGTTGTGCAACTCTTCTTCTCCTTCTCGTTGTCCTTATGGCCTAAAAGAGCGTCGGACTTTGATATCACCTATCCATCTTTTACCCATTTCTTCCACGCCTTCCGGTCTCCTGCCATTTTCTTCATCTGTTGCACTGTTTTCCCTCTCTTTGGCCCGATTTCCTCGATCTGCTCCATCCACCCCTTTCTAGATCTGCCCCTTCTTTTCCCCTGTCTTTTGGCATCTGTCACCTTCTTTACTAGTCTGTTCTCGTTCATTCTAGTTATATGTCCAAACCAATTCAGTTTTCTTTTTTCAATTTTTTTTTGTCTACTGGTTCCTGACTTAGCACGTTTCTGATGTTTTCGTTCCTTTCCCTGTCCATCTTCGTCTTTCCAGCTGTTTTTCTCAGCTGCTTCATTTCTGTTGCATTTATGGCACTTTCATGTCTTTTATTTGTGACCCATGTCTCGCCTGCATATAGAAGAGGGTACTGTGATTTTTGTTTCCTAGCTGATTTCCCGTTTTCCCAGTATCGTATTATTAATCGCATAATATATTTTGTCTATCTCCCTGTTTTATACCCTTGTTCATCCTAATTTCTAGTGATCTGCTACCTCCCATTTGTACTTTTCCCACCACTCTGCTGTATGTACTTTTAATTATCTCTAATAGTTGCCTCGTTATTTCCAGCTCCTCCATAGTATTCCACAATAAGAAGACAAAGTTTTCACTCTGTTGGCATATAAAACAACATAATGCTATTCTACATCCCACCAGAATGAAAACAATGGGAACCTTCTCTGGTTACACCTCCGATGCTTCTAAAATTTGCAAGCCATACGGATGCTGAGACTAAGGAAGATGAGGAAATTCTACAATTTACAATTCACGTCCCATCTGCTCAGCGCGGTAAAGTTCCAACGAGTATTCCACAATTCCACAGTTCCAAGTATTCCACAATACTTTCCAGTCTACTGAGTCGAACGCTGCTTCAAGGTCTATGAAGGTCATATATATGTTTGTTCCCCGATCTTTATTTTTTTCTATTATATTTTATAGTATGCTTATGTTGTCTACTGTTTGCCTTTTGGCTTTGAATGCTGTTTGTTCGTCTTCAAGTTTTTCTTCTACCTCTGTTCTTAATCTTCTTTCTATTATTCTCGTATAGAGCTTGAACACTACTGACGAGAGGCATATATCTCTATAGTTTCCACAGGTGGATTCTTCTCCTTTCTTGTGAATTGGGATCAGTAAGTTCTCTTCCCATTCTCGCGGCATTTTGTTTGTTCTCCATGCTTCTCACATTATTTCCAGCAACCACTTCATTCCTTTTTTCCTATCCATTTTATCATTTCGGGATCAATTTTATCTGCTCCGCTCGCTTTTCCTATTTTTATTCTACTTATCGCTTCTTCCAATTCTTCTGTACTTATTTCTTTCTTTTGGTATTCGTCTGCTGCTGTCTGTTCTATGGTTCCCTCTGTCTCTGTTTCTTCACTTTCTTCGCCCATATATTTCTCTTCATAATATTCTCTCCATACCTCTAGTATTTCTGTTATATTTGTCTTTAGTTTGTTGTGTTTGTCTTTTACTCCTCTGAGTTCTTTTCTTTCCTCTTAGACTCCTTACTTTATTCCAGAAGCATCTGTTGTTGTCTCTGTAATTTTGGTTTAGTGATTCACCGAACTTTTTCCAACTCTCTTTCTTTCCTTTTCGAACTAGTTCTTTCACTGTGTTTCTGTGTTTTTGGTATTCTTTTTTATCTTGTTCCTCTCTTGTACTATTGTATTTTTTCCATGCGTTTTTCCTCACTTCTTCGTGTATATCTGCATTCCACCATTCCGTCTTTTTGTTTAATTTTCTGACTGTTACATTTCCGTATATCTCTTCTGCTTTCTTCATTATTATCTCTTTAAATTTTTCCCATTTTCCCCCATATCCATTTCTATTTTCTTTCTCTCCTCCATTTTGAACTCCTTATCAGTTTCTTCTTGATATCTCCTTTTCTTTTTCTCATCTTTTAGTTTTTTTATGGCTATTCTGCTGTATTCTATCTGTTCTTGTACCGGTTTTCGCCATGTCATCTCTGCCATTACCAATCTACGATCAGTTCCGATCTCTGCTCTCTGTTCTGTCCAGACCTGTTTAATATTTTGTTTCATTTCTTGCGTGTAGACTACGTAATCTATTATGCTTTTTGCATCTCTGCCTTCTGCTACAAATGTATATTTATCTTGTAGTACTTGCTGTGTAAACGAGTTTCCTATTAGTAGATCATTTGTCTGGCAGAATCTGATAATTTTAATTCCATTTCTGTTTAGTATCTCTTCACCATGTCTTCCCACGCACCCAAGTCCTTTGTTTTCATCTTTTCCTATCCTTGCGTTCCAATCTCCCATTAATACTACTCTTTCACATTTTTCTCTTATCTCATCTAGGGTATTCTGTAGTTCATTGTAGAAATCTTCCATTTTTCTTATTCCGTTCCTTCTGTTGGTGTATACATTTGCACTATGTACCATTCCTCTTCCATTTCTATTTTTGTATACATTATTCTCGACGATATAGGTTTGAAATCTGATACTGTTTTCGTCTCTGTGACTGCTATGCCTACTCCTTCTTTCGCTCTAAGTTCTTTGTCTACCCCGGAGTAATAAATCGTGTAATTTTCTGATATTTTTTCTTTTCCTCTTCCACATTTCTTTGTTTCGCTAATACCGATTATTTGCATGTTAAATTCTTACATTTCTTGCTCTAATTCGCATTCCTTTCCTCTAAGTGATGTTAAATTCCATGTACCAATTTTCTCGTTGTTATTTTCGTTTATTCTAGTTTTTGCGTCTTATCCTTGTTTCATTTCCACGTCAATCGTGCTAGCTGTTTTTTTAATGTCCTTTTTCTTTTGTTCATTTTCTTGTTGATTATCCTTTTCTTCTATTTATTTTTCTTTATCCAAATTCCATTCAGTTGTCTTTGCGTTGTCGTCATCGTCTTTACTATCCCTCGTTTGTTGTTTCCTTAGTTTTTTGGAACAGATTTCTCTATTTTTTCGTTTACTCTATTCCATCTTCACTCCTACCCATTTACTGTAACTTTATTGTAACCTATTTTTACTTCTTTTCCCTTTTCTTTTTCGTCTTTAGCTAGTTCTCGGAGCTGTTTGTATTTTCCTCTCTTGTTTCGTCATGTCATTGTTTAGGAAGATTTTTTGATTTCTTATGTTTTTTAGTTTATATTTGTTTTCCATGCCTGTTTGCTTCTCTTCACCATTATATAGTTGGATGAGATAGTGGGATTCTCCTATTTTTATTACAGTTCTTATGTTTATTTTCTAGCTGTAGATTGGTTTGTAAAAAGTTCTCCGTGGCTATTTTGAGGTCTGCTTGATTTCTTGTATCAATATTCAGGCCGCTCAGAACAATACTATTTTTCCTTTTTTCTTTATTGATCCATTCCATATTCTGTTTTATTTGTGTTAATTATGCTTTTATATCTTCATTTTCTTTTCTGAGTTCCTCGTTCTCGTCTTTTAACTTTTTCATTTCCATTGCATATGATTTTTGGTCTTCTCTTATTAATTTCATCTCATCTTTTATTTCTGCTTTCATCTCTTGCATTAGATATAGTATTTTCTCGAGTTTTTCATCACTTATATTGGTGGGTGTTCGATGCGTTTTCTTACTGTTTTGTAAGATATCAAAGTTTTCAGCCGGTGTTTTCTTGTTCTGATCATCTGGATAGTCGTCTGAACTCATGTTTTTCTCGAGAAAATCCCTTGCAGACTTTGGGCAATACTGGGTGTATCAGGGAAACAGCAGAGAAGCTACTCGGTCAACCCCCCGACCAGTTACCTAAGGTACCCTTCTATATACCCGTCAATCTACTCCCTTCGTTTAGCAGATTTTCTTATCTTTCGTGAAAATATTTGTTTTTATTTCCTTTAAATATTTCTGATGCCGCCTCTGTCCCCTATAATTAAATTTAAATTTTTCAAATATCAAGATCTCTGTTGTCTGTTTCTTGTTCCTTATCTCCTAATTAAGGTAATTAGCAAAAAGTTTATTGACAATGATGATAGCCAAGCTTAGTTTAGCTTTAAATTTGAATTATTTATAATAGAAAAGGCATGCAAATGACTTACAGTTTTTGATGCGTTTTCGTCCACTGATGCACTGCACGTATGTTTTCACTATTAAAATGTTTCCAAGTTGTAAATTTATAATTGTATTATTAAAGCCTATCTTTTGTCAGGAGCTGCTATCACACTGTGTTTGTTACCTTCTTGCCAGGACCGGACTTTCTATTGTGCAAGTATGCTAGCTATTTGTTGATCGTATGTAACAACATTGTCTTCATGAGTTATTGAAGGTATTGAATATGTTGTATTTGCACCCTTCATCTGCCTGATTTTTGCCCAAACTAGGGCAGGAGGGGAGTCTGTAGAAATAGAACTTACAAATTTAGCTCGCGATGCTTTTTTGCTCTCTTTAAGGAATCGTTTTGATTTTGCACGCATATTTTTAAAGTGAATGAAATCTTCAATTCTGCGGGTTTTCCAGTACTTATTTAGGGCCTTTTTGCATTCTTTGACGGCTGCTTTACAGGAGTCATTCCACCAGGGAACGGTTTTCCTTGAGGAATTTATGACATATTTACCGATGCATTGTTTCTAAAGGTAATTTGATCCGTTAAATCCCTGAGAGTTTCGCTAAAAGAGTCCCAGTTTGCATGAGAAATTTTCCATTTTTCACGAACATGATAGTTTTAAGCCGCGTACAAACCAAATTTGCGGTTCGCGAACAGCTCACGAGCTGTTCGTGAACTATTGCGAACTGCTCGCTAACTGTTTCCGAACAAGACGTCTACACCAAAAATTAGAATGGTTCGCGAACAGTTCTGTAGAACAATACGCTGCGGTTCGCATTGGTTGCATTGCTTTGCTGTCCTCACCCATTTTAAAACAAGTCTGTTATATGGATACTATAATTATGGATAATGATAATGACGAATTAGTTGCTTGTGCTGCATTTCTCTATATTAAAATGGTTTCTGATAAACAAAAGAAAAAGCGTAGAGAAAGAAGATGGTGGCAACGAAATTTATTCAAAAATCGTTCGGTTTATGGAGGATCTAATTTAATGAGAGATTCAATTAAAGTATTAGAGGAAATGGAGGATAAGTGGCTTTTTAATAATTTTAAGTGCATCAGATTTTGAAGAATTAATAAATAGAATTGGCCCACTTGTATCAAAACAAAATACGAACTATCGCAAAGCAATAACAGTCCAGGAGAGACTAGCACTGACTCTACGTTTTTTAGCAAGTGGAGATTCGTTTACTAGCCTAATGTACCTGTTCAAATTACCAAAACAAAGTATTTCAAGAATTGTACCAGAAGTATGTGAAGTTTTTATTTCATTACTCCACGATTATGCAAAGGTTAAGTCAGTTTGTATAAGTATTAATATTCCATGAAAAATCTTATATCATAATATATCGACGGTTGAATAGCGAAACCTTAAGTCAAAATCTAAAACTTTTGAAGAGAGCGAAAAAACTTCGCTACTTAGTACTTACACGTTTTTTCTTTCTTAGTATTTAACTATTTTTAATAGGAAATAAGCCACAATTTTACTAAAAGAATGATTTTATTAACGTTTCGTTATTAAATTTTCATTATTATTTCATTAAAAAGAGTTAACTATAAAAATGCCACAAGGAAATAGCTTCAGAACAACATTCTAGTATATATTTTTTACTTTGAAAAATTCATATCAAAACACACTTTTCAACATAAAAGAAAGAAGAGAAAGAAAAAACATGTACTAAGCAGCGAAATATTTTCTCTCTTTTGAAAAGTTAGTCGATTTTGACTGGAGGTTTCGGTATTTAGCAACTGGTATAGAAACCTACTCTTATAAAAATTTTTCCACTATCCACATACTAAGAAAACCCTCAATTATATGAAGAATTTCTCACTAAAAAACGAAAATCTATCTAAATATTTAGAACCCCAACATAATTGAATACGCAGGACACATGTAGAGAAAACTACATGAATAACCTTATATGGTCGGTTCGCTAAACCCAGACATAACTGGCTAGTGATTTTAGTAGGTAATTTTTTGTTTTTGCCAATTTTACCAAAATTGAAAAAATTACCAACTATTTAGTAATTATTAAACATTTAGTAATTATTTTTTGCCAATTTTACCAAATTGGCAAAATTACTTAATAATTACTAATTAAAATCACTATCCAGTTGTTTAGCGTAGAGTTTATCGTACCGACTATACCTGTTTTTTGACTAGGAACATTATGAATATTGTTCTGAAGCTGTTTCTTTGTGGCACATTATACAAT
Source organism: Diabrotica virgifera virgifera (assembly GCF_917563875.1). Taxonomy (NCBI): domain Eukaryota; kingdom Metazoa; phylum Arthropoda; class Insecta; order Coleoptera; family Chrysomelidae; genus Diabrotica; species Diabrotica virgifera. The sequence continues at coordinate 80,656,731 of NC_065451.1, read as the reverse complement.
TTACTATTTTATTGGAAATAAGCCACAATTTAATTTAAAAATTAAATTTATTGATGTTTCAACTTTCACTTCGGAGGTTGTTATCGAAATACAAAATATTAATAAATTAAACAAATCTGGTTGCTTAGTAAAAAATTCTAATAATTTTATTTAATCTGACTCATTCATATCGGCAATTCAGGCATAGATATATACATATATATTATAGGAACTATAATATATCTTTTAGCATTATCATTTATATATATAATAAATATAATCTAATATATAAATATAATATTAGCATTAGCATTTTAAACTCTTCTACGTTGATAATGCGAATATTTATGAGTTGAGTTTTTGGGACGACTTTATTGAAAGATAATTCATTCAATTACCTTTAGAAGGAATATTATAAGAAAAACCTCAAATATTATGTAAAAATTTGCTAATGTATAAAAAATGAAAGTAAATCTAAAGACTTATACCTATTACCCCCTTGATATAGGCTGACTTTGATTGAGGATAATGGTAGAGAAACCTACATGTAGATTCCTATACCAGTTTTTTTGTCTATTAATATTACAAGAAAAACCTCAAGCGTAAAAATTTCCCACAATAAAAAAAACAAAATCAATCAATAAGATTTTATACATATGACCCCTTTATGTGGGGATACTTGGATGCTGAACATGTTGGATATGAAGGATATTAATAGAGAAACTTAAATTTAGATTTCTATCCCAATAATCTCAAATAGGTTAAAAAAACTTCATGTATTTTAAACTAAACTTGTATTTTAAACTAAATTTTCTTAACATATTAAAAAAAAACAAGTTGATTAATTTGAGTCTTCTTCGTCGTTTTCCTGTATCGGCAGTCTAGCATATGCACCAGTGCTACAACTCGAACTTTGTTGTGCATATTGTTCATGTAGCATATTAATTTCCGCTTTGTGAATTAAATTGTTTATTTGATAGTCCACATTTGCTCTGGTTATTGGGTCAAAGGAACGCAATTTCATTGCAACATACTCCCCATAAACCATATTAAACGCATATGACAATTGTGGATTGGCATTACCACATGTTTTCGCCTTTTTATTTTTTTGTGTGAAATTTTGATTAGGTGTTGAAAGTGACATGGGTGTTGAAAGTACCGTCGAGGTGTCACTTTCAACAGTTTGTTCTTCTGAATATATGACTTCAATATCATTCGAACCGTCTGTTATTAAATCAATATTATCTTGTCTTCTTATCATCAAATCAATATCATCAGTAGCAGTCGACTCGTGAGGCTTCTAAAAAAATTATCATTACTCACCCAATATAAATATTAATCAAAAAATGTTTTAGTTTATTACTAAAGTTATTATTTCATTTTAGATTCCAAATTCTCCTGAAGACTGGCTTAAGGTTGAAGAAGAATATGAACAAAAATGGCAATTTCCACATTGTTTACGAGCACTAGACGGAAAGCATATTACATTGCAGGCTCCAATAAACAGTGGAGGTGTATATTTTAAATAGAAGGGGCAGTTCAGTATTGTGTTGATGGCAGCAGTAGATGCAAATTATTCATTTTTGTTTGCCAACGTCGGTTGTCAAGGAAGGATTTCAGATGGAGGTGTATTTAAAAACACGGATTTAAGCATTAACCTAGAAAATCAAACTTTAAACCTTCCACCACCAACCTCTTGCCAGGACAAATTGAAGAAACACCATATGTTTTTGTTGCTGATGATGCATTTCCTCTTCATTTCAATATAATGAAGCCCTACCCTGGGATACACTTAAAAGGCTCACCTAAACGTGCCTATACTTATAGAATATGCAGAGCACGTCGCATTGTAGAAAATGCTTTCGGGATTTTGTCATCAGTATTTCGAGTTTTAAGAAAACCACTCTTACTTGAACCACAAAAACTACATCGATAACATTAGTATGTGTTTACCTTCATAATTTGTTAAGGAAAAGCAAACAATCGAAGAAATTATACTGTCCAGATAGCACATTGGATTCTGAAGTAGATCGAACTGGAAATGTTATTGAAGGAAAGTGGAGAAAACATGCAGGAAATCAAACTTCATTTATCAGTTTAAAGAAAGTTGGCCGTAAATCAACTTTACAATCACAAAATGTCAGAAATAACTTCACCAAATATTTCTCCACAATTGCACGAGTACCATGGCAAAGTGATTATGACTAGAGTACTTACTAAAAACTTATACTTATAATTAGTTAAATAAATTGATAATACAGATTCTTACTTTGTTGCTAGTGGTTGTTTGTCTTGTTTGCTGAGGGGTATTCTTGTCCCTAAGAAATTCCAAATATCTGTAGCCAAACCACATTTCTTTCTCCACATCCTCTGCTCCCATTCCAGATTTGGTCATTCTAAGTGCCTTGGCACGGGCTCTTCTATATTGTACTAAAACAACCCCAATTTTTCTCTCTATCTCATCTGGTACTTTTTGTAAAGTGGCCGCTACCACTCTGATCCAATCTTTTTTACGGTTTTTCTTTCTGTATTCTGCATTTCTGGGGTTCTATAAATAGGAATGTTTACGGTATTCCTCTATTAAGATAATCATTTCATTTTCCGGCTATTCCATTCCGATAAACAGTAATTAACTATGACTTAGTTAACTATATTAATTATTATACTACTTACTATTAATTAACTATACTAATTATTACACTTAACTATATTAACTTATCAATTATACTATAGTAGTAAACAACAATAAAAAAGCAGCAATCAGCACGTTGAAATATTTTAACCTCAAACTAAAGTAAATACGAACACAATCTCTTTGTCGTTTGAGCGGACTTCAATACGTCCAGACCATTTTGTTTACTAACTGGCTGTTCGCAAACAAACCCTTTGATGTTACCGCTATCCAAGCGAACTTTGAGCGAACAGCGAACTGTTTGCGAACCCATTACGAACTGTCGTCCACACAGCTGTTCGCGACCAGCTCGCGAACTTGGTTTGTACGAGGCTTTAGGTGAACTATTGGAAATGAAAATCGGAAAGTGATTACTACCATATAAAATGTTTAAGAGTGTTCCAGTGGAGGAGAGGAGCGATTTTGGGATCACAAAAACTCAAGTCTATGGAGGAAAATGTTGCGGATTGTATATGCAAATATTGTAGAATTTCCAAGGTTTAAAAGGTTAATATTGGTATTGCTTATTACTTGCTCGATAATCTTTCCTCCGTCAAATGTTCGTTGATATCCCCATAGTGTGTTGTGGGCATTAAAATCGCTAACTAATATGAACGGAACGGGAAGTTGTTGAATAGGATCGGATAGATCGGAGCTCTGTAGTTAAAGTAAGGAGGAATGTATATACTACAAATGGCTATTTTATTAGGACACCAAGCAGTTATTGCTATTGCCTTTAAATTAGTAGTTAAAGAGAGTTCTTGGTGATATATCTGTACCTCAGAGCTAAACTGTATTAACTCGCAAAATTGAAATTTTACAGGAGAGCAGTTTAAAAGAAATATAAAGAGTAAATTTTAAATATAATTTTTATTTCTTTTTCTTCAAATATGTGAAAACACTATTCGATAAAAGTATAACTGATACTATATATTACTGTATTTGTTATTTTTATACCTCTTTAATGTTTTGAAATAACATGCAGTTAATACTGTTTGGCATGAAAACAATTACCATGTTCGGGAGATAAGTTGACACGTGAATAAATAATCTGGAGATAATATGATACATGAAACAAAATTTTGTCAAAAGCACTTCTTTTTTTAATTAAATGAAATAAACAATATCTATCGAACAAAATGAGTAAACAAAACTGTTATGTATTTGCGATAAACACAAGTGACTTCCAAGACTTTAATATTGTAGTTTTATAACATAACTTTTAGTATTTTACAAACATTATACAAGCCGGTGGCTAATCTAGTTTTTTGCGGCCAAAACTGACCTCCTTCATTCCCCCGTTAACAACTGACATGACAGACAAGCAGTCCTGCCAACTGCCCTCAAGGCTGTGTTAAGGAATGAAACATATAATTTTCCCTTCCTGCTTAAATAAGTTTATAAATCAAGTTTTAGTGGAGGTTTAATAGTCCTACCATATCTAGTTATATTGGAGGTCTGGGAAGAACCAGTTATATTAGTCTCAGGCACCCCCGTATTGTTATTGACTGGGTTGCTTTGAGATTCTAAGGCAATTGGTGACTGATTTATAGTTACTGGTGCTTCCAAGACTTCACTTCCAGAAGCTGTACACTGTGTTTCAAATTTATTTTGATTATTACATATATCTGGGTTTGTTGCATTTGTTTGCGGATGTGGTATAAACACGTCATTTGCGGACACTATTGGAGGCACACAATCACCTTTACACAACCGAATATCATTTGCATTTACGAGTTTTACCTTTTCATTTATTTGCACAAGATATGTAGATGTACTGACAATTCTTACTATTTTACCTTTTTGCTACTGTCTCGTTTGGTAATTCTTTACGTACACTGGATCATTCACAGTATACAGCTTTGTGTTCCTTATAGTGTCAGAATGAAGTTGTATATTATATTTATTAAAACATGGTTTAAGAAGATCGAGCCTTGTTCGGGGACGAATTTTAAATAAGCTTTCTGAATGGCTTTGTCCTGTAGAAATTGAAGGAGTATTTCTATGTACAAATAAAAAGTTTTCCAACAGGTGTAATATTGTATTTTTACTAACTTCTCTCCCTTTATCGTTAAATAATGATTTTTCTAACCCTTTTTTGATTGTCTGAACTGTTCTTTCTGCAATGCCATTGCTCTGAGGATGGTAAGGTGGGGGCTTGGTTGGCTTTATACCATTTGCTTGACAAAAAGCATCAAATTCTGAAGAATTGAAGGGCGGGCCATTATCAGAAACAATTTCAACAGGTAACCCAAAAACCGAGAAAATTTGTTTGAGTTTTAAAATTACCTCTTTGGCATTAGTTCCTTCCCCCATTAGTTTAACTTCCACCCATTTGGATTTATTATCAACTAAAATTGAGAAACTATAATTATATTTATTAAAAAAGTCAATGTTAACCCTATAAAAATTATGAGGTGCCGGAGGCCATGACATTACTACCTTATTATTTGAGAATACTTGATTTTCTTGACATATATTGCAAGAACTAATGAATTTTTCAATATCTTCATTAATTCCTGGCCACCAGCAGTAAGATCGGATAAGCATCTTGGAACGTACAATACACACATGTTGTTCATGAAAGAGATTTAACACCTCCTTCTGTAAGGTTTTTGGAACAATTACTTTGTTACCTACTAATATGCACCCATTTTCTATTGATAACTCATGTTTTCTTTTAAGATACTGTTTCAAATTTTCATCATCAACATAATTTGGGCATCAACTGTTTGTAAAATCCAATACTTTCGATAATACAATGTCTTTCTGAGTTGCTGCTGCTATATCTGACGAATTTAAAGGAATTTCATTTTGCAAGTTAAATGAATAAATTGATTCAGGGACATCTGTTTTATCATCCATTGGTAATCGAGATAACCCATCAATATTAGGAATATGGCTCCCTTTTTTATAAATTATTTCATAATCGTAACCAGACATTGTAATTGCCCAACGTGTGATACGAGCAGCTGCTGTAACAGGAATATTTTTATTCTTTCCAAATATGAAGGTAAGTGGTTGGCGGTCTGTGATCAGTGTAAATTTGTGTCCATAAATATACTTATGGAATTTTTTTAGACCAAATATAATGGCTAAAATTTCCCTCTCCAAGTTGGAATACTTTTTTTCCGGCTCTGACAATGTACTAGAAGCCAATACGACTGGTTTATCATCTCCATTCAATTTATGACTTAGTATGGCTCCTACTCCATACCCATTTGCATCACAGGTAATAAATATAGGTTTCTCAGGGTCAAAATGGGTTAAAACTGCTTTGGATGTAATAAACTCTTTACTACCCTGAAAACATTTTTCATGTTCATTTGACCACAAGAATTCAGCCCCACTTTTACATAATTCATATAAGGGTTTTAATTTAGCCGATGACATATGAATAAACATACCATAATAATTAATGAGACCTAAATATGCTCTTAACTGTGTTAAATTTTGAGGTGTAGGCGCTTTCAATATACATTTGATTTTTTCATCCGTAGGATGGATACCTTCACCATCTAATTTGTGCCCTAAAAATTCGATGGACTGTTTAAAAAACTTACACTTACTTTTATTAATTTTAACATTAAATTCCTTCAGTTTGTGCAACACACTTATTACATTTTTATTACATTCATCTATTGTAGATCCATGGATGAGTATGTCATCCAAATAATATTTTGTTTTAGGTAGGCCTGCTAAAATAGCCTCCATAACACATTGAAATATTCCAGGGGCCGAGCTAACCCCATATGTTAATCTGTTAAATCTAAAAAGACCCATATGAGTATTGACTGTAACTAATTCTTTGGAGGATCGACTGATCTCTAATTGCTGATATGCTCCTTTTAAATCTACGACTGAAAAGTACTTGCTATCTCCTAAACTTGCAAAAATATCATTTGGATTAGGGAGTACACAATGGTCTCTATCAATGGCCTTATTTAGTGTTCGTTTAAAATCAACACATAATCGAATATTACTCGAGTTCTTTTTTGAAACAACAATAATAGGGCTAGCCCATCTACTATGACTTACTTTGGTTAACACTCCACTTTTTAGCAAATTATTGAGTTCATCCTCAACTTTTAATTTAAGTGCATATGGCATTTCATATGCTCTGTGAAAAATAGGTTTAAAATTATCTTTGACTTTAATTTCAGCTTTAAACCCCTTTATGAATGAATTGGGTTCATCTAGAAACAAACTACCGAATTTAGATTTAATATCGCAAATTAACTCCTCTCTGACACTACCAAGGAATTCTGAACTTTGACTAGCGGTCAGAGCACTATTAACTACCATGTTACACTCATTATTAGAAATTGGCCTCTGTACTTCTTTCTTTTGAGGTGTTAAAGCTGTGTTTATTTGACTCACACTGTCTAAAAATTTATCTCTCCAATTTTTGTTTAAAACATTTAGCCAATTACGCCCTAATAATGGTATAAATGGAGTGTGAGATTGTAAAACGACTAAAGGTAGATAATACATACTGTCTGCATAAGTAACATACACAAAAATTTGACCTAAAATAGTAACCATTTCACCTGTGACAACCCTTAACTTAAATGTAACAGGTTCCAATACTAGGTTAAAAAATAATCTTTCATAATCTTGTTCATGGATTACAGAACGGACAGCCCCAGAGTCTATCTCCATCTCGACATACTTTGAGTCTAACAATAATTTTATTCGTAGCATATCACTAGCGTTTGTTTTAAGAACATTAATAACAAACTCACCTTTGCTGTCCTCTATTAAACCTAGTTGAAGGTTGTCATCTTCTTCTATTTCCTCTTCATACTCTTCTTCTATTTCATTAACTTTACCTTTACACATTACTGACTTCGATGTGTGCCGCATTTCACCACATGAGTAACATTTCCAACTTACTGCCGGACAAGCCTTATTAAAATGGATCCGACAACACCTCTTACATGGCAACTTTTCCTTGGCCCCTTGCTGACTAACTTGAGAGGGCCTTGACTGATTGAACTGACTTTTACTTGACTGACTGAACTGACTTTTACTTGACCTATTCGCATTTTGAGACAGTTTGAGTAGTTCACATGTTTCCGGTCCCATGGCTTTTAACTGACCTTCTGCTAATTCCATACCAATAGCGGTAGAGTACGCTGTTTCTAAGGTTAACTTATCTTCAGTTAATAACCGTCTTTTAATACTGTCTGATTTTACCCCACAAACGAACCTATCACGGAGTGAATCGTTTAAAAATGCACCAAAATCACAAAATTTGGCAAGGTTTTTTAATCTAGCCAAAAATGTTTTAATATCTTCCTGTGTCTCTTGATGTGCAGTGTGAAATTTGTACCTTTCTGCAATTGTCAAGCGTTTTGGACTATAATGCTTCACTAATTCAGCTTTTAATTCAACGTATTTTTTCGTGCTAGGTAAATCTGGTGCTAATATGTCCTTTAAAACTCCGTAGGCCTCTCCTCCTATTAATGTAAGTAGCATACATACTTTCTTATCCGCTTCAACTTTGTTGCATACAAATAACTGTTCTAATCTTTCGACATACGACGTTATTTCACTCTCTCGAGGATTGAACTGCTCTATGCTTCCTATTAAAGCCATTTTACGAGTGGTACATTAATATTTTAATTAGAACAAAGTGTATAAGGTCCAAACTTGACCAACACGACTTGATGAACACAGCACACTTACTGCATGAGCTACTACCCAGAGCTCGTCGCCAGACTGTTATGTATTTGAGATAAACACCAGTGACTTCCAAGACTTTAATATTGTAGTTTTATAACATAACTTTTAGTATTTTACAAACATTATACAAGCCGGTGGCTAATCTAGTTTATTGAGGCAAAAACTGACCTCCTTCATTCCCCCGTTGACAACTGACATGACAGACAAGCAGTCCTGCCAACTGCCCTCAAGGCTGTGTTAAGGAATGAAACATATCATTTTCCCTTCCTGCTTAAATAAGTTTATAAATCAAGTTTTAGTGGAGGTTAAATAGTTCTATTAGATGGCTCTTTCAAGCAGTTACTAGTAGAATATAGAGAAGATTTTATTAAAAACGAAGATCACGAAAGTTTCAATGTAATTGTCAGTGGCTCACCGATTCGGTTAAGACTGTAAGAAGTACGAAATGCATGCAAATCCCTAAAAAATAGAAAAGCGTCAGGGCCTGGCGACATAGCACCAGAACTGCTCAAATACGGTAGCAACACCCTGTATGAATACCTAAGAGATCTATTTAATAGATGTATGAATGGCGAAGTCATACCAAAAGAATGGCAATTGTCTGTAATTTCTACAATACACAAGAAAGGCAGTAAAAATATATGCGATAATTACCGGGGAATATCTGTCACAAGCACCATCAGCAGAGTTTACGGAAAAATTATCAAAAATAAAATAGAAGAAGAATACAAGGACTTAGAGGCCGAAGAGCAAGCCGGTTTCCGCGCTGGCAGATCCACCACTGACCACCTATATTGTGTAACACAGTTAATAGACAAACAAATAGCCTACAATCAAGAACTGCATTTAGTGTACATAGACTTAAAAAAAGCATACGATACTGTACCACAAAGTAAACTTTGGGAAGCCCTCGAAAAAACTAACATCAGTCTGAACCTCATTAAAGCTGTAAAAAATTTATACCAACATAATATAGCAAAAGTTAAGATAGGCAAGGAAATCTCGTCAGGATTTGAAGTGAATAAGGGTCTTAAACAGGGCTGCTGTCTATCGCCGACACTATTTAAAATATATTTAGAGCAAGTTTTTAAATCCTGGAAAAGGAAATGTAAGAATATGGGTATACCGCTAAATGATGATAACATGCTATACACTCTATGTTTTGCGGATGATCAGATTCTTATGGCCCAGGATTATCACGATATTGAATATATGACCCGAAAAATCATAGAAGAGTACCGGAACTGGGATTTAGAAGTGAATACCAAGAAAACGGAATATATGTGCGTTGGAGGTATACAGCAGGATCTAGCGTTGGAAAATGAAATAATTATTAATCACTGTCAGGAATATAAATACTTGGGTCTTAAAATTACACAAGATGGAACGTTGGACAAGAATATCCAAGAAAGGTGCACACAAGGAAGGAAAGCTATCGCATTATTGAACAAAATCCTATGGGACCAAAGTATCTCCAAAGAAAATAAACGTAACATCTATAACAGCATTGTTAAGAGCATTATAACATACAGCAGCGAAGTTTGGCCACTTAAGGAAAAATCCGAAAATTGCTCAGAACAACTGAAATGGACTTCTGGAGAAGATCTGCTGGTATATCAAGAATACAAAAAATCAGAAATACAAGAATATTGGAGATAATGGATGTAAAGCATACAATAATGGACGATATAAAAACAAAGCAACTAAGATTGTTTGGCCACGTACAACGTATGGAAGAAGACAGATTACCCAAGCAAGTGCTACGATGGGCACCAAAAGGACGGCGGAAAAGAGGAAGACCTAGGAAAAGCTGGATAGAAGGAATCCATAGGGAAATCAGAGAAAGAGGCTTGAACGAAGACATGTGCTACGATCGAGAGCAATGGCGATTGGGAATCGGAAGACGTCGTAGAACGTTATGAACCGATTATATATATATATATATATATATATATATATATATATATATATATATATATATATATATATATATATAAATATATATATATATATATAAATATATATATATATATATATATATATATATATAAATATATATATATATATATATATATATATATATATATATATATATATATATATATATATATATATATACATCCCGCTATCATTATGTCATCTTTTCATGTTGCAGTCATTTGGCATCACCAAGAAATACTATCATTTTCGAATTTTAATTCGTGTATGTTTGTTGAGCGCATTTTTTAACGCCCTGTATCGTTCTCAGTTTTCTAAAATTTTAATTTTAAAAATTTAAATTATATACAAAAATTTTTACACTTCATAACCATTTTGACTTCCACCACATAAAAATGTGTATTTCCCATCATTTTGCCGCTTTTCGACGTTGCCACGAGTTAAAAATACCGATCTTTTGAGGACAGGTAGAAAAGGTCTATTGTAAACTTAGAGGATGAAATATTTTGGTAAAATATTCCATCCTCTCAGATTATAAACTACATAAAAGGTAGGTTCTTTACCTGTTCAGCTGGATTACCAAGCAAGGGTCTAAATATTTTACGAGTTGAATTGTGTTTATTTGATTTCATCTGTTAAATTAAAATTTCTCATACCGACTTAAAATATTTGTTTGAAAAATTCATTTTATATTTTCGTTTAATTTACTTAGGGTTTTTGGTCAGAATTTTGAAGAAACGCTTGGTTTGACATAAAATTTGGGACACGTACCTATAGCTAATATGTTAAAGAAAAAAAGTGATATTGTGCCGCTATGTGCTTTTGATCTGGAGGTGAGTTTCGTCGGTTATAGGGTATGAAAACAAATACGTTCAAATAAGTCCGGAATTGGATAAACTGACTAATTCTAAGCAACTTCTATTTTATAGCGTTTTTCACTAAGTCAATACTTTTAGAGATATTTGCGAGTGAATATGTTCATTTTTCAACAAAAAAAAAAACGTTTTTATACGGTTTTTCGCAAATAACTCAAAAAGTAGGTACTTTATTGAAAAAAAATTAGCAAATAGTAAATATAGCTTATAAAAAAGTGAAAAAATGGTATATGTGTCAGGTCTGTAGACCCAGTAGAAGCAGAGTTATTGCTAAGCTTTGTTTTAAAACCAAGAGGAGTAGGTAAACTAAATGGCAGATTCACACCCAAGAAAGTCACTAGAAATATCATCAGATAAATCTTCTTTTTTGGTTGATCATATCGGCCTTTGACGGTAATCTTGACTAAAAATCTAAAAATAAAAGGAAGAACGCAGAAAATACAAAAATTGCTGATAAAATAAATAAACTAACCTATGAAATGCCAATAGTGTCAAAATTTGATATGAGTAAAATTGCCTGAGGTTGTACCAATTACAAACAAGGTGTACGGCGCGGGAAATTTGAATGACTCCTCTTGTTTAAAAACAGACTATAGTGAAAAATAAGCTCTTATATCTCAAATTCCAAATCGAATATTTTAACGTGAAATAAAAAAAATGAAACACTTTTCTGGGAAAACTTATTACAACTTTCTTAAAGTGTTTAAGAAAACGTTTATTTTTATTTTTTTTTTAAGTTTCCAGCAGCAAGAGTAAGCAGGTTACGCTCAAAATACAGTTGTTCCTTTTTTTTTTGGTTAAAAATATTCTAAAAACTCCCTCTAATTAACAGCCCAAATGGAATTAATCGTTACCACTTCACAAGTAACTTTATGTATTGTTTGTGTTTGTAAGTTTCATCAGTTCAAAGTGCTTATTTGTGGAAAAATTTGGTTTTAAAGTAAATTTTTTTAAATCTTTAATTTTGAAAAAAAGACTTTTGTCAAAATAACTTAAAAATTATTAGTGATACCAAATATCTTAAAGAGTAAAAAATGTAGGTGTTGCTTTTTTAAATATTTGGAATTTTTTGATTTTCTGGAAGACAAAAATTGGTTAAGATATGGCTGTTCAAAATTTGCATATACATACTCGTGACTAGTGATTCGTTCGAGGCCTTTCAACAAAACCCCTTTCAAAAATAAGCATTTTGAACCAATGCAACTTACAGATCATATACAGGGTTTCCCCGAAAATAGTGCGTTCCTTAAAGGTATAGATAGAAAGCACAATGTAGAGCAAAAAAGTCTTATAACATTTTATTCTAAATTCAGCCGTTTGACCAAAAAACGAAAATACATTTTGATATGCAAATTGATACTCAATTAGTAAATAAACAAGGGGTCCCATTAGATTAAATTTCACAGTCACAGGTTCTTCTACGCCATGTTGCCAGGTCATATAAATTTATGAAAATAAAAATTTACTCTTATGGAGAACAACGTAATTTTTGTTGAAACGGTTAACTTTAGGAAAAAATGTTACAACACCTTTTTGTTCTAAATTGTGTATTATATCCACACCTTAAAGGAACGCACTATTTTCGGAGACACCCTGTATAAACAATACATTTATCTAAAGTAACGTGTGAAGCGGTAACAATTAATTTTCATGACTTTCTTTTGCCAAAAAAAAGGGAACGATTTTATTTTCAGCGTAACTTGCTTACTTTTCACGCTAGAAACTGTTTTAAAAACACCAAAAAAAATTTTTTTAAACACTTTAAAAGAGTTATGATGAGTGTTTCCCGAAAAGTGCTTTATTTTTTTGGTTATTTTACGTTGAAATATTCGATTTGGTATTTGACGAATAAGAACCTATTTTTCATTAGCTGCAACCCTGCTTCTACTGGGTCTACAGACCTTATACTGACACCTCTTTTTCATAAGCTATATTATTGCTAGGAATATTTTCTTCGATAAAATATGTACATACTTACTTTTTGAGTTATTTGCGAAAATCCGTCCCAAACGTGTTTTTCTATGAAAAATAAACATATTCACTCGCACATACCTCGAAAAGTATTGACCTAAAACTTTTATAGAACAAAATTTGCTTAGAATTAGAATTAGTCAGTTTATCCACTTCCGGACTTATTTTGCACGTATGTTTTTTCACCTCCAAGAAGGGGTGAAAGTCACATCCAGGACAAGAGAACATATCGGCATAATCTCACTTTTTTCTTTGGCATTTTATCTACGTGTGTGCCAAATTTTATGTCAATCCAAGCGGTTCTTTAAAATCTGGAGGTTTTGCGATATTTTATCGTGAGTGAATGGAATAATAATTATTACAACGGCAATTATTGCCGTTGTCACTTTTAGATAAGAAGTCATTATCACAATGATATAGTCAGGTTAACTGAATTGTATAATTATTGTTTTTATCATTAAATGTGAAAACCTAGAATTATCCATGTCTGTCCGTCAATAAACACAACTCGTCTATTAGTAGGACAGAAAGAATGACAAATAAGGTGTCAAATGAAAGCCTATAACCAAAATATGATATTACATGTGAGAAGTTTGACCTCGGACTGCCTGTTCCAGAGTTGCAACCGAAAGTACTGTTTTAAATTCGTCGAAATAGTACAAACTATTGGTCAACACGACTAAGAAAGACCAGAACAAATACATACTTCCGGTTTCATGCCTGTCTGTTCGTCCATATCTGTAGGTGAACAAAATTCATCCGTCATATCAGCTGACAAAAAGTTACACGAAGGGTTCAAATATCGACTGCCGGTTCAACTTCCGGTCACTTTTTGTGAAAAATTAGAACTTACGATGTCCAATTGCTTGTTACAATTTTTTTTATAAGTGTTCTACTCTATCTATTCTGACTTTTCATTAACTTACTTAGATCACATATAATTTAATACAGTTTTGATGTCAGGGTCTTCAAAATTTATGTGGTGAGTTCCGGTATGTGATGAATGAAAAACGACTCCATAAGCAGAAGAAAAAAGTGTTCTCAAGACCTAAGACAATACATCGACTCACAAGAGCGTTGTGACAGTAGCAAAAATTCGAGTTGGGGTTCTAATTACTTTCTCATGCGGCTTACTCTCCTGACTTGGCCCCCTCCGATTATTAAGTGTTCCCAAATCTGAAGAAATGATGGGCGAGTCACAAAGTTGCACAAAAAAGCGAATATTTCGCGAAATGAACGTCAGATCGAAAAACTAAAAAATGCGTGTTCAATATTTTTCAAAAGTCTATCGAATGATACCAAAAACGAACCCCCACGGAAAGGGGTGAGGAGTAAATTAAAAATTTTAAATACGAACCCTGCGATATTTCGCGAAATGAACATCAGAGTGCCAGTGTGTGCTTTTTTTCTGGGGATGAGTACCACCCCCTTCTCGAGTGTGAAAAAATATAGGTCCAAATAAGTCCGTAAGTGGATAAACTAATTAAATTCCTTGTAACTTTTGTTTTTAGATGGTTTTTCGCAAATAAATCAAAAAGTAAGTATTTGATCGAAAAACTATTCCTAGCAAATATAAAGCTTATAAAACAGTAAAAAAAATGATGTATGTATGAAGTCTGGACACACAATAAAAACAGAGTTGGAGCTAATCAAAAGTTGGTTCTTATTCGTCAAATTCCAAATCGACTAGTTCAACGTAAAATGTCCAAAAAATAACGCACTTTTCGGGGAAAACCCGCCACAAATTTTTTAAAGAGTTTAAAAAAAGTTTTATTTTTGTTATATAAAAAGTATCTATTCTATCACCATCAGCATCAAAAGTAGACCGGGCAGTATCGTCGCCCCCGCTAGCGAAATTATTCCGATTCGATTTTTTTGCACAAACTTACTCAAAAAGAGGTCCTTATAACATATCCAAAGGGTGCCGGGCGGTGCATTGGTCGAAAAATTGTTTAAAAAATTTTTTTGAAACAAATTCACAAAAACAATTTTTTCATTTCGAACAATTTTTTTTAGATAACTTGTGTCATTCTGGGCAAAAAAGGTGTCTTGCCATTTTTGTTTAAAATTGATTGTTGTCGAGTTATATGCGATTAAAAATTTGAAAAATGCGAAAATGGCCATTTTTAAGTCTTAATAACTCGATTAAAAGTTATTATTATGAAATTAAAAAGTGAGCAGATCAAGTTTCAAACCCTTGCTTCAAGGTCCTTAAGAGATTTTTGTCATTATTTTATTACAAAGCTGTTATTTTTAATTATTAATAATTAGCGCTATAGTCCCGGATTTATCGTCGCCCCTGTTAGTGAAATTATTCCGATTCGATTTTTTTGCACAAACTTACTCAAAAAGAGGTCCTTATAACATATTCACAAGGTGCCGTGGTCGAAAAATTGTTTAAACAATTTTTTAAACAAATCCACAAAAATAATTTTTTCACTTTGAACAATTTTTTTTTAGATAATTTTGGACATTCTGAACAAAAAAGGTCTCTTGTCAATTTTCTCTAAAATTGATTGTTGTCGAGTTATACGCGATTTAAAACCTGAAAAATGCGAAAATGGCCATATAACTCGACAAAAATCAATTTTAGAGAAAAATCTCAAGATACCTTTTTTGCTCAGAATAACCCAACTTATCTAAAAAATCGTTCGTAATGAAAAAATTATTTTTGTGAATTTGTTTAAAAAATTGTTTAATGTGATACAGTAGCGATCAACAGGTAGCCAAAACGCGTTCCAAGATTGCGGCTGTAATTTTGAATATTTTTTCAAGATATTTGGCACACGTATCCGTAATATAATAAAGAATGGCGGTACAGAGCCCAATTTGAAAAATATATTAGGTAATATTTGAAAATTATTCTGTAATTAAATACAATATTAAAAAAACGAGCCTGTATCGCCATCAAGAAGAACAAAAAAATACACTTTCTTCAAATAAACTTTTTTATCCGATGCCTAGATTTTGTGTCATTTTGGAACTACTAAAATGTTTTATTTCATTAGTCCAAAACAAAATTTAAATTTTTTAATTCGACAAAATATTTCCACGCACAGGCTGTGGTCTGTATTAATTCGAGAACCAAGAGAGACAGCTCATTAACCGCCTTTCATTTTTTCTTAGAAAATAAACGATCTCTACACAAAGTACTTATAGGATAATACGCCGCCGTTATGAAATGATTGTAGGATGTTAAAATGACGAAGGATGTTTTACCCGGAAATCCGAATTTTATATACTTTTGTTATATTTAATACCCTAATAGCACACGACGTCCTTTGGACGTCCAAAATAGGTCAATTTTTGGTCCTAACGTCCATGGACCATAAACGGACGTCCTTTGGACGTCCGACGCTGGACGTACTTCGGGTGTACTAAATATGTACGTCCTTTGGACGTCCGGCGTTGGACGTCCTTCAGGTGGACTAAATATGTACGTCCTTTGGACGTCCGGCGTTGGACGTCCTTCGGGTGGACTAAATATGTACGTCCTTCGGACGTCCGGTGTTGGACGTCCTTCGGGTGGAATAAATATGAACGTCCTTTGGACGTCCGTACTCGGACGAAATACGGACCTTTTCCAATCGTCCATATTGGACATATTCTACCAATAAGGGGATTAAACAGCAAAATTATTTAATAAAATATTAACTTAATTATGTTAATAAAATAGTTTAAATGGAAAAGATTATAAATCATATTTAATTCAAAACTGTATATGTAGTTTAATATCTAATACATGTTTTTGTTTTTATGTAAAGTGTGAAAATCTGATCGGTAAATTATTCGTTATGTCCACTCTACATCAACAATAAATTGAACAAGAAATTGACTAAGTTATTCAAGGCCAAATTTGACGAGTACAAAATGTATGATTTGTAAAAGAAAATGAAGGAATTTGATGAAATAGAACAATTGGATATGTTTTATTTTGTCAAATTTCTTTATTTTCTGTTTATTCACGGCAAAATTGGAAGTAGAATTGTGTTTTGTATAAGCCAAATTTGACCTTGAATAACTTGTCGTCAATTTCTTGTTCAATTATTGTTGATGTAAAGTGGACTTTATAATGTTTTATTATTCCCGTTACCAAGATGATAGAAGTTTGGTGGTTAATTCTAATAAGCAAAAATATAATTTTTATCAATGTATCCTTACTACAGATGAATATTGAGAGCATCTTTTTGAAGTTGAGCGTACGTGTGCCCAAAATAGGTCCAGTTTTAGTCCTAATGCGGATGGACTATAAATGAACGTCCTTCGGACGTCCGACGTTGGACGTACTTACGTGTTGAATAAATATGAACGTCCTTTGGACGTCCATTGGACGTCCGTGCTCGGACGTCCGTTGGACATTGACATCGATCCGTGAGCGTCATCTGCAAAGAAGAAAATCACAAGCCAGGACAACAAATCCAAATAGTGAGTGTTTCAAACTTTTGTGTTGTGTTGTCAAAAGTTTATTTAATTATTTATGTTTTTCCTTACATACTTACATATTTTTTCAAGCTTTTTGGTATATTTTTCATATTTTTTACTATATTTCGATAAAAAAATTCTTCGCAGTTTTATCCTAATCAACTTCATCATCATTCTATCCAAAAAGGCAAATCGCCAAAATCGCAATTTTATCATAATATGATATGTATATTTGCATTTTACCACATTTTTTCGATGTTTTGAAACATTTTTGTATATCTTTTGTGTATCTATCTATATTTTGTATATCACCCCTCCTCGGGGTGAAACTTACTCCCCAAATTCACATACTAATTTGTAAGTACACATACTTTGTAAGTATGGAATAAAGGTTGCTTAATATTAATCAGTTTATCGAAGTCCGGACTTATTTTGAACGTTTTTCACCCCAGAGAAAGAGTGAAACTTACCCCAGGGCAATAGCACACATTGGCACAATATCACTTTTTTTTCTTTGGCATGTTAGCTATGCGTATGCCAAATTTCATGTCAATCCTTTAAAATTTACAGCAAAAACCATCAAAGAATGTAGTAATACTTGTTTTCATGAAGTCGGTGATAGAGTTTGACAAATCTTTATGGTTGTTAAATATCTTTTAATTTGTGTATTCGATTTTTAAAGGTAGGTACTATATACGTCCATTTGGCACAATAAAAAATAACCTTCGACCGGTACATATTGCTTGTATCGATGCTCGGTGCATTATTCAGTCATAAATTTTACCTGTCCCTATAGCGTCGGCCGTCGGGTCCTATTGTAAATTATTATAATAATAGTCCGTCTCGGTATTTTATTATTTCTGTCATAAGTATCTCTGTGGAAATGCAAATGCTGCTTGTAACATCCCAAAAACCAGCTCTACTATTAATTGTACTCGTATAAATAAGTGTATAATATGTACCTACCTACTTATTTATTGTATTCATTTATAGACCTGGATCCCGCGTAATAAAAAAAGTTGATTAACAGCAAGCTGAAAATTTGTTAATAGCTTCACGGTGTCTAGTCGGACAAACTTTGATGTACGGGAATACTGGAACCGGGGAAGTTTTAATTGTGGAACAGGTTAAAAACTTGGAACATCAGACTACCGAAAACGTTCCATGTATTTTGTCGGACAGAACTTCCAATTGATTTGTTACCATTTCATTAAACTCTTATGCAAAAATCAGACTGCGTACCAGTCTACTTTTATTCTCTTAATATTTTTACTTAAAAAAAGTGTACTACAATCATCTCGCTAAACTTAATATAACTGTTTTCGAGATAAACCCATTTTAAATCTGCGATATAACATAATTTTTTGCATAATATTGTAGTTAAATCCGAAAAATCAACTTAAAACCATAATAATAATTGTGCCAATTCTCATTTATGTCATTTATATTTTTGGAGATTTTTATGGTTTATAAGTTATTTTTCGAGTTTAGCGAGACGAATGTAGTATATATTTTTTAAGTAATAATATTAAGAGAATAAAAGTTTTGATTCGAAAAGTACATGTAATGTAGAGTTCCCTCAGCGATGTGATATAATATTATTACAGTATAGCTCCCCGTGCATGACAAGCTTATGGAGGTAGCCCATATAGCCTAGGCTATAATATTATTAAAAAAATCACTTAGATGGGACAATGGCTTTAGGAAATTCGAGACATCAAAAATGGCCCATTTTTAAGGTGGTGCGTTAATTTCTTGGAGAAATGTAATTATAATTTAATGTAAATAATCTAATATCCAATAATTGTAAATTAATATAAGATGTAATATAAGTTCCTTAAAAAATATATTTTTTATTTCCCACAATACATTCTCCACAGGTATAAATATCGTCTCTAGACGTCCACCGAACGTCCTCCCAGGACGTTAGATGGATGATCGGCAGCAATACATTGGACCAAACTGGGACGTCCTATGAAGGCCCAATTGACGTCCACCGAACGTCCCTTCGGACGTTAGGTGGACCTCCATTGGGCGTTTGGCAACGTGGAATTTGGACCAAAATTGGACGTCCTGTTAAGGTCCAATTCACGTCCCCTAAGACGTCCGATTAAGATCCAATTTACTCCGATTAAGGTCCAATTTACGTCCAATTAAGGTCCCATTTACGTCCGATTAAGGTCCAATTTACGTCCGATTAAAGTCCAATTTACGTCCGATTAAGGTTCAATTTACGTCCGATTAAGGTTCAATTTACGTCCGATTAAGGTTCAATTTACGTCCGATTAAGGTCCAATTTACGTCCGATTAGGGTCCAATTTACGTCCCCTAGGACGTCCGATTAAGGTCCAATTTACGTCCGATTAAGATCCAATATATGTCCCCTCGGACATTAGATGGACGTCCAATGGACGTTCGGTAGCGCGACATTTGGACCAAAATAGGACGTATAAAGGACGTTCCTCGGACGAAAACGGACGTCCAATGGACGTCCCTAAAGTCCGTGAAGGACGTCCATTGGACGTCCTTGTGCTATTAGGGTAGGTACCTACCTATAATTCTGGTGATTTTTTAAATCCTCTATTGTTAAGAGAATTTACACCTTTAGCCAAAGTTTTACGATTTTCTAACGGAAATTAACAAGTTATTTTAAATACGCACCAATTATCGATGTTGAAAGGAGTTTTTCAAGTTATAAAAATATTTTGTCTGATCAAAGAATATGTTTCCTCGTAAAGAATTTGGAAAAACACATTGTAGTGAATTATAATCGAAGATATATTTATAGTGATATTGTTGTTTTATTTTAAATAGGTAACTATTGGTAGCAGTTTTTGTAAAAACTGTGAATAAATTGCATATATAAAAAATGATTTTATTTGAAAAATAATAAATAAGATTACTAAATAAGACAGAAAATTTGTGGTTTCCCGAAATGCGCATTTTTTGAATTTTTGTGCATATCTTGCGCATATTTCGTAATTTTTTACCGCATATATATGCGAATATTTCATCAAAATTGATCGCATATAAATCCGCTCCCTAGTCATTGTATTCTGTTGGCTGATTCCAATGATTTGAGCCGCCGTACGACACGTTGGGACCAATGGGAGTGAAGATACGTAACTAATACCTATCAAGAGGTTTACTCAAACTTCTTTTCTGTACTTATACCTACCACTCGGTATAAGTACAAAAAAGAAGTTTGTGTAAACCTTTGCACAACTGTGTAAATACTAAAGAAAAATCTAAAATATTAAAAAAAAATAGTGGAATCCGTTAATCTGTTCTCGAAAAAATTAGCTATATCCCTAAATGAGCATAATTTTCTATATCCCTAACTTTTGACGAGCAGTTTAGCTTAAATGGGAAAAAGCGGTAAGCTTAGACCAAACACCAGTAGGAGGCATTCAATTAATTGAGGAAAAAAATTAAATGGATAACAATATTCATTTCAGTTATAGAAAAGGCATTGCCCCGCTAGAATGGTTGAAATCACAAGTAACAATTAATAGTCTTACAAAAAAGACAGGCGCTTGAAAGTGATAAGACCATTGAACAATAAGCCTGCGAACTGCCTTTTAAACACATTCTTAAAAATAATCCATAACACAATTAAAAAAAGGTTTGTTAAGAAATTCTTTTATAGACTTCAGAAATTCAACAACTTCTCCTGATTATGTTTAAAAAACGTACGGAATGCACTAAATGAAAAAAAGAAGAAAAATATTTATCATACCGTTATACTCTAATATATTATTACGTTGAATATTTGATGCTTCCCTGTAGAGTATAAAACGGACAGTTGTGTTTTTCCCGTGAGCTGCCTTGTTTAGTCTTCTTTGTCGTTCTATTCGTTAAATCCTATCCTCTCAAGTCACAGCGTCAGAAAGCAGTGGGTATATGCAGTGAACGGGAGGCCTATGTCGAGCAGTGAACGTTGGGGCCCTTTCGCGTTTATCATATGTAGAGAAGTCGCTTGTCAAAAACTGGACGTATGTAATCGTATTCTATTTGTTAAATACTCTCACCTAATATGTCATACCATGTGTGTTAATCCATTTTATTTCTACAATTTTAAAGTGTTATTACATGCCGTCATTTTCATTTGTCTACACCATCTTATTCTGCCAGTTAAGTCCCATCATTTCAGACGCTGTACGTCACGATTGAACCAATAGAACCGTAGATACAAGACTAAGGCCCTTTTGACATGATGCTGTAATTGATTTTCATACGTCATTGTATTATATTAGACAAATCCAGTTATTTTAGGTGCTGTACGCCACGATTGGACCAATAGGAGCGAAGATACGTAAATAAGGCCCTTTTGACATATTGCTGTATTTGATTTTTCTGTGTCATTGTATTCTGTTCATTAAACCCTACCATTTGAGCTGCTGTACGTCACAATTGGACCAATAGGACTAGATATACATAACTAGGGCCCTTTTGACTTGTTGCTGTATTTGATTTTTCTGTGTCATTGTATTTTATTTGTCAAGTCCTATTATTTGAGATGCTATACATCACGATTGGACCAACAGGACCGAAGATACATAACTAAGGCCCTTTTGACATATTGCTTGTTTGATTTTTTTGTGTCATTGTCTTCTATGATGTCTAAGGCATATCTCTGATATGCCCTATTTTTAAATTGGACTTCGTAAGTCCTAGGTTTTCACCCACAAGCTTTTATTTGACACCTCATTTGTCATTCTACCCGGTATAATGGCGGAGGAGTTATATTGGCGGTCGTACGGACCGACAGAAAGAGTACCCAGCTCAAATATCTCACCTTTAGTACCATCCTTGGATTATAAGCTTTCATTTGACACCTCATTTATTATTATAGCTGGTATAATGATAGAGGAGTTACATTCGCGGTCGGACGGACCCACCGACAGACCGCCTAGGTCAAATATCTCACCTTTAGTACCATCCTTGTATTACCAGCTTACATTTGACACCTTATTTGTCATTCTACCTGGTATAATGACGGAGAAGTTATATTCGCGGTCGTACGGACCGACAGAAAGATTGTCTAGGCCAAATATCTCACTTTTAGTACCATCCTTGGATTATAAGCTTTCATTTGACACCTTATTTATCATTCTACTTGGTATAAAGACGCAGAAGTTATAGTCGCGGTCGTACGGACCGGCGGAAAGACAGCTTAGGTCAAATCGCTCACCTGTAGTACCATCATTGGATTATCAGCTTTCATTTGACACCTCATTTGTCATTCTACTTGGTATAAAGACGCAGAAGTTATAGTCGCGGTCGTACGGACCGGCGGAAAGACAGCCTAGGTCAAATCGCTCACCTGTAGTACTATCATTGGATTATCAGCTTTCATTTGACACCTCATTTGTCATTCTACCTGGTATAACGACGGAGGGGTTATATGCGCGGTCGTACGGACCGACGGAAAGACAGCCTGGGTCAAATATCTCACCTTTAGTACCATCCTTGGAATATAAGCTTTCATTTGACACCTCATTTGTCATTCTACCTGGTATAATGACGGAGAAGTTATATTCGCGGTCGTACGGACCGACAGAAAGATTGCCTAGGCCAAATATCTCACCTTTAGTACCATCCTTGGATTATAAGCTTTCATTTGACACCTCATTTATCATTCTACCTGGTATAATGATTGAGGAGTTATACTCGCGGTCGGACGGACCGACGGACAGACCATGTAGGTCAAATATCTCACCTTTAGTACCATCCTTGGAATATCAGCCTTCATTTGACACCTCATTTCTCATTCTACATGGTATAATGACGGAGGAGTTATATTCCCGGTCGTACGGACCGTCGGAAAGACAGCCTAGGTCAAATATCTCACCTTTATTACCATCCTTGGAATATAAGCTTTCATTTGACACCTCATTTGTCATTCTACCTGGTATAATGATGGAGGAGTTATATTGGCGGTCGGAGGGACCGGCGCACAGATCGCCTAAGTTAAATATCTCACCTTTAGTACCATCCTTGTATTATAAGCTTTCTGTTGACACCTCATTTGTCATTCTACCTGGTATAATGACGGAGGAGTTATATTTGCGGTCGGAGGGACCGACGGAAAGACAGCCTAGGTCAAATATCTCACCTTTAGTACCATCCTAGGATTATCAGCTTTCATTTGACACCTCATTTGTCATTCTACCTGGTATAATGACGGATAAGTTATATTCGCGGTCGGAGGGACCGAGTCACAGACCGCCTAAGTCAAATATCTCACCTTTAGTACCATCCTTGTATTATAAGCTTTCTTTTGACACCTCATTTGTCATTCTACCTGGTATAATGACGGAGGAGTTATATTTGCGGTCGGAGGGACCGACGGAAAGACAGCCTAGGTCAAATATCTCACCGTTAGTACCATCCTTGGATTATATGCTTTCATTTGACACCTCATTTGTCATTCTACCTGGTATAATGATGGAGGAGTTATATTCGCGGTCGTAAAGACCGACGGACAGACCGCCAAGGTCAAATATCTCACCTTTAGTACCATCCTTGGATTATCAGCTTTCATTTGATACCTCATTTGTCATTCTAGCTGGTATATTGACGGAGGAGTTGTGGTTACAGACAGACGGACAGACGGACGTGGATAATACAAAGTTTTCACATTTTTTCAAAATTGGGTGAAAACAATAAAACATGATGCCAGACTGATTTCTTTATGAAAATAATATATACATTCTCAAATTGTCTATTTTTCGTTGTGAATAATATTGTATTCAACAGTGATGCCAAATTTCTGATGCCAAAATGATTGATAATGAAAGTGGGATATACGTTTTCATGTATATAACGGCAGCGACAAAACGGTAAAACACTGAACTAAATGTATATAATATTTTCACTGTACGATCATTTTGGACTCAAACATTTTATGGAATAAACTTATATAACTTAGTAAGAGGTAAACAAGGAAAGCTGATATATTAAAGTAACATCAAGGAATCAAATCTCTAACTACCGAGCTGATTAGACTTCTGGTAGCAAGTACAGGAATAAAGTTATTAAGGTAGTGTAAAGTGGCATCGATATACAGATGCCACTTTGCAAGACGATGCCAAATCGATGGTAAATGCATAATGTATCGATGCCAAATTGATAGTAGGATGTATGTATATATATATATATATATATATATATATATATATATACATCCCGCTATCATTATGTCATCTTTTCATGTTGCAGTCATTTGGCATCACCAAGAAATACTATCATTTTCGAATTTTAATTCGTGTATGTTTGTTGAGCGCATTTTTTAACGCCCTGTATCGTTCTCAGTTTTCTAAAATTTTAATTTTAAAAATTTAAATTATATACAAAAATTTTTACACTGCATAACCATTTTGACTTCCACCACATAAAAATGTGTATTTCCCATCATTTTGCCGCTTTTCGACGTTGCCACGAGTTAAAAATACCGATCTTTTGAGGACAGGTAGAAAAGGTCTATTGTAAACTTAGAGGATGGAATATTTTGGTAAAATATTCCATCCTCTCAGATTATAAACTACATAAAAGGTAGGTTCTTTACCTGTTCAGCTGGATTACCAAGCAAGGGTCTAAATATTTTACGAGTTGAATTGTGTTTATTTGATTTCATCTGTTAAATTAAAATTTCTCATACCGACTTAAAATATTTGTTTGAAAAATTCATTTTATATTTTCGTTTAATTTACTTAGGGTTTTTGGTCAGAATTTTGAAGAAACGCTTGGTTTGACATAAAATTTGGGACACGTACCTATAGCTAATATGATAAAGAAAAAAAGTGATATTGTGCCGATATGTGCTTTTGATCTGGAGGTGAGTTTCGTCGGTTATAGGGTATGAAAACAAATACGTTCAAATAAGTCCGGAATTGGATAAACTGACTAATTCTAAGCAACTTCTATTTTATAGCGTTTTTCACTAAGTCAATACTTTTAGAGATATTTGCGAGTGAATATGTTCATTTTTCAACAAAAAAAAAACGTTTTTATACGGTTTTTCGCAAATAACTCAAAAAGTAGGTACTTTATTGAAAAAAAATTAGCAAATAGTAAATATAGCTTATAAAAAAGTGAAAAAATGGTATATGTGTCAGGTCTGTAGACCCAGTAGAAGCAGAGTTATTGCTAAGCTTTGTTTTAAAACCAAGAGGAGTAGGTAAACTAAATGGCAGATTCACACCCAAGAAAGTCACTAGAAATATCATCAGATAAATCTTCTTTTTTGGTTGATCATATCGGCCTTTGACGGTAATCTTGACTAAAAATCTAAAAATAAAAGGAAGAACGCAGAAAATATAAAAATTGCTGATAAAATAAATAAACTAACCTATGAAATGCCAATAGTGTCAAAATTTGATATGAGTAAAATTGCCTGAGGTTGTACCAATTACAAACAAGGTGTACGGCGCGGGAAATTTGAATGACTCCTCTTGTTTAAAAACAGACTATAGTGAAAAATAAGCTCTTATATCTCAAATTCCAAATCGAATATTTTAACGTGAAATAAAAAAAATGAAACACTTTTCTGGGAAAACTTATTACAACTTTCTTAAAGTGTTTAAGAAAACGTTTATTTTTATTTTTTTTTAAGTTTCCAGCAGCAAGAGTAAGCAGGTTACGCTCAAAATACAGTTGTTCCTTTTTTTTTTGGTTAAAAATATTCTAAAAACTCCCTCTAATTAACAGCCCAAATGGAATTAATCGTTACCACTTCACAAGTAACTTTATGTATTGTTTGTGTTTGTAAGTTTCATCAGTTCAAAGTGCTTATTTGTGGAAAAATTTGGTTTTAAAGTAAATTTTTTTAAATCTTTAATTTTGAAAAAAAGACTTTTGTCAAAATAACTTAAAAATTATTAGTGATACCAGATGTCTTAAAGAGTAAAAAATGTAGGTGTTGCTTTTTTAAATATTTGGAATTTTTTGATTTTCTCGAAGACAAAAATTGGTTAAGATATGGCTGTTCAAAATTTGCATATACATACTCGTGACTAGTGATTCGTTCGAGGCCTTTCAACAAAACCCCTTTCAAAAATAAGCATTTTGAACCAATGCAACTTACAGATCATATACAGGGTTTCCCCGAAAATAGTGCGTTCCTTAAAGGTATAGATAGAAAGCACAATGTAGAGCAAAAAAGTCTTATAACATTTTATTCTAAATTCAGCCGTTTGACCAAAAAACGAAAATACATTTTGATATGCAAATTGATACTCAATTAGTAAATAAACAAGGGGTCCCATTAGATTAAATTTCACAGTCACAGGTTCTTCTACGCCATGTTGCCAGGTCATATAAATTTATGAAAATAAAAATTTACTCTTATGGAGAACAACGTAATTTTTGTTGAAACGGTTAACTTTAGGAAAAAATGTTACAACACCTTTTTGTTCTAAATTGTGTATTATATCCACACCTTAAAGGAACGCACTATTTTCGGAGACACCCTGTATAAACAATACATTTATCTAAAGTAACGTGTGAAGCGGTAACAATTAATTTTCATGACTTTCTTTTGCCAAAAAAAAGGGAACGATTTTATTTTCAGCGTAACTTGCTTACTTTTCACGCTAGAAACTGTTTTAAAAACACCAAAAAAAATTTTTTTTAAACACTTTAAAAGAGTTATGATGAGTGTTTCCCGAAAAGTGCTTTATTTTTTTGGTTATTTTACGTTGAAATATTCGATTTGGTATTTGACGAATAAGAACCTATTTTTCATTAGCTGCAACCCTGCTTCTACTGGGTCTACAGACCTTATACTGACACCTCTTTTTCATAAGCTATATTATTGCTAGGAATATTTTCTTCGACAAAATATGTACATACTTACTTTTTGAGTTATTTGCGAAAATCCGTCGAAAACGTGTTTTTCTATGAAAAATAAACATATTCACTCGCACATACCTCGAAAAGTATTGACCTAAAACTTTTATAGAACAAAATTTGCTTAGAATTAGAATTAGTCAGTTTATCCACTTCCGGACTTATTTTGCACGTATGTTTTTTCACCTCCAAGAAGGGGTGAAAGTCACATCCAGGACAAGAGAACATATCGGCATAATCTCACTTTTTTCTTTGGCATTTTAGCTACGTGTGTGCCAAATTTTATGTCAATCCAAGCGGTTCTTTAAAATCTGGAGGTTTTGCGATATTTTATCGTGAGTGAATGGAATAATAATTATTACAACGGCAATTATTGCCGTTGTCACTTTTAGATAAGAAGTCATTATCACAATGATATAGTCAGGTTAACTGAATTGTATAATTATTGTTTTTATCATTAAATGTGAAAACCTAGAATTATCCATGTCTGTCCGTCAATAAACACAACTCGTCTATTAGTAGGACAGAAAGAATGACAAATAAGGTGTCAAATGAAAGCCTATAACCAAAATATGATATTACATGTGAGAAGTTTGACCTCGGACTGCCTGTTCCAGAGTTGCAACCGAAAGTACTGTTTTAAATTCGTCGAAATAGTACAAACTATTGGTCAACACCACTAAGAAAGACCAGAACAAATACATACTTCCGGTTTCATGCCTGTCTGTTCGTCCATATCTGTAGGTGAACAAAATTCATCCGTCATATCAGCTGACAAAAAGTCACACGAAGGGTTCAAATATCGACTGCCGGTTCAACTTCCGGTCACTTTTTGTGAAAAATTAGAACTTACGATGTCCAATTGCTTGTTACAATTTTTTTTATAAGTGTTCTACTCTATCTATTCTGACTTTTCATTAACTTACTTAGATCACATATAATTTAATACAGTTTTGATGTCAGGGTCTTCAAAATTTATGTGGTGAGTTCCGGTATGTGATGAATGAAAAACGACTCCATAAGCAGAAGAAAAAATTGTTCTCAAGACCTAAGACAATACATCGACTCACAAGAGCGTTGTGACAGTAGCAAAAATTCGAGTTGGGGTTCTAATTACTTTCTCATGCGGCTTACTCTCCTGACTTGGCCCCCTCCGATTATTAAGTGTTCCCAAATCTGAAGAAATGATGGGCGAGTCACAAAGTTTCACAAAAAAGCGAATATTTCGCGAAATGAACGTCAGATCGAAAAACTAAAAAATGCGTGTTCAATATTTTTCAAAAGTCTATCGAATGATACCAAAAACGAACCCCCACGGAAAGGGGTGAGGAGTAAATTAAAAATTTTAAATACGAACCCTGCGATATTTCGCGAAATGAACATCAGAGTGCCAGTGTGTGCTTTTTTTCTGGGGATGAGTACCACCCCCTTCTCGAGTGTGAAAAAATATAGGTCCAAATAAGTCCGTAAGTGGATAAACTAATTAAATTCCTTGTAACTTTTGTTTTTAGATGGTTTTTCGCAAATAAATCAAAAAGTAAGTATTTGATCGAAAAACTATTCCTAGCAAATATAAAGCTTATAAAACAGTAAAAAAAATGATGTATGTATGAAGTCTGGACACACAATAAAAACAGAGTTGGAGCTAATCAAAAGTTGGTTCTTATTCGTCAAATTCCAAATCGACTAGTTCAACGTAAAATGTCCAAAAAATAACGCACTTTTCGGGGAAAACCCGCCACAAATTTTTTAAAGAGTTTAAAAAAAGTTTTATTTTTGTTATATAAAAAGTATCTATTCTATCACCATCAGCATCAAAAGTAGACCGGGCAGTATCGTCGCCCCCGCTAGCGAAATTATTCCGATTCGATTTTTTTGCACAAACTTACTCAAAAAGAGGTCCTTATAACATATCCAAAGGGTGCCGGGCGGTGCATTGGTCGAAAAATTGTTTAAAAAATTTTTTTGAAACAAATTCACAAAAACAATTTTTTCATTTCGAACAATTTTTTTTAGATAACTTGTGTCATTCTGGGCAAAAAAGGTGTCTTGCCATTTTTGTTTAAAATTGATTGTTGTCGAGTTATATGCGATTAAAAATTTGAAAAATGCGAAAATGGCCATTTTTAAGTCTTAATAACTCGATTAAAAGTTATTATTATGAAATTAAAAAGTGAGCAGATCAAGTTTCAAACCCTTGCTTCAAGGTCCTTAAGAGATTTTTGTCATTATTTTATTACAAAGCTGTTATTTTTAATTATTAATAATTAGCGCTATAGTCCCGGATTTATCGTCGCCCCTGTTAGTGAAATTATTCCGATTCGATTTTTTTGCACAAACTTACTCAAAAAGAGGTCCTTATAACATATTCACAAGGTGCCGTGGTCGAAAAATTGTTTAAACAATTTGTTAAACAAATCCACAAAAATAATTTTTTCACTTTGAACAATTTTTTTTTAGATAATTTTGGACATTCTGAACAAAAAAGGTCTCTTGTCAATTTTCTCTAAAATTGATTGTTGTCGAGTTATACGCGATTTAAAACCTGAAAAATGCGAAAATGGCCATATAACTCGACAAAAATCAATTTTAGAGAAAAATCTCAAGATACCTTTTTTGCTCAGAATAACCCAACTTATCTAAAAAATCGTTCGTAATGAAAAAATTATTTTTGTGAATTTGTTTAAAAAATTGTTTAAGGTGATACAGTAGCGATCAACAGGTAGCCAAAACGCGTTCCAAGATTGCGGCTGTAATTTTGAATATTTTTTCAAGATATTTGGCACACGTATCCGTAATATAATAAAGAATGGCGGTACAGAGCCCAATTTGAAAAATATATTAGGTAATATTTGAAAATTATTCTGTAATTAAATACAATATTAAAAAAACGAGCCTGTACCGCCATTAAGAAGAACAAAAAAATACACTTTCTTCAAATAAACTTTTTTATCCGATGCCTAGATTTTGTGTCATTTTGGAACTACTAAAATGTTTTATTTTATTAGTCCAAAACAAAATTTAAATTTTTTAATTCGACAAAATATTTCGACGCACAGGCTGTGGTCTGTATTAATTCGAGAACCAAGAGAGACTGCTCATTAACCGCCTTTCATTTTTTCTTAGAAAATAAACGATCTCTACACAAAGTACTTATAGGATAATACGCCGCCGTTATGAAATGATTGTAGGATGTTAAAATGACGAAGGATGTTTTACCCGGAAATCCGAATTTTATATACTTTTGTTATATTTAATACCCTAATAGCACACGACGTCCTTTGGACGTCCAAAATAGGTCAATTTTTGGTCCTAACGTCCATGGACCATAAACGGACGTCCTTTGGACGTCCGACGCTGGACGTACTTCGGGTGTACTAAATATGTACGTCCTTTGGACGTCCGGCGTTGGACGTCCTTCAGGTGTACTAAATATATACGTCCTTTGGACGTCCGGCGTTGGACGTCCTTCGGGTGGACTAAATATGTACGTCCTTCGGACGTCCGGTGTTGGACGTCCTTCGGGTGGAATAAATATGAACGTCCTTTGGACGTCCGTACTCGGACGAAATACGGACTTTTTCCAATCGTCCATATTGGACATATTCTACCAATAAGGGGATTAAACAGCAAAATTATTTAATAAAATATTAACTTAATTATGTTAATAAAATAGTTTAAATGGAAAAGATTATAAATCATATTTAATTCAAAACTGTATATGTAGTTTAATATCTAATACATGTTTTTGTTTTTATGTAAAGTGTGAAAATCTGATCGGTAAATTATTCGTTATGTCCACTCTACATCAACAATAAATTGAACAAGAAATTGACTAAGTTATTCAAGGCCAAATTTGACGAGTACAAAATGTATGATTTGTAAAAGAAAATGAAGGAATTTGATGAAATAGAACAATTGGATATGTTTTATTTTGTCAAATTTCTTTATTTTCTGTTTATTCACGGCAAAATTGGAAGTAGAATTGTGTTTTGTATAAGCCAAATTTGACCTTGAATAACTTGTCGTCAATTTCTTGTTCAATTATTGTTGATGTAAAGTGGACTTTATAATGTTTTATTATTCCCGTTACCAAGATGATAGAAGTTTGGTGGTTAATTCTAATAAGCAAAAATATAATTTTTATCAATGTATCCTTACTACAGATGAATATTGAGAGCATCTTTTTGAAGTTGAGCGTACGTGTGCCCAAAATAGGTCCAGTTTTAGTCCTAATGCGGATGGACTATAAATGAACGTCCTTCGGACGTCCGACGTTGGACGTACTTACGTGTTGAATAAATATGAACGTCCTTTGGACGTCCATTGGACGTCCGTGCTCGGACGTCCGTTGGACATTGACATCGATCCGTGAGCGTCATCTGCAAAGAAGAAAATCACAAGCCAGGACAACCAATCCAAATAGTGAGTGTTTCAAACTTTTGTGTTGTGTTGTCAAAAGTTTATTTAATTATTTATGTTTTTCCTTACATACTTACATATTTTTTCAAGCTTTTTGGTATATTTTTCATATTTTTTACTATATTTCGATAAAAAAATTCTTCGCAGTTTTATCCTAATCAACATCATCATCATTCTATCCAAAAAGGCAAATCGCCAAAATCGCAATTTTATCATAATATGATATGTATATTTGCATTTTACCACATTTTTTCGATGTTTTGAAACATTTTTGTATATCTTTTGTGTATCTATCTATATTTTGTATATCACCCCTCCTCGGGGTGAAACTCACCCCCCAAATTCACATACTAATTTGTAAGTACACATACTTTGTAAGTATGGAATAAAGGTTGCTTAATATTAATCAGTTTATCGAAGTCCGGACTTATTTTGAACGTTTTTCACCCCAGAGAAAGAGTGAAACTCACCCCAGGGCAATAGCACACATTGGCACAATATCACTTTTTTTCTTTGGCATGTTAGCTATGCGTATGCCAAATTTCATGTCAATCCTTTAAAATTTACAGCAAAAACCATCAAAGAATGTAGTAATACTTGTTTTCATGAAGTCGGTGATAGAGTTTGACAAATCTTTATGGTTGTTAAATATCTTTTAATTTGTGTATTCGATTTTTAAAGGTAGGTACTATATACGTCCATTTGGCACAATAAAAAATAACCTTCGACCGGTACATATTGCTTGTATCGATGCTCGGTGCATTGTTCAGTCATAAATTTTACCTGTCCCTATAGCGTCGGCCGTCGGGTCCTATTGTAAATTATTATAATAATAGTCCGTCTCGGTATTTTATTATTTCTGTCATAAGTATCTCTGTGGAAATGCAAATGCTGCTTGTAACATCCCAAAAACCAGCTCTACTATTAATTGTACTCGTATAAATAAGTGTATAATATGTACCTACCTACTTATTTATTGTATTCATTTATAGACCTGGATCCCGCGTAATAAGAAAAGTTGATTAACAGCAAGCTGAAAATTTGTTAATAGCTTCACGGTGTCTAGTCGGACAAACTTTGATGTACGGGAATACTGGAACCGGGGAAGTTTTAATTGTGGAACAGGTTAAAAACTTGGAACATCAGACTACCTAAAACGTTCCATGTATTTTGTCGGACAGAACTTCCAATTGATTTGTTACCATTTCATTAAACTCTTATGCAAAAATCAGACTGCGTACCAGTCTACTTTTATTCTCTTAATATTTTTACTTAAAAAAAGTGTACTACAATCATCTCGCTAAACTTAATATAACTGTTTTCGAGATAAACCCATTTTAAATCTGCGATATAACATAATTTTTTGCATAATATTGTAGTTAAATCCGAAAAATCAACTTAAAACCATAATAATAATTGTGCCAATTCTCATTTATGTCATTTATATTTTTGGAGATTTTTATGGTTTATAAGTTATTTTTCGAGTTTAGCGAGACGAATGTAGTATATATTTTTTAAGTAATAATATTAAGAGAATAAAAGTTTTGATTCGAAAAGTATATGTAATGTAGAGTTCCCTCAGCGATGTGATATAATATTATTACAGTATAGCTCCCCGTGCATGACAAGCTTATGGAGGTAGCCCATATAGCCTAGGCTATAATATTATTAAAAAAATCACTTAGATGGGACAATGGCTTTAGGAAATTCGAGACATCAAAAATGGCCCATTTTTAAGGTGGTGCGTTAATTTCTTGGAGAAATGTAATTATAATTTAATGTAAATAATCTAATATCCAATAATTGTAAATTAATATAAGATGTAATATAAGTTCCTTAAAAAATATATTTTTTATTTCCCACAATACATTCTCCACAGGTATAAATATCGTCTCTAGACGTCCACCGAACGTCCTCCCAGGACGTTAGATGGATGATCAGCAGCAATACATTGGACCAAACTGGGACGTCCTATGAAGGCCCAATTGACGTCCACCGAACGTCCCTTCGGACGTTAGGTGGACCTCCATTGGGCGTTTGGCAACGTGGAATTTGGACCAAAATTGGACGTCCTGTTAAGGTCCAATTCACGTCCCCTAAGACGTCCGATTAAGATCCAATTTACTCCGATTAAGGTCCAATTTACGTCCAATTAAGGTCCCATTTACGTCCGATTAAGGTCCAATTTACGTCCGATTAAAGTCCAATTTACGTCCGATTAAGGTTCAATTTACGTCCGATTAAGGTCCAATTTACGTCCGATTAAGGTTCAATTTACGTCCGATTAAGGTCCAATTTACGTCCGATTAGGGTCCAATTTACGTCCCCTAGGACGTCCGATTAAGGTCCAATTTACGTCCGATTAAGATCCAATATATGTCCCCTCGGACATTAGATGGACGTCCAATGGACGTTCGGTAGCGCGACATTTGGACCAAAATAGGACGTATAAAGGACGTTCCTCGGACGAAAACGGACGTCCAATGGACGTCCCTAAAGTCCGTGAAGGACGTCCATTGGACGTCCTTGTGCTATTAGGGTAGGTACCTACCTATAATTCTGGTGATTTTTTAAATCCTCTATTGTTAAGAGAATTTACACCTTTAGCCAAAGTTTTACGATTTTCTAACGGAAATTAACAAGTTATTTTAAATACGCACCAATTATCGATGTTGAAAGGAGTTTTTCAAGTTATAAAAATATTTTGTCTGATCAAAGAATATGTTTCCTCGTAAAGAATTTGGAAAAACACATTGTAGTGAATTATAATCGAAGATATATTTATAGTGATATTGTTGTTTTATTTTAAATAGGTAACTATTGGTAGCAGTTTTTGTAAAAACTGTGAATAAATTGCATATATAAAAAATGATTTCATTTGAAAAATAATAAATAAGATTACTAAATAAGACAGAAAATTTGTGGTTTCCCGAAATGCGCATTTTTTGAATTTTTGTGCATATCTTGCGCATATTTCGTAATTTTATACCGCATATATATGCGAATATTTCATCAAAATTGATCGCATATAAATCCGCTCCCTAGTCATTGTATTCTGTTGGCTGATTCCAATGATTTGAGCCGCCGTACGACACGTTGGGACCAATGGGAGTGAAGATACGTAACTAATATCTATCAAGAGGTTTACTCAAACTTCTTTTCTGTACTTATACCTACCACTCGGTATAAGTACAAAAAAGAAGTTTGTGTAAACCTTTGCTCAACTGTGTAAATACTAAAGAAAAATCTAAAATATTAAAAAAAAATAGTGGAATCCGTTAATCTGTTCTCGAAAAAATTAGCTATGAAAATGAGCATAATTTTCTATATCCCTAACTTTTGACGAGCAGTTTAGCTTAAATGGGGAAAAGCGGTAAGCTTAGACCAAACACCAGTAGGAGGCATTCAATTAATTGAGGAAAAAAATTAAGTAAATAACAATATTCATTTCAGTTATAGAAAAGGCATTGCCCCGCTAGAATGGTTGAAATCACAAGTAACAATTAATAGTCCTACAAAAAAGACAGGCGCTTGAAAGTGATAAGACCATTGAACAATAAGCCTGCGAACTGCCTTTTAAACACATTCTTAAAAATAATCCATAACACAATTAAAAAAAGGTTTGTTAAGAAATTCTTTTATAGACTTCAGAAATTCAACAACTTCTCCTGATTATGTTTAAAAAACGTACGGAATGCACTAAATGAAAAAAAGAAGAAAAAGGTTTATCATACCGTTATACTCTAATATATTCTTACGTTGAATATTTGATGCTTCCCTGTAGAGTATAAAACGGACAGTTGTGTTTTTCCCGTGAGCTGCCTTGTTTAGTCTTCTTTGTCGTTCTATTCGTTAAATCCTATCCTCTCAAGTCACAGCGTCAGAAAGCAGTGGGTATATGCGGTGAACGGGAGGCCTATGTCGAGCAGTGAACGTTGGGGCCCTTTCGCGTTTATCATATGTAGAGAAGTCGCTTGTCAAAACCTGGACGTATGTAATCGTATTCTATTTGTTAAATACTCTCACCTAATATGTCATACCATGTGTGTTAATCCATTTTATTTCTACAATTTTAAAGTGTTATAACATGCCGTCATTTTCATTTATCTACACCATCTTATTCTGCCAGTTAAATCCCATCATTTCAGACGCTGTACGTCACGATTGAACCAATAGAACCGTAGATACAAGACTAAGGCCCTTTTGACATGATGCTGTAATTGATTTTCATACGTCATTGTATTATATTAGTCAAATCCAGTTATTTTAGGTGCTGTACGCCACGATTGGACCAATAGGAGCGAAGATACGTAAATAAGGCCCTTTTGACATATTGCTGTATTTGATTTTTCTGTGTCATTGTATTCTGTTCATTAAACCCTACCATTTGAGCTGCTGTACGTCACAATTGGACCAATAGGACTAGATATACATAACTAGGGCCCTTTTGACTTGTTGCTGTATTTGATTTTTCTGTGTCATTGTATTTTATTTGTCAAGTCCTATTATTTGAGATGCCGTACGTCACGATTGGTCTTATAGGACCGAAGATACGCGACTAAGGCCCTTTTGACATGAGGTTGTATTTGATTTTTCTCCCATTGTATTCTGTTTGTCAAATCCTATCATTTGAGGTGCTATACATCACGATTGGACCAACAGGACCGAAGATACATAACTAAGGCCCTTTTGACATATTGCTTGTTTGATTTTTCTGTGTCATTGTCTTCTATGATGTCTAAGGCATATCTCTGATATGCCCTATTTTTAAATTGGACTTCGTAAGTCCTAGGTTTTCACCCACAAGCTTTTATTTGACACCTCATTTGTCATTCTACCCGGTATAATGGCGGAGGAGTTATATTGGCGGTCGTACGGACCGACAGAAAGAGTACCCAGCTCAAATATCTCACCTTTAGTACCATCCTTGGATTATAAGCTTTCATTTGACACCTCATTTATTATTATAGCTGGTATAATGATAGAGGAGTTACATTCGCGGTCGGACGGACCCACCGACAGACCGCCTAGGTCAAATATCTCACCTTTAGTACCATCCTTGTATTACCAGCTTACATTTGACACCTTATTTGTCATTCTACCTGGTATAATGACGGAGAAGTTATATTCGCGGTCGTACGGACCGACAGAAAGATTGTCTAGGCCAAATATCTCACTTTTAGTACCATCCTTGGATTATAAGCTTTCATTTGACACCTTATTTATCATTCTACTTGGTATAAAGACGCAGAAGTTATAGTCGCGGTCGTACGGACCGGCGGAAAGACAGCTTAGGTCAAATCGCTCACCTGTAGTACCATCATTGGATTATCAGCTTTCATTTGACACCTCATTTGTCATTCTACTTGGTATAAAGACGCAGAAGTTATAGTCGCGGTCGTACGGACCGGCGGAAAGACAGCCTAGGTCAAATCGCTCACCTGTAGTACTATCATTGGATTATCAGCTTTCATTTGACACCTCATTTGTCATTCTACCTGGTATAACGACGGAGGGGTTATATGCGCGGTCGTACGGACCGACGGAAAGACAGCCTGGGTCAAATATCTCACCTTTAGTACCATCCTTGGAATATAAGCTTTCATTTGACACCTCATTTGTCATTCTACCTGGTATAATGACGGAGAAGTTATATTCGCGGTCGTACGGACCGACAGAAAGATTGACTAGGCCAAATATCTCACCTTTAGTACCATCCTTGGATTATAAGCTTTCATTTGACACCTCATTTATCATTCTACCTGGTATAATGATTGAGGAGTTATACTCGCGGTCGGACGGACCGACGGACAGACCATGTAGGTCAAATATCTCACCTTTAGTACCATCCTTGGAATATCAGCCTTCATTTGACACCTCATTTCTCATTCTACATGGTATATTGACGGAGGAGTTATATTCCCGGTCGTACGGACCGTCGGAAAGACAGCCTAGGTCAAATATCTCACCTTTATTACCATCCTTGGAATATAAGCTTTCATTTGACACCTCATTTGTCATTCTACCTGGTATAATGATGGAGGAGTTATATTGGCGGTCGGAGGGACCGGCGCACAGATCGCCTAAGTTAAATATCTCACCTTTAGTACCATCCTTGTATTATAAGCTTTCTTTTGACACCTCATTTGTCATTCTACCTGGTATAATGACGGAGGAGTTATATTCGCGGTCGGAGGGACCGACGGAAAGACAGCCTAGGTCAAATATCTCACCTTTAGTACCATCCTAGGATTATCAGCTTTCATTTGACACCTCATTTGTCATTCTACCTGGTATAATGACGGATAAGTTATATTCGCGGTCGGAGGGACCGAGTCACAGACCGCCTAAGTCAAATATCTCACCTTTAGTACCATCCTTGTATTATAAGCTTTCTTTTGACACCTCATTTGTCATTCTACCTGGTATAATGACGGAGGAGTTATATTTGCGGTCGGAGGGACCGACGGAAAGACAGCCTAGGTCAAATATCTCACCGTTAGTACCATCCTTGGATTATATGCTTTCATTTGACACCTCATTTGTCATTCTACCTGGTATAATGATGGAGGAGTTATATTCGCGGTCGTAAAGACCGACGGACAGACCGCCAAGGTCAAATATCTCACCTTTAGTACCATCCTTGGATTATCAGCTTTCATTTGATACCTCATTTGTCATTCTAGCTGGTATATTGACGGAGGAGTTGTGGTTACAGACAGACGGACAGACGGACGTGGATAATACAAAGTTTTCACATTTTTTCAAAATTGGGTGAAAACAATAAAACATGATGCCAGACTGATTTCTTTATGAAAATAATATATACATTCTCAAATTGTCTATTTTTCGTTGTGAATAATATTGTATTCAACAGTGATGCCAAATTTCTGATGCCAAAATGATTGATAATGAAAGTGGGATATACGTTTTCATGTATATAACGGCAGCGACAAAACGGTAAAACACTGAACTAAATGTATATAATATTTTCACTGTACGATCATTTTGGACTCAAACATTTTATGGAATAAACTTATATAACTTAGTAAGAGGTAAACAAGGAAAGCTGATATATTAAAGTAACATCAAGGAATCAAATCTCTAACTACCGAGCTGATTAGACTTCTGGTAGCAAGTACAGGAATAAAGTTATTAAGGTAGTGTAAAGTGGCATCGATATACAGATGCCACTTTGCAAGACGATGCCAAATCGATGGTAAATGCATAATGTATCGATGCCAAATTGATAGTAGGACGTATATATATATATATATATATATATATATATATATATATATATATATATATACATATATATTTTATATCACTTAAAACTTTTTTGACTTTTTAAAAAATATTTTATTTTGAAAATACAAGAATTAAAGTTACATGAATGAAATCTAAATTATTACGAACAAATATTAAACACCGGCAAATGGTTTTATATGATTTACAAAATGCTGAGGTTGTGAGAAAGCCTGGACGTAGTAGTTCTCGCTGACATTGGCATTGAAACTGGATGCGTCGATTCAGATGGCTGACACCTGATATCTGCTGATGGGAAATAGGTAGGTACTTCATTATTAAGGCTAGTTGGTACAAACGGATATAACAGCTCCCCTTGTTAGAAGGAAGTTGACGCGTGGCAGCAACTTTCAGACTGTTTGTTTGTTGGTATTCAGTTGGATCCTCTCCTCTTCGTATATGGAGTCACTTAGGTGGATACTGGGTCTTCGTCTTGGAATTCGTATTGGATTTTCTTCCAATTCCTGGCGAAAGCTGTCTCTGGGTGTCTTGGTGGAGAAGGTGGATGGTCATTGTCATTGGTATTGGCAATTCCTATCTTGAATCTTCTCTTGGATTTGCATTTACATAAGATGTAAAGAACGACGAGAGTCACAATGACTGTTATCGTTAGGATTGTGAACCAGCTCATATGTTTATTGACGAATGGTTCATGATTAATTTGTCGAGTTCTTCAGAATATTGATTGAGTTTGTGATGGGCTATTTCGAGGTCTTCAGTGTTGATCTTGCTAAGCTTTAGTGGTTTTAAGTCGGGAAGATGAATCTTATCTGGGAAGTGATTGCAACAATTGAATGGTATTTGAACTGGATGACTTTTGTACGTAACATTGTCGTAAGCGTCGATCAATTTTTGTGAGTGTACTCTTGTACTTCCAATAAAGGCATCGCACGTGGGTTGTAGTTTGAGCACGTGGTTGGTATTGATGATTTCTGACTTGACTTCTCTGGATTCGCATTTGATAGTAATAGGCAGTGGGTCAGAAACTGTTATGAGCCAAAGGTTCATGCTGATCTTCTGAACGTTGTAGTCTTTAGCAAATACTACGGAAGTCTGGCATGTTCTGGGAAGGCGTTCTTGTCGCTTCAGGAGTTGGGCTTCGCATACGGCGTCGCTGTCAATTGGGTATGGAAGTATATTGTAACAGATTTTGGTTCTGGCTCGAAGAGTTTTGCATGACTCAAGACTATTTATTGTAAGGTATAACAATGAATCATCGTTTCGCGCAATATATTTATGTGTTGTTGTGAAAATTGAATGTAAACCTGTTCGATTATCCATTATTGGTATTGGATATAGACGATATAAAGTATATTGTTCTGCATCAGTTAAAGGAATATTTAAGACAAACACAATTCTTGTGTCTAATTGATAGGCCTGTAATTCGATAATATCGAGATATTGAGGGAGATTTGAAGTATAGATTGATAGGGGAAGATTATTTTTCTGTAATGATTGTGATATATGCCTAAGCGATTCAATTAAATCAAACGGGGTAATGATTGAACTATGTAATATTTTTAATCTAGCAAAAGTTATAGCATTTACTATATCATTTAACGAATCTTCGATAAATGAATAGCTTTCCATTAGCAATTCACAAAAGTTCAGCATATCGATTTGAGATTGATAGAATTTTAATTGGTCAGAGATATCCATTATTGATTCTCGAATTTCTTTAATATCATTGTTGAATGTTTCCTCATCTATTTGTAATTTTTGGATGGTCGCGTTGAAACTCTTAATCACGGAGGTGGTAACCGATATTTGATTTTTTAATAGGTTTTCGATTTGATACTCATCGCGGGTTATCTTATTTATACATTCATTGAAATATTCACCGTCGGAAGAATCTAAGTTTCCGGTTATTGATTTCCATATCGAACCTATACCGTTAATAAGCCCACGTTTTTCTCGGAAAGCGTATTGTTTCGTATCAGCCATTATTTCTGTATATTTAAGGTTGACGGAACTAGATAAGGATCCCCCAAACCGACGCGAAACTTTTGCGACGCGAATTTTTCGTTGCGGAACATTCGCAGGCGAAACGGTAGCGGACAAGGCTTTCCCACATTGGCGCGGAACCTGACGCGACTGTTCGCCATACAAATATGAACAAATTATATTTTTAAATCGGCCAACAGGTTTAGGAAATACAAGACATCAAAAATGACCAAATTTTTAAGTGGGCGTAATCTCTATGCAAGCAAATTAATAATAATATTATAATATATGTAT
Organism: Diabrotica virgifera virgifera; assembly: GCF_917563875.1. Lineage (NCBI taxonomy): Eukaryota > Metazoa > Arthropoda > Insecta > Coleoptera > Chrysomelidae > Diabrotica > Diabrotica virgifera. The sequence continues at coordinate 80,615,367 of NC_065451.1, read as the reverse complement.
AATGAAAACTTATCATTTTCTCCTAATTCTGACCCTATACTATTCCAGACTTTACCTTTTTTTCTTATATTTTTATAATCTTCGTCCGTTAAATCATATATTATAGGATATTGTTTAACAATTTCAATGAGTTTTTCTGTAGCAACCATTTTAAAACACGCGAAACTACAACGGTAGCGGAAAAAACCGTGCATGCAGCGTTTCATGAAAGGAACGCTGTTCTGCCGCGACCGTTGCGGATTCCGCGCAAAGTGGTCTGAACACGTTCATAATCCGCCGTGTCTATCGATTCGCCGCGATTCCGCGTAGGTTGCGGCTGCGAAAGTTTCGCGTTGGTTTGGGGGATCCTATATTTGTTTGAGGAGACTTATGTGAGTTTGGACTTCAGATTTGAATGCCAGCATTCGAGGTACATTTTCTTCAATAGTATCTAATAAATTGTCTAAGATTCTGTCATTTTTGTCGATAACATCTCTGATTGGTTGCATGTCTTTGTATACCAGGAGAGTCCATTTGTCGTTTGAAATTTTGAGATTGGTTTCTTCATGAAAGAAGACTCCAACGGTGTTGTTAATTGGGGTTAACGTATACTGGGGGTAGATGACTGGAATCAGTCCGAGGAATCTGAAAGAAAATTACTCATGATAGGGTTTCAATCTATCAAAATTCACTTTCATTGTTCTATTTGTTCATGTATTCAACAAAATAGCAGAATTTACGTGAATTTCTTGTATTTCGAAAGGGCCATTAAATTTATTTTGGGATTTGTCTTTAATCTGTGATTCTTTGACGTAAACTTTATCACCTATTTTATATTCTGGAGGGTTTGATGACACGTGCTGATCGAATCTCTCTTTAGCTTTTTCTTTTTGTCTTTCGGTCTTGGCTCATGCCACTTTATAAAAATATTGCATACGATTACTTAAGTCCCTAACGTATTTTGATATAAGGGCTTTTTCATTGTAAAGTATTTCGGGTGGTCTAAAAGAAGTATGTCCAAAAATCAATTCGTAAGGTGTAAATCCATGGGTTTTATTTTTAGTGTTATTATAACAAATAACTGCATAAGGCAGAACATTGAACGGATGTTCATCGGGATTTTCAGCCTGATTGGCTCTAATCATTTCACTTAGGGTTGCGTGAAATCTTTCGATAGAACCTAAATCATCTTGGACGAGATTACTAACTCAGTGAGCTTTATTAGTGGACTGTTTAGCATAGGGTGAATTTAAAATAGAATAAAAAAAAATAACAGTAAAAAAACTAGACCTTAAAGTAAATTGTAATAAAAATATTTCCTACCTTGTCATTTCTCGTTGCACAAGCTGGAGCAGGCCTGCTATTTTTCGTACTGCTATTGCTGAGTAGTATAAAGTATAAATCACTCACGAGGACTATATTGAGTTTCTATACACTTTTCGGAAATTGTAAGTGACTGTTAACCAAGAGAGTTGGTTGGCGAATTGTCTTTTTAAAATGAGGCGAGTAGGCAGGTAATTACATACAAAAAACTTTAAGGTTTTTACTTGAAAATAATGATAAAAATTAATACATACTCACTGAATTAGGTATTGGCCTACTCGTATATACGGGGTGTCCCATAATATTGAAAAGAAAATGAATTAAAATATTCTTTACAAAAACAAGAAAATTAAAAATTGTTATTCCTACTTATGTGGACGAACCACAACCGCCCACCACAATACGCAGTATTGTTACGGCTCAAAAGGCAAAGGACATAATTTTACTATAGAGCGTTTATATATACCACTATTAGTTTTCACTGTGGCCACTCTAACTATACCATCAAATCCAGGATGAACCTCAATTATACGGCCCAAAGGCCATTGTAGCGGGGGAATATTATTTTGGCGGATTACCACTAAGGTACCTAGTTGGACGTTTGGAGACGGAGAATTCCATTTAGCCCTTTGATGAAGAGTTTGGAGGTACTCCTTAGACCACCGTTCCCAAATCTGTTGGTGCAACTTATTTAATAATTGCCAACGATTCAACCGATTGTGCGGAACATCGAGCAACGTTTCTTCGGCCGGAGCACTCAAAGGCTCCATGGTCAAAAAATGTCCTGGAGTTAACGCACTAAGATCTTTTGGGTCTGAACTTAACGGGCATATTGGCCTCGAATTCATGATGGCCTCAATTTGAGAAAAAATAGTATATAACTCTTCAAAAGTTAGTACTTGTTCTCCAATTGTGCGAATTAAATGACCCTTTACCGTCTTAATATTAGATTCCCATAAACCTCCAAAGTGTGGAGAAGAAGGGGGAATGAGATGCCATTGAATAGATTCATGAGAAGCAGCTTGTGATGCCAATCTGTTAAGTTCTGCTCTGGCTCCAACAAAGTTAGTGCCATTGTCACTATAAACATGTTGACATCGGCCTCTACGACTGACAAATCGCTTAAACGCAGCTAAAAACGCGTCAGTGGATAAATCAGATACGAGCTCTAAATGAAGAGCTTTTGTTGAGAAACAAATAAAAAGCGACAAATACGCTTTAAGAGTTTGAGACTTTCGAAGTTTGGAAGCTCTTATAGGAAAAGGGCCCGCAAAATCAACTCCAACATTACTGAAAGGTTTTAGTTGAGATATTCGAGCTAGCGGTAGATTTCCCATTAACGGAACTGGAGACAAAGGATTCACCTTAAAACATTTAACACATTTAGACAGTACTCTACGAATGGCTCGTTTGGAAGATATAATCCAAAAACGCTGAGAAATTAGGTATTGAACAGTTTGAAGCCCGGCGTGTAGATATTGCAGATGAGTAGATTCAATAATCATATCAGTTAATTTACAACTGTTAGGAAGTAATGCCGGAAATTTGCGATCATACGAAATGGGCGCATTAGCTAGGCGACTACCTACACGTAGAATTCCCTTTGCATCGATAAAAGGTGAAAGCTTTCTTAAATTTTTTGGAAGCAGCTGTTTATCTTGGATAAAATTTATTAAAGTATTAAAAAAGATCTGCTGTGTTCGTTTAGCAAAAACCAGTAAGGAGTTATGTTGCTCCAATAAACTTAAACAACCTATTTCCAGATTACCATATCGGTTTTTGGTTACATAATGGAAAAAACGAATAATGTAACACAAACATCGAACACACCTATTTAAAGACGAATGACGATCCAATAAAATATCTAAAAAATTATTGGGAATTTCAGCAATCAATGCGACAGTCCGCACTTCCAAATTTACATTAGTAGACTCCTTTGAATTAAGTTCAAAGAACGTTAGCGGATCAGATTGTAAGAAGGTTGGCCCCGCCCACCATTTGGAACAGTTAATTAACTCAGAGGGTAAGCAACCCCTTGAACCAATGTCAGCAGGATTTTCTTCAGAAGGAACATAGTGCCAACATGAAGAAGTTACTCGTTCCTGCACATAAGCTACTCTATTGCTCACAAAAGTTTTCCACTGATGAGGGGAAGATTGTAACCAACGTAATGTAACAGCAGAATCAGAATAACAGTATATTTCCTTGATTTCTACTTTATCTTTAATAACAGAAGAAACAAAGGAGACTAGTCGAGCCACTAAAACCGCAGCAGACAATTCTAATCTGGGAATAGTAAGTCCCTTATTAATGGGTGCGACCTTAGATTTAGCTATAACAAAAGAAACAAAAGGTTGGCCTGAAGGTGATAAGCATCGAAAGTACAAGACAGCGCAGTAACCTTTCTCGCTAGCGTCACCAAAACAGTGAACTTCTAAGCGTAAAATATCGTCAATTAATAAACGACGAGGTAAATTTAATTTACTCAAATATGCTACATCATCAATGTATTTTTTCCACAAACGGATAATTTCTTTTGATGGAGCATCATCCCAACCAATCTTTTGAGTCCATATTCTTTGAATAAGGTGTTTAATTAGAAATGTTATTGGAGATAAAAATCCAAGAGGATCAAATATTTTTGCTAAATTGGACAAAAGATGACGTTTTGTACAAGAAGAGTCTAAAACTTGAACTTTAAAAGCAAATGTATCCGAAGAAGCGTCCCATTCCAACCCTAATACTTTAAGTGTTTTGGACGAAATATCATCATTAAATGTAAGAGGTTTTATTGCTAAATCTGATACAGCTAATCCTTTCAATAAATCGGGTACATTACTGGACCATTTTTTCAACTCAAAACCTCCTTTGGCAAGTAAGGCAATAAGTTCGTCTCTTAGTGCTAAGGCATTTTCGAAACTAGGACAGGAAGAAACGATATCATCAACGTAGGTTCCAGTTTTAAGTGCCTCGGCTGCTAGAGGAAACGAATCCCCGTCATCATTAGCCAACTGATGTAGACATCTAATAGCAAGATAAGGAGAACAAGAGAGACCATAAACAACTCTGTTGATACGAAGATCTCGAACAGGTTCAGAATTATTAGAACGCCAAAGTACTCTTTGATAATCTGTTTGAGTAGGATTAATTAAAATTTGCCTATACATTTTAGAAATATCGGCCGTAATTACATAACCATGCAATCGAAAATTAATCAAAATTGTACAGATGTCAGTCTGAAGCTTAGGACCAGTGAATAATTTGTCATTGAGTGAGGGTTGATTTGGAAGATGCCCGGAACCATTAAAAACGACCCTTAATTTACTTGTTAGACTTTCAGGTCTTAAAACACAATGATGCGATAAATAGTAAACATAAGGTGAATCGAAGTTATTCAATGGGACAGGTTCCATGTGACCGAGCTCAACAAATTCCTTCATAAAGGTGCGGTATTGGTCATAAAGTTCAGGAGATTTTTGAAGCCTTCTTTCTAATGAATAAAACCTACTAAGAGCAAGTGATCTAATATTAGGAAAGACAGGATTTTCTTCCTTAAAAGGTAGATCTACTACAAAGCGTCCTGAATGTTCACGCGTATAAGTATTCATAAACATATTTTCCACTTTAGCGTCATCAGGAGCTAAGCAAAAAACTTCAGGGACTGCTTCTAATTCCCAGAATTTCTTTATTTGCTGATCCAAAGAAACCGTATCTTCAACTTGGCAAAATAAAGACGTAAGAGTAGGTGCCTTTGAAATATTTACTTTTCCCATAAGCACATAGCCAAATATAGTATTAATTGCATCAGGTTCATCTTGATTGCCGTAAATACGTCCATCCAAAAGAATGGTAGAGAATACATCAGCTCCTAAAAGAATATCTATGGATCCTCTACGAAAGAAGTTATCATCTGCTAACTTTAAATTAGCAATATGGGGCCAAGTATTAACTTCTAAATTACATAAAGGCTGATCCTCACATATTTTTGTCAAGACTAACGCATCGGTTGTCAAAATAGGAGAAGATTTACGTACTGGTTTAAAAGAAATGGTAACCCCACCTAAATTAGTGTTCGACTGCATAGAACCTAATCCTTGGATGTTAGCTGAAGTTTTCATGGGACGTAAACCTAAACGCCTAAGGGTCTTTTGACAGATGAAGGACGTCATGCTTCCCGAATCTAACAGACACCTAACAGGTTGGTAGTTACCGTGACAATCAAGCACCTCAATACATGCAGTGGAAAGCAAAGTACTTTTATCAGCGGAAGAAAAACACACAGAAACGGATGATCCAGTCGTTGAATTTAAAGTGGATGCCGCCGAATCTTGAACATTCTCTTCTTTCTTAGAAGAGGAGAAGCAAAGGAGTGTATGATGTTTTTTATGGCACGAGTGACAAGTCCATGTAGATTTGCATAGGCTAGAACGATGTGATCCAAGACAGTTAATACACATCTTGTTCTTTTTTATTAATTGAAATCGATCTACAGGAGATTTTGCCAAAAAAACGGAGCATTTATAAATGGCATGGGTATCATTAGTTTTACAGATAGAACATTTTGGTTCAGGTTCTGTTTGAGCAAGCAATGATGTAGATTTGGAAGAATTAGGTTTTTTAGAAAAGTTAGATTTTGGTTTAGTGTGAAAATCAATATTATCTAAAGCGAGACAACTTTGATTTAAAAAATCAATCAGTTTTTTATAGCTTGGGATGGTTGAATTATTATGAAAAAGCTCAAAACGTGTTACTAAAGAAACAGTTAATCGTTTTAAAATCATTTGAACAAGTATAAAATCCCAATGTACTGTGGGTAGTCCTAGCTTATTTAGAGATGCCACATTTTTCGAAAATGTATCTAACAACTTGCGTAGTTCTTTTGGATCTTCTGAAGTCAGTTGTGGTGAACTTTCAAGGTTATTCCATAAATTGGCAGCGATTACCCTAACATTATTAAACCTTTCACAAAGCAGATCATAGGCAATTGGATAATTGTTTGCTGTGATGTCAATATGATCCACAGCATCGCGCGCTGCACCCTTTAAACACGATAGTAACAAATTAAATTTGTCAATTGGCTGTAAGTAAGTAAGAGTATGAACGCGAGCATCAAACTGATCTATAAAACTTCTAAATTCAGTTATTTTTCCACTGAAAGATGGCAATTCCGGTTTCGGTAAATTAAAATAATTTATAGGTAAAGGATTTTGAGACTGTGAAGTTGATGTAGTTTGCTGACTTGATGTTGAAGATTTTCTAAAGGCTTGCACGTATGTTAATTTAATTTTATAATATAATTTGTCAAAATTACTACGGCAATCATCTTCGACTTTAAATAGCGCGTCCTCATTATCTTGCTCAGAAACTAACATAATTATTTTATTATGAAGATCATAAAAATTGTCACGAATTTTTTCCAATCCTTCATACATAACTTCCAAAACCGGGTAAAAATTCTTATCGTCAGCAGCTACCTTTAAAGCAACAGCATGAATTTCAGTCATTTGTTGCACTTCAACTTGTCTTAAAGATTGATATTTTTTAATTTTATCTGCCATTTTGTAAATTTAAATGTAGAATTAATAAATTTAGAAAAATATGAAATTAGCGTTAGGAAATAAAATAGGTTCACCACACGAAAATTAATAAAATACAACCGAACTTTGTGCTAATAAAATAGAAAACTATGTCCTCTGCTATTTGAATATTTATAGACAAAAAATAATTATAAAACATAAACCCTTTAAATAAAAATTACTGTGTAAAATAAACACACAGTTTCATCTATAATAGAGTCAACCTGTATAATAATTATTATAACAAAATTTGTCTATTGGCCGACGTTGACAATTTAATAATAATTACTTTTACATTAATGTGTTCCTTTTTTACTTAAAAAACAACATTAACTGAGGTATAGGTACCACTAACGATCGGCACAAACAAAAAACCAATTTACTAATTGATACGTGATTTTAATTTGGTAAAGAATATTTTATCGCCTTATGTTAAAGAATAACAAAAAAATAAAGTCAAAGGGAATGCGGTTAAATAACCTGAATTTAATTCTGATCTTTGTAAATTAGCAAAGTATGACAATAAAATCAAACAATTCAGGTTTAAAAGAAACTTTCCCCGACTATATTACCCTCTTAGAAAAATGAAAAATGCAAGAAAAAAATATAGAAAATGGATCTATCAGGCTCGTAACGGATCAATAAATCATCTTGGACGAGATTACTAACTCAGTGAGCTTTATTAGTGGACTGTTTAGCATAGGGTGAATTTAAAATAGAATAAAAAAAAATAACAGTAAAAAAACTAGACCTTAAAGTAAATTGTAATAAAAATATTTCCTACCTTGTCATTTCTCGTTGCACAAGCTGGAGCAGGCCTGCTATTTTTCGTACTGCTATTGCTGAGTAGTATAAAGTATAAATCACTCACGAGGACTATATTGAGTTTCTATACACTTTTCGGAAATTGTAAGTGACTGTTAACCAAGAGAGTTGGTTGGCGAATTGTCTTTTTAAAATGAGGCGAGTAGGCAGGTAATTACATACAAAAAACTTTAAGGTTTTTACTTGAAAATAATGATAAAAATTAATACATACTCACTGAATTAGGTATTGGCCTACTCGTATATACGGGGTGTCCCATAATATTGAAAAGAAAATGAATTAAAATATTCTTTACAAAAACAAGAAAATTAAAAATTGTTATTCCTACTTATGTGGACGAACCAGAACCGTTAGATTGTGGGTGGCCTACATTTGAGAAAGTTAATTTTATGTCGTATAATTCACAAAGATCTTTCATTAAATTATTGTCGAATTCACGTCCATAGTCACAGTGTATGCGTAATGGAGTGCCATAGTGTTGGAAAAAGACAATAAGATTATTGACAATTGATTTGGCTGTTTTGTCTTCAAGAGGATACTCTTGGTTAAATTTAGTGAGCTCGTCTCTGATAGTTAGAGCGTAATTTCTAGTAGGGTATTCGAAAAGATCTATGTTAACTCTTTCGAATGGTGTTTTAGGTGTTTCGGTAATGACTAACGGGTTGCTTAAGTTCTTCCTACATATCTTCACCTTTTGACAGATTTCACAATTTTTTATAAAATTTTCTACATCCTTTGTGATGCCTTGCCAATTATACTTTTCTTTTATTCTTCGTATGGTCTCATTTATTCCCCGATGGAGATTGCTTTTACCACGGTGATAGTGATCCAATATTGGGGGTATTTCGTCTTGTTCTGGGGTTTTAATGACATCTTGACATATTCTGATTTTTATTTCTTTATCGGCAAAGATAAACGAAAATATTTCTAAAATTGGTAATTCGAGCTGATTTTCGACGTAATAGATTTGCGATAGGTCAAATTTATCTTGGTCTGCATAAACGATATAGAATAAGTGTTGTACTACTGTTTCGGGATCAAAAGGAAGGGGAATGATAAAATATTTCCGATTTTTGACAGTTTTACTAGTAAGTATGTTAAGCTTTGATAGGTTAAAATCTATTTCATTTTCATCAAAAATGTCGTCTAAAATTTTGTGATGCATTTCTTCCATTTTATTTTGCCTAAGGAAGGTAATGATGTTTTTATGCGATTTATCTAGTAGTTTATCATTAGATATTTCGATTTTAGAATAATCAATGAGTGATTTAGTTTTATACAGGTCGACAAATCTATTGAAATGTTCGGTGATCTCTTCTTCATTGACTTCGTTTGGTTCTTCGTCAGATTCCGTATCATTCGAAGCTAATATTGATATTTTCTTATGGAAATTCGCGCATTCCTTGAAGTGATTGATTTTTATTCGAGAAAGGGCGTCCGCATTTTTGTTGGTTTTTCCCGGTTTATGAATGATTTTATAATTGTACTCCTCAAGCTTGAGGCGCCATCTAGCTAGTCTGCTGCCAGGGTCTTTTATAGAAAATAACCAGGTGAGTGGACGGTGATCAGTTACTAGGGTGAATTTTTTTCCGAACAGATAGGGTCGGAAATGTTTTACAGCCCATACGATAGCAAGGAGTTCTCGCTCAATTGTCGAATATCGTGTTTCAGCACCACACAGGGTACGTGAAGCGTATGCTATAGGCAAATCTTTGCCAATGGGGCCTTGGGATAAAATAGCGCCGACGGCGAATGCACTGGCGTCTGTTGTGAGAACAAATGGTTCCTCAAAATTTGGATAAATTAGAATCGGGTCAGAAATTAAAGCGTTTTTCAAATCTTCAAAAGCTTGCCTACAATCTGGGTCAAAATTGAAAGCAACGTCTTTTTGAAGTAGTCTAGTGAGAGGTTTGGAGAGTTTGGCAAAATTAGGGATAAAACGACGATAATAACCGGCTAGGCCTAAGAAAGATTTTATGTCTTTGGGTGTTTTCGGTTCAGGAAATCGTTGGATACAATCAACTTTTGAAGGGTTAGGCTTGACGCCATCTTGGGTAATGAGATGTCCGAGGTACGCTACCTCTTTTCTGAGAAATTCACATTTATCAGGCTGGATTTTAAGATTAGCGTTTCGAAGACGTTTGAAGACTTCAGTAAGACGGGAAATGTGGTCGTGAATGGTAGGAGAGTATACTATGATGTCGTCCATGTAGACAAGACATCGCTCGTTTAAAATACCTAGGAGAATGTTGTCCATGACACGCTGGAATGTGGACGGTGCATTTTTGAGTCCAAAAGGCATACGAGTAAATTCGTAATGTCCGTTTTCTACGGAGAAAGCTGTTTTAGGAATGTCTTTAGGATCGATTTCGATCTGATGGAAACCGGAGGCAAGATCTAGAGTTGTGAAATATTGACATTTTCCAAGTTGGTCTAAGAGATCGGTGATATTAGGGAGAGGGTATTTATCGTCAATGGTACATTCATTGAGTTTGCGATAGTCTATTACTACTCGCCATTTTTGTTCTCCAGAGGCGTCCATCTTTTTTGGGACGACCCACACAGGACTTGACCAGGGTGACGTGCTTTGTCGGATGATTCCTTCGTTGACCATCTTATTCACTTGAGATTTTACTTCCTCTTTATGGACCTGAGGATATCTGTATGATTTCGTAAAAATGGGTTTGGCATTATTGGTTTCAATTTGATGTTTGATCTCACTGGTAAAGGTGAGGTTGTCTCCCTCTAAGTAAAATATGTCTTCGTATGTTAAGCAGAGATTTGTAATTAGTTCTTGTTCTTCCTCGTTAAGATGTTCTATTCGAAGTTGAGATTTGATGTTGTTAGTTCGGTTGATTTTATCAGGGCAATAATTGATAGAGTCATCGTTTGACTGATAATTTAGGACAGGGTGCGTTTACTATGGATGTCAGAAATTCACCTTTTTCATTTACGTGTACTAACGCGTTGGGTATATGGACTTTATCTTTTTCTTTTCTATACAAAATTGCATCTGTATTCGACAGATGACACGTTAATTTAAATATTTGCTCGGTTCTGGGATCTATTTTAATTTGATTTTGTATTTGTTTAGGGGAATCATTGTTATGGGAATCAGTTTCTACTTTGTAGAGAGGTAATGTTTTAAAATTCGTGATTAATGTTTTGTTCTTGATGTCAATTGAACATTCGTAATGTTCAAAAAAATCGAGGCCTAAGATTCCATCAAAATCAATATCTAGATCATAAATGAATACCTTATGGGGGTTTCCTTTTTGAAACGGGACTAAAGTTGATTCAGTGACAAGAAGTTTTTGGTCTGTAATACCTTGTATGGTAATACTTTCGGGAAAACGCGGTTTGAAATTTTTCGCGGTATTTTCTTTAAAGATGGAGATACCAGCACCGGTATCGATAAGTAGTTTAAATTTGTTTGCTGCGTCTGTTATGTAATAGAGATTTTTGGAGTTTACAGCAAGAATTCCTGATCTGGAACATTCAGAGACGGGTTCATGTCGTCCAAATTTAGAGTTTGGATCTGGTTTTCTATTTGAGACAAAGGTTGGCTCATTGAAATGGCATTGTCTGGTGGGTGGTTTTGATTTGGAACTGTGAGAAAATCCTGATAGTCTTGGGTATCAATTAAATCGATGGATTCATCGAATGAATGGTAGAAATCAGGAGGTGGATAATTATTATCGGAAAAATCGTCATACTGATAGCTTTCAATTGGATCTGAGGTATAATCATTAACATAGTCAGGTTTATAGTTAACGAAATGAGCTCTCTGTCTATCGCTCGAAAAATTTGGATTCTTATGAATTACAGAAGGGCGTATTTGTGGGTTATTTTGATTGAACTGAGGTCTTTGTTGGTCGTTAGGTCTAGTGTTTTGATAGTTATTATTCGGGCTGAAGTTTTGCCTCTGAAAGCCATTATTTTGGGCATTATTGAAGTTTTGATAGCTACTGAAATTTCGAGTATCGTTAAAATTCTGGGAATTATTTTGGGAATTTTGTCTAGAGCGACATTCGTTGTTTGAGTGGCCAATGCGTCCACAAAAGGTGCATCTAGGTGGTTGAAAGTTTGGTCTTCTAATGGCTTGATTATTTTGATTGGGTCTTGGAGGATTGGGGCGATTGGTTTTCTGTATCTCGAAATAAGATAATTGTAGCTCTCGTCTGATGCGGACCTGAGCTTGAAGAAGGTCTTTCGGATTACTAGCACGAACAATATGTGCAATTTTTGGATCTAGGCCGGTCAATAAGGTATTGAGCGCAATTGATTCGATTAGTACGATTTGGGCTTGTTTCTCTTCAGGAGTGAGGCAAGATTTCTGGATATTGGCATGCATTTTTGCATTAAGGACTTGGACACGATTGAGGAATGTAAGAGCCGATTCATTTGGAAGTTGTTTGACTCTCTGTAAATCTTGTATGAGAGAAGATAGGTCTCTAGTGTCTCCAAAGTGGGAATTAAGAAGTTGCTTAATTTCTAGATATGATAAGGGATTTCTAGAGCTTATGAGCTGCGCTGCTCTTCCGCGAAGTTTATTTTTTATGTGAATTACTAATAGTTGTTTTTGATCACGCGTAGACATATTGTAGGCATAGTCACAAGCATTTAGAAAAGTTTGTAAAAATATTTGATCGCCTTCAAATTCGGGTACGATCGAAAATATTTCGGATAGTTTATAAGGTTCTACTTCGGGTTCATTCTCGATATGAGATACGGGGACTGCGGGACGAGAAGTATTACTGTTGTCAGTCATGATGATCAAATAAATTTAAATAAAACAGGTAATCAATATATCAAAAATAAAAAATGGTCAAAGAAAACAATTTAAATATGAAATAATCAAAATATCAAATAATAAAAATAAAAATGGTCAAAATAAATAATGAATAAATATGAAATAATCAAAATATTAAAAATAAAAATGGTCAAATAAGTCAAATGGAATAATCAATATATCAAATAATAAAAATAAAAATAGTCAAATAAATCAATTTAAATATCAAATAATAATCAAAAATAATAAAAAATATATCAGAAAATGTTTTTATAACAACTGTCCGATTAGCGAAATGTGCGTGTTTCAGACGTGTATATAAGAACAATAGTGAAAATAAAGGAATGACGATTAACAGAATAAACGTCAAATAGTTAAAAGATAATCAGAAAAATATTTAGTGGTTGTATTTAGTATTAAAAAAAATGTTCTTATAATAACTGCCCGATGAGCGAAAAGTGCGTGTTTCAGGCGTTTTATAATAACAATAAATAATAAAAAAAATTGACGATTTACGGTATAAACGTCAAATAATGAGAATAAATATGTACTTGTTTTTATTGATTTTCAGTATAATCAATATTGGAATATCGAACAGTATTCAATAATAATAATATTAATAATAATATTGTAAAATAATGTAATAATAATATATGAGATGATTCAATATTAGACTTACACTAAATCCAAAAACATCTAGTCGTCTTGTTCTCGACAGCGTCTCTACCAGGGGCTTCACCAGGTGTTCCTAATCCGTAGATATCTGCAAAGTGATGACGGCTCTGCCTTTTGGATGGTTCGTTTCTGAATCAAAGGATTGGAATCCACCGTTGTCAGTTAGGCTTTTCCGTGTTCTAACAACGTTTCCAGATCCTACTGACTGCGCCAATTTTTATATCACTTAAAACTTTTTTGACTTTTTAAAAAATATTTTATTTTGAAAATACAAGAATTAAAGTTACATGAATGAAATCTAAATTATTACGAACAAATATTAAACACCGGCAAATGGTTTTATATGATTTACAAAATGCTGAGGTTGTGAGAAAGCCTGGACGTAGTAGTTCTCGCTGACATTGGCATTGAAACTGGATGCGTCGATTCAGATGGCTGACACCTGATATCTGCTGATGGCAAATAGGTAGGTACTTCATTATTAAGGCTAGTTGGTACAAACGGATATAACATATATATATATATATATATATATATATATATATATATATATATATATATATATATATATATATATATATATATATGTTTCATCTGTTTGATTTCGTACGAGTGGTCGTTAAACCATTAGCCTTGGATCTTTTGATCACTGAGTGTGTTTCAAAGATCTACATATATATATATATATATATATATATATATATATATATATATATATATATATATAAATAGTTCTACCATATCTAGTTATATTGGAGGTCTGGGAAGAACCAGTTGTAATAGTCTCAGGCACCCCTGTATTGTTATTGACTGGGTTGCTTTGAGATTCTAAGGCAATTGGTGACTGATTTATAGTTACTGGTGCTTCCAAGACTTCACTTCAAGAAGCTGTACACTGTGTTTCAAATTTATTTTGATTATTACATATATCCGAGTTTGTTGCATTTGTTTGCGGATGTGTTATAAACACGTCATTTGCGGACACTATTGGAGGCACACAATCACCTTTACACAACCGAATATCATTTGCATGTACGAGTTTCACCTTTTCATTTATTTGCACAAGATATGTAGATGTACTGACAATTCTTACTATTTTACCTTTTTGCCACTGTCTCGTTTGGTAATTCTTTACGTACACTACATCATTCACAGTATACAGCTTTGTGTTCCTTATAGTGTCAGAGTGAAGTTGTATATTATGTTGATTAAAACATGGTTTAAGAAGATCGAACCTTGTTCGGAAACGAATTTTAAATAAGCTCTCTGAAGGGCTTTGTCCTGTAGAAGTTGAAGGAGTATTTCTATGTACAAATAAATGTGTGATGTGACGCATGTCGTCAGTTAAAACACATATTAAAGAGTAATATCGTCTAGTTTCTTTGTTATTAAAGATATCAGAGAAATTAAAAAAATAAAATATTCTCAAAATATGAGACTACAACAAAATGTCGAGGTATACTCACCTTTGTGCCTTTTTCTCCCTACAAGATGTCTAAAACTTTTGTTTCGGTTGAAACACATGTTAAATTACACAACCGTTTATTTTTTTTATTTCTAAAGATACCAGGGACATTCAAAAAACAAAATGTTCACAAAACATAAGACTACAATACGATTTCGATATATACTCCAATTTGTACCTCGTCCTCCCTACAGGGCGTCTCAAACTTAACATAAGAAAAACATTTCTTTTCTTCCACCCGGTATAAGTAGAAAAAAAAAGTTTGAGGAAACCTTTGCATAACTGTGTAAATACTAAAGAAAAGTCTAAAATAATAAAAAGAATTAGCAGAATCCGTTAATCTGTTCACGAAAAAATCTACTATAAAAATTCAGCCGAATTTTCTATATCCCTAACTGTTGACGAGCAGTTTATGATATTAGCATTATCATTTTAGAGTCTTCTACTTTGATAATGCGAATATTTATGAGTTGAGTTTTTGGGACAACTTTATTGAAAGATAGTTCATTCAATTACATTTAGAAGGAATATTATAAGAAAAACCTCAAATATTATGTGAAAATTTGCTACTATATAAAAATGAAAGTAAATCTAAAGACTTATACCTATTACCCCCTTGATGTAGGGTGACTTGGATTGAGGATAATGGTAGAGAAACCTACATGTAGATTCCTATACCAGTTTTTTTGTCTATTAATATTACAAGAAAAACCTCAAGCATAAAAATTTCCAACAATAAAAAAAAACAAAATCAATCATAACATTTTATACATATGACCCCTTTATGTGGGGATACTTGGAACCTGAACATGTTGGATATGAAGGATATTAATAGAGAAACTTAAATTTAGATTTCTATCCCAATAATCTCAAATAGGTTAAAAAAACTTCATGTATTTTAAACTAAACTTGTATTTTAAACTAAATTTTCTTAACATATTAAAAAAAAAACAAGTTGATTAATTTGAGTCTTCTTCGTAATTTTCCTGTATCGGCAGTCTAGCATATGCACCAGTTCTACAACTCGAACTTTGTTGTGCATACTGTTCATGTAGCATATTAATGTCCGCTTTGTGAATTAAATTGTTTATTTGATATTCCACATTTGCTCTGGTTAGTGGGTCAAAGGAACGCAATTTCATTGCAACATGCTCCCCATAAACAGAGCACCCATCTTTTGTGTTTTATTTGCGTTCTGAAATACTCTGCAACATATTAAAAGCATGTGACAATTGTGGATCGGCATTACCACATGTTTTCGCCTTTTTATTTTTTTGTGTGAAATTTTGATTAGGTGTTTAAAGTGACATGGGTGTTGAAAGTACCGTTCGAGGTGTCACTTTCAACAGTTTTCAGCAGTTATTCTTCTGAATATATGACTTCAGTATCATTCGAACCGTCTGTTATTAAATCAATATTATCTTGTCTTCTTATCATCAAATCAATATTATCAGTAGCAGTCGACTCGTGAGGCCCCTAAAAAAAATATCTTTACTCACCTATTATAAATATTAATCAAAAAATGTTTTAGTTTATTATTAAAGTTATTATTTCATTTTAGATTCCAAATTCTCCTGAAGACTGGCTTAAGGTTGAAGAAGAATATGAACAAAAATGGCAATTTTCACATTGTTTAGGAGCACTAGACGGAAAGCATATTATATTGCAGGCGCCAATAAACAGTGGAGGTGAATATTTTAATTAGAAGGGGCAGTTCAGTATTGTGTTGATGGCAGCAGTAGATACAAATTATTCATTTTTGTTTGCCAACGTCGGTTGTCAAGAAAGGATTTCAGATGGAGGTGTATTTAAAAACACGGATTTAAGCATTAACCTAGAAAATCAAACTTTAAACCTTCCACCACCAACCTCTTTGCCAGGACAAATTGAAGAAACACCATATGTTTTTGTACCTGATGATGCATTTCCTCTTCATTTCAATATAATGAAGCCCTACCCTGGGATACACTTAAAAGGCTCACCTAAACGTGCCTATAATTATAGAATATGCAGAGCACGTCGGATTGTAGAAAATGCTTTCGGCATTTTGTCATCAGTATTTCAAGCTTTAAGAAAACCACTCTTATTTGAACCACAAAAAGCTACATCGATAACATTAGCATGTGTTTACCTTCATAATTTGTTAAGGAAAAGCAAACAATCGAAGAAATTATACTGTCCAGATAGCACATTGGATTCTGAAGTAGATTGAACTGGAAATGTTATTGAAGGAATGTGGAGAAAACATGCAGGATATCAAACTTTATTTATCAGTTTAAAGAAAGTTGGCCGTAAATCAACTTTATAATCACAAAATGTCAGAAATAACTTCACCAAATATTTCTCCACAATGGGACGAGTACCATGGCAAAGTGATTATGACTAGAGTACTTACTAAAAACTTATACTTATAATTAATTAAATAAATTGATAATACAGATTCTTACTTTGTTGCTAGTGGTTGTTTGTCTTGTTTGCTGAAGTCCTAACCTCCTAAGAAATTCCAAATATCTGTAGCCAAACCACATTTCTTTCTCCACATCCTCTGCTCCCATTCCAGATTTGGTCATTCTAAGTGCCTTGGCACGAGCTCTTCTATATCGTGCTAAGACAACCCCAATTTTTCTCTCTATCTCATCTGGTACTTTTTGTAAAGTGGCCGCTATCACTCTGATCCAATCTTTTTTACGGTTTTTCTTTTTGTATTCTGCATTTCTGGGGTTCCATAAATTGGAATGTTTACGGTATTCCTCTATTAAGATAATCATTTCATTTTCCGGCCATTCCATTCCGATAAACAGTAATTAACTATGACTTAGTTAACTATATTAATTATTATACTACTTACTATTAATTAACTATACTAATTATTACACTTAACTATATTAACTTATTAATTATACTATAGTAGTAAACAACAAGAAAAAAGCAACAAGCAGCACGTTGAAATATTTTAACCTCAAACTAAAGTAAATACGAACATAATCTCTTTTTCGTTTGAGCGGACTTCAATACGTCCAGACCATTTTGTTTACTAACTGGTTGTTCGCGAACAAACCCTTTGATGTTACCGCTATCCAAGCGAACTTTGAGCGAACATCGAACTGTTTGCGAACCCATTACGAACTGTCGTCCACACAGCTGTTCGCGAACAGCTCGCGAACTTGGTTTGTACGAGGCTTTAGGTGAACTATTGGAAATGAAAATCGGAAAGTGATTATTACCATATAAAATGTTGAAGAGTGTTCCAGTGGAGGAGACGAGCGATTTTGGGATCACAAAAACTCAAGTCTATAGAGGAAAATGTTGCGAATTGTATATGCAAATATGTAGAATTTCCAAGGTTTAAAAGGTTAATATTGGTATGGCTTATTACTTGCTCGATAATCTTTCCTCCGTCAAATGTTCGTTGATATCCCCATAGTGTGTTGTGGGTATTAAAATCGCTAACTAATATGAGCGAAACGGGAAGTTGTTGAATAAGATCGGATTGATCGGAGCTCTGTAGTTAAAGTAAGGAGGAATGTATATACTACAAATGGCTATTTTATTAGGACACCAAGCAGTTATTGCTATTGCCTCTAAATTAGTAGTTAAAGAGAGTTCTTGGTGATATATTTGTACCTCAGAGCTAAACTGTATTAACTCACAAAATTGAAATTTTACAGGAGAGCAGTTTAAAAGAAATATAAAGAGTAAATTTTAAATATAATTTTTATTTCTTTTTCTTCAAATATGTGAAAACACTATTCGATAAAAGTATAACTGATACTATATATTACTGTATTTGTTATTTTTATACCTCTTTAATTTAGTGAAATATCATGCAGTTAATACTGTTTGGCATGAAAACAATTACCATGTTCGGGAGATAAGTTGACACACGTGAATAAATAAGCTGGAGATAATACGATACATGAAACAAAATTTTGTCAAAAGCACTTCTTTTTTTTAATTAAATGAAATAAACAACATCTATAAAACAAAATGAGTAAACAAAACTAACGAAAAACGAAACTCAAAGGATCATGAGTGTTGTACACTTAAAATGTTTTGGAAAAATTTTGTAAATCCTCATTTACTTTATCGGTTTGGGATAATTTTTTATAAAAATTATGAAAATTATAAATGAGTGATTCTATTGTAGTTGTAACCAACAAAAATTTTTAAAGAAGGATTATGAGCTGTGGTAAAATTGGTTTCCTGTAAACAAAGGAAGTCGGGAGAGTGATCAGATATAAGGAATTACAGGTGTTCGATGCGAGGATAAAATCCATCACAGTTCCATTGAATAATTGTGAACTTGTTAGTAAGAAGATTTTTGAGTCCTTGAGTTTTGAGATGCATCAGACGTGTATTCATCATCAGTCGTGTATTCATCATCAGTTGTTTCCTGTAAAAGGTCAAGATTGGGTAATTTTATACAATCATCCATTACGAGTTCGGTTTTGTCTTTGATTTTTTTTATTAGACGAGTTAGTATATTTTTGATTTATTTCTCGTTAATGTTGGGATAGATTTGGTATAATGTAGAAATAAGTGATTTGATGTCTGGTGTGAATTTTAATGCTTCTGCGTATGGATCAGTACTGCCGTGACAGTTTTCAAGAAGAGCAATTATGTTATCGGCTGGGATGATGAATATTTGTGGACTTTTTGTATAAAGTTCATGTATGATTTTTTTTGTAATTTCAGATAGGGTTGAGTCACAGCTTGACCGTTTAAGTTTTTTCTTGGTTTGAGGTTTGGAAACGCCGTCATATGTATTAGTTTGTTCAGTATGAGTAGCTTCTTCAATTAGGCCAGTTCTGTCGCTAGGAGAAGAAAGTTGTGAGTATGTCCGTTTATACCGTGTCTGTGTATCTGTCACATGTTGACTTGGTTATTCTAATGAGGGGTTGTCATTTGAGGATGTACTTGTATAAGCTTGTTTCATAATAGACGTGTTATGATGTCTACCCTTACGTTTTACATATAGTTTTTAAAATCTGCTTGATGACTATATTGATATAGAATAGACATCTGGGTTTTTCTTCTGCTATTTAAAATATTTTATTTTAAGTCAGTTTGCTGTGCTACCATCTTCGTCTACATTTCTGTTCTTTATTATCTCCTTTGGCAGATCATAAGATCAAAAAAATCGTTATATTTTAATTCCATTACTTCATAAGAATCCATTTTGGTAGTTCTTTTAGATCTTGCACTTTTGAATACTTCTTTTCAATCATTTTTAATTTGCCTTGTACCTATAAACTTAAGTACTAAATTCCTGTTAAATTGTTTTTATTTGTTAAAATATAAGTTATTAAAAATTAATGAATTTTCTACAATGTAATTAATTTTATTGTTAATACTTACATCATATAAATTTCTGCAAATTTGCAAGAGTCGCATATTTCTTGATGTCATGAACGTCAGGTAAAGGTCATTTCAAGGTCAAATCAATATAAATCGACACAATCGCTCTGAAAAAGTATACTAGGGGGTTTTTGGGGTCACTAATCACGAATCCGGGGTCCGCTGACCTTTCTCACGTCTAGCTCATGGTCAAATCAAAATAAATCAACACAATCGTTCTGAAAAAGTATATTAGGGGGTTTTGGGGCCGCTGTTACAAAACTGGGGTCCGTTGAGCTCTACCACGTCAGGTAAAGGTCATTTCAAGGTCAAATTAGGACAAGTCCACAAAACCGTTTAGAAAAATTAAAAGTGTATATTGATACACACTTTGCAGTTATGGAATTTTAAGTAAAGTTTATACAGTATGTCCCTGTAAGTTGTATCCATATAGAAAACTTTTTGAAGTTATACTTCTTTACCGGCGATAGAGGGTGATTTTTTATATGTTAAAACCTATCAGCCCGGCGCATGCGCATTATAACTTTGTTCTGATTGGATGTTCAAATGACATGTCAAAAATTATCCGATATGGCAGCTGTGGTTTGGAGGTAAAGGTAAACAAATGTATAATATATTAGTTTTATTGTTGTGAGGACAGAAACAAAAAAGTTTATAATATTGTAGTGACTTTTAAATAGTTTTTAAAAGCAACAGGTACGTAATAATTGTTAATGTATCATGGGTATAAACCTACCTATTTGATCTGCCAAAATACATAGTATGTAATACTTTTATTTATATAATTTGATTACCATCAAAATTTCTATCAATATTCACCTAATATATTGGTTTTTTGCTCTAGGTTTTGTTGTATTTTTTCAATTCTAAATCATTTCAATTCAAAATTAAAATAATTTGATCAATTTTCAAAATATCAAAATATCACAAGTTTAATCCGTTTAGTTAGTCGATCTTCGTAAATAATGACACATAGTGTCCGCGGCTAAGCGGAGAAGGCGAGTGAATTCCAATACCAACCGCTCTTATCAGCGCTGGTTCGAGCCCCAATAGAAACTTTCTTTTTTGTTTTTTTTTAATACATTTTATGATTGTAAGTATATTTATTATATAATTGTACTTTCAGAAAATACGTATTTAGTTAAAAAAAATTTCGACAATTAATTTTCAGACATCATTTGTGGCTTGTTTAATGTGTCTGTGTGTGTTTTATTCTTTTATTATTTTAATTTTTGGCACTGTTCTAATGAAAATGTTTGAGAAGTAGTAAGTATAAATTAGTTTAATATTTAAACAAAATATAAATAAAAAGTATATTAATTTCGTTTAAATCATATAATAGAAGTATAACTTCTTACGTGCGTACAAAGTACACACACATTCTTTTTTTATTATTAATTTTAGGAAAAAAAGTTATTCTTCATAAAAAGCTCAGCCTGGTGTAAAACCTAAGATTTAACCATCAAACATCAAATTTTTTTAATATTATACGAGGTATGTCAACAAGTTTGAATTTCACTCAAGGGTAAAGTAGCTTTATTTTTCAAAATATTGAAAATTGCTATTATAAAAAGTTGTTTGGAATTTCACTCAAGAGTAAAGTAGCTTTATTTTTTACAATATTGAAAATTGCTATTATAAAAAGTTGTTTGGAATTAAAAACTATATTCTAGTATGCAATTACATCTTTCTAATTGAAACATTTTTTTTGAAAAATTATGGATAACTAACATTATTTTCAGTTATTTAAATTCAGATAATTCTTTTATTATTAAATTTACGAAAAAAGTGATTCTTAATAAAAAGTTCTGCATGGTCTAAAACCGAACATACAACCATCTTATGTCAAATTTTATCAATTTTATACGAGGTATGTCAAAAAATATAAATTTCGCTCAAGAGTAAAATACGTTTATTTTTCACAATATTGAAAATTGTTATTATAAAAAGTTATTTAGAATTAAAAACTATGTTTAAGTATGTAATTACATCCTTCTAATTGCAATATTCTGAACTATAAAGGTACTTTACTTTTGATCTAAATTTATCTTTTTTGACATACCTCGTATAAAATTCATAAAAGTTGGTATAAGATGGTTGTATTTTAGGTTTTAGACCATCCAGAACTTTTTATTAAGAATCACTTTTTTCGTAAAATTAAAAATAAAAGAGTTATCAGAATTGAAATAACTGAAAATAATGTTAGTTATCCATAATTTAAAAAAAATTCAATTAGAAAGATGTAATTGCATATTAGAATATAGTTTTTAATTTAAAACAACTTTTTGTAATAGCAATTTTCAATATTGTGAAAAATAAAGCTACTTTACTCTTGAGTGAAATTCAAACTTTTTGACGTACCTCGTATAACATTCATAAAATTTGATATCTGATGGTTGAATCTTGGGTTTTGAATCATGCAGAACTTTAAGAATAACTTTTTTTCGTAAAATTAATAATAAAAAAAGTTTTTCATATGGATACAACTTACAGGGACATACTGTATAAGTCGTAATCTCTTTTATAAAATTACTTGTTGAATATTTAAAACTATTGATTGATTTATAAATGTTTAAGAATCATAAAAGCCATATTCAAGATACGTGAACACTTCATGCTAAAAATTTAATATATTGTATTATACGTAAATATTTTTTTAGAAACAAAATTACTTGGGAAATCACTATGTTCTGATGCGGTGTATCATTAAGTTAATCAGAATTTTGTTTTGTTACAAACAATGTGATTAGTATATTACTTCAATGAAGGCAACTTTAATGCTGCTATTAGAGTTACCTAGGAGCAACGACGTGGACGTTGCAGCTTCTGCTCCCATCGGGGTGCTTGTTTTGAGTGAGTCCCCTTGCCTCTCACTTTTGTTGCCTCGTTGTAGCTTCGAATTTCAACTCCTTTAACAGAGGCTATTTAAGTTTTCTGTGCTTTTTTATGAGGTCTGCATATTTCGTCAAACGATCGTCTAAGCGCCTTTCTTTTATGTTTAAATCATATCATATTGATATCTCAAAAACCTTGGTAACGTTTTTCCATCTCTTTTATATCTTTGTGGAATCTTTCACCTTGTTCTTCGCTATAATTTCCAAGATTTTCAGGAAAACGGTCTAAATGTGAATCCAAAAAATGAAGTTCCAGGCTCAATAAACACCCAACAGCTTCAAAATTCAGAACTGAATCACTTACAATTTTTTTATAATCGGGAGCTTTGCCAAAAAATTTTTCACACACATCCATAAAGCTTTGCCATGCCTTTTTTTCATCCGCCGCCATTCTGCTGAGAAATTCTTCATCTTTTATTAATTCCCTAATCCATAGAAAACACCTTCATTAATTTTGGCTTCTGATAGCTTTTGGAACTTGAAAGGAATGTTTTGGAACATAACAAAAAGATATTGAAATGATCTGCATTCTTTATTCTTTAGATCCTTCACAAACTGTTTAATCAAAACTAATTTGATACGTAATGGAGGTAATATTATATTCGGCGGGTTAAGCAAATTTTTGCTTACAAAATTTTTTTGACCAAGAATAACTTGGTGTCCATACTTTTTTCTTATAATGGTCATGTCGAGCTCTACTGTCCCATTCACGCAAAAAACATGGGTATTTTGTAAATCCAGTTTGCTGCTTCAGTATGATAGTTACGACTTTTAAATCCGTACAAATTTTCCATTGAAATGTTTCGTAATTTATTTTACGAAGCAAATACTTCATGTTAATATAACTTTCATCCAAAATAGTTGAGTGAGCTATAGGAATGGAGGCCAGTTTATTTCCGTTCTTTAATAAAACAGCTTTAAGGCTCCACTTTGAAGAATCAATAAATAAACGCCATTCTTCAGGATAATGCTCAACTCCTAATTCCCTAAAATTGTCCATCTACATCATTGCTGTGTACCATATTCTTGTCTTGAAAAAAGTTTTTTCGAAAAGGCTTATCTCTATTTCTGTAAAAGGCTACATTTGTATTTTTTTTTCTAAAAGGTTTTTGTCTCGTAATCGTGAAGCCAATAATTCAGATTGTTCTTTAGATAACCCTAAATCTCTCACCAAGTGACTAAGTTCATTTCGGTTGAACTTTTGAAGAAGTTATGGGGTGAAAACTTTGCCAAGATATTCAGAATATTCTTTTCACTTTTTTTCTCATTTTCTTCCGCATTAGAAGATGATTCAGAAGTATCTTCTCTATTTTCACCAATCTCCGTACGCTCAACTTCACTAAATGTAACTGCGCTGTTTTCGGCATGGCTAGATGATCCAAGATCTACTAGTACTGGTATCGTAACAGACGACATAACAGTGTAATTTAGAGATTTGTATGGAACGCCGTTTTACTTTTTATTCTTACATTTTTATTTGGTTATTTTTAAACGTACAACATCTTTATTCAACTGAATTAAATTGTTTGTTTAGAAAACTTCTACTATTTAAAATGTTGCATGAATAAAAATGTTCCTTGATAAAAATGTGTCGGTCAAATATATTTAAGAGTCATATTAAATGCTTTCCATTTTTATGATACAATGAAAATTTTCAACAAACATTTTAATTCATGTAACATTTTAATTCAAACAACAAATAAATAGGAAACATTTTAAATAATTTATTTTTAATGTTGGTCGAATAAAAATGACACTTTATTTAAAATGTTTGTTGAATTAAAATGTTTGTTGAATTAAAATGTTTAATGATAATTTTTGTACGAATTAAAATGTTTGTTGATAATTTTAATTGGTCGCTGCAGTCAGCGGGTGCTGCGAGAACTATCAAAGTATGTCATTTGGCAACGTTGAATGCTTGTCTGTCAATAGTCATAGACAGCGTAAAAAAAGTCAATAGTTTTTCAAGGCGTTCCATACTGTTCGGAGTGAGCATGATTGATTATTCGCGGGCTGTGTTTAGAAACTTACAACTAAAGTTATGTCAGTATGCTGTGTTGGCGGCCTTGTCTAAGGTTGGCGGTAATCGTCCACCCTTTGACATAACGTCCGTCAAGTCGGCTATTTTGTGGTTATGTTTAATATTTACAATAATCTTAGACAAGGACAATAATTTATAATATATTACCAAGCTTGGATTTTGTATTTTGTCACGATTTCCTGATAATGGATGTTATTGCTGTGAAGCGGAGAATACATCGATCATTACTGGATGCAGAAAGAAGCATATATAATGGTTTTGGAAACTCTCAACGTATTTTGCTTGAATTAAACTACTGTCTTAGAACACCATTAGGGAAGGGGTGCAAACTGATAATAGTACACATTGGCAGTTCAGGCTGTTTTGTTGAAGGTGGTTTATTAACTTTTAAATCAACTCGTACTGCTGACTACCATGAGGACATGTCTTTCAAGAATGGTTCAACAAATACATCTTCTTCCTAAGAACTTTGTAATAGTGTTGTAATGGAAAATGCAAGTTATCACTTTAGATTTATAGAAAAACTAGTTGTAAGAATAATAACAGAGAGAGAACTATCACCAGATGAAGGCGAGCCCATCTCATAGTTAACCCTAATTGGTTACTAATATAGCATTAGACTCTGGTTGAAAATTGGTAGGACTTTTGGTGCTGATAGTACCTATGCAAAATAAAAAAAAACTGAAAGTTCACATTATATTTGTATAGGTACCTATAGTTTTATAGGGTAAACATGCTTTCATCTTAGGTAAAAAAGTTAAAAAAATGTATCTTTTATACATTACCACAGATCCACTGTTTGGGTATATATCATGTAATCTTCTGATAACATTTTTTAATTCCTCATCAGTAAGTAAAGTATACTTATTTCTAAATTTTAAACATTACATTTAAATTCTTTTGACATTTTTTTGGCTGAAAATCCTTGATTAAATAGTAACCTCAATTGTTCACTAGTAATATCAATTGCTGGTCGCCCTGCAGCTATAAAGAGGTAAACAATTCATTAAATATGGTTTCCTATTGAAGTTAAGAGTATTTAAAAAATATTTTAACAAATTTCTCATCTATTGTTGTTTTCTTACCTGTGTTATTTCATTTGAGTCTGCACGCCAAATTATTTTTTGAAATTGACAATCATCTTCGTCCACTAAAACGACGATACATTTTTGATATATCACCGCTTATAACATACTTGTGTAGACGAAACCTTAGAAGAATTGAAAATATATCTTGTTGAAGAGATGGACCTATATATTGCACATCATTTATAGACAGACCTGAACTTGATTTTGCAGAACCATCAAAGACTACACGACATTTAGTCGTTAAACTAGAATGTTGTATCACAGCATGATGCGGTAAAAAATATCCGTTATTATTGTTAAAATCCGTCTCCGACATATGTCCCAATTCCATATACTCATTCATAAAAGTAACATACATACTCTTCAAATCTTTATTTTTGTTTAAACGTTTTTCTAATAAGTCAAATCTATGCAACGCCATAGTTTTAGAATCCCCTAATTCATTTATTGTATCTTTAAATGGGATTTTAATTACATACCTTCCTGAAGAATTTTTTCTAACCGTTTCCTTAAAATAATTTTCGCAAAACATTTCTTCATTTGACAATATTTTTCTTGACGAACCCAATTCTTTAATCTCCAAGAACTTTACTAATTGATTATTTATTGATTCATTATAGGAATTAACATTAAAAAATGTATGAGAATTTTTAGGTTCTAGGGAATTAAGGTATAAATTCCCAGCAATTATCCAACCAAATTTTGTATTTTGCAAAATCGGCATATTAGGACCTAAAGATTTTTTACCTCCTAACAAAACAGACCAAAATATACTCGAACCTAGCAATAAATCTATATCATCAGATACATGAAAATCTGGATCTGCCAACTTTAAACCTAAGGGAATTTTTAAATAATTTTTATTGAAAGACCTGATCGGTAACTTTCCCGTAATATTGGGAATAACCAAACAATGAGTATCCATAATAAAATCTCCTTGGCAAGAACTTATAGTGACAATCGCTTCTTTATTAATTTTTGCTAGCGCCTCTCCAACACCCTTGACCAAATGTTCTACCTTTTGACATTTTAAATCTAATAATTTACAAATTTTCTCACTAGTAAAACTACTCTGAGAACCGCTATCCAATAATCCACGGCAAACAATCGATTTATTTCCATTTACAATGCGAACTAAGACCGTCGACAATAAAACCTCAGAAATCTCATATGAATTGGCAACGTCTTTGGAAATATGAAGAGAAGAACTTAGCTGACGTTGATCGTTGTCTGAGCGTTCAATACAGTTATCGATTATGTCGATATTTGGATTCGATCCTGTTCTATGTTGATTCGGATCGTTTATATCAGTAGTAACCATATTTCTAGGAACATTTGCGCTGGGATTATTTAAATGCAATAATGAGTTATGCAATTTATGACATTTTATACACTTTTGTAACTTGCATTTCCATGTAAGATGTGAATTTCTTAAACAATTTAAACACAAATTTAATCTTTTGGCAGCCGAGATTCTGTCATTTATATTTAATTTTAAAAGTGCATCGCATTTATATATCGGATGATCATTTTGACAAAAGTAACATTTGACACTAGACTGACGTTCAATAGAAGCAAAACTTCGAGAATTTACATTGCGAACCTTTGCTTTATAAACCAGAAGATATTTGAAGCTTCTCTAACATTTGACATTTTTCCTTTAAAAATATATTTAAATCTGTCATACTGGGTAAGTCATTTTTATGTTTGAAACATTCCCATTCCCTTCTAGTGGTAGCATCAAATTTAGAACACATTATAAATATTATTATGCTATCCCAACTTTGTGTGTCTAAGCCTAAACTATTTAATGACCGTAAATGTTTAGTGACATTATCAAATAAATCTCTTAGTTCAAGATGAGACTAGTTATTAATAGCAGGATGATCAAAAATTGCCTTCAAGTGGTTGTAAATAATAAGTTTTTTATTCTCATAACGCTCTGTTAACATTTGCCAAGCTATTTTATAGTTTATTGACGAAACCTCTATAGATTTTATTATTTGTTGAGGACCCGCTTCAAGAGAAGATCGCAAATAATAAAATCTCTGAATATCTGTTAAAGAAGCATTATTGTGAACCAATGCCAGAAAACAATCCTTATATTCGAGCCACGAGTCATAGTGCCCGTTAAAAGTACATAAAGAAATAGGGGGCAACTTAACCAATGCCTGAAAACTATTATTATTAACCTCTTTATTTGAATCACTATGAACTGATACAATATCTGCATTATATTCTATTTTAAAATTATCGCAAAATGTTTGCATATCACTAACAAGTTCAAAATACGAAGCCTCAAAAGTATTAATATCATTCTCATTATCCTTACTCACCTCTAGTTCATCAATTTTTTCTTGAATCACATGAAACTCTTCATACAAGGGTAAAACCTTGCTTAACCTAAACTCTACCTGCCTTACTAATAAAACACTCGTATTCTAAGGTTATTCCGTATTTATATCTGGAATAGTTATCCTAGGTATAAGGTAGATATAATACGAAAATAATTTGTTACCAATAAACTCGGTATAAGTTAGTTATAAGTATTCCCACTTTATTCCGAAATAATAGTTTGGCAACGGCGCAATCTTCTACACAGTTACATAAAACAACGATATATTGGGTGAAATATGTCAATTTTGACTTTTCTCTACAGCTGACAAGCCAAATTCCGTCATTTTTCGTACTTTGTATTTTCTGCTATATTTTAATAAATCGTTATTTCGTATGTTGTATGTTTAGTTTGACTATTTCATAAAATGGCTTCAAATAAAAGAGAACGTTGCATTAAATGGGATAGTGAAGAAAAAGTAAACAAATTGATTTATTTTACTTTTAAATGCAATGTAAATATGTTAATTTCAGCATATTGTGAAGAATATTGTGAGAGATTTTCTACATATTATAGAAAATAAAGACCTTATTTTTCTTGTAGATTAGAGGATATGCCTCCGCTTGTTCACAATAAGTGAATCACCTACTAGTTTTTCTAAAAACCTTACATCATCTTTAGGAAACCGGATTTTTATTCTGCATTCTTTGAAAAGGAATTTATGATTTCTTTGAAAGTTTTCCTTTTTCGTGTATTTTACATCATGTTAATTAAATTATCAACTTCCTCGTTAGCCGCAATACCTCTTAAACACATTTTTTTATTATATGTCTACTCAAAAGACAAATCAAAAAATAATAAATTTTTGTCTGTGATGACTTTGACATTCATAAAATAGGTTATACCAGACTTAAACAAGGATGTGGGTCGGTATAAACTTGGACTAAATTCTTATACCAAGTATAACCTATACCGAAGTTATTCCATGTTTATTAGTAGTGATTTTGCCTATACTTGATTTATTCTCAGTATAACTTTTATACTTGGTTTATTAGTAACAGTGTTAATCTGTGATCAATTTTTTAGAAACATCATCCTTATCAATTTTATCAAAATAATTCTTAAACCTTGTAAGTTTACCAAAAATGAATAACCATTTTCAATTTCGTTGCAAAACGAAAATACAGCCGAAACATATTCCAGTCCAATCAGAGAGTGCCGCAAGCACCTCTACCGGTTTCGAAACTTATTAGTCTCTCATCAGGAGGCACATATGCTGCTCTCCCTGATCCAACCAAAACAAACCCCAGCGTGCAGTCGCGAATTGCAACGAACGAAATGGCATAGATGCCCTAGCGGCAACTGCTAGCAAAAGACTAAGTTTTCACTCTAATGGCACACAACATATCCCACCAGAATGAAATGAAGGGAACCAGTCTCGTTGGAACTTTACCGCGCTGAGCAGATGTGACGTGAATTGTAAATTGTAGAATTCCCTCATCTTCCTTAGTCTCAACATCCGTATGGCTTGCAAATTGTAGAAGCCTCGGAGGTGTAACCACAGAAGGTTCCCATTGTTTTCATTCTGGTGGGATATGTTCTGTGCCATTAGAGTGAAAACTTAGTCTCTTGTAAGTTTACCTTTAACTACTCCCCTTCTTGTCTTTAAACTCTTTAATTCTTGTTCAGCCATTGTTGCACAGATGAAAAAATACAATGAATCAAAAGTCACCTACCGTATACGGTTTTTTTAAACCTCAAATCGACATCGGCTTCCTTAGCACTGAATGTCGTAACCTTGTGTGAACCTTTTCAAATGGACATTGGCATCCTTCGCACTGAATGTCGTAACCTCGTGTAAACCTTTTCAAATGGACATCGGCTTCCTTCGCACTGAATGTCGTAACCTCGTGTAAACCTTATTTGCTGCAAAAAATTTCTTTATCCGCTCGAATTGGACCAAAATAATTATGTATAAACTTCGGGCTAATCAATGGTGATTGACCATATTCTTGAATTAATCAATTTAATATAAAAACTTCATTTGCAAAAAGGAATATATTTTGAGTTTTTTATTGCTGCTTTGACAAGAGTTAGTTTTTCTAATATTATTTTCAGTTGTTAGCGTCAACCATAGCAACATCCATCATTAAATCAAAGCTTACATTAAAAAGTGTAACAAAATAAATTTTATAAAATGTCTAAACAGTACTAAAGGTGACAAATTTGAGCTAGGCTGTCTGTCCGTCGGTCCGTCCGACCGCGAATATAACTGCTCCGAAACTATACCAGGTAGAATGACAAATGTGTCAAATGAAAGCTTATAATCCAAGGATGGTATTAAAAGTGAGAAATTTGACCTAGGCTGTCTGTCCACCGCGAATATTACTGCTCCGTCACTATACCAGGTTTAATGACAAATGAGGTGTCAAATGAAAGCTTATAATCCAAGGATAGTACTAAAGGTGAGAAATTTGAGCTAGGCTGTCTGTCCGTCGGTCCGTCCAACCGCGAATATTACTGCTCCGTCACTATACCAGATAGAATCACAAATGAGGTGTCAAATGAAAGATTATAATCCAAGGCTGGTACTAAAAGCGAGAAATTTGACCTAGGCTGTCAGTCCGTCGTTGGTCCGTTCGACCGCGAATATAACTGCTCCATTACCATACCAGGTAGAACGACAAATGAGGTGTCAATAATGAAAGCTTACGGTGACGGAGCAGTTATATTCGCGGTCGGACGGACCGACGGACAGACAGCCTAGCTCAAATTTCTCACCTTTAGTACCATCCTTGGATTATAAGCTTCCATTTGACACCTCATTTGTCATTCTACCTGGTATAGTGACGGAGCAGTTATATTCGAAGTCGGACGGACCGACGGACAGACTGCCTAGGTCAAATTTCTCACTTTTATTACCATCCTTGGATTATAAGGCTTTATTTTACACCGCATTTGTCATTCTACATGGTATAATGACGGAGCAGTTATATTCGCGGTCGGACGGACCGACGGACAGACATGCTATCTCAAATTTTTCACCTTTAGTATCATCCCTGGATTATAAGCTTTCATTTTACACCTCATTTGTCATTATACCTGGTACATTAACGGAGCAGGTATATTCGCGGTCGAACGGACCAACGGACAGAAAGCCAAGGTCAAATTTCTCACTTTTAATACCATCCTTGCATTTTAAGGACGTGATTTTGTTACGTTTAAAAATCTACCCAGCAAACCTGTGCCGCAAGCCCGCTTCATTTAGTACAGATTGATAAATAATGTTAATAAAAACTACTTGCCTTAAGTATTTCATATTTAAACATGATCAATTTTAAGATTTCCGATCCAGACTGCATTCTTCCTTTTTCCTCTTTTCAATATAAGAAAGATAAATATCCTTGCTTGCAATAAATTTGTTAAAATAAACCTCCAATAATTTCAAATTTCAATTTCAATTGTTGGTTTTAACCAGGAAATTATTATTCACTTTTTATCACCTTTTAATGTAAAATAGTTTATGCTTTTATTATATTATTTACTAATCATTTGAGGTTAGAATCTGCTTCTTTTACTTTTGAAGTCGTTTCAAATTCTGTCACGACTAGTGTCAAACCGAGGCAGTTTTGTTCTATGGTTCACGGGACTACCTATGTTTTTGAATTTCTGTGTTCGGAAGGAAGTTGGCGTTTCTCATAGCTGACTGGCGAGCGTCCTTTTTGAATTTGATGGGGACGCGTCTTTGGATCGTGTAATTTAGGTAAAATTTGTATGCTAATTATTTTGAGGCATCTGGCTTTCCTGGATAAATTTACCTATTACACATAGTGGGGCTAGATAATAGATGTAGTGTGTATTGGATATTTTAGTATTTAGCCCAAGCCGAAAAGGGATTATTTGTTCAAAGACGTGGTCACTTCGCACGCTAGGCAGGTATGAATAATTTTCGATTAATTTTGGTTCAATCTTAAGGTCTATCAACCCAGTGTACTTATGTGGGTCTTCTATTTTTCTAGCGCTGTGTATGAGGTCTATATAGGGAGTATTATTTGGATTGGAGAAGCTCCATAGGAGAGCATAGCGTGGTTGACCGTAGTAAAAACCCCGATAGGCTTAAGCGGTAAGTAATTCATGCAATGATTAGATTCTTTATGTATTGAGGGACAGACAACCAGTGTCTTAATTTTATTTAGTGTTTATTGAAGCCCGTTGGCTAGGGGTTTATTCTTGATTTGTTGCTAAGCCTCCTACAATGTAGATGACATTGCAAGCTAACTTCTAGGCTATGTTATAAGTGGTAAAAGCCTGTTTAAATAAAATCAGTAACAAACTTATTGAAATATTTATATTATACCAGGGGGTTACGAGAAGAACCTAGTTGAAATATATTTATTGATATGGAACAGATTTATTGATTCATAGCACCGTACGAGATGACAATATTACTTCGATGGATGCAACTGTCAATTGGGAATTGAGTAGGCAATGGGTTTAGCAACCGAGAATAAACGTTTAAATAAATTCATTGTAATAAGTGTCTAATGAGTTTTGTTTTTATTTTAGGGGTTTTTATTTTTTTTTTGGAGTTTTGGAGTTCGTTTTACTTGGAGTTTTCGTTTTTGGATTTTTGTATGTGGTTTCTGGTTTTACTTTTTGTGGATGTTTTTGGTTACATTTGGATGCTAAGAGTCGTCATTGGATACAAGTATATGTGGTGAAGCAGATTTCTACTAACGAATTGTAGTTTGTTACCAGACTATGGAGGATATCAGGTTTTTATAACAATGTTAAACATTTAAATTCATTTGTCTTATTTATTTTATATTATTTAATGATAGTAAATATTTTAGGTTCTTTTTTTGTTAACAAATTAACGTGTTCCTTTTTTTTATTATTATTATTAAAATTTATTGGGGATAGTCATACATTCAACTTTATATACATATAACTTATTATAGAGGTCATTATAGTACATTACTTTTTAGATTTGTATTAGTGGCACTCATGAGCTCATGCGGCAACTATAGGGTAGGCACTAGTATCGCCAATGTTTAAAATATTTCTAATCTGTAAATTTAAATTATTTTGATATTCATTTCCTTAGCCACTTTATGCTACCAATGACTGGACTTGTTTATTTTCATATTTATTTGTGTTGCAACTGTTTAATAAATAAATGTAAGTAAACCTATAACGAGATTTATTGGTCAACTGGTAAATCGGGGAACTCTTGTAGCATTTGTAGTACGAGTTGACTGGCGCCCTAAAATCCATCATTTTTAAATAGTTTTAGCTAACGGACCCACTCCGTCTCCACTGTTAACTTTAAAAGCTAGCCGCAAATGCTTTTGTCGCTCCATCCACATTCGTTGTGATAGTGTGGAAGGGTGATAATTTTGGCGCCCAACGTGGGGCCTGGTTTGCTTATATTTCTTCTTGAATGGTTGTAACACTAGACTTATCTTCTTGAAAAACACCAAACCCAGATTTGAACTGAAATGTTGAATTTGATCACGTTTTTAATTTTAATGACTTTGAATTGAGGAACTGCTATAGCTGTATATAGATTTTTCTTTCTAGTGGCTGGTATCTGAAAATCGCGATTTAGTTTTAGATAACCAGTGGGGTAAATTTAGAAATCATTTAGTTGCTATAGTTCCTCCCATGATTATTTGACGAATTGACAAAATATTTTGATATTGATTTGAGACATTTGTTTTTGATATTTTGAATTTTTTTTTAATTATCTTTTTTTACAGGAACGGTCGAAGACTTAGAACTTTGTAGTTATATTACTTATAATATTGTCCCTTTTTCCTATTCTACTTTATTGTTCGTAAAGTTTGGCAAGCGCAATCAAGGTCTGTCTTGTTTTGCTAATAGTGGTTGGATTATATCTTTTATTTGCTTGTGTTTGAATTTAGTATAACTTTGTCATCATCATGTCGCGTAGATTACAAGTCAATCGATTAAGTCAAGACGAGCTCAACTATGAGCTTCTCATTCGTGGAGTAGCTGTAGGTACAGTAGAACAGATGCGCCATGCCCTTGCTAGCGCGATACGATTGGAAGGCAGTGGCGATAGCGTGAAATACCCGGATTATCCTTTTACACCAGAGGAAGACATAAAGGCAGTCAGAGGTAAATTGGCTGAATTGGAGACTTTTGTGAACGCATTTGAAGGTACTAAAACAAGTAATGATTTTATTAAATATATGGTAAAGTTGAACCATGTCTTAAACCGCATAGATAATATTCCGGACATTGAGGAAGATCGACCTCAATTAGTTGCTTCCGCGTACGCTCTTATGGGTTCTCTTACGGAAAAAGCGGAACAGATGCAGGCGAAATCCACAGTCCCTGTTCAAGTTAGCTGTTTCAGCCCCGATCAGACACAAAACTTTGCTACTGAGATTACGCAAGCTTCTAGCCCGGTTGCAGCTTCGGCTTCTCCTAAGGTGACGGCTGCTTCTCCTTACGTTAAGTCCGTTCCACCTAGTCGTTGGGACTTGAAATTTTCTGGTGATCGTAAAGGTATGTCCCTTAGTGCTTTTTTAGAGCGTGTTGAAGAATTGCGTGTTGCGCGTCATGTATCAAAGGAAACTTTACTGGAATCGGGTATAGATCTATTTTCAGGGAGAGCATATCAGTTTTATTTGGCGTATCGTGATCAAGTCAGTAACTGGGACGAATTCTTGATATTGCTAAGGGAAGAGTATCTGTCACCAAACTACGATGAGAAACTCTTCGATGAGATCAGAAGGCGAACTCAAGGAAGTGATGAATCAATAGAATAGAATAGAATAGAAATATGCTTTATTGTCATGAAAAATTGTACAATTTTATCGACAAAGCTTATAAAAAGTCAAGACAACAAAACAATATCAATCCAATTTACTAAAATTACATAAATCGTCAATATATTTACAATAATAACAATAATAATGAAGTTAAACAGAAGTAGTCAATTGCAAAATTTAAGTAAATTGCAAATGCATAGTCTACCTAGTAATTAATATGTTTAAAAGTTAAGCTGCTGCATATGACACCCAAATATACACAAAAAAAAATGATAATAAAAATACTACTTGTGCAAAGGGTACTGTAATTTCTTAGTTATTGATTAAGAAAATCTTCTACTGAATAATATGATCTTTCAGATAGGTAGGCTTTTGTCAGTTTACGGAATTTGGGGAAAGATGCTGCAGATTTAAGTTGTAGAGGGAGATGATTGTAAAGTTTTTTTGCGGAATATAATATAGATTTCTTTACTAACTCAGAGGACGGGGTCGGCATATAGACGTCAAACGTAGAATTTCTCGTGAAGTAGTCATGATTAGGTCTTGGTGGAAAGACATGTAGATATTTACGAATTAAGCAAACAGTTTCTAAAATATACAAAGATGGAAGGGTTAAAATTCTGTGATCTTTGAAGTAACTTCTGCAATGTGTTGTTCTTCTGAGGCCAAACAGATATCTAATTGCTCTTTTTTGTAATTTGAAAATAACATCGAATTGGGCAGCTGTACCAGAACCCCAAAAAGGAAGACCATAACGAAGATGTGACTCGAACAAAGAAAAATATGTTATTTTGGAAGATGCTAAATTGAGTTCATTCGAAACAGATCTTATAGCATAGCAAGCTGAGGATAGTTTCTTCCTTAACAAATCGATATGGTGGGACCATTTAAGGTTGCTGTCTAAAAAAATACCAAGAAATTTCACAGAATCAACGGTACTGATCTGGCTGTTATTAAGAGGTAAGGGTTGAAGGACTCCTTTATAAGACAATGCTACTGTTTTATCTACGTTAAACGAGAGTAAATTAGAGTCAGACCAGGTTTTTATTGTAAGTAGATCAGAAGTTATAGTAGCATGAAGAGTTGCAATATTTGAGTTGCTCCAAGTGATACTGGTATCATCAGCAAAAAGAAAGATTTTTCCATCGATTTTTAAACTAGTGATGTCATTAATAAAGATAAGGAAAAGTAGAGGACCCAATACTGAACCTTGAGGTACCCCACATACAATGTTTTTGAGACTAGAGTCTGTATCATTTGCTCTAACCAGTTGTTTCCTATCATCCAAGTAAGATTGGAACCAATCTAAAGAAATACCTCGAATTCCGTAGAAATTTAGTTTTCTTATCAAAATGTTATGATTTACACAATCAAAAGCTTTGGCGTAGTCACAAAAAACGGTGGCAGTGTGAAGATTATTGTTCAGTGCTTGATAAACCTCATGTAGTACAGAAAAGATGGCATCAGTGGTGCATTTATTATTTAAAAAGCCGAACTGATTTTGTGATAAAATGTTGTTTTCAACTAGAAAGGACATAAGTCGGGCTTTTATGAGTCTCTCAATAATTTTGGAGAGTACCGGTAGTAGTGCAATAGGTCTATAATTGCAGGTATTAGATATTTCACCACCCTTATGAAGAGGAATAATGATGGCTGTCTTCAGGCACTCTGGAAATTTACCTTTCTCAAAGGAATCATTAATTAATGAGATGAGGACTTCTAACACATTTTCTGGGAGATTAGAAAAAATTTTTATCGATAGACCATCAGTACTACAGGAGGATTTGCTTTTGATACTATTGATTGTTTGGATTAGTTCAGATTTATCGACTGGTTTTATAAAGAATGAATTCGAGACCTTTCTTGAATTAGGGAGATAAGCAATGGGATCTTGTTGTGGCAAAATAGTTGATGTAATATTTTTACTCACATTAACAAAGTATTCATTTAGATTTTCAGGGTCTGGAAGGGAAATTGTTTTAGCAGTGTGGGTTTTATTTCGAAGATCGTTTATTATGGACCAAGTTTCTTTTGCAACACTTTTTGAGCTTCCCAAACGGTTATGGTAGTAGTCTTTTTTAGCTGATTTTATAAGTTTAAGATAGGTTGCCCTGTACTTGGTGATATATTCAGTGATAGAAACGTTGATAGTAAATTTCCTGATATAGAGAAGAGAACGCATATTCTTGGAAGATATTCGGATACCTTTAGTAGTCCAGGGTTTGCGATGTTTTGGCTTAATTGCAATTAAAGGAAATGCTTTATTGAAGATACGGACAAGCTTATCCAAAAAAGTACTGAAATTATTATCCACGTCCATAGCAGGAAAGCGCCACTCAGAGGTTAAGCATAAATTTTGGAAATTACGAAAGTTCCGGGTGGAAAAAATCCTGCCTAAACGTCGGGTTTTCGAGGAAGGTTTGCTCAAGATATTAAACTTCGTATAAACTGCTTCATGATCAGATAGTCCAGCATTAATAATTGTAGAGTGGACATCAAGGGGTGAAAAATCTGAGACAGTATAATCAATTATGGTAGATGAAGTTTTTGTAATCCTTGTAGGGGAATCAACGTGCATTGTTAGACCATACGATTCAAATATGTTTACCAAGGATATTTGTGTAGCACTAGCAGCAGCATAATCAATGTTAAAGTCCCCGCATAAAATTTTTCTACTTTTATGGGGCAGGTCATCTAACAAATTTAGCAGGTTCTGAAAAAATAGTTCCACGGAAGAGTTAGGTGATCTATAAATGCAAATAATATAAAGATTAAGATTCTTATTGTAAATTAACGAAAACTCAAAGAAGGCTTCACTTAGCAGAAAGTCATATTTTGTTACTGAAGAAAAATCATTGCTCGTAGATAGAATTAGGGTGCCTCCGTAAGCTGAGCTTGGACGATCATACCTAGCAATTGTGGTGTATTTTTCTACAAAAAAAGGGACATTCTACAGAAAAGGACAGATTCTACAATGGGAATCTTTATAGCAGTTATGTTGGGATATTTTAATCGACTGACGTGCCCCGTATCTGACGACACCAAACTAAAGATCCTGCTAAGAAACATAGCACCGTATTATCAAAATCAACTCGCTCTGGTAGAAATAGACTCGATAGCGCATCTACGTGAACTTGGGAAGAAATTGGAAGCCAGAAAGGATGCAATAGAGAATTTTGTTCAGCCCACTCGTCGTGGCAACGTCATGGAGCCAGATCTGGCCTATATCGAAGTTCAGTCGAGCAGCAGTGTGGACACTTGCCAGGCATCGACTTCTTCATCGAAGGGGAGGCAACAAAATCCGTCTACCTCGAAAGCTCAGATTGTTTGTTACCGTTGCAACAAGCCAGGTCACCGTGCTGTTGGATGTACCGAACCTGGTAGAAAGTTTTGTTACCGTTGTAAAAAAGAGGGTGTGACAGTGAGAACCTGCCCTAATTTTAAGCCATCGGAAAACTAATTACATCACGTTCAGATGGTCGAAATGGGTGTGGTGTGAAGGAATCTTCGACCGATAAGTTTAAGATTATATTAGATTATGTTTTAGAATCGTTTAGCGAAGATGATGCAAGACCTTACATCAGTGTGGAAGTTTATGGCAAACCGATATTAGGATTATTAGATTCGGGTGCTGACAGGTCAGTTTTAGGAAGTAAGGGTTACGCATTCACTCAATCGTTGGGATTAACATTGAATAGGAGTCGTGCATCTGTTTGTAGGGTGGCAAATGGTGTTAGCTGCGAGAGCATTGGTGTTATAGACCTACCACTAAAACTGAAGGACGAGTTTCGACTAACGGAAGTGCTGGTTGTTCCCGATCTGCCACACTTACTAATTCTTGGTTGTGACTTCTGGCGGAATATGGGCTTGGTACCTAACTTACGTACAAATGAATGGTACTTTTCAGAGGAACCAGTGGTGGTTAATGAGGTCGAACACGTGAGTAGTAGGACATTACTTAGCTCTCTTGAAAAGAGTCGTTTGCAGGCGATCATAGATCGCAATGTAGCCTTGATGGGTAGCGGTCTGGGCTGCACTGAAAGAACTGAACACGTGATCGTCGCTAGTGGACCCCCTATAAAGCAGAGGTACTATAGAGTCAACCCAGTAGTACAAGCACAGATTGATCAGGAATTGGATGAGATGCTCAAAATGGATGTAGTTGAGCCTAGTAATAGTCCCTGGTCATCGCCCATTTTATTAATTAAGAAGAAAGATGGAAAATTTAGATTTTGCGTGGACTATCGTAAATTGAATTCGGTAACAGTACGCGATAGTTATCCATTGCCTCAAGTCGCTGACACCTTAGATAAGTTGCGAGATGCTAAATATTTGACCAGTCTAGATGTAAAGTCAGCGTACTGGCAAGTCCCAATGGCTGAGTCATCCAAGCAATATACAGCCTTCACCGTGCCTAATCGGGGCTTATTTCAATTTAAGCGTCTTCCATTCGGTCTACATAATGCCCCTGCCACTTGGCAACGTTTGATCGACAATGTGTTGGGACACGACCTCGAACCACATGTGTTTGTTTACTTGGATGACGTGATAATCGTGAGCCAAAGTTTTGAACAACACCTAACCATTTTAGACGAGGTATTTCGTCGCCTCATAGAGGCCAAAGTCACCATCTCGATGGATAAATGCCAATTCTGTCGGCCGGAATTAAAGTACCTAGGATATGTCATAGATCGGAATGGATTGCATGTTGACCCTGATAAGGTCAAAGCTATGGTGGAGATTGCGGTGCCCAAGAGTGTAAAAGAAGTTCGAAGTGTGGTTGGGACTTTTTCTTGGTATCGAAGATTTGTTCCCGACTTTTCATCGATCATAGCTCCCATTACTGCGTTGTTAAAGAAAAACTCTAAGTTTGTTTGGTCTGAGGAGTGTAATAAGTCTTTTAAGCGACTTAAAGAATGCTTAGTGGCTGCTCCAGTTCTGAGATGCCCGGATTATTCGAAACCTTTCGTGGTGCAAACAGATGCATCAGGCTATGGCATTGGTGCTGTTCTTACACAGTCGTATGATGATGGTGACCGTGTTGTTGCTTACCTGAGTCGGTCTCTCACTCGTCAGGAGCGTAATTACTCTACCACTGAGAGAGAATGTTTGGCAGTGCTATGGGCTATTAAAAAGTTGCGACCTTATCTAGAAGGAGTGGAGTTTACTGTAGTCACGGACCATTATAGCTTATTGTGGTTACAAAACTTGAAAGACTTAACTGGTCGTCTGGCGCGTTGGGCCGTGCGTCTTCAGCAATACAACTTCAAAATCATTCATCGAAAGGGCAAAGATAACGTTGTGCCCGATATGCTTTTCAGATCGGTACCTATTGTGGATTTAGTGGATATCAATGATGACATACATGCTGGAGGACGGGGCGAGGATCGTTGGTACCATAAAATGTTGAAAAGGGTTCAGGATAGTCCCCTTAAATTTAGTAACTGGAGGGAATCTGACGGCAAATTATGGAAATACGAAAAATTGCGATATCCAGAACTGTCGGCCCCTTCTGATTTTTGGAAGTTAGTGGTGCCAAAGAAGGATAGACAGGGTGTGATCTCTGCGGCTCATGAACCACCTACTTCTGGTCATGTTGGAGTTTTTAAGACCTATTCTAGGATAGCTGAACGCTATTATTGGCCTAAAATGAGGTGGGACATAGCCAAATTTGTTCGCCGGTGCGACACCTGTGCCGCCCACAAGGTACCTCAAGATCGACCTGTTGACAAGATGGTATCACACCCGAAAGTTGACCGTCCTTGGGAGATGATTTCTCTGGACTTAGTAGGGCCTTTGCCACGTTCAAAGCTAGGCCATAACTTCATATTGAACGTCACGGATTATTTAAGCAAATTTACCTTACTGTTCCCTCTTAGAAAAGCTACTGGTGCCACCGTCATTAAGAAGCTTGAGGAGGAGGTTTTCCTGTTATTTGGAGTTCCAAAGACTATAATTTTGGATAATGGTCCACAATTTCGCTGTAAGGAATTTGTTAAGTTAGCGGAATTATATCAATGTAAACTTAAATTCACTGCCGTTTACCATCCTAGAGCGAACCCTACTGAGAGAATGAATCGTACGATGAAGACGATGCTAGCGATGTATGTCTCAGACAATCACCAGACCTGGGATATCAACCTACATAAAATTGCCTGCGCGCTTCGTACTTCTGTGCACGAGACAACTAGACTGACCCCGTACTTCATAAATTTCGGGCGTCATATGATGCTTTCTGGAGAT
This sequence comes from Diabrotica virgifera virgifera, assembly GCF_917563875.1. Lineage (NCBI taxonomy): Eukaryota > Metazoa > Arthropoda > Insecta > Coleoptera > Chrysomelidae > Diabrotica > Diabrotica virgifera. The sequence goes on along the minus strand of NC_065451.1, from coordinate 80,573,970 downwards.
GACTACGCCATTAAGCTAGACTTGGAAGATGGTGCTCAGACAGCAGAAACCTCTAAGAATGAGGCCTTTAAGAAAATGTATACGGATGTGCGAAATCGGTTGGAGATTGCTGGCAAGAAGAGTTGTGACCGCTACAATTTGCGTTGTCGACATGTAGAGTATTTTCCTCATCAGCCAGTGTGGAGGAGAAACCATGTTCTTTCAGATGCGGCTAAACACTTCTCGTATAAGTTAGCATCTAAATTTGTAGGACCATTTTTCATCAAGAAAAAGATTTCTCCTTGGACTTATGAGTTGAAAGACGGTCAAGGTAATAGTAAAGGGGTTTGGCACGTTAAAGATCTTAAGCCTGGTCCAGATCCAGATTCGTTTGTACCCGACTATGTCACTTCGGTTCGTTTTGAGCCACCATACGTGGTCACTTAACAGTGAATTATTGCCCTGTATCGTGGGGGCTGGAACATGTGGACTTTCTAGATGGTCACATGTTCTAAAAGAATTCCCGGTACCGAGTTTGATCCCTCGTGGGGTAAAAGCCCCCAATGCGGCCACGCGTCCTGGTGTAAACATCACATCGCCCTTGTTTTTGAACTTAGGTTTCATTGACGCTTGATTTTGATTTTCAACCTTTCACTGCGGAATATATTTTTGATCGATATATTGTTCTACGTTAGAGCGTTGCGCAGTCAGAGGATTAATTATTTTTACTTTGTTTTGATTGATTTAGGTATTAAGTTGTATTTTTTTTAGTTGTATTTAGAGTCATCTCTTCCCCAAGGATTCTTGGGCACGCTTCTGTGAGGTGTCTGTTTTCAGGGAACTTTTGAAAGTTTCTGAGAGGCGGTAGTGTGAGTCTCAACGGCGCAGCCAATTCCATCCGACAGCGAAAAGGGCCTCTACCTCAGATCTGAAAGGAACGTTTTCGTTTCTGGGTGCTGTCACGGTGGTGTGGAAGAAGATGGATTACTCTTTAGATTAGGTGTAGGTTTTGTAGCAGCCTTCGTGTTCGTGCGTGTTACTAATTTCGTAACCATGAATTTTTTTATGGGCATTTTGTAGAGTCGTGGTTAGTTTGTCTCTCTTGCATTAACCATTAGTATCATTGGTCAATAGCACAATGGTTCCGTCGTCGCAGGGTTTGTCCGTGTGAAGAAATTTAGGGGCTAAATTTCTTGGAAGCGAGGGGGGATTGTTACGTTTAAAAATCTACCCAGCAAACCTGTGCCGCAAGCCCGCTTCATTTAGTACAGATTGATAAATAATGTTAATAAAAACTACTTGCCTTAAGTATTTCATATTTAAACATGATCAATTTTAAGATTTCCGATCCAGACTGCATTCTTCCTTTTTCCTCTTTTCAATATAAGAAAGATAAATATCCTTGCTTGCAATAAATTTGTTAAAATAAACCTCCAATAATTTCAAATTTCAATTTCAATTGTTGGTTTTAACCAGGAAATTATTATTCACTTTTTATCACCTTTTAATGTAAAATAGTTTATGCTTTCATTATATTATTTACTAATCATTTGAGGTTAGAATCTGCTTCTTTTACTTTTGAAGTCGTTTCAAATTCTGTCACGACTAGTGTCAAACCGAGGCAGTTTTGTTCTATGGTTCACGGGACTACCTATGTTTTTGAATTTCTGTGTTCGGAAGGAAGTTGGCGTTTCTCATAGCTGACTGGCGAGCGTCCTTTTTGAATTTGATGGGGACGCGTCTTTGGATCGTGTAATTTAGGTAAAATTTGTATGCTAATTATTTTGAGGCATCTGGCTTTCCTGGATAAATTTACCTATTACACATAGTGGGGCTAGATAATAGATGCAGTGTGTATTGGATATTTTAGTATTTAGCCCAAGCCGAAAAGGGATTATTTGTTCAAAGACGTGGTCACTTCGCACGCTAGGCAGGTATGAATAATTTTCGATTAATTTTGGTTCAATCTTAAGGTCTATCAACCCAGTGTACTTATGTGGGTCTTCTATTTTTCTAGCGCTGTGTATGAGGTCTATATAGGGAGTATTATTTGGATTGGAGAAGCTCCATAGGAGAGCATAGCGTGGTTGACCGTAGTAAAAACCCCGATAGGCTTAAGCGGTAAGTAATTCATGCAATGATTAGATTCTTTATGTATTGAGGGACAGACAACCAGTGTCTTAATTTTATTTAGTGTTTATTGAAGCCCGTTGGCTAGGGGTTTATTCTTGATTTGTTGCTAAGCCTCCTACAATGTAGATGACATTGCAAGCTAACTTCTAGGCTATGTTATAAGTGGTAAAAGCCTGTTTAAATAAAATCAGTAACAAACTTATTGAAATATTTATATTATACCAGGGGGTTACGAGAAGAACCTAGTTGAAATATATTTATTGATATGGAACAGATTTATTGATTCATAGCACCGTACGAGATGACAATATTACTTCGATGGATGCAACTGTCAATTGGGAATTGAGTAGGCAATGGGTTTAGCAACCGAGAATAAACGTTTAAATAAATTCATTGTAATAAGTGTCTAATGAGTTTTGTTTTTATTTTAGGGGTTTTTATTTTTTTTTTGGAGTTTTGGAGTTCGTTTTACTTGGAGTTTTCGTTTTTGGATTTTTGTATGTGGTTTCTGGTTTTACTTTTTGTGGATGTTTTTGGTTACATTTGGATGCTAAGAGTCGTCATTGGATACAAGTATATGTGGTGAAGAAGATTTCTACTAACGAATTGTAGTTTGTTACCAGACTATGGAGGATATCAGGTTTTTATAACAATGTTAAACATTTAAATTCATTTGTCTTATTTATTTTATATTATTTAATGATAGTAAATATTTTAGGTTCTTTTTTTGTTAACAAATTAACGTGTTCCTTTTTTTTATTATTATTATTAAAATTTATTGGGGATAGTCATACATTCAACTTTATATACATATAACTTATTATAGAGGTCATTATAGTACATTACTTTTTAGATTTGTATTAGTGGCACTCATGAGCTCATGCGGCATCTATAGGGTAGGCACTAGTATCGCCAATGTTTAAAATATTTCTAATCTGTAAATTTAAATTATTTTGATATTCATTTCCTTAGCCACTTTATGCTACCAATGACTGGACTTGTTTATTTTCATATTTATTTGTGTTGCAACTGTTTAATAAATAAATGTAAGTAAACCTATAACGAGATTTATTGGTCAAGTGGTAAATCGGGGAACTCTTGTAGCATTTGTAGTACGAGTTGACTGGCGCCCTAAAATCCATCATTTTTAAATAGTTTTAGCTAACGGACCCACTCCGTCTCCACTGTTAACTTTAAAAGCTAGCCGCAAATGCTTTTGTCGCTCCATCCACATTCGTTGTGATAGTGTGGAAGGGTGATAATTTGGGAATTCCCCGCATGTTAATGTCTTACATGTTCGCTAAATTACTGTCGACTAGGCTAAATTGGTTTAGACTAGGCCGTACTCGTTTATCCTGAAGTGTGATTCTTTATTATATCAGGATAAACTAGTTTGGCCTGATGTGTGTTTATTTATATCAGGATAAACTAGTTTGGCCTAAGCGCGATAGGATAAACTAGTTTGGCCTAGTTCAAACTAGTTTGTCCTGAAATCGGGTTTGGCCGGTAACATATATACAAAATTATAGTTAAGGGGAAAGGCGCAAAATGTCGCCCGTCAAAATCTTCAATGTTTATTTATTTGTTTTTTATTATATATATATATATATATATATATATATATATATATATATATATATATAATTTATTTATTTGTTTTTATATATACAGTTGTTTACCTTTACGTAATTATTACTTTAACAATTTTCTATTTGACTAATTAACAATAGCCTTAATCTTCCACTAACTCTGAAAACTACAAAGTAGTTTTAAATGTATTCATTTTTTTACATCCTGAGAAATAAGTATTTTTGAAAAATTTAAATGCAGAATGAAAGACTATGTTATTAATGAGGGCCGAGAGTCCCTTAGAATAAATAAAAATTTCTTTTGAATGAAATATGTGCAATTAAAAATCAAACTAAATGTTATCTTTTATTTTTACCCCTGTAACTTATTAAAATAAACATAGAAGTTTTCAGGGACTTTCTGCCCTCAGCAATAATGTAATATTTCGTTCTGCGTTTAAATCTTTCAAAAATATTTATTAGTTTTCTCAGCCAGGGCTGCTTTATCCGTTAGGCAATATAGGCAGTTGCCTAGGGTGGCAAAAGCAAAATTACACAAAAATGGTACATGTTGAAGGGCGGCTACTAGAGAATTGCCTAGGGCGGCTACTAGAGAATTGCCTAGGGCGGCTACTAGAGAATTGCCTAGGGCGGCAATTGACCTAAACGCGGGCCTGTTCTCAGCATTCGAAAAATATGAATACATTTAAAATATATTGAACATTTTGACAGGCGAAATTTTGCGCCTATGCCCTTAACTGAGACTTTCAAAATTTATTGATTTTGTTATTATACCTATCTAATATTTTACCTGTAGTGTTCAATCTCGTCTCCACTGTTGATGTACATATTTCGCAGGGTAGTTCTGGAAGACTTAAGTAGTCTTTGACTACTGTGTCAAAATTTGAACTTAAAAGGCCGGCATGTGGAATAGTCCTTTTTGACAAATTTGTGCATCCATTTGCGCATTTTGATTTCTTCGCAACTGGTTCACTGCTGAAAATATGAAGAATCGCATAGGGTATCCCAATGGCACAATCCAACATCGAGCATCTGTCGACATTTCTCACCTTATCGCAGTCATTTTCTAAGTACTTGTACAGTAATTTTGTTCGAAGTCGGTAAGCGTGAGCACCTTTCAGACCCTGAACTGTTATGTACTGTGCTAAATGGATAAATTCATTCTAACTGTCCTTGTAAGATTCACGTAGGCTACGGTTTTCTGCAAGTGCCAGTATTATTACTTGCAAAACAGAATCAAACGCACAAGTGTTCATTACTCCAAATGTTTGAGTTCCTTTGGTGATCATACCACACGCAAAAGAGTCATTCTTCATTACCGGAATTTCTATATTTTTTTGAAAATTGATAGAGTCAAACAGATGAGTTTTGGTTTTAAGATATTTGCTAGTTCTGTTCTGTTTCTTCGCACTTTTTCCTAGTCCCCTCCAATTTTCCTCGAATCTTGAAGCAACAATTTCTTCGGCACTTGATGAATAATAGCAACCATAGCACAATCTCTTTTCTCCATACCCTTCACTTGTATCAGCCAAAGGGAACGAACATCCCTCCAAAATGTGTACATATACACTACATACTGCACAAGTGTGAGCGCCACTCGGTTCATCACCATTTGCATAGGCTGGACACGTTCCTTTTCTTGAGTCTTTCTCTAATTGTCGGATATCATGGAAAGTTTTACTATTTTTATTTTGTATCGAAGCATCATTGTCGCAGTCAAAGAAATTGCGATAAATGCAACTCCACATTGGCAAATGGTCGATATCAGCTATAAGATGTTTTGAAAATTTCTTACAATAATGGGCGTTGGGATAACATTCTTTAATAATTTTCGGTTCAATTTCCTTTTCAATTTCGGCAGCCCATATGCCCCACAGATTGCGCTTAATACTTTCCCTTTCGTGTCCTGTGGAAGTTTCCTTATGTTTTTTTATTTCTCCTTCTTCTTCTTCTTCCAGTCCTTCTAGCAAACCGTCTATTGATGACTGCCCAGTAATTAAATCCATCAAATACTTCTTACCCGTGTTGCACGGTGTTTCTGAGTTGAATCTCCCAGTATTCCTTCCGTTTCGTTCTTTGAGACAACCAAAACTTCCTTGATAATTTTTCTTGCAGTAGCCAAATCTTGACACAAAACTAGTTTTCCAATGACGCCCATATAAAATTTCTTCACCAAACGTGTCACACAGCAAGCTTTTAGAGCTCTGGAGTCAATTTTTAGAAAATGAGCAACATCTATACGAATACAGCATTCGGGCAGTTGTATGGTTAAAAAAAGATCACAATATTTTTCCATCGTTGTACAACCACAAAATGTTCTTACAATGGCTGTTTGCAAGGCACGCGACGCATCAGCAACAGTTTCTTTAGGTATCGGCGCACCTGATCGTATCCATTGTACCAACCAATTTTGCAGTGTTCCCGTGTCTTGCGTTTCAGTCAACATTTGGGTCACTGAAAACTACAGTTTATACAAAAGATACAAAAATATATGCTGGCTGAGAGTTCCATCTGATCTTGATATTTTAGCTACCAATTTACCTGAAGCATCAATTTTCAAACTGGCTGTTTCTCGCTTCGCATATTTTTCGTAAATCACGTTTTGATGAGCAGTCCAATATTGGACATAAAATGGATCATAGCCAATGTTGCGTATCGTTATTTTCTCATCTGTCCGCCCAGTGCGTTTCATTTTTGCTATAGCAATGATCGGGTCTTTATCCAACAAAGAGGATTGAACATGTTCATATTTTGCATTATGCATTAAATTTGACTGCCCCTTATAAAACTCCCTTACTGACAATAATGCTACAGTGCATAAACATACACTCTGATGTCCCTTCAAACTGGATTACAAGGGAAGACTTACATTTGCAGGTTCCTGAAAGAAGAAACATTCAATGAATGTCTGGAATGTTTGATATGTGTAATCTTTATTGGAAACTTTATACAAAACGTTTATTAATTATGGTCAGAAGATATTTACCAAAAAAAATGAGTTGCATGAGTTGCAACCGGAGGATGGTCCCATACGATAAAATCTGTAGAGCCAAGTTAGTTGTGTGTATGTTTTGTAATAAGCAATAGCAAGGGCGCTTTTTTCGTGATTGTTCTCCTGAATCTAGTAGTTGAAAATATCAATGTCGAATTTTGACAATAGCGAAATCATTGTACAAAGTGTGTGTTGACCCCTAGCCAGCTTTGTACTCGTAAACCAATGCATTCACTTTAAATGTTTTATTTATCTAAAATAACTTATTATTCATGTTATACTAACCAAATTGGCTTCTTCAGATTTTACGATTATGCCGTCAGCTCACTGTTAGTGTAATTAAACAGCCAAAGTTTTAAGTTTAAAAATAATGAAAACATTGTCACTCTTGATAAATAAATAATATCTGCTATTATATCTAAAATAACCATGTCAAGGCTGATTTCATTGTAAAAGGTGTCCCAGAATTAACTGGATACAAAACAACGACTGATCCTTGAGGTAAAAATAAGTCGTTTGAACAGCACTTATCTACATCCCAAAATGCTTCGTTTGCTCTTGAGAAGCATTCAAAGTTTCTTTTGCATAACCATCTTGACTTTTTCCCTGAAAATCTGGGTGATGTCTGTGAAGAACAAGGCAAACGATTCCAATAGGATATCAAGGTGATGGAGAAACGATACCAGGGACGTTGGAACACCAATGTGATGGGTGGTTACTGTTGGTCACTTCATCAGGAACAACAGAGTGCCTTGCATATGAGAAAAAGCTACTTTAAAAGTTTTACATAAAAAAGAGAAAGAAAATACAAAAGCATTGATACCTGAAATAATTGCACAAACCTGTAATATCACAAAATAAGAATCAGATAAAAGGTTTTATTATAATAAATGTATCATTTTAATGTATTTCGGTATTTTGTATTTTTTAAATTATTATAATGTATAATTTCAGATTATTTTTTAGCGCAAAAAAATACATAGGATTCACATAAATTTGTAAGAAAAGTTTTATAAAAATTTTTTTGTTGGCCTGTGTTATCTGGACCAAGTCTTAAAAATTAGCTCCTAGTTTTTCCAAAAATTTTATAAACAAGCTTATAAACATTTCAAATTGTTGTTCTGAAGCTATTTCCTTGTGGCATTTTTATAATTTACTATTTTGATTGGGAAATAAGCCACAATTAAATTGAAAAAATAATTTTATTAACGTTTCTACGCCCAAATCGGATGTCGTTGTCAAAATACAAAATATTACTAAATTAAAAAATCCACGAGGAAAATAATCTTCCTGTAGCTGGCTGTATACCATAAATCACAAAAATACCATGTTTCTTGTAAAAGGTATATGTTAAAATACCCTAAATAAGGGTCACAATACAAAACGTTTTCGGATTAAGGAATCCATCATCAGTGTTTAAAAGCCCTAAAATTAAGTATAACCTAATTAGATGAGATAAAAGTTAAAATTGACAGAGGTTTTCAAGAACAAGAGGCCACACTTACAAAATTTGCATGCCTGAGCCACCAAAATGTATTGGGTAAAAACCCTTTAAATGTAAATGATAAAGTTATTTTACATATTTATATAAAAATCATCCGATGTTAAAGATAAACCTGGATGTTACCCAGGGCAACACAGGACTCTCCCCACGTGGTTTTAACTTTTTTGGAGAAAACCTCACATATTGGATTTCAATGGCCAACTGACACCCTGAATTCAAAAGCAACCCAAAATGACATTAAGAAATGTCAATATCATTACTATCTATATAGAGCTACTGTTCTTCGACAGGCATGCAAACGAGCCGTATCCATCCTTGAGTGTCAAGTGGTTTTCTTGCATCTCTTGCTAGCCAACTCTATTCAGTTTGCCTCTGTCTCTTCCCACTTCTACTTCTATCCCTTCTAATTCCCCTTTCTTCAGTACTACTGCACTTTAGTAGTATTTTTCCTATTGCGGCTTCTCAACGTAGAAGCCACTTCCCCCTTTTCCTTACAGTCCATCTCTCTACATCTATGTCCCATTAGTTATTTATTTATTTTTTCCTTACTTCTGTTGGAGTATATCTTTCTTTTTACTTTCACTCCAACAGAAGTTTTCTTAATTTTGTTACAGCATGTCAAACGAAATAGGGGTTGAGAGAATGTTTAGATGCTCTCAGCGAAATAAATGCAAATTTAGAGCCACAACCAAAAACTATTAGTAAGGCTAAGGAAGAAACTCCTCTTATTAAAAAAAATGGAGGGAAAATCCTTGTACAAATTCTGCTTAACAATGGAGGGGAAGAAATGCGAAAGATTGTGGCTATAGAAAGAATAGCTAATGCACTGGATGTGCAGAAGGAGTGAAATACATTAATTTAGTTTTAACTAAGCATTAAAATAGATATGAACACATTTGTGCTACATTTATTTTCCATCAAACCAGTTTTTTATTAATTCACAAATTTTATGAAAATTTTTATTGATTTTCAATTTTTTATCGATTTTTATTTATAATTAACTTATTTGCGGGCATGACTGCATATGAAGAAGTATTCACAAATGTAAAAAATTACATTATAGAGTGTATACAATAAAATTAAACTCAATATAACCCTTTGTTTCCGGAAAACTTTTACAATCAAAAATTGAGGTAAAAATTAAATAATCTTATTCTATTGAGTTCCTAAAAGACAAAAAAGTAAGAAATATTTTTTTACGTATTTTTTTAATAGGCTATGGTTTCGACATGATGCTACTTGGAAAGTGGAGATTTTTTTCACAGATTTCAGCATATCTGTTTTGTCAACATAACCCATATGCTGGTTATATTCTTTGACCATTGTTGGACAGGCCACGACTTGTGAATTTCCGTCTTTTTGCTTGCGGGAAACAGTCGCTTCTTCTGAAGGGTTTTGATGATTTCCAAAAAAATGCACTATTTTCCTGTCTCTCCACTTTACAAACACCAGTCCATGTTCGCTGATCCTCCAGTCTGATTGTCCTCGGATGTGTAATTCTTTGTCAGATTCTAAGTCTTTTGGAATATCTTTTCGGTTAGTCCTGACAGTGCCGCACGCATAAATACATTCTGCTTGAAGTTTTTTTTGTAAGGGCACAGAGTTTAAAAAGTTATCAAAGAAAACGTGATATCCTTTTGCCACCAAATCTCGAGTCAAATCTAAGATAACTCTTTGGCCCAAATCTTTTTCAGGTTGATCATTAGTTTTTCCAACATATATTTGAAATTGGCAAACATATCCATTCTCGTCAGATCGAACCCAAACTTTATAACCCTTCTTGATGGGTTTTAGAGGCATAAATTGCTTAAGAGAACTGCGACCCTTGAAACGAATCATAGATTCGTCTATGGATTGATGTTTTGAAGGGCCATATGAAGAACGAAACGTTTCAGATAAAGAATCCAATAAAGGGCGAATTTTATATAACTTGTCATAATTTGGCGAGTTGCGATCAGGCATCACCGAATTATCTGCTAAGTGCACGTTTCCTAGATGCCACGCAAAAAGATCTCTACACATAGCTGAGCTTAGGTAGTGATCTCGTAATTCCTCTCGAGATGACCAGTAATCCACATAACTGGGCAACCTTTTGATTCCCATCAATATATTGATTGCAATACAATTTTTAATTTCTTTGCACCACGTTGCTGAAGAGCGTAGAGGTTTGTTTCGAATACAATTTTGTCAATTAGATTTCCGGTGAACAAGTGTAAAAAAAATCTACTGGCCTTTCCGTGTCATCTGGAATTTTAGGACCGGTTTCCTCAGTGAACTGCTTCATGTTGGTAACACAGAATGCCGCTGACTTGGTCCAGGTTGTTCTTTGTTCTATATCACTCAAAATAACAGGGGGACCATTGTCCTCGTCGTCCGAGAAGGCTTCATCACTAGGTACATTCTCAGAATTGTCGCCTCTTGAAGTTGAAGGTTGGTTTGGCTGGTCATCTTCAAATATTACGGGCATATTCATAATGTCAAGCAAATCCTCTTCGTCACTACTCGATTCATCTGACTCGTTATCTGAAGGAATGCTCTCTAATAAGGTGAATAGACCACCCGACGACATATTGATTAGCTCTCTGAAGGAATACACTCTTTTTCCTGAAATAAAAAAATAAGTAGGTAGGTACATGTCCAGTTTCCTAGTGGTTTCAGGGTGAAACCGGCATTTTATTTCATCAATATACTTATTATAAATTGAAAACTTTTAGTAATAAGAATTGTTAATCATAGATACAAATGTTTCTAACATAGTAAATAAAAAATAAATTTACCTGCCATAGCGAAATAATCCAAAAACCACCAAAATTGCTTACACCACCGTCTCGCTTCAAAACACGTGTTACTATTAACTAAAAACTAAATAACGAGAACGTAAATGGAGGTGCGCGATTTGTTTTATAGTAGGAGGAGTCTTATACGTCATTATAACAGGAGTGGTGTCAGGCTAGCACCACTGAGAACGTAGCAAAAAATTTATTTGTATGTGGTTTCACAGTGAAACCAGTAGAAGACAAAGGGATAAATAATATTGATATTATTCAAGATTAGTTATTTCCAATTTTTTTGCTATTCCATAATTATTTCTAACAATGATAAAACACTGAAGAAATTTTGTTTTCACTATTTACACAAAATTTATTAACAATAAATGTTACTACAGCTGTTTTGGCAGAGTTCCTTTCACAAGTGATGGATTTTTATTGTGTCTACAATAATGGGTCTGTTCCTTTCTTGTTCCTAATTTTTCCTTGTGATATTTTTAGTTTGTTCCTTTGTTTTCTAGTGTTTCACCCTAGATTTTCTAGACCCTTTCTACACCCTTTCTAGATTTTCACCCAAATAATTATGGACACATAATGGGTCTGTTCCTATGTTTTCTAGTGTTAACACTCTCGAGTGTAGGTTCGATGACATATAATAAATGTAGACTCTGCAACTGCTGTAAAAGTCGGGATCAACATGTTTACCTCGCCGAGATAATTTTGTTCATTCTTTTGATACGAAGTAAGAGAAATCTTTACGTTGTAATAAATCAATAAAAACAATAAACAAAATGACCTCAGCGAGATAATCATGTTGATCCCACATTTTACAGCAGTTGCAAGATTTATTATACGTCATTGAACATACACTAAAAAGTGTTAACACTACAAAACATAGGAACAGACCTATTATGTGTCCATAATTATTTGGGTAAAAATCTTATGTCCAGAGCTCTTTGGCAAACCAAACCCATCCTCAGCGACAAAAACTCTCTGGTTTACTTCGCATCCAAATACTAAACATTAATTTTTTTTTCAATGGAATTATTCTGTCTTTCGAATTGGTGGATATAAGAATATTCCTCTGCAAATAAGAATATAGACGATGTTATTAATTTATTACACAATTTTACCTAGAAAGTAGTGCTGGATATACCAAAATGTTCTCTAAATTGAATATTGAAATAAGTTAATTCCTTGTTATTTCATCTTGCTCTTTTGGAACATTTTGAGGCACATCTGCTAAATTTATAACGGCATTTGCAAATTGAGGAATAATTTCGTCCCCAAACAAAAATTCTTCAAGACTACTATTATCCAGATTTAGCCATATGGCTCACACTCCCTCTAAGGGGAAAATTGACTCATCCCAGACACCTACGGTGTCAAAAGGATTGAGCTCTGGTGGGACTCTTTCTATGTTATCGAGCCCTAGGTGACTTGTGGTATGCAGGTGTATCTCCCAAAAATTTTCGTACACTTCTGACCGTCTCGAGTAGTACAGCTTTCTGCATGGTCTTATAAAGATGTTCATTAAGACTCAGCTTTTTTATGCTTTCGAGGAGGGTCTTTGGAATGACTCCAGTAGTAGACATAATAATCGGTATTGTCTGGGTACTTTGCATTATTCATTGTCTCCATATTTGAATTTCCAGATCTCTGTACTTGGCGATCTTTTCAGTAAATTAAGTACGTAAATTATTGTTGTTAGGAATCGCCACATCAATGAGTATTGTTTGTCTTGTTAATTTATTGCTTAATACGAGATCTGGTCTATTATGTGCCACTGTTTGGTCTGTGAGTACAGTGTAGTCCCAGTATAGCTTATAGGTGTCATTCTCAAGCATATGTACTCTCAGGAACGTATTGATAATATGGGAGATGGTTCGTTTGGAGAAGTCCCAGTTTTATAGCTATTTCTTGATGAAGGATCTTTCCAACTTAGTCATGCCATTCCTTGTATTCAGTTGCAGCAAATGCCTGGCAGCCCCCGGTAATATGTTGGATTGTTTCTTGGGCTTGACATCCATATCGGCATCTGTCGTTTTGAACCTGAGGGTCTTTGATGATATATTTCAGGTAATTTCTGGTTGCTGATCCCGAATGGCCAGTAATGAACCTTCGACGCTATACTGTCAACATAATCTTGGCTGACTTGACATTATTATTATTATTATAAAACAAATAAAAGCCGAGGAGCGAGCTCCTATTATGCCCAAAAACAAAGAAAAATATCATTATACAACAAATACAAATTAAGAATAAAGTTACAAAACTTTTGAATGGGTTGCATATGAGAGTTCATTTTAAATGAAGTAAAAGTCAGACTTACTCTCAATCTTTATTATAACTTCCGACGACCGGTTTCGCTCTTTAAAATTTGTAGAGAATCTTCAGGTCAAAGGTAACAAGTTACAAAATGCTACAAACAAAAACCAGAGTTAGGACATTGTCTGGTTGTAAAAGATGCTAAAGATCCATAAGATCAAGCCAATGTTGAATAACATACATAAAAGTAGCGAAATAGCATACCAATGCACATGCATGCAATCATGGGGGGGGGGGTTGTAAAACTTCCCCCAAGGGCACAAACATGTGCAGAAGTATGCTATATATAATCATGCAATCATAACGTGTCGTACTTACATTCGGATACAAGGTACTAACAACTCAGTATTCATTATCCTGATGTTTCTGTTGAAGTTATGTTAACGGGATATGGTGGAATAGACGGAGGATGCAGCAAAGGTAAACAAATTTATGGGATTTAGGAATTCTTGAGGGTGATGAGATAGTTGGTGTAAGTCAACCAACAAATCTGTGCCTGTTATAATGTTTGTGTAGATCAAATTAGTGAATGACATATATACAATTTTAATGTGTGTTGATTTTAAAGATTTTGTTTTAATTTTATTTATATTTATATATATGTTATATCCGTTTTTACCAACTAACCTTAATAATGAAGTACCTACTTATTTCCCATCAGGATATATCAGGTGTCAGCCATCTGAATCGACGCATCCAGTTTCAATGCCAATGTCAGCGAGAACTACTACGTCCAGGCTTTCTCACAACCTCAGCATTTTGTAAATCATATAAAACCATTTGCCGGTGTTTAATATTTGTTCGTAATAATTTAGATTTCATTCATGTAACTTTATTTCTTGTATTTTCAAAATAAAATATTTTTTAAAAAGTCAAAAAAGTTTTAAGTGATATAAAAATTGGCGCAGTCAGTAGGATCTGGAAACGTTGTTAGAACACGGAAAGGCCTAACTAACAACGGTGGATTCCAATCCTTTGATTCAGAAACGAACCATCCAAAAGGCAGAGCCGTCATCACTTTGCAGATATCTACGGATTAGGAACACCTGGTGAAGCCCCTGGTAGAGACGCTGTCGAGAACAAGACGACTAGATGTTTTTGGATTTAGTGTAAGTCTAATATTGAATCATCTCGTATATTATTATATTTTTATTATTATTACTGAATACTGTTCGATATTCCAATATTGATTATACTGAAAATCAATAAAGACAACTACATATTTATTTTCATTATTTGACGTTTATACTGTAAATCGTCAATTTTTTTTTATTTATTGTTGTTATAAACGCCTGAAACACGCACTTTTCGCTCATCGGGCAGTTATTATAAGAACATTTTTTTTTAAATAATAAATACAACCACTAAATATTTTTCTGATTATCTTTTAACTATTTGACGTTTATTCTGTTAATCGTCATTCCTTTATTTTCACTATTGTTCTTATATACACGTCTGAAACACGCACATTTCGCTAATCGGACAGGTGTTATAAAAACATTTTTTTGATATTTTTTATTATTCCTGATTATTATTTGATATTTAAATTGATTTATTTGACCATTTTTATTTTTACTATTTGATATATTGACTATTCTTTTTATTTTTATTATTTGATATTTTGATTATTTCATATTTAAATTGTTTTATTTGACCATTTTTTATTTTTGATATACTGATTACCTATTTTATTTAAATTTATTTGATCATCATGACTGACAACAGTAACATTTCTCGCCCCGCAGTTCCCGTATCTCATATCGAGAATGAACCCGAAGTAGAACCTTATAAACTATCCGAAATATTTTCGATCGTACCCGAATTTGAAGGCGATCAAATATTTTTACAAACCTTTCTAAATGCTTGTGACTATGCCTACAATATGTCTACGCGTGATCAAAAACAACTATTAGTAATTCACATAAAAAATAAACTTCGCGGAAGAGCAGCGCAACTCATAAGCTCTAGAAATCCCTTATCATATCTAGAAATTAAGCAACTTCTTAATTCCCACTTTGGAGACACTAGAGACCTACCTTCTCTCATACAAGATTTACAGAGAGTCAAACAACTTCCAAATGAATCGGCTCTTACATTCCTCAATCGTGTCCAAGTCCTTAATGCAAAAATGCATGCCAATATCCAAAAATCTGGCCTCACTCCTGAAGAGAAACAAGCCCAAATCGTACTAATCGAATCAATGGCGCTCAATACATTATTGACCGGCCTCGATCCAAAAATTGCACATATTGTTCGTGCTAGTAATCCGAAAGACCTTCTTCAAGCTCAGGTCCGCATCAGACGAGAGCTACAATTATCCTATTTCGAAATACAGAAAACCAATCGCCCCAATGCTCCCAGACCCAATCAAAATAATCAACCCATTAGAAGACCAAACTTTCAACCACCTAGATGCACCTTTTGTGGACGCATTGGCCACTCAAATAACGAATGTCGTTCTAGACAGAATTCCCAAAACAATCCCCAGAATTTTAATGATACTCGAAATTTCAGTAGCTATCAAAACTTCAATACCGCCCAAAACAATGGCTTTCTGAGGCCAAACTTCAGCCCAAATAATAATTACCAAAACACTAGACCTAATGAACAACAAAGATCTCAATTCACACCCAAACAAAATAATTCACAAATACGCCCTTCTGTAATCCATAAAAACCCCAATTATTCGAACGATAGACACAGAGCTCATTTCGTTAACTTTGAACCTGACCATGTTAATGAATATACCCCGGTTCCAATTGAAAACTATCAGTATGACGATTTTTTCGAAAATAATTATCCATCTCCTGATTATTACCATTCATTCGATCAATCAACCGATTTAATTAATAGCCAATACTATCAGGATTTTCTCACAGTTTCAAATCAGAACCACCCACCAGACAATGCCATTTCAATAAACGAACCTTGGTCTCAAATAAAAAATCAGATCCAAACTCTAAATTTGGACGACATGAACCCGTCTCTAAATTTTCCAGAACAGAAATTTTTCTAAGCCCTCCTCTTGCTGTAAACTCTAAAAATCCTTATTATATAACAGACGCATCAAACAAGTTTAAACTACTTATCGATACCGGTGTTTGTATCTCTATCTTTAATGAAAATACCGCGAAAAATTTCAAACCACGTTTTCCTGAAAATATGACCATACAGTTTAATACAGACCAAACAATTCATATCAACGAATCTACTTTATTCCCTTTCCAAATGGGGAACCCCCATAAAGTATTTATCTATAATCTAGATACAGATTTTGATGGAATCTTAGGCCTCGATTTTTTTTAACATTACGAATGTGCAATAGATTTCAGGAACAAACAACTAATCACAAATTTTCAAACATTACCTCTCTACAAAGTAGAAACTGATTCGCTTAACAATGAATCTCCTAATCAAATTAAAATAGATCCCAGATCCGAGCAAATATTTAATCTAACATGTCATCTGTCGAATACAGATGCAATTTTGCACAAAAATGATAATGATAAAGTCCATACTCCCAACGCATTAGTACACGTGAATGAAAAAGAAAAATTTCTGACATCTATTATAGTAAACTCAAACACAATCCCCAAAATTACCGATTTTTCTGATACCGCAATAATTGAACCCTATTCAAACTACACGATTCTAAATTTCCAGTCAAACGATAACTTAATAAATTATTGCTCTGATAAAATATACCGAAACGACAACATCAAGTCTCGACTTCCAATACAACATATTAACAAGGAAGAACGAGAACTAGTAAAAAATCTTTGCTTAAAATATAAAAACAAAAGAGCTAATCAATCTGAAAATTTCGATGAACATCCTTTCAATATCCTGCCTTATGCAATTATTTGTCCTAATAACACAAAAAACAAAACTAACGAATTTACACCGTACAAACTTATTTTTGGATATACTTCTATTAGACCACCCGAAATATTTTATAATGCGAAAACTCACGGATTTATGCCCTACGAACTCATTTTTGGATATACTTCCATTAGACCACCCGAAATATTTTATAATGCTAAAACTCACGGATTTATACCGTACGAACTCATGTTTGGGTATACTTCTGTTAGACCACCCGAAACATTTTATAATGTAAATTTGCTTATATCAAAATACTTTAGGAACTTAGGTAATCCTAAAGGAAAACCCAAATTAAAATTATTGTCCCTTTCGAAACCCAAGAAACCCACGTAAAGTTTGTTACTTTATTAAATACCAAATCCAATAGAACAATCAAAGTAAATTTTGAAAATTCATCTATCATGAATTCTCTTTCAAATTCCTTAGACTCATTTCAGTCATCCACTCCCAGTATATGTTAACCCTAATCAACAACACCATTGGAATCTACTTTTATGAAGAATTTATTTTATTTATTAAGCTCAAGAACCCTTGAATGCATAGAGCTGAGAAA
This sequence comes from Diabrotica virgifera virgifera, assembly GCF_917563875.1. Lineage (NCBI taxonomy): Eukaryota > Metazoa > Arthropoda > Insecta > Coleoptera > Chrysomelidae > Diabrotica > Diabrotica virgifera. The sequence goes on along the minus strand of NC_065451.1, from coordinate 80,556,239 downwards.
TTTAATTTTCCCCACAATTAGTATTAAGTTATTAAGTACATAATAATATTACACTGTACTACTATAATATAGACTATAGACAATATTACATTTACTTTTATTAAATACTTAATATTAAATATTTACAATGTACAAATTTTATTATAGTCTTTCCATACATTTTTTCTTAACTACTTGTTTCCATTGCTTTCTGTCTAAAGCTTTTTATTACTTTTTCGCAAGTCTTCATATACTCTGACATTTAATATCCTTCCTGTTCTATCTTTTCTTCTTGATGTATTGATTTTCGTGATAGTACCATCTTCAACATTCTTTCCTTTCCCATTCTTTCAATTTGTCCTAAATATCATATTCCATATGCTCTGATTGACATCATTATTTTTGACTCGTTATTTAAGTCTCTTATTCCATACAAAAAAAAAACAAATAGTCTGGCTAATTGACTAAGCCAAAGCCAAAGCCATTATAAAAAAAAGTCTCTTATTATTCCTTCTACTCTATTAATAATTTATTTTCACACCTCTGTATATTGCTCTTGCATTTTCTCTCCCATCTCTCTAAAAAGTCTATTTCTGATTTTTGTACCTATGTTTCACGTGCATATGTAGCTGTATGCCTGACAACTGTTTTGCAGATTATAATTTTTGTTTTTCTTGAGACATATTCGAATTTCATTAATGATCGCCACACTCCATACTTTTTGTTTGCTTTTACTATTTTTGTCTTTATCTTTCCTTCCCCGTGTCCCTTTTCACATAATTTCAGACTTACCTGAGTAAACTTTGAAACTCATTCGAATAGGCATTTTTCGCATCCTGTCTAAGGAGAAATTATCTTCCTTTTTATCTCTTTCTCCCGTTATCATGCATTTTGTCTTTTCCTTATTTATTACTATTTCCTTATTTATTAGAAGACTAAACATTTTGCCTCATTTCTAATATTCTTGATTAATCCTCTTAGTTCTTTCTTACCTGTCATTAATAGTGTTAAATCTATACATTGCCATACATTGATGACCATGTTCAAAGAAAATATTTCCTGCATCTTTATTTTACTTTTTCTAATTACTCCTTCTAGTATCAAAGTAAAAAAGGGTCATTGATAATTTGTACCCTTACTATAATCCTTCGTTTCTTTCAAAATTCCTTGGTTTATGCCCTTGCCCTTGTTTGCTATTTCGTTATTGTGTTATCCATAGGCATTTTGTTTTCATCATGACGATTTTAATTAGTAGGCTTATCTCTTTCATTAGATCGTATATCTGTTGCCGCTTTACCTTATCTTAGTCGTACTTGAAAGTCAACGAACAGGACATAATACTGATGTTTATATTCGTAGCACGTAGTGTGGATTCCTTTTAGCGCTAACGTTTGGTCTGTCGTCGACCTATTATTTTTAAATTCTGCCTGATATTCGACCAATATATTTTCCTTATATTTATTTAGCTTTTTCTTATGATTTGTGTCAAGATTGTCTAAACTAACTACTTCTAACAGCGCGATACCTCTATTATAGTTGTCTCTATTATAATAGTTTAAATAGTTTTCACCTTTCATTTCGTCAAATTTTGTGTATGAGACATACCCCTGCTATGGCCCACTCTGTTGACATTTTTCTGTTTCCCATGTGCTTTTATCAAGTTATGTATCTCTTTGGGTAGCCTTTTTCTTCGGCTTTTATCATTTCCGCCGATATTTCTGTTATTCCTAGACTTTTATTGTTTTCGTCTTTTTATTATATTTTTTATTTCTTCCATTGTACAAGGTTCTATTAATATAAGGTCATATTCACTTTCATGGATTATTCTCCTTCCTTGTCCATTTTTGTTTAGCAGTTGCAAAAAGTTAGTTTGCCAATTTCTCATTAACTCCCTGATTTATTTATTAATGTACCCACCTTCATCATTTTTCATATATGGGATATTTTTCTTATATCCTCTTTCCATTGTTCTTGTTTCCTGGTAAAAGGATTTAATGCCCTTTTGTTTGGAATCTTTCTTCGACCTCTTTGAGTTTATCTTCATTGTATTTTCTTTTGTTTTACACATTATTTTAATCATTGTCCTCAATTCTCTGAATTCTTATCTACTACAGTCACTATTATTGGTTAACTTTTAATTCTTATTTTTCTAATTGCTTCTACCAATTTTAGCATTTCTCCCATCACACCATTCCTTTATTTTTGTTTTCTATTTTTAACTATTAACTAATTAATTTAACTAAGGTAACTTTACTAATGTTTAACACTGCTTCCTGTATGTTTTCACTAAATCTTTTAAATCAAAATTTCAAACGACAAATGGACCCTCCTGGTATACAAAGACATGTAACCAATCAGAGATTTTATCGACAAAACGACAGAATCTTAGACAATTTATTAGATACCACTGAATAAAATGTAGCTTGAATACTATTATTCAAATCTGAAGTCCAAACTCACATACGTCTCCTCAAACAAATCTCTAGTTCCGTTAAAGTCAAATATACAGAAATAATCGCTGATACGAAACAACACGCTTTCCGAGAAAAAACATGAACTTATTAACGGAATAGGTTCAATATGGAAATCAATAACAATAACCGGAAACTTCAGATCAGATCTGCCATCAGATTCGTCAGATGGCGAATATTTCAATGAATGTATAAATTTAATAAGAAACCCCGCGATAAGTATCAAATCGAAAAGCTATTAAAAATTCAAATATCGGTTACCACTTCTTTCATTAAGAGTTTCAACGCGATAATCCGAAAATTACAAATAGATGAGGAAACCTTCAACAATAATATTAAAGAAATTAGAAAATCAATAATGAATATCTCTGACCAATTAAAATTCTATAAATCTCAAATCGATATGCTGAACTTTTGTGAGTTGCTAATGGAAAGCTATTCATTTATCGAACATTCGTTAAATGATATAGTAAATGCTATAACTTTTGCTCGATTAAAAATATTACATAGTTCAATCATTACTCCGTTTGATTTAATTGAATCGCTTAGGCATATATCACAATCATTACAGAAAAATAATCTTCCCCATCTATCTATACTTCAAACCTCCCTCAATATCTCGATATTATCGAATTACATGCCTATCAATTAGACACAAGAATTGTGTTCTTCTTAAATATTCCTTTAACTGTTTAACTGATGTAGAACAATATACTTTATATTATCTCTATCCAATAACAATACTGGATAATCGAACAGGTTTAAATTCGATATTAACAACAACTCATAAATATATTGCGCGAAACGATGATTCTTTGCTATACCTTACAATAAATAGATAGCCTTGAGTCATGCAAAACACTTCGAGCCAGAACCAAGATCTGTTATCCAATCGACAGCGACGCCATATGCGAAGCCCTACTTCTGAAGCGACAAGAACGCCTTCCTAGAACATGCCAGACTTCCGTAATATTTGCCAAAGACTACACCGTTCAGAAGATCAGCTTGAATTTTTGGCTCGTAACAGTTTCTGACCCACTGCCCAATAAAATCAAATGCTAATTCAGAGAAGTCAAGTCAGAAATCATCAAAACTAACCACGTGCTCAAACTACAACCCACGTGCGATGCCCTTATTGGTAGTACAAGAGTACACTCCCAGAAATTGATCGACGCTTACGATAATGTTACGTACTAAAGTCATCCAGTTCAAATACCATTCAGTTGCTGCAATCACTTCTTAGACAAAATCTTTCCAAGACAAAGACCCAGTATCCACCTAAGCGACTCCATAGAAGAAGAAGAGCAAATCGCACTGAATACCAATAAACAGACACTCTGGAAGTTGCTGCCACGCGTCAACTTCCTTCTAACAAGGGGAGCTGTTATATCCGTTTTTACCAACTAACCTTAATAATAAAGTACCTACTTATTTCCCATCAGGATATATCAGGTGTCAGCCATCTGAATCGACGCATCCAGTTTCAATGCCAATGTCAGCGAGAACTACTACGTCCAGGCTTTCTCACAACCTCAGCATTTTGTAAATCATATAAAACCATTTGCCGGTGTTTAATATTTGTTCGTAATAATTTAGATTTCATTCATGTAACTTTATTTCTTGTATTTTCAAAATAAAATATTTTTTAAAAAGTCAAAAAAGTTTTAAGTGATATAAAATATATATTAAAGAATTCTATTTATTAGTAGATGTAAGTTGACAACGTTTGGATCAAAAATGTAGCGAGTATTTATTGTGTATGTAAGAACTGGATGTGCAGTTGCAAACTGAATATTTAAGGTCCGTACTTGATCTTTGACGAGTACTGCTCGTGTAGGACTATTGTTCGCCTAAGAGTAGGTAGATCGAAAGCTTCAAATTGTAGTTAAAATGCTATATTAGCCGTCATTTAATAAAAAGCAACAAAAGTAAAAATGTGAATGTGAATTAAAATATGAATTAAAACAACAATGTAGGTACTTAAATAAAACATTATAAATTAAAGGGTGGAGAATTGGAATATAAAGTAAATAGGCATATAAATGTAGTAAGAAGTAATTGGTTGTGAATGGCAACTATGTTTGAAGTGATATAAGCTATGGATAGATATTAATAATATATTCAACCAGACAAAGGAAAATAGTAGTAAATTATATTTTCGTGGTATACCTACATTGTGTTATAAAATTTCCGTCAATAAATAAATAAATAGCTAGTTAAGTAAATTCACCTCACAATTGAACAAATAGAAACACACAGGACAAAGGACGATACAACAAACAATGAGGGAATTTGGTAGGTCTGGAGCACTACATTTGATTTAATTTATTTTAACTGTATTGATTTTAATTTTATGGTGTCAGTTTTTTAAACTTTGTGTTTTTATAAAATATTGAGGGAATTATGAAGTATGAAGTGTCAGAACAAGCTAGGTTAGTTGTCTAATTCTTCTTCTCCATCATGTATTGAGGGTTGCCAACATTCTGTTGTAAATATTCATGTAGTAATACTTTATACAACCACGTTAGTATTGCTGATTCTAAATATGAATTTAATATAATATTACAACTAATAGTAATATACATTAACTCTATTAGAAACACCAACTACATAAACATGCGACAATGAAGTAACATATGATTCAATTTTGACAAATCAGACAAATTACCGTGTATGTTATAGCTGGTAAATGTAATTTCTAATTTGTAGAAATTCGAAAAACGAAAACAGACCCGCTGACAAACGATAAATGACACGTAATAAATATGTAATTTAAATTAAATATGAATGCATTAAATAACATAAGAATGTAATTTAATTGAAAGGAAACATTAAACTGAAGTTGTAAAAGATAAGTTAAAAGAACTAACGAAGAAAATTTAAAATTAAAAGAGAGAGAGTGAGAGAGAAAACCAGATTGTAAATGAAAAGATTAAGAGAAAGGAAGAAATGTGGAGTTATCACGCCCGTCAACAGGTGTTCGGTTGGTGCCATTGTCTATGACGTTGACAAAGCAACGTGCTCTTAAACAATCTATAATCAAGTTACTGTGAAGAATTTAGAATTGCGACTTCAGACAGCTAATATACGAACTATGATATCTACTAACATTACTGTTGTAATAAATCTTTGAAATTGGACTTACCACGGGGTTGTCAGCAGGTGATTCTTAATTGATATGAACCTTTGGAAATCTTTTATCAAAAAGGGTAGTGTTAAGCTATATCTGCATTTAAATAATACAAACGTATGCCTTTCCACTACGATTAGGTATACTTCCGGTTCCTTAGCACGTTGTTTTGTCAACGTCATAGACAATGGCACCAACCGAACACCTGTTGACGGGCGTGATTTCTCCACATTTCTTCCTTTCTCTTAATCTTTTCATTTACAATCTGGTTTTCTCTCTCACTCTCTCTCTTTTAATTTTAAATTTTCTTCGTTAGTTCTTTTAACTTATCTTTTACAACTTCAGTTTAATGTTTCCTTTCAATTAAATTACATTCTTATGTTATTTAATGCATTCATATTTAATTTAAATTACATATTTATTACGTGTCATTTATCGTTTGTCAGCGGGTCTGTTTTCATAGACAATGGCACCAACCGAACACCTGTTGACGGGCGTGATTTCTCCACATTTCTTCCTTTCTCTTAATATTTTCATTTACAATCTGGTTTTCTCTCTCACTCTCTCTCTCTCTTTTAATTTTAAATTTTCTTCGTTAGTTCTTTTAACTTATCTTTTACAACTTCAGTTTAATGTTTCCTTTCAATTAAATTACATTTTTATGTTATTTAATGCATTCATATTTAATTTAAATTACATATTTATTACGTGTCATTTATCGTTTGTCAGCGGGTCTGTTTTCGTTTTTCGAATTTCTACAAATTAGAAATTACATTTACCAGCTATAACATACATGATAATTTGTCTGATTTGTCAAAATTGAATCATATTTTACTTCATTGTCGCATGTTTATGTAGTTGGTGTTTCTAATAGAGTTAATGTATATTACTATTAGTTGTAATGTTGTTGTACAGACAGCTAATATACGAACTATGATATCTACTAACATTACTGTTGTAATAAATCTTTGAAATTGGACTTACCACGGGGTTGTCAGCAGGTGATTCTTAATTGATATGAACCTTTGGAAATCTTTTATCAAAAAGGGTAGTGTTAAGCTATATCTGCATTTAAATAATACAAACGTATGCCTTTCCACTACGATTAGGTATACTTCCGGTTCCTTAGCACGTTGTTTTGTCAACGTCATAGACAATGGCACCAACCGAACACCTGTTGACGGGCGTGATTTCTCCACATTTCTTCCTTTCTCTTAATCTTTTCATTTACAATCTGGTTTTCTCTCTCACTCTCTCTCTTTTAATTTTAAATTTTCTTCGTTAGTTCTTTTAACTTATCTTTTACAACTTCAGTTTAATGTTTCCTTTCAATTAAATTACATTCTTATGTTATTTAATGCATTCATATTTAATTTAAATTACATATTTATTACGTGTCATTTATCGTTTGTCAGCGGGTCTGTTTTCATAGACAATGGCACCAACCGAACACCTGTTGACGGGCGTGATTTCTCCACATTTCTTCCTTTCTCTTAATCTTTTCATTTACAATCTGGTTTTCTCTCTCACTCTCTCTCTCTTTTAATTTTAAATTTTCTTCGTTAGTTCTTTTAACTTATCTTTTACAACTTCAGTTTAATGTTTCCTTTCAATTAAATTACATTTTTATGTTATTTAATGCATTCATATTTAATTTAAATTACATATTTATTACGTGTCATTTATCGTTTGTCAGCGGGTCTGTTTTCGTTTTTCGAATTTCTACAAATTAGAAATTACATTTACCAGCTATAACATACATGATAATTTGTCTGATTTGTCAAAATTGAATCATATTTTACTTCATTGTCGCATGTTTATGTAGTTGGTGTTTCTAATAGAGTTAATGTATATTACTATTAGTTGTAATGTTATATTAAATTCATATTTAGAATCAGCAATACTAACGTGGTTGTATAAAGTATTACTACATGAATATTTAAAACAGAATGTTGACAACCCTCAATACATGATGGAGAAGAAGAATTAGACAACTAACCTAGCTTGTTCTGACACTTCATACTTCATAATTCCCTCAATATTTTATAAAAACACAAAGTTTAAAAAACTGACACCATAAAACTAAAATCAATACAGTTAAAATAAATTAAATCAAATGTAGTGCTCCAGACCTACCAAATTCCCTCATTGTTTGTTGTATCGTCCTTTGTCCTGTGTGTTTCTATTTGTTCAATTGTGAGGTGAATTTACTTAACTAGCTATTTATTTATTTATTGACGGAAATTTTATAACACAATGTAGGTATACCACGAAAATATAATTTACTACTATTTTCCTTTATCTGGTTCAATAGATTATTAATATCTATCCATAGCTTATATCACTTAGAACATAGTTGCCATTCACAACCAATTACTTCTTACTACATTTATATGCCTATTTACTTTCTATTCCAATTCTCCACCCTTTAATTTATAATGTTTTATTTAAGTACCTACATTGTTGTTTTAATTCATATTTTAATTCACATTCACATTTTTACTTTTGTTGCTTTTTATTAAATGACGGCTAATATAGCATTTTAACTACAATTTGAAGCTTTCGATCTACCTACTCTTAGGCGAACAATAGTCCTACACGAGCAGTACTCGTCAAAGATCAAGTACGGACCTTAAATATTCAGTTTGCAACTGCACATCCAGTTCTTATATACACAATAAATACTCGCTACATTTTTGATCCAAACGTTGTCAACTTTCATCTACTAATAAATAGAATTCTTTAATATATATATAAATATAAATAAAATTAAAACAAAATCTTTAAAATCAACACACATTAAAATTGTATATATGTCATTCACTAATTTGATCTACACAAACATTATAACAGGCACAGATTTGTTGGTTGACTTACACCAACTATCTCATCACCCTCAAGAATTCCTAAATCCCATAAATTTGTTTACCTTTGCTGCATCCTCCGTCTATTCCACCATATCCCGTTAACATAACTTCAACAGAAACATCATGATAATGAATACTGAGTTGTTAGTACCTTGTATCCGAATGTAAGTACGACACGTTATGATTGCATGATTATATATAGCATACTTCTGCACATGTTTGTGCGCTTGGGGGAAGTTTTACAACCCCCCCCCCCATGATTGCATGCATGTGCATTGGTATGCTATTTCGCTACTTTTATGTATGTTATTCAACATTGGCTTGATCTTATGGATCTTTAGCATCTTTTACAACCAGACAATGTCCTAACTCTGGTTTTTGTTTGTAGCATTTTGTAACTTGTTACCTTTGACCTGAAGATGCTCTACAAATTTTAAAGAGCGAAATCGGTCGTCGGAGGTTATAATAAAGATTGAGAGTAAGTCTGACTTTTACTTCATTTAATAAAGTTACAATTAACAAAAATTAAAAAAAAATAAAGTTATTATCCATTTTATTTTAGGCACAGTTTAATGTTTAAAATAATGTTTTGTTTAAGGTTTCTATTCGCTCCGAGCGTTAACAAAGTGTCAAAGCAAAATCGACCGACCTGCGGGCGGTTGCTTGAATACGTGAATATTTGTAAGGACGCTTTATTGTATGTTTAAATGGAACATAGCTATCACATTATTTGTTGTATTGGTCACTGAAAAAACATATGGAAAACTAGTGATGTGAAATACTTTTATTTTACTCGTTCCCAAAAAAAAATTGATCAAGAATAAAATTAATTAACGCTGTTAAGGATGAAGTGAGGTTAACTTTTTCTATATATACAAAGGATGTGGCAATATACACATGATATAATAATATTATTTACGTTTTTATAAGTTTTGTACATATTACATACACTTTTTAGCTCTGATAAATCCGAATTGACTCCAAAAAGTACGGATAGGGTATGTCCTATATAACCTCACTATCGCAAATTATGTCAATAAATCTTTATTGACGACAAAAATATTTTTGTTGAATTATAAATGATATTATAAAAGAATAACTAATAAATTCTAACAATTTGTATTCGTTTATTATCACTAGAAAATAAAATATTCAAGTTTAACAACATAATCCCGTAAGAGTCAATACTAAAACGTCCTTACAAAACTGACAGCGTGTCACGTGACTGTAAATTTCTGTAAATAGAGGGGAGACGCACGAAGCCAATTTGCTGTGTGCCGATGAGTAGAGGGGATTTGACAGTTTCCGCCAGCGCTGTTAGTGGCAGTTTTGTGCATTGAATTTGAACAATTTTATCAGAAAAGTATAAGATTCAAACCGCGAGGGAGCGCTACCGATGAAATTCACAGCCAATAAAAACAGAGGTAACCTCTAAATTTCACATAAACTTCTTCTTTTTCTCAATGGCGTCTTGCGTAAGCAGTCATCCAGTCGCACGAATTTATATATTAAATATTAAAATTATAATGAATAAAATAAAAAACATAATTACTTTTACTATTAATTCTGTGTATTCGTTCAGTAATCAGGTTACAATAATATTTCAGTTCATAATTTGTGTTTTTCTAGATAAATATCTATTTTTATCGTTTTGTATATTTCACGTACACCAATTTTATCAGAAAAGTACAAGTTTCAAACCGCGAGAGAGCGCTACCGTCGAAACTCACAGCCAATAGGGCTTTTCATCGATTGTCATTTGTTTCGAGCTTCTGTCATGTGTCACATAATATTAATATATCTCCGTCATACGCCTTTGGTTTGTGTCATTGGTATATACCAATAACGTATGACGTAGATATATTAATATTATATGACACATGACAGAAGCTCGAAACAAATGACTGTGAATGAAAAGCCCTATTGAAAAGTCGAGCTTGAATCTTTAGCTTCTGTTTTGAAGGCATTTCCGTTTAAACAGTTATGACCTAACGTTTAGTAAAAATGACTCAAAATTAGTGAAATCGTATATTATTCGACGCAAAGTTAGACGGAGAGTTCAAATATCGACTTCCGATTCTTCTTTCGGCCACTTTGGGTGAAACCTATGACTTACGAAGTCCAATTACTTGTCGACCTTCCACTACATGATTTATCACGTGATTTATCATTATGATTTGGCCCATGACGAGCCGCATGACAATGCTTATGATAAAACACAATGCTTATGACAAAATCATGTGACAAATCACACAGTGTAAACATATAAATTTCACCCATGACCAAATCATATGACAAATCACTTGATAAACCACGTAATGTAAAGGCGACTTTAGTTATTTAAATGAATGTTAACGAATTGATTATTTTAAGGTACAAGCTGTTTGTGACCACGAGCAGAGAATCAGGGATATTTTTATCGGTTATCCTGGTTCTGTGCACGACAGTAGAGTTTTCCGAAATTCTCCACTGAATGCCACCTTGGAAGAAAAATGTGGAGATTATTATATACTAGGCGATAGTGGTTACCCTTGCATGAGACATCTGTTGACCCCATATAGAGATCGCGGCAACCTTACAGAAGTTGAAAGGAATTATAATTTGAAATTGGCTACAAATAGATATTAGTATGGTATAACTAGACCCAAATCCAGACATCCAAAGTGAAAGTTATCCTTCAACACCAAATTGTTTTATATGGTCCACATAATGTTCAGAAAAAAGTCACACCATTTTGAGCGTAGGGGTCTGGGGGGGGGGGGGAGAGAAATAGGTAAATTCGTAGTTTTTTACGTTTTTCGTCAATATTTCTAAAACTATGGTTTAGCGTAAATTGTGTTCTGTACTCAAATTTTTGTACATAAAATTTAAAACAAAAAAGGTCCAATACATAATTGTTATAAAATCAACGGTTCCAGAGTCACGGAGGGTGAAAAGTGGAGGTTTTCGATACTTTTTATATTTTCTGGGAAATTTATAATATTATTGCTGATGAAAGAAATTTTTCTGTAAATAAAATTTGCTATTTTAGTGGCCGATGGTATGTTAGTGATAAGCCCTTAAATAAACGTCAATCTCACCACCCAAAATCATCATCAATTGTCCAAATAATATAAAAAGTATCGAAAATCTCCACTTTTTACCCTCCGTAACTCTGGAATCGTTGATTTTATAACAATTATGTATAGGACCTTTTTTGTTTTAAATTGTATGTAGAACATTTTTGTATAGAACATTGTTTACGGTAAAGCATAGTTTTAGAACTATTGACGAAAAACGTAAAAAACCTACTAATTTACCGACTTCTCTCCCATCTCCCCCCCAAACCGGACGCTCAAAATGATGTAACTTTTTACTGAACAATATGTGGACCATATAGAACAATTTGGTGTTGGAGGAAAACTTTTACTTTGGATTTCTGGGTTAGGCGTTTTTTTGGACCAATTACACTATACTACCTTCGTAACTTTGGAACCGTTCATTTTAGAAGGATTATGCATAGGACGTTTTTTATTTCAAATTTAATGTAGAACATTTTTGTATAGAAGGTGGTTTATGGTAAACCGCATAGTTTTAAAATCGAAATTCAAACCCGACGCTCAAAATGGTGTGACTTTTTTCTGAACATTATGTGGACCATATAGAACAATATGGTGTTGGAGGATAACTTTCTCTTTGGATGTCTGGGTTATGCCATTATTTGGATCAATTTTATCACACTATATATAGTTGAACATTGATTTGGTCTCCTGAAACAAAAATGGAGACAATTATATCATTTGAAGCTACTAAAGATTGAAGATATTATTCATTTTATTAGAGCTTGTTGTGTATTCCATAACTTGTCTTTAGGGAATGAAATACCAGAAGAAGAAATTCAATTAGCAAACCCAGTTTTACCCCCTAATGTTGATGTTCAGGAAGAAAATGAAATTAATAACGCAGATGCTGCTGTACACTACACGCTGAAATTTTGTAACTAGACGAATTTTGACACGGCTATAAGAATATATATTGTTTTTTTAGTATAAAAATAAAGTTTAATTTTGAAAGTTTTATTTTACCTACTCACCTTTTGTGTTAATACATACAACTAAAGTCTGTTTAAGAGTATAGCATAAAATGATATAAGAAAATGGTATACTAAGTTTTGTCATAATGAAAAACAGAAAACAAAATCTGTTAACAAAAAATGTTATAGAAAATAGAACATGTCCTATTTTGATACCAATTATTAGTACACACGCATGCGCAGTTAGGTTCTTCTTCTTTCTTCACCTCTGGAACCATGGAACACATTTAGGTTATGTCATGTCATAATAGACATGTTGTTTTTTCTGAGGTTATAACTGTTGTTTTTGTTTGAATTTAATTGCCTCGTTGCGTTTCCTTTGGAATAATTATAATTAACAAAATGTCTTGGTCAACAGATAGCATTATATTATTAATAGAAGGATACGAGTCTAACCCGTGTTTATTTAACGTAAAACATATGGATTACCATAATAAACATAAGAGAAATGTAGCTCTAAATAACCTGAGTGAAATGTTGGGAAAGACGATTTCTGACATTCAAAAAAAGTGGAATGGGATAAGAAACACTTACAGTGCAGAAAGAAGGAAAGTTTTAGAATCACAGAAAAGTGGTGCCGGAGTGAGGTAAACAACAGTGTTTATAAGTAATATGTTTATTCATGTTTATATTTTTGCAGATATATGTCCCAAAACTGTGGTACCACGACAGACTCAAATTTTTGAATGAGTATTTAACAACAAGGAAACCAGTGTCATCATTCGAGATTAATGAAGGAGCCAGTACATCAAACTCGAGCCAAGATGTGGACATGGTGTACGAAGCAGGTGATGATGGCATTTTATCACCTCTTCCAAATGAGATTGAAGAAGTTGGCCAAGAAGAAGTTGTCACTGAAGATAAATATGAGACACCTATTAAAAAGAAGAAAGGGGAACGGAAACTATCAGTATCGGTATCCGATAAAGCCTCAAACGCTTTAGATAGCATTGCAAGTGCAATAAGTGTGATGCATAGTGAAGACGAAAACACTATTTATGGCAAATATGTGGCGGAGAGACTTTCAAAAATAAAAAACAAAAAAAGATTGTTACAAGTAAACCAAAAAATAGACACCATTTTATTTGAAGCTCAAATGGAAGAATTAGAGTAAAAAATATAGTAATGCACAGATTCTAAACGTGCCGGTGGGAGATGGCTTCTGTGTGCTGTATGAGAGAGAAAGTATTCGAAATAATGAAATAACACATTTTATATTATTTGTTTTTTCATTATTTTGAATACTTTCTCTCTCACACACGGACTATAAAAAGGCACATGAACGCCATCCCCCACTGACACGTTTAGAATATGTGCACTGTAGGTAGTTTATAGGTCTAGTTGATAAAAAATAAAAAATAGAATACAATAAAAATTGGGTTTTATTAAATATGAATTTATACATGTGCAATACTATTTTAATTACATAAAATATTCGTTTTGCCAAGATACTGAACCTTTATTCATAAAATGATTTTTAAATTCATCTAATACAGATAAATCAATTTCTGCTGGTCTATTATATATTATATGGATTAATGGCCCTCCATCATTTTATATATTTTCTTTTATATGGTGAGGATGTTTGAGTTGGAATAAATTAATTTTCTTGATAATGGGTGACTCTTGAGATAAATCCCGAAACAGGTTGATTTTTATTTTTAAATTATAATTTTTTGGCATATACTAGAAATATAATGTAAATTTATAGGTTTCTATTCATAATTTCTCACCTCTACTAGTTTCATCGCTTTTTATTTTACAATGTATTATATTTTCTGTATTTTACATTATTTTGCGGGCTATTAACATACTCATCACTGTATATATTCATTTTGCTCTGTTCTGATTGGTCCCAGTATGGCTCTCATGATCTTTCTCTCTACTGTTCTTAAGTTTTGTTCATCTTTTTAGTCATCGTCATTGTCTCTGCTGCTTCTAATAATATTCTAGCTAGATGAAGTGGTGCAATGATGCAATGCTTTAAACAGCATTACAAGTGCGATAAGTGATACATTTAATAATCAGGATTAAAACTCAATTTATGGAAAGCATGTGACAGGGAGAATATTAAAAATAAAAAGAAATAGGTACAGGTCAAACAAAAAATTGATACACATTTTGTATGAAGCTGAACTAGAAGACCGTGAATGTGTTAAAAACCTATATTATGATCAAATGGCGTCAATCAAAATAGACAATCATCTGACAGCAGAAATGCCAATAAAAAGAGAAGTTCATTAGGGCTGTGTACTTTCTCCACTATTATTTAACATATATTCTGAAAAGATCTTTCAAAATGCCTTCGAAAATATTTAGTCCATTATTTCACGGTTTTTGCTCTAAATTTTAAAGAACCGCTTGGATTTACATCAAATTTGGCATACGTATAGCTTACATGTCAAAGAAAAAAAGTGATCTTGTGCCGATGTGTGCTTTTGCCCTGGGGGTGAAAAAATATATGTCCAAAATAGTAACTTTTGTTCTATAGAGCTTTTTCGCCAAGTCAACACTTTTCGAGTTATTTGCGAGTGAATATGTTCATTTTTCAATAAAATAACCACATTTTTGGCCGTTTTTTCGCAAATAACTCAAAAAGTAAGTATTCTGTCGAAAAAAACGTTCTTAGCAAAAATATAGCCTATAAAAAAGTAAAAAAAAATGGTGTACGCGCTAGGTCTCTGGATCTCGTAGAACCAGAGTTATAGCCAATGAAAAATAGATTCATATTCACCAAATTTCAAATAGAATATTTCGACGTGAAATATCCAAAAAATTAAGCACTTTTTGGGGAAAACCCATTTTAACTTTTTTAAAGTGTTTAAAAAAATCTTTACTTCTATTTTTACAAAAAGTTTCTAGCATTAAATTTAAGCAAGTTACGCTCAAAATAAAGTTGGTCCCTTTTGTTTTTGCAAAAAAAAAATCGGGAAGACCACCCCCTAATTAGCAACTTAAATGAAATTAATCGTTACCGCTCCACAAATTATTTTATTTATGTTGTGTTTATATGATCTGTAAGTTTCATCGATTCAAAGTGCTTATTTTTGAAAAAAATTGGTTTCAAAGTAAAATTTTTAAAAATTTAAATTTTGAAAAATATGCTTTTTTTCAAAATAACTTAAAAATTGTTAGAGATACCGAAAATCTCGAAAAACAAAAAAAAGTCAGATTTGCTTTTCTGAATATCATATGTATATTTTTGTTTTTCTGTTAGACAAAAATTGATTTGGTGTTTCTAAATTTGCATATGTGCTTCATTTTTTGTAATTTCACGTTAAAGTATTCCATTTGAAATTTGACGAATATGAACCTATTTTTCATTAGCTTATAACTCTGCTTCTACTAGGTGTAGAGACGTGATATATACACCTTTTTTTAAACTTTTTACAAGCTATATTTTTGCTACGAATGTTTTTTTCGACAAAATACTTAATATTTGAGTTATTTGCGAAAAACCGTCTAAAAGCGTGGTTATTTTGTTAAAAAAATGAACATATTCACTGCCAAATAACTCGAAAAGTATTGACTTAGTGAAAAAACTCTATAGAACAAAAGTTACTTAAAATTAGCCAGTTTATCCATTTCCTGACTTTCTTTGGACGAATATTTTTTCACCCCCAAGAGGGGGTGAAAACCACCCCCAGGGCAAAAGCACATAGCGGCACAATATCACTTTTTTTCTTTGACTTGTTAGCTATGTGTATGCCAAATTTCATGTCAATCCAATCGGTTCTTTAAAATTTAGAGGTTTTGCAATATTTTACCGTTAAAGAACGGACTAATTGAAGAACGATTAAAAATCCGCAGAGAACAGGTAAACAACTTAAGATATGCAGACGACACTGTTATTTTTGTGGACAGCGCTGAGGGTTTTGCAACGATTTTTGAATGTCAAAACCAGGGGATGAATATAAACACAAATAAAACAAGAGTAATGGTTATTATACGTACACGTATAGAGTATGCTACGTCCGCTTTTCCTGAAAAGAATGAAAAAATTCCTAATAAACTCTTTGAGTATCTGATACCAATTTGTAAAAACATTCACTTATTCCATATTGCTATAAAAAGTGGAAACATGGACTCTCAAAATTACAAGTATGAGGTGTATTGAAGCCTTTGAGATGTTTGTTTTTTGAAGGATGCTGAAGATCTCTTTTTATGACTTTCTTATCTATGAAATATTTACAGAAGAGAAAGATAAAATTTTTTACTACTCATAATGAAGGGAAACTGGAAAAAAGAAGAGGTCCAGGAAGAAGAAAATGCTCCTGGCTGAAGAATGTAAGAGACTGGGCAGGGATGTATACAAGAGCAGCTCAAGATAGACAACAATTTGCTGTAGTTATAGCCAATCTTCGGTAATGGATAAGGCACCTTAAGAAGAAGAATATGTACATACCTAATGTTAGGAACTTTTTGACTTTTTTTTGTTATGTGACAGTTTCGTAGAAGATGAAAAGAAAATAAAAAGAAGATTTATGTTTGCATGGTGATGCATGCACCTTGATAAACAATATAGAAATAATTTTTTTTTACCAAGTTGTCAGAATAAACTTCAAATTTAAATATAGTTTTTCTTAATGCAATATATCCATTCCAGCGCAAATAATTACAGTCCATACCAGATTTAAAACCTAACATTTTGGTCCTACATCGTCGAATTAAGGATATATTCATTAAGAAAGGTGCCAACAGCCACGTTTCCAAGTGGGTTTGAAGTTACCATATATTGGTATATTTTCAAGTTATTGTCCACCAAGCGACTTCCAAGACTAGAAGATATAAGTAATTCCAATAGATTCCTTTATTTTCAAGATACCGTGCACCAAGCCACGTCCAAAACTTGAAGATAAGTCTGTCCTTTTTGCTATTATATCATAAACCTATTTTTATTTCTGAATTAAGCAAAACAGTGCATTTTGAAGTTTGGTTTTGATTTAATATAGAATAAATTTAATTTCCATTAATATTAATTTGCTAACAAGTTTGTGGGATTGCCATAAATCGCCAAAAAATGACTTTTGCCAATCATATAAGAACAAGGGGTAGTTACAAGGGAAAATTGACAAATTTAGAATCTTATATTAATATAATAAAAGCTGCTACGCCATGTAGTAAACCACTTCTTTCAGAAGTTCAATTAAGATATGAAATGAATGCCAGTCTATTAAAAGAATTTCAAGATGTTCAACTGCAAATTGAAATTTTAACACCGGAAGACAAATTAAAAGAACAGTATGAGGAAAATGAATTATTTGAAAATAGGTATTTTAAAGCTATGGGTTTTTTGAAAGGTTATATTGAAAGTAACACATTTCAGTCTTCACATGATACTAGTTTGAGTTCTACTCCTCAAGTAGACTCCTTAAGTCACCTTTTGTTACCAAAAATGAAAATCAAAGTCTTCACTGGGGAGTTAGAAACTTGGTTAGAATTTAAATCCACGTTTACTAGTGTCATTCATAACAGTCCTTTGTCAAACAGTCATAAGTTTCAGCTTTTGCGACAATATGTGGATGGATATGCAAAACGTATAATAGATAAAATTGAATTTTCTGGTGACTATTACCAAACTGCTTTTGATGCTCTCTGTCAGAGATTTGACAATAAAAGGTTATTAGTAATAAAACACATTAAAACCATTTTTAGTTTAGAGTCAATTAATAAAGAGTCTCCAAAGCATCTAAGACAATTGTTAGATATTGTGTCAGATAGTGTCACTTCAATTGAAAGTTTGCAGATAACAAAAGAGTGCCTAAGTGATTTATTGTTAATAAACATTATTTCTGATAAACTTGATAAACAGAGTTATAGAGAATGGAAAGAGTTTCGCACCAAAGAGGAACTCCCTACCTTAATGGAATTCTTTAATTTCTTAAAAACGAAAGTAGATACTTTGGAAGAAATCCAAGACCAAAGTTCTCATAATGCCCATCACAATAATAATAATAATAATTCCAATTCTAATTACAAATATACAAACCGTGAAGGTAATAAGAGAGCAGTCCAAGTAAATTTAGCACAGAAAAAGAGTTGTGTTTTGTGTAAAGGCAATCATTATATATATTCTTGTATTCAATTCCTCAAACTAGATACCAAAGGCAGATTAGGTAAAGTTAATGATTTAAATTTGTGTCACAATTGCCTAAGAATTGGGCACAGGGCTCAAGAGTGTACACTAAAACCATGTTTGAAATGTCATTTAAAACATAATTCCTTAATACACTTTGATGACATTCAACATGTTTCAGTGGACTCTGACAACAATGTCCAGCCATATGAAACATCAATAAATAGTATACAGAATGTTAATATGCCACCAATGGCAACTCACCAGCTATCTGCACAAGCAGTAGATTTGCAAAATAAACAAGTTCTTTTGTCAACAGTTGTTTTTAATGTCAGGTCAAATGATAATAAATTAATACCATGTCGTGCGCTTCTAGACAGCGGAGCTCAGATAAATATGATAAGCGAGAGCTTTTGTAAAAAATTAAATCTTCCATTGATTCCAACTAACCTTGCTGTTAGTGGTATAAACCAGGTAGTGTCAGTTATCACAAAGAAGTGCCAAATTTCTTTGTTGTCTAAGTTCAATAGCTTTAATATTACATCCATATTTTATGTTGTACCAGTCATTTCAAACCAAATTCCGTCAGCTAGTTTTGATACTTCAAATTTTGTTATCCCATCTAATATTCAGCTATCTGATCCTTTATTTAATGAATCCACTAATGTTGATGCCATTATTGGTGCCAATTTATTCTGGGATCTCCTTACTGATGGCAAAATCAACCTGGGAAAAGGTTTACCAAATTTTCAAAATACACGTTTAGGCTGGATTGTAAATGGAGTTGTTCCCTATCAGACAACTCATGTGTCATGTAACTTCACCAGAGTCATCGCCGAAGATGACCAGTTAAAACATTTCTGGCAAATGGAAGAACTGCAAGATTCTACACCATGGTCGAAAGATGATGATAAATATGAAGAAATATGTCAAAAAAGCACTGCCAGGTCCGCAAGTAGCCAATTTATAGTAAAACTTCCACTGAAGTTCCCAGCTGATTTGTTAGGAGACTCCATAGATACTGCAGCCAGCAGTATTTCTAATACTCCTGTTACCCTTGTCCACATTGATAACAATGATATTTCCAATAATATCATTGATATTGGAAATTCTGAGAGTATCAAAACTCTTGGAATTCAATTGATGAGTCGCCAAGACCTCCTTTGTTATAAAATATCACTTTGTGAATTGCCTGTTTTATTTACTAAACGTCAAATTTTATCCATTATTTCTAAAATTTGGGATCCAATGGGTCTTCTCAGTCCAGTTATTATACTTGCCAAAATAATTATTCAAAAATTGTTCCAACTTCAAAAACCATGGGATGAACCTGTACCTCCAGAGTTAAATAAATCCTGGAGGCAGTTATATAACCAGTTGCCTCAATTAAATTCATTATGTTGGTTGAAACTAGAGCCGCACCAGCTACAAGTAGTTGTATCTAATAGAGTAGCTAAAATGCAATCTCTCACCACTGTGAACAGTTGGCACTATATCAACACTAAGGAAAATCCGGCAGATATTGCTAGTCGCGGAATTCTTCCCGAATCTTTCATTGAATCCAACCTTTGGTTTCACGGGCCACATTTTTTGAGACAACATCCCAATAATTTGCCGATTAATTCACTTCGAGAACTAGAAGAAATACCAGAACTTAAGCAGTCAGTCCAAACAACCTTATCTTCCAATATACACATAAGTTGGATTTCGAATTTTATTAGTAGATTTTCAAATTTACATAAACTAAAAAGAGTATTTGCATATCTTATAAGATTTACAATATCTATTAAAACTAAAACTAGAGCAGATAGCATGCTTTTAAGTGTAAAATAACTATATGACTCCTTTTTAATATTAATAAAACTTGTTCAAGCAGAATCTTTTCAAGATGAAATTGTTAGCTTGGCAAATAAAAAACCATTAAATAAAAAATCCAAATTAATTCATTTATCACCTATTTTAGATAATGATGTATTAAAGGTAGGAGGACGACTTTTACATACAATGTTACCAAATACTATAAAAA
Organism: Diabrotica virgifera virgifera; assembly: GCF_917563875.1. Classification (NCBI taxonomy): domain Eukaryota; kingdom Metazoa; phylum Arthropoda; class Insecta; order Coleoptera; family Chrysomelidae; genus Diabrotica; species Diabrotica virgifera. The sequence continues at coordinate 80,535,618 of NC_065451.1, read as the reverse complement.
CTCCAATCCTATTACCAAAATTTCATGCTTTAACAAAATTAATATGTACACATTACCATGTAAACTATTTGCACCCAGAACCACAACTATTATTGTCACTAATCAGACAAAATTATTGGCCAATATCAGGAAAAGTATTAACCAAACAAATAGTGAGACAATGTATTAAGTGTTTTCGAGTAAAACCACCTAATACTTCAGTGACCATGGGTCCACTTCCTAATGAACGAATTACTATATCACACCCTTTTGAAAATGTGGAATTAGATTTTGCAGGACCGTTCCCCTTAAAGGAGAAAAAGGGACGAGGAAGCAAAATTCTAAAAGGTTATGTTTGCATATATGTCTGCTTTGTTACAAAAGCTATACATTTAGAATTATTAACTGATATGACAACTGACTGTTTCTTATCATGTTTTAAACGATTTATATCTCGCAGGGGTATTCCCACTAATGTTTACTCCGACAATGGTTCCACTTTTAAATCAACCAATAGAGAATTAAAGTCTATTTGTCATTTTTTGGAAACAAATAGCCATAACATTCACAATTTTGCTTTAACTAAAAATATTGCATGGCATTTTTCTCCTCCATATATCCCAAATTTTGGTGGTTTATGGGAATCGTCTATAAAACAAATGAAATTTCATATGAAACGCACACTTACCAATATTAATTTAACATATGAAGAATTTTTTACTTTATTAACCGAAATAGAGTGTATTTTAAATTCAAGACCACTTTTTGCTAGTTCAGAAGATCCATCTGACCTTGAACCCTTAACTCCTTCCCATTTTTTGACATTACGTCCTTTAACTTCACTTCCTGAACCCAATGTTCTATCAATTCCTACAAACAGACTTAATCGTTTCCAACAAGTTCAGCAACTTCATCAACGATTCTGGGCTCGCTTTTCAAAAGAATATGTCAGCCAATTGCACCAGTCTTATAAATGGAACCAGAATTCATCGAAACCTCTCAATCCAGGTGCTTTAGTGATTATCCATGATTCAAGTTTACCTCCATGTAAATGGTCTTTAGGACGAATAGAGAAGGTATTTCCTGGAAAAGATGGAAAAATCAGGGTTGTTCAAGTTAAAACCTCGAAAGGCATCATCACCAGATCCTCCAGACATCTAGCCCAATTGCCTTTAGAAGAATCTCAGTGATCCTCTAACTATTATAACAACTTCCCAAGTGTATTATGTGTCGTGGACTTGTTTGAAGTGTACTTCAACGCGGGGAGTATGTTAGGAACTTTTTGACTTTTTTTTTTGTTATGTGACAGTTTCGTAGAAGATGAAAAGAAAATAAAAAGAAGATTTTATGTTTGCATGGTGATGCATGCACCTTGATAAACAATATAGAAATAATTGAATTTTTACCAAGTTGTCAGAATAAACTTCAAATTTAAATATAGTTTTCTTAATGCAATATATCCATACCAGCGCAAATAATTACAGTCCATACCAGATTTAAAACCTAACACCTAATACTATTTTAATTAAAATAAATATTACTATTATTTAAGTAAGACATTTATTTTGCCAAGGCACAGAACCTTCATTCATGAAATAATTTTTAAATTTATCTCTCACAGATAAAGCCATTTCTGCTGGCCTATTAGCACCTTGTAACTGATTTAAATTATTCAATCTTGGATTTATTGACTCAGTTTCTGATTCTGCATATGATGAATTTTTAGAAATTAAAAAATTGTGTAGGACACAACAGGCAAGAGTGATTGTTTCAACCTTATCTGGACCCAAATTTATGGTTGATAAGAGCACTCTAAACCTATTGGACATTATGCCAAATGCATTTTCAATCACTCTCCGTGCTCGAGATAAACGATAATTAAAAATCCTTTTGTCATTAGATAAATTTCTTGAAGGATAAGGTTTCATCATACGTTCTGACAATGGAAATGCATCATCGCAAATAAAAACATATGGCACACCACTGTTGCTCCTTGGCAAATTTTGATCTGGAGGAAAATTAAGTAGGTTTCTTTCCATGGCTTTTTTGAGTGAGGACTCTCTAAATACACCTCCGTCGCTCATTCTACCATTTACTCCTACATTAATATACAGGAATTTATATTCCGCATTTGCCACTGCCATCAGCACTATACTAAACTGTCCTTTGTAGTTATAATAATAGCATCCGCTGCTACGTGGTAGGGATGGGAAAAACCTACCGGTCTAAACCTAAAACTGGTTTTTTTACTTCGCAATAACCGGTTTTACCGGTTGTTTTTTTGTCCCGGTTATAACCGGTTTTTTCTTTTTAAAGTAAAAACCGGTTATTAGGTTTTTACGGTGATTAGGATTAGGTTAGGTATTATTTTGGATCCCAGTCATAATTATTATCCTCAAGTAATCAGTCCAAACAAAACCATAATTCAAATTTTATTTTATTTTATAAAATACAGAAGCAAACTGAAAGTGCAATCTCACATCAGCCAGAAACAATTATTAAGTTTTATTATAATATTTCCTTGAAAAGGTATTTGTAATCATACTATTTACATAAGAAGTGATCTGGTTGAATTAGACGCAAACATCATCTATTTTTCACACTTAACTCTTGACATTGAAAGTGGGTGAATGACTTTATCTGATTACTAAAAATAATGCTCTGACTATGAATATCGAATTACTGATTACGAATACGAATCTCCAAGAATTTCGCTACGTTTTCAAAACGATACACTCATACAGGAAGTATTAAATGAGTTAAAATGTACCTATTCTACAAATATACAAACGTGTTAAAAGTAATACATTATGTTCTTTCGATAGTACTAATTTTGATCATATTGATATCGAGTCGAATGGAGTATCGCAAACTAAAGTGTATTGTAAATGTAACTTTGTAACCTATTGGATTAAAAAAACCAAAAACCGGTTTTTCCAAAAACCGTTTTTTTTTTGGCCGGTTATAACCACCAGGTTAAACCGTAAGCAAAAAAAAAACGGTATAACCGAAAACCGGTGGTCTGTCAAAAACCGCCATCCCTACACGTGGAGCACGAAAGTTAATGTGCTTGCTATCAATGGCGCCAAGGCACATTGGAAATTGCCACAAATTTTCAAAGGCATTTGCCACTTGCTGCCACTCGTTCACAGTTTGAGGCATCTTCATGTACCCATCTTTTAATTTGTGGTAAATTACTTGGCAGACTTCGGGTACTATTATACTAATTGTACTTTCATGAATACGGTCGAAAACATCAACGACCGATACGATTCACCACTTGCTAAGAACCTTAAAGTTAAAGCCAACCTAAAATCATAACTAAATGTTATTTGCAAAACTTGATATTGTTAATAGCATTACTTACCTATACTCGGCAGATATACTTTTTCTTAAAATTGTATCTTGTTTGGTAATATCTTCTCGAATCAGTTCAAGAAGCTCATCAAATCGTGGCTCACACATTCTTAAAAATTGTCTATATTTTTCAGATTCATTGTCTTTTAATTCAGTCTCCACCATACTTAAAACACCACGACCTTCCTGTCTTTTTTGAAGCCAAGCTGTAGACCACATACTTCGTTGGCGTTTTTTCTTGCTTGTCTGAATTAAAAGAAATGTTGCAATGGAAGCAACAGATAATAGGAGAATTTTCTTATCCATCATAAATATATATGTCTTTGTAAAGCAAAGGTAAAACGTGAGTACAACTAACTAGGTATTTACGTGAGTAAAAAACTAGGTTAAATGTCGGAGAAAATGAGGTTACGTTACAATAACAAAAAGAAGAATAAGAATATTGAGGTTAACGGTACATGTACACCAACATAATAATTTTAAAAAAGTACTTTTTTAGCATGTAATGCGCAGAATCACATAACATATTTTGATACCAAAATGTGACAATGTAATACACAAAACTTCTTGTATTAATATTGTTCACAATCGTTTCATGTAAGTTTTTGTTATACCATTTTCTTCATTTTATGTTATAGTCTAAAACAGACTTAAGTTTCAGTAAATTGTAAGTACTCATAGACCTGGATCCCGCGTACCAAAAAAAAGTTGATTAACAGCAAGCTGAAAATTTGTTAATAGCTTAAGGGTGTCTAGTCGGACAAACTTTGATGTATGGGAACACTGGAAGTTTTAAATGTGGAACAGCTTAAAAATTTGGAACGTCAGACTACGAAAACGTTCCATGTATTTTGGCGGACAGAACTTCCAATTGATTTTTTACCATTTCATTAAACTCTCATGCAAAAATCAGACTGACGTTTATCACCAATTGGGCATTTTAATGAGTGGAACACGAAGAACATGTCAAATGACAGGGAATCATGTTGGTTAGTAATAGCAGTCTGATTTTTGCATGAGAGGTTAATGAGTTCTATGAAAAATTTTTACATTAATTAATTAAGGGCATAGGCATAAAATTTCGAGCCGATGTGTTTTAAATGCATTCATTTTTTTCGAATCCTGAGAAAACTAATTAGTATTTTTGAAAAATTTAAACGCAAAATGAAAGATTACATTAGTATCGAGGGCCGAAAGTCCCTTAGAATATCCAAAATGTTTTTTAGATGAGATATTTGAAATTAAAACTCACATTCAATTTTCTCTTTTTTTCACCCCTGTAACTTATTAAAATAAACATAGAAGTTTTCAGGGACTTTCGGCCCTCGGTAATAATGCAATCTTTCATTCTAAGTTTAAATTTTTGAAAAATACTTATTAGTTTTCTCAGGATTCGAAAAAAAATACATGCATTTAAAAAACATTAACGTGAAATTAAAACGCAATTCTAAAAAATAAAAATCTAAAGTAAAGAAAGAGTATTTGGGTTTATACTAGAACTAAGTTTTTTTAATAAGGTATTTCTGGCCTCTAAAAATTCATTGCGCTTCTTTTTAATTTCTAATTTCTTCTCTTCTATTTCAATAAATTTGTCAATTTTATATTTTTCAAATTTTAATCTGACTTCCTGATATTGTTTTTTATTCATTTGAATCTCATGTAGAATTGTATCTTTTTTATATTTTACACTCTTTGTTTTAGTCTTTGATGATGTAGCAGGGGTAGCTACTGGAGTTACCTGTAGGACATTTTCATCTCCTGACGGCATAATTTCATCAGTAATTGCAGTAGTTTCTACTGGTGGCACTTCAGAAATTTTGCTATGTTTGATTACTTCTGCAAAGAAAAATATTATTAGTTAAGACGTAAAAAAATCAAATATTTTCCACTTACCTGTTGAAGTTGCTAATACCGCAGGATCAAAATTTGTCTTTTCCCCAAAAATCTCGTCCATTTCTTTAGAAAACTCGTAATACTTTCTCCCTCTCCCGATTTTATTATTATTTCAAGATATTTCTTGTAGTTCCTTTCTAGTACACGCCAGTGATTTTCAAAATTATGTGGTGTGAAGCTTAAATTATATTCTTTCTGGATGTACTTGGAAATAACTTCCCACATCTTCTTTAAATTACGCATTTCCATTTGACTCACTTTGTTTCTGAACATTTTATAGCAGTCAATCAATATTGTGTGTCCATTGTACGTTGGATAATAATTCATCTTTACTAGTACTTATAGGCATGTATGTAATTTCCTCGGAAGCGATTCGCGGATTAACATTACTACAATTACCGGGAAGTTCTAAGTTGCCATTATGTCCCGAAAGAGTAAGGAACTCGCTGATATCTAAAAATAAATAGGTATAACTATAATAAAACTCTTTTAAAGTTTTAACTGTTCATACTTAAAGATTATAAATTTTAAACGAATGTAATATAATTTGACTATTACTTACCATTATTTACGTTTATAATATTTATTTTCAATATACCTAGCGTAAATTTTGAAAACTCGGATTAATTTAACGTCAAAATGTCAAAATTATTGAAAACAAACGTGAACCGATTTGACATTTGAGGTTTGTAATTTAAAAAAGCGTTCTAGCAACAAACAGTTTACTACCAATTTGTGGATTGAACATGCGCAGTAAAGCAGTACATAAATCTGGTATCAAACCATACCAAACCACATGCTAGAACAAACCTAATATGCGACATTCGTCTATGCAGTGGTTCTCAATCTTTTTGTGTCATGTACCACAAAATACTTTTTATTATTTTTGGTACCACCTAACTGAAATACCTATCTAGCTAGGTAATCTAATTAACTATAATAGTAGTGCTGATTTTGGCTGTTTTTGATTTTTGTGTACCACCGCAAATAATGATATGTACCACCAGTGGTACATGTACCACAGATTGAGAACCGCTTGTCCATAGTATCGCGTTTAAAATTGAATCATGGACGTTTTCCAGCCAAATTTTTTCTGCGTAATAGCGTATTTTATTGATATCATCGGATGCATATTGCAACCCACCAAAATATTTGATAATTGTCAATTTTGATTTACTTGAACCAGGTCCATTCAACATGTTGGCGTTTTTCGGAGTGCAATCTTGCTTTATGATAATGGACAATGGATGCAGAAGATTTTTTGCGCATTCCGAATTTATCCAACAATCTACTTTCGAATAATCATGTTCCAGTAAATTCCAATTAGTCCAGGGCGCATCTGTTTTGAGATGGACGTTGAGAGGTGACTCAAATTTTTTTGCAGAAATTGCTTGAAAATAAATCAAATAATAATATTTGAGTTATCCTCCCTCTCAAAAAGGCCCGGAATATTGTTTAAATAATCAAAATGTCAAAAAATGAAGGAAAAATTCGATTTTTTTCTTCGTTTTTTGATTATAACTTTAAAAGTATTCATTTCCGAGAAAAGTTGTACTGACATAAAAGTTGCGTAATTAAATTTTCTACAATATAGAATTGGTTAAAAATTTAAAAAATAGTCAACCTAGTTGCAAAATAGCAATAATTGCGAAAAAACCATACAAAAACAAGTATTTGCTTTTTACCTTTTTCAACCATTTATGCTACACTTAGGATCTTCTCATTTCACCCAGAAAAACTTTATGATACAGTAAAATAATACTGTAAATTTCATTAAGATCGGTTTAATAGATTTTGCAAAATAAGTTTTGCAATCCAGCTTTCGCAAAAGAAATTCATTTTTTCAAAATGTTACAGGACTTAAAATAAAACAGATAGCAAGTTGAATTTTTTTTGCTTATAGAAGTGTACTGTACCTTTCATTTGCAATTTGCAAAATTAAAATCGAATAATTACCACGGGGTCAGGAAATTTTTTAAATAAACAATAATTTTTGGTGCTACGCGCAGGACAGCGGTGTTCGATTCACACAAGTTGATTTCCACCAAAATTTCTTCCAATCTTTATCTAATATATTATTTTCTTACTCTATATTTTGTTGTATTTTAATATTTTAATTCCACAAAAATCAAACTAATTTTATTATTGTTTGTGAAATATTGTTTAATAAACAATTGCATATGTTTAAAAATAATAAACTTTTATTCTCTGAGTTAAAATATATGAACAAAGAAAGTTTTTGCTAATAAAAGTGTTATTTAAAAGGATAGAGTATGTGTTTTTATTTTGCAATAAACAAATTTATTTATTTATATCGAAATGTAATAAAAATTAAAATGTATCAATCATTATCAAATGTCATTGGAATGCCCAATCAGAGCAAACTATCCGGTGTCCTGCGCGTAGCACCAATAATTAATGTTTATTTAAAAAAATTCCTGACGCCGTGGTGTTAATCGATTTTAATCGTTATACTTGTTTTTGTATGGTTTTTTTGCAATTATTGCTATTTTGCAACAAGAGTGACTATTTTTTAAATTTTTAACCAATTCTATATTGTAGGAAATTTAATTACACAACTTTTATGTCAGCACAACTTTTCTTGGAAATGAATACTTTTAAAGTTATAATCAAAAAACGAAGAAAAAAATCGAATTTTTCCTTAATTTTTTGACATTTTGATTATTTAAACAATGTTCCGGAACTTTTTGAGAGGGAGGATAACTCAAATATTATTATTTGATTTATTTTCAAGCAATTTCTGCAAAAAAATTTGAGTCACCTCTCAACGTCCAAATGTACTAATATTTTTACAGATGCGCCCTGGTCTAAATTCCAATCGCATGTTTTACTTTTCCAAAAAAATCTTCAGTCATTCCTGTTGCAAGTAAAAAATTTACTATTTTATTTGGGAATAAAGCCACAATTTAGGTATGAAATTAATTTATTTTTGACGCTTTGACTTCCACTTCGGAAATCGTTAACTAAATGTTAATTTTTGTTGCCTGGTAAAAAAATTCTACTAATAATTTAATTTTATCTATCTCATTCATATTGATACCTCGACACATTTTATGTATACATATATACATTTTAAAGTAAAGTAGACGACTTTAAAATGAGATTGCCAATATTTATAAGTTGCGGTCCTGGGATAAAATAGTAAATTAATTACATAAGATGCCACAAGGAAATAGTTTCAGAACGAGAGTAAAAAATTATTTTTAATTTTGTGAATTATTCACCCTTAAAAATTGTTAATTTGTTGTAGTGCATTCTTATACGATTTTTTACATAACATATTTTATCACTTTCGTGTTTCAGTCTCAGATTAATATAACTTTGTACTATTAAATATATGATTTGGGTCCTGTGATCGTACAAAGGTTCCTCTCAAATATATGATTGTTGCAAAAAATAGTCGGTGGTAATGTTTTCAAAGTTTCAAATGCAATTTTAAAATTAATATTTTTGGATAAATAACAGTTTTTGTAGCTTCTTATAGTTTTTTCTGCGTAATAGCATATTTTATCGACATCATCGGATGCATAGTCCAACACACCAAAATCTTTGATAATTGTCAATTTTGAGAGAGAGAGAGAGAGAGAGAGAGAGAGAGAGAGAGAGAGAGAGAGACATACTTTATTGATACAATGTACCAAAAGGCCATCGACCGAAGTCTTTCAGCCAATTTACACAATTAATATACATTATTACAATATATGTTTTTTGTTAATATTAATACAATACAATAATTAAAAAAAATATTTGTATGTGGCGGTAATCACAATATCACTGACAATTAGTTACAATACAGATGATGATTTGAATAGAGTTGTTTATTGTCTTGATGTGTAGCAGATTTCTTCAAAAAGAGTTCTTCCTGGATATCTACGGGCACTGTCCTCTGGTATCTTCACAATATGGGGCTCAGTCAAATTTTTGTTATTGTCATTAATAAAGAGATATTTAAACAGCTTATTGAGTCTCTCATTAATAGGTTCAGTTCCAGTTTCCTCGTACAGCATTCTGTTGGATGGATTGTGAAGTGGATTATCAGGATGACGCATTCTAGTAATTTGTCGAAGGCTAGTTGTTTCAGCCACTTTTATATTATTTTTGGCAGGACCTTTAGAATTATAGAAAATTGCAGAACCATACTCCAGCATGGGCCTGCAAATCATTTTATAAATATTGGCTGCTGTTTCAATCGTAATTCCCTCATTCTTGTATGTTAAACTTCTGAAGTGTTTTGCTCTAGTTATAATTTTCCTTTTTATAACTGCTGTGTGGTGGTTGAACGTCAATTTGTTATCTATTTCTATTCCCAAATACTTAACAGTTTGGGAGGGTTTAATAATATTGTCGCATATGTTTATAGTTGGTGAGTGATCTTGGATTCTATGGTTAAATATTATTAGTTTTGTTTTAGAAGGATTTATTGTTAATCTCCATTTATTCATCCAAGATATTGTGTCATCCACCTGCCTCTGCAATAAGTCCATTGTCTTTATTAAATTTTTTCCATATGATATCACTGCAGTGTCATCAGCAAATTGTAGCAAATTAGTGTTGGTTAGTCTATTGTCGCATATGTCACTGCAATAGAGATTATACAATAGAGGGGAGAGTGGTGAACCTTGTGGAACTCCTTGTTGCACTGAAAATGAATGGGAATATGTTTCATTGATCACATATACACCTGCGTCTTCTAAGAAATTCGTCAATAATCCATATTAGAGAAGGGGAGCATTTCATTCTGTGAAGTTTATATAACAATCCTCTATGCCAAACGGAGTCAAAAGCCTTCTTGATGTCCAAGAAAACTTCAGCGGCCTTTAGTCCTTGCAATCTTGTTGCCTGTATATTGGATGTTACTATTGAAAGAGGAAGGATTGTAGATGATTTTTCTCTAAATCCAAACTGGTGTGCTGGAATATGTTGGTTTAATTCATTATATAATCTTCCTTGGATAATTTTCTCAAAATTTTTTCCAATTACTGGGAGAAGGGTGATTGGACGGTAATTTTGGGGTAGTTGATGGTTAGTATAAGGTTTAGGGATAACTATTACAATGCCTGTCTTCCACTCATCAGGGAAGAAATGATTCATGATACAATAGCTATATATGCTCATTATCTCCTTATGAATATCTGGATCTAGTTGTCTAAGGCAGTGGTTCCCAACCTTTTTCCCTCGAAGACCACAAGATCTATAAGAAAACGTCTGCGGACCACATGATTTTATAACTAGGTAAATTAAATTGAGAACTAGAGAAATATATTTTAAATCCTCTAATATACATTGTATTAAGAGTAAGTAATTAGAAAAAAAACATAGTTATAGTCTTAATATAGTTATAGAAACATTATAAATCTATTGTAAAACGCTTACAAAATATGACACTAAGTCTCTCAGTGACTTCCTTGGTTTTGCATTTTACTGGCAAGATCTTCGATATTTGGCTTCAAAGAGGTCAAACTCAACCTGAATGGAGCATCCAATTTCAACAAACTGTTACGATGCTTATTCTTAATAACATTTAGTGTTGAAAATGCTGTTTCACAAAGATATGTAGAATTGAAAGGAAGTAGAATTTTCAAGGCTTTTTGGCTGAGGGTTTGGTACTCATCAAGTAACTTGATCCAAAAGCTTGCAATATTGTCACATTGTATTTTGACAACTTCAAGCTGAGGATCAGAAGATATCTCAATAAGTTCTTCCTGTTCATTAAGTGTAAGATCAATATCCTTGAGTGGTAAAAAAGGATTTGCCACCCACAAGTTTTTAGAACTGACGTCAGAACTGGCAGGGAAATAGTTGTCAAAATACCCTTGAAGCGATGCTATGTAAGCCTTTACCAAAGATGACAGCTGTTCTTTATTTATATTCATACCTTCCGTTTCTATTATAAATTCAGAAAACAGATTAAACATAGCAAAAGATCCTTTCTCTACTTCAGTTTGCCATAACTTTAACTTTTGTTTGAATGCAGCAATTTTTTTCCACAGATCGAATACTGTGTGTGAGGGCCCTTGAAGACCAAGATTCAGCACATTTATAATTTCAAATATATCAGTCAAAAAAGCAAGTTTAGCCACCCATTGTCCATCCCGAAACACAGCCGCTAGTTCTGGATTGTTTTTGTCAAGGAACATACAAACCTCCTCTCTAAGTTCATAAAATCTGGCCAATACACGCCCTCAGGATAACCATCGTACTTCAGTGTGGAGGAGAAGTTTGGAATGAAGCGAGCCCATATCATCACAAAGCGTAGCAAACAATCTTGAATTAAGAGCTTTGCTCCGGATTAAATTCACAGCCTTTACAACTGTAAGGAGGACTTCATTGAGTTCAGGACTCAACTGTTTGGTTGCTAGCATTTCTCTGTGAATAATGCAGTGTGTTATTTGTACTTCGGTTCCCGCTTCTTTCAGTACAAAACTTTTAAGGCCTTGTTTGGAGCCTGTCATAGCAGCCGCGCCGTCAGTACACAATCCAACACAGTCTTTCCAAGATAGTTTATGCAACTTTAAATACCCATCAACAGCATTAAAAATGTCCCGATCTTTTGTATGACCTGGCAGTTCAATAGATGTCATGTATTCTTCATTTAATTTCTTTTCTTCATGATCAATGTATTTTACATACACCAGTAAAATTGCTTTATTTGTAACATCGGTAGACTCATCTAATTGCAAAGAAAACCACTTAGATTGGTGAAGCTTTATTATGAGTTGGTTTTCAACATCTGCTGCCATCGATTCAACTCTTCTAGTAACTGTATTATTTGATAGAGCTATGTTTTTCATTTTTTTAGCTGACTCTTCACCAAGTACTTCTTTAGTGGCTTCAAAAATACAGGGTAAAATTAAATCTTCTCCTATTGTAAATGGTTTTTTTGCTTTTGCTATTTTCAATGAAATTAAAAAAGCTGCTTTTAAAGCAGCCTTATCCTGAGAAGAATACTGTTTCATTACTTGTTTTGCATTTTTAAGCTGAGTTGCCTTGCGCTTGAAAAAATCCAATGGTTTTTGAACAAGTTCTTTGTGTTTTGTCTCAAAATGACGCATGAGTTTGGCCGGTTTCATAGCTTCATTGCATAAAACCTCTGAACATACAACACACTGAGGCAAATGAACATCTCCATCTTCTTTAAAAGTAAATCCATATTTTAAGTATTCTGGGCTGTACTTACGATTGGCTGGTTTTCTACTTTTAGGTTCACTTCAAACAAACCTGTCACTAACACTCGTACTAGCACTAGGTCCGGGTTCACTTTCATCATGTGCTCTTTTTAAAAACTTAAACAAATTCACTTGCTTACTTATTGCAGTCTCTCACTCTGTACATACGGTACGTGACACTAGACACTACGACAGACAAATGGCCATGGAACTCAGGAGAAGGTAGACAATGCTGGGCGGGGGTGCGGCTACACAGCGGCGGAGGGGAATGAAGCTTGAGAGTGGTGGAAGCATGTGTCCGCCCGCCCCGCAGTGACTATTAATAGCCTACCCTCTCCGCGCTCGCGCTGTGCCACTGTCACTCCACGCCTAACATCAGAAATAAAAACAGCATTACTCATGTGGCATACTTTCATAACAAACGTATCTCCGAGGATGAATGTCTCATTATATAGCCAGTAAAAACATTGTTATACTCGTATTGATGAAGAAAACCGTGAATTATAAGACGTACTCTGAAACAGCCCGCGGACCACACGTAAACTCGGCGCGGACCACAAGTGGTCCGCGGACCACGGGTTGGGAACCACTGGTCTAAGGATTTTACGATTGATGGAATCTTTGCCTGGAGCTGTATTTTTTCCTTTGTATAGAGCCTCGTCGTATTCATCTTCTGTGATGTCCTGAAGAGCATTCAGATTACGACTATCTTCATAAAAACTTCCAAACCAACTATCCACCTCCTCTAAGGTATCTCTATCAAAATTGTCATCCTCATCAAATTTGTAGGTTTCTTCAAAGTATCTAGCAAAAGCACTACATTTTTCTTCATCTGTACTATATGTCTGGCCATCATATATCAGTTCTGAAATCTGTTGTCTAAACGATTTATATTTAGACAGTTTTTTTATTTCATTCCAGTATGTTTTTCCTTTCATGGAGTTTATACTTTTACATGCTAGGATCCATTTATGTTGTTTAAATTGTGATATAAGTTTGTGAATATCTTTGTTTAGTTCATTAAATTGAGATTTTAATGCATGTGTCTCATTTTTTTGGATCTGCCTGAGTAACTGTCTCTTCAATTTAATCAGAGACAAAATGAAGGGTGGAAGATTGTAATTAAAGGGTGATTTCTTCTGTTTGGGCGAATTTTCTATTATTAATTTAGACAACATAGTGTTGAAATTTTTAATGTAATTTGGGCAAATGTCATGCCTTATATTCAAAAATTCTTTCATTCTACTATTTACATTTTGTACATTACATTTTGCTATATTGGGAAGATTAATTTCATTAATGTGGTCAGGATCATAATGTAGATTAAAATCAAATTGCAATGCCAAGTGATCACTTCCCAGATCTGGAGTTACAAGTATATTTGTGATATTATTTATATTTTTAGAACAAAATAATATATCTGGAGTTGTGCTTGGGTTACCTGCCATTATAAACGTAGGAGGAGTAGGTATTTGACAAAAATTAGAACTTTGAAGAAAACCTCTGATTTGCTTCATACGTGAGGGGCTTGATTTTGGGTTAAAATCTCCAATTATTATTGAATAATCATAAAGGGATGCCTTAATGGAATTGTGAATATAGACTACGAAAATATGTAATTTGGAGGCTTTAAAAGGAAATGAGACATGAATGCAGTTATTAAGAGGGTTGTTTATTCGTGGAGGATTTTCTTTCCCCATCTTCCATGTTTTTCTGGATTGTATAAGACTGCCTCCTCTGAAGTTTTGGTTTAATATATTTCCTTTTTGTTGGATTATAGACCAGTCACAATATGGGTTAATAAAATCTTTATTTTTGCTTTCCACACACATAAAACTATCGATATTGTTAGCTTGTAAATAGTTGTATATTAAATATTTCTTTGGTTGAAAACTATTGATATTTGAATAAAGAAACCTCACCTTATGAGCCATTATCCTGAAATATTGCAAGGCCTTCCTGTGGCATAGTTGGTGAGTCATTGGTTGGTTTTTACAGATCGAACATGAGTATAAATAGTCGATTTCCGCTAAATACTGGGGTAGTATCAATGTTGATACTACCCCAAAATATAGATGTACAAATCTCTTTTTTAGCTTAATTATGATTTCTTGACGATCTTTATTTTTAGGATTATTTAGTTTGTTAGTATATGTTTCAATAATATGATCATGATATGTCATTGGTGAATGTATTCTGCTCGTACCAGTAATTTCTGATGGCATTTCGGAGGATTTTTTGTTCATAGACTTAATGCGCGCATTAGGAATTCCTTCGATAGGTTTAGTTGGTCTGTTAGGACATTTAGGTGACCATGCTTGGTGGTCTTCGGCGTTGCACGACAAACACTTTTCTGGAAGAGGAGAGGTGCACATTTGTGTTGAATGTTTTCCTTGGCATTTCCTACAGCTTATTGATGTGGTGCAGTTCTCTGTAGTGTGGGTATATAGTAAGCATTTAGAACATGGGATAGGAGAAGGTTCGGGTGGTTGACTGGGATAAACAGGATAGTGGTAGTTCTTAAAGAACACTCCCTCGCTTAATAGTTTTTGAAATGATGAGTAATCTCCCGTAATTATTCTAATCAGAGGTGTCAGTTTTCCGGTTTTTCTTGATGTAATTCTTTTGCAGTATCTATGTGTTATTCCGATATTGGTAAGGTGGTCTTTTATATGTATATCCTCAATATCCAATTCTACCGATGATATAACACAGGCGAAAGTTGTGTTTTGTGATTTATGTGGTGTTGATGGATTTTGGTTAGAATTTGTTTCTTTGTATTCTTTGACCACACCTGACTGGACTAATGATTTCAGCTTTGTTTTAATGTGTTTATTATCCTGATTACTTTTTAAAATAAAACCACTTCTAGTTTTTATTATAACATCGGAAGAGTTTGGATCTCCAACACTCCAATAATTAGCCAACTGTAACCTTGATAATTCTTGATGAGTTGTTAAAAAAAAATTGTTTATAGTTTTTATTACTGATGGTTTTCATTTGAAGTGAATAGTTTTGTGTGTTGTTGTAAGTTACCTTTTTTTGATGACTTGGAGTGTTGATATCTTTATGTGAGTTTTGCTGAGTGTGTTGTGTTATGTTTTCAGAAGATTGTGGTCCAATTATTATATCTTGCACTTGCTGTTGAGATAGTTGTGGTTGTGTGATTCTCTTTTTTGCTGGATTATCCAAATGTTTTTTCCTTTTCCTTTTCACTTTTGTCCACTGCCCGGCATCATCCATTTCCATTTCTTCCTCTTCTTCTGTTTCGCTGCTCTCGGAAGCCATGATTCTTAATTATTTTTTTTTTTGTATAAATCAACTAGTTAACAACCTGCTCACTAATTGCTTTGTAATGAATGAACTCGTCTTCAATGTGTGTGTCTACACTAAGTGTCAATTTTGATTTATTTGAAACAAGTCTATTCAACATGTTTAGGCATTTTTCGCAGTGAACTCTTCCTTTAAGAGAATGGACAATGGATCCAGCAATATGTTTGATAATATTTTCTGTGTATTCCGAATTTATCCAAGAATCTACTTTCGAATAATCATGTTCCAGTAAATTCCAGTTTTTATGTAAATATTCTTCAACAGATAATGCTGGAATCACATGTTTGACTGTTCCATCGTTTTTTTTTCTTTTTGATTGGTTGTGCAGATTCGGGTTTAAGGTTTTCTTTGTTATTAAGATTATTAGCCTCTTGAGGCTTTTTGTCTGAGGCTTTTTAATATAAATCAATTGAATGTTTCAGGAGAAAGTAGAGTTTCATCCTGGGGAGTACAATTAGCAGAGGAAGTCACTACGATATTTTTATTATGTATCAGCAATTTTTTATAAGCTAGCTGGATTGTCGTTGAATTATTAGTATAATCGTTCATTCTTCTAATAAGAGCAAAGAACATCTCCACATGATCTTGAGAGAGTTTATAGGATAAAAAGTACCAACAAAAATTATTGTTGTTCTGAAGCTATATCCTTGTGGCATTTTTATGATTAACTATTTAGTGGGAAATAAGCCACAATTAAATTAAAAAAATTATTAAATAAATTATTAGAAGAATTTTTTTACTTAGCAACAACATTTTTGTTTATTTAGTAGTATTTTGACAACGAAACCCGATTTGGGCTTCGAAACGTTAATAAAATTATTTTTTCAATTTAATTGTGGCTTATTTCCCACTAAATAGTTAATAACAAAAATTATGTTTAAAAAGCTTTTCACACAAAGCATACAAGTTTTTTAAACATAATATTAAACCTACAAAACCAGTTTTTGTTACCTGGGTTTCTATGACTGATTTGCGAATTATTTTATATGTTGCTTGAACTTACTTGTTTTATACGGGGGCTGTCACTATAATGAAATACGGGGGCTGTCACTGTCATTAAAACGACGTTACAACGAACCTTGGACCGAAATTTGAAATAAAGAACATAGAACACAAGACATGATACAATGTAAATAGGGTTGCCTATTATAGAACGGGCGCCAAACTAGTTTTTAACGAAAAAGCAAGTTAAAACGAATAGGAGAAAATAATTACTAATGAAATATTAAACAAAATAAAGTAAAATACTTATTTAAAAATAGAATATCAAAGATGTGACGTTTGTAACGTTACAATACTAATCAGAAAAGCAGCTAATCATTGAATTATATTTAAGAATTAAAGTTGTATTTTTTTTCTATAAGTAAATTTTAAATGTAGAGAATGAATTCAGGTTAAATTTTCGCGGAAAATAGAAGTATTTGAATATGAATAGACAATCTCTTACATTACAGTAAGTGTTAATATTAGAAAAAATACAACTAAAAGAAATTTGCTCTAATCTTTATATGACATTATTTATTAATATGTATTTATTCTAGCAAGAGACATTAATTTTTTATTATTAAGTATTAGAAAAGAAGGGACGAATAGTAATTAATCAAAATAAGACTGAAATAATAAGATGAACTAGTAAAGTAACGTTAATTTTTTATATATACCGCTTAATAGAGGTAGATTTTATTATTATTACAATTAGATTATTTACGGCTTATATGCACTTAAAGACTATGTAAAAGTTAGAATCAATTTTATTCACTCTGGACACTGTTTTGACGAAGTGAATTAGTGAACGAAAACAGACGCGGAAGACGACGAAGACACGACGTGGAAGTACGTGAATTAGTGATAGTTTTAGAAAAGACAGTTTATTTAAATAGGGAAAAATGTAAATATTTTGCGATTATATTTTGTATATATTAGGATTACAGTTAGCTTACAGAAACCCTTATGTAGGTTTTATATAATTAGGTCTATAGTTAGGAAAATTAATTTTGAAAATAGTATTAGGTAACCATAAACATTTTGTAAAAGGGAGAGAGGAATATATTGTCAGATATTCTTCTTCTCTTCTTAGGATTTTCGTTAAAAAAAACGGCGGACATGTATTATAAAATAGGACATTCTGTATAACATATGTTTAAAATTCATTTAAAGTCATTAATCGATGTAGTATCTGTTCTTGGATTCAATAACCGCGAGTAACATTGGATTGTCATGTTCGTTATTATTTAAAGGTGTATATAAACATTAACTCGGGCGAGAAAGATATTATGATTATTGTTGTAGTTAGCAAGTATACACGTTTAGGATAGGTCGCGATTGTAAACAAGTTATTATGATTTAGTCATCGATATGGTAAAGCGAAAATATATGTGGCTTGGTAGTCAGCGTTGGCCTAAGATGGTTGATTAAGTTTCCTGGTAGGGTTTCACCATGTTCCCGGAGGTTATATCTTGTAGCATCGGCGTTTAGCCTGTTTAATATTACTTTTAAATAATGTATATCGAATTATAAATTCAACCATTGTTTGGTTCTGGGGCTACTTAGCAAGTATTCAAATTCACTGATGGACCGATAGGTCTGAAAACGTTCTGAATTGGACACATTTTATTCAGTCCATTGGGATTTTTTTAAATTTTAATAAATACTCCAATTACATAGAAGTGGTTTGTATAAATATCTTGTGTGGACTGTATTATTGTCTTGGTTCTAATAAAAAGGAATTTATCTTCAACTTATTACATTTATTCTTCTTCTAAAATACAAATGCTTTTCGAAGGTGTACGTAATGAAAATAAAATATTGAATCTTGTCATTCTGACAATCGGCAACTTACAAAATAATAGCAAATATTTCATTGCCACCTTATTCAGGATTTAACAGATTATGTATTAAGTTTTAACAGGTTTTTACTTCATGTTAGAGTTTTTTAACTATATGGTATACAGCCAACCTAGGGAACTACCCTTTTAGTTGAAAATATATGTATTTGAATAGAAATAAGAGTTTTAATTAATTGGGACCAGAAGGCATTAACATCATACATATTTATGACAAACCACAATACAGTGATTGATGTGATCGTTCATGGGTAATCTCGTTCATGGATCGATCGTTCATGGGGTTCAAGATGGCGTACAGTGAGTAGTACACGTGTGAGTCGTGCTCTGATATTACTATAGCAAATAAGTCTTTTTAATTGTAGTAGTTAGTGCAGAAGTTTGATTGTGAACACATGATGCCTAGTACTAGAGGAAATTCAAGTGGTAGTCAATCCACAGTGCAAGAAAATCAACATAACCTAAGCGATCGTATTGCGAAGTTGGAAACTTTTTTAAAAGAAGGTTTAAGTAATACTAATAGCCAAATTTCCCCTGCAGCACCATCGGGGATTGAATCATCCTTATTATCAGGTACGATAAATGATTTTGAAACTAAGTTTCTTGCTGAAATAAATTTGGTTAAATCAGAATTGACAAAATTGCAGAGCTTAATTGATAATCAGCAAAAAGATATCAAATTATAATACAAACGATCAAAAATGTTGTTTTCAACGGCATTGAAGAGAAAGAAAAAGAAGTTATATGATGTCGTCGTTAAACTCATACAACAAAAATTTAAACGATATTTTTATTATTTATCAGCAATTTTTTATAAGCTGAATGACTGTCGTTGAATTATTAGTATAACCGTTCATCCTTGAAGTCATCCGTCAAAGAACATCTCCACATGATCTTGAGAGAGTTTATAGGATAAAAAGTACCTACAAAAATTATCTTTAAAAAGCTTTTCACACAAAACATACAAGTTTTTTAAACATAATATTAAACCTACAAAACCAGTTTTTGTTACCTGGGTTTCTATGACTGATTTGCGAATTATTTTATATGTTGCTTGAACTTCAGTTTGTTTTACTAACAAATTTTCTTTATTTTTTACCATTTTTTGAAGTCTTTTGTTTACGAATTTTAACTTTAACATCTATTTCTAACTTTTCTAAATAGTTTATGAAAGAGTCTATTTTTTGTTTCAATTCAGGCAAAGATTCTCTGGTAACTCCACGTTTTGTTTTATCTTTACAAAATCGGTTCTTAGCATTTAATATATCAAAAATATCATTAATTATTTTTAAGAATTTCGCTGTTTGAGCTGCTCCTTGAAAATCTTTATATTTTAATTTATTTTCTAGATAGTCTAGAGCAAGTGATGTGCTCTTACTCAATACTTGAGCAGCCAAAAACACTTTCATTTTTTCGTTATGAAAAAATATGTGACGGTTTCTTTATCTTGCACGCACAATGCAGTTGTTCTAAATTTTGTTTTTTATTTAGTTTCTGAATAAATGACCAGTTTACTATTTTGTCACCATTATAAATGGGCTTTTTACACGCCAAATAGTTGCGTACTAATTTGATCATATGGCATGGATCAAAAAAGCAGTATACTGGTTCATTATTAACGGGGTGTTCGAACTATGATTTAAATTTAGATTTATCTGAATAGTCGAAATTTGCTCCTAATAATGTGCAACTTTTCTTGTTTGCTTCATCTCCATCGAAACATACAAATGGAACATAAATATTGTGTTCGTACAATTTAATAAGTATATCTTTAAGCAAAATGGCTTTTTCTGCACCATTTCAAGAACTTATTAGGTAATAGGCAACAGGCAATGAAGTTTACCTCATAAATGTACAGGTCCTTTCCATTCCCGCACTTTTGGCTAGTATTTCGACCATTCTTTTATACCCATTTCATCAAACGTCAGATTAAATGTTAACTGCTTTCCTCTTTTTTCTTCATCTTTTACGATAGAAGAAACATATTCAACTAAATCCTTACTTTGACCGGGTTTATAGTCTTTTGAACATGCCCATTTGTTGAGTGCTTCTACTCTTGTAAACATTTGACAAAGCTTTTTCTTACAAATGCATAACCAGCTGGAGAATGAAAGTGCAGAGTACGGGCAAAATTCTTTAAATGCGCTGTAAAACGTGCCGTAGCCTTTTTTTCTTCCATGCGCTGTATAAGGTAAGTTCTCCATGCACTCAGGTAAGTCCAATTAGAAAAACGATAAATGCAAAATATATTGTTATTTATAATGAACAAAATCCACAAGGAAACGAATTTCATGTAGTATACCATAAATCACAAAAATGTATTAAAATTCATTTATAAAAGTTATATTTATATGAAAATACACCCTTTCGAGCTATATAACGTTTTCGGAATGACAAACAGCTAAATAACGCAAAAGATGGAAGACATATTAAGTTGTGAGATAAAAGAGATGAAACTAGTAGAGATGGGAAATTCAGCGATAGAAACCTATAAATTTACATAATATATATCGATACCTCAGTTCCAGACTATTACAAGTCTGAAAATCAAATTGTGGAGATAATTGCAAATTAAGTTTTGCGTTGCTTCGTAAGTTTAATTTTCATCTATTAGTAGTGGACAGATTTTATTGAAATTATTACACTCCATGTAACAATACTTCAGTTTGAATTTGATATAAAAATAGGAGTGATTTTACTACCACAATTAATGTTATTTAAGTTTATTAAGAGTTGTTAGCGTTTGTAACTGACATTTTTACCAATTTGCAGAGTAAATTTAAGATTATTAAGATTTGTTAGCGTTTGGAACTGACATTTTTACCAATTTGCAGAGTAATTTTGACATGTATTCATAGGTCTGTGTACGAGTGACTAACAATAATACAAAAATTTCTATCGAGCAACCTTTTTTACTCCATTTATACCCTCACTGAGGTGTACAGGCCTCTGCGAACCTCCCAAACAATGGGGAGACACAACAACACTACTTGGTGGGTTGCTCCTTAAAGTATTAAGATGAAAGTACGCTAGCAAAGCGCCGGTAGCGTAATGGCTAGCATAGGAGGTTCGTAATCCGGAGGTTCTGGGTTCGAACCTCGGTCCCGCCTCCCATCGTGCTATCGGGTTTTCCTCTTGAAATACAGCTAATGACCACGAAGAGCATGACTAATAACCCACTTCGGTGGGAGAGACCCATACCCAAATCTGTGAACCAAGAAAATCTATTTTAAACATCGCTAACAAGAAAAGAAGAAAACTACATCTAGGTCTAATACTTTATTTAAAAAATTATTCAATCAGTCTGAATCTTCTTCCGTCGGTCTTTCATTGGTAGATAGGCTATTGTAGAAGTCCCAGTAAGATCTTGGAATCGCTCCAGTCTTACATAGTGATAGTAAATCTTTATTTTTTGCTACAGTAACGCCCGGTGGCCGAGTATACGCTGGTTTTATTGTTGACATTTCTGTTTGTCGCCAAGTTCTTCTACGGGTGTTTATAATTTTGAAATTCTCATCAGCAAATGAATTCTTGTACAGAATCAGATGTGGACTCTCTGTATTTCTATTATATGAATATCATTCCACTTAACTGCTGCACCGTCCTCATTTATGGTGAAATTGCCCCCTTTCATCACCAAGGACTTTATGTCATAGAAGTCTACCATTTCCTTGGTGGTGTATGGTTGGCCGGTCTTTTTAACCAGGGAGATTATTGGCAGGAGTTGTGTTGGCACGTACAATGGTCCAGTCTTGAGAGCTCTTTTTTTTGTCGCTCTATCAGAGCATGCATTGCATCTCCTTCGTTCTGCGAATGCCCGACCACGAAAAATTTGTGAGTAATCGATTAAATTTCCAGATTCCTCACACAAAACATAAATAGGGCCACAATGAATTTATTTTTATTTTGCTCGGGGCAGTTGTCAGAATAGAATACAATTTTATTTGTTGGATTGTCTTTAAAATAATTGAAGATGCAGCTCCCTATTTCGTTTACTGCGCGACGAGCTACTCCTTCGTGCCAGAAGTAACTGAATCCAGCTTTTTTCTTGATGTCATATATGATGAAATTATAACATGATAATCTTCTCTTGTAGAAAAAATCACTTCTGCTGCCCTCTGGAATTGTTTGCACCGCTGGAATACTTTGATATTACGGGCTGCATGCTTTTTACCTGTCGGTTTAACTGTCGGTCTTGACGGTCCAGTTAGCTGGGGCTCAGGCGATCGACAAGTTTAGTGGATTTGCGATTTGCGGTCGCTGGTTCGAGCCTCAGCTAGGTCATGAAATTTATAAAAGGCCAACGCCGTAGTATAAAACTCAATAGAGTCTACGGCTTGGTCTGAAATAAACTGGCGTCTGATCGGCCTATGGAGGAGCGGTACGGGAAGGGATAAGGGCTTCCGGCTCGGTGATACTCCTCCATAGATCCCTACCGAAGGGCGTTGACGCCTAAGAACGGTGTATACATACATGCTTTTTACCAGGAAATCACGTTGACGATTGATGTCTCCTAGGTTCCAGTACTTTTATGCACTTTTTGTCTCGTCTCGTCATCAATTTTTGTTTTACATTTTAGACGGCACTTATCAGTACAGGCATATCTTACTTGTCTAACTTGAACATCTTTCCCTGTAGAATTGACATATGCCTCACCATGATTCCTTTTATTTTTAGCCCAATTTTTAGAGTTTCTAAGCCGTTTTCGAGTTTTTTTAGGTTGATTTGTTTGGTCAGTATTTTATTGTTCTCTTGTGTCTGTACTGCATTTGGTGGTGGTGACCACCACCAAATGGTGGTCTGGTGGTGAAATCATCATGATTTAGTATAGTCTTTGTATAGTTGCACAGAGTTTGGGAATTAGAAGCTGGAGTCATTGACGGGCAGTTGATCTCAACGTTTTTTAACTCTGGGTAGGTTGCATCACTGAGGGAACTCTGAAATAAAGTCAAAAATTATAAATCTCAAATTACACGTACATAAGGTAAAAACGGACCTGTCAGTAACAATTATCTCGGATTAGTGACCTAAGCCCATTTTGATGGTGCTATGAGTTAACAACTAAATTTACTTAATCGTTTTCCTATCAACAGGTGTAGAACCTTAACGGTATTGTAGGTATTTCCTTATTGTTTATTACGTCAACCATTTCTTCGTTGTTATAATTCTAGAGTTAAAATTGTAAATTTAATTTCAAGTTGTATCAGGTGATCAGCACCACACGGCTGGGCATTTATTTGTGATGACGATTTAGAAAGTCGAAATAAAGATGACGAAATAGAAAAATATATTAAAAACAAAAATAAGTAAACATTTTAATGTCTAGTTTAAGTACCTCAATATCGATGTCCCTGTCTGTGTTTGGCATAAACTTGTTTGCCTCTGTGAGCTCCACTCATGATGAAACTCTGTTCCATTCATCTGGTGTTGTCGCCAATCGGTGTTTTTTACGACCATTAAAATTTAATGCTAGAAGTTTCATTTCAACACTTTTTTGTTTTATGTGGTAAGTGTTTATTGAGTAAGGTTTATTATAACAAATATTCATAACTAAATCTTGGAAATATACATTGCTGAATCTTCAGTATAAAGTATATTTTACTGTCCTATAAATAAGGCACTGATACTTAGAGGTATAAAAATATGCTATAATTCCAAGTGTAGCATTATGCCAAGAAATCAGTGTTTGAAATTTAAGAAATTTATAGATACATTTCAATGATAATGCATAGACAAAGATAACAGAGGATTCAAGTAAGGCCTGTTGTCAATATGATAAATACATAATTTAAAAAATATGTAGTTTTTGAAAATGAATAATTGTCGATTGAAGAAATTATTGTGAAATACTATAAACATAGCTCAACGCAGCCTTGTTTGTCGCTGTCTTGTCAGCAGATTCTGTTCGACTGAGTGCGACAAAGATAGCTAATGTTCGATTTGGAAAATATCACCACGGATATAATGTTCATTTTTTTCGAATCCTGAAAAAACTATTAAATATTTTTGAAAAATTTAAACGCGAATGAAAGACTAAATTATTACCGAGGGCCGAAAGTCTCTTAGAATAAGTAAAAGGTTTCTTTTGAATGAGATATTTGAAACTAAAAATCACACTAAATTTTCTCTTTTTTTCACCACTGTAAATAATTAAAATAAACATAGAAGTTTTCAGAGACTTTCGACCCTTGGTAATCACGTTATCTTCCATTCTGTGTTTAAACTTTTTAAAAATATTTAGTTAGTTTTTTCAGGATTTGAAAAAAAAATGAATCTATTTAAATAGCATTTTAGCCGAAAGTATGTGTCTATCCGCTTAAATTAAAATTAATAAACTAACCTTATAAATTAATAATATATAAACTTACCTACAGTCAGAAAAATGAAAGATTACCCATGAACGATCACATCAATCTGTATTATAAAATAGGACATTATGTATAACATATGTTTAAAATTCATTTAAAGTCATTAATCGATGTAGTATCTGTTCTTGGATTAAATAACCGCGAGTAACATTGGATTACCATGTTTGTTATTATTTTAAAGGTGTATATAAACATTAACTCGGACGAGAAAGATATTATGATTATTGTTGTAGTTAGCAAGTATACACGTTTAGGATAGGTCGCGATTATAAACAATTTATTATGATTTAGTCATCGATATGGTAAACCGAAAATATATGTATTTGAATAGAAATAAGAGTTTTAATTAATTGGGACCAGAAGGCATTATCGTCACACATATTTATGACATGGCGAATCCTGCAGACTAGGAAGGTCTTCTGAAAGGAGCAAAGATGGTGGCGCCAGCTTGGAAATGAAGACGGCGAAAATGGAAGTTGGACCAGGACTACTCAGGAAGACAGGCAACCCAGTGAGCGGGCAGTGCAAAGACAAAGTGAAAATAAAATGTAATTAAGACTGTCTAGTTTTTATTAAAAATGCTTCCCTCGTTTTTATGTATTATTACTGAAAATTGAATATTTATCTTTGCTATCGAATTTTATTGAATTTAATTGAAAAATCTCTATCCAATTTCGATTTTTAGTATGGTTATTTTTGAATATTTTTATCTAACTTTTGCATATTATGCTATTATTGAATTTTTATTGAATTTTTGTAGAATATGTATACTATTATTGAATCTTTATTAGCCATTTGTTTTTATTATTGATATTTATTGAGCATATAGATACATTTTCATCGATTTTGTTAAATTTTGTATAATATGAACCTGCAATAATAGTTTTTGTGTGATAAATAATATATAAATTATTTTTTTAATGAATAATGATAAGTGATGACATACGTTGATATACGAGCTTTAAGATAAACATTACTATAAGCAGGTGTATATTATTAACGAACCGACCTGATGAGTCGATATAAGAAATTTGTAGAAGAACTATATAGATTAGAAGAAGAACTAACAATATTATAAGCTGAATATTATGAGGCAATTTGAGACAATAAGAAACCCACTGCTCTTGTCAAATTAGGAAGGTACTTGTTGATTTATAGAAGCTTAAAAGTTCATTAGAGACCCACTCTGTGTTTTGAAGGGTACCTATTTTATGCATGATTATTCATGATTAGACAATGGATTCAAAGCAAGGGATTGAGGTTGTGAAATATGTAGAAGAATTTGATCTATGCAACGAAGGTATACCCGCTTTTATTTAGGTAAAATGCAGAGGTTTCATGACTAGTATATGCAATGATTATTATGAGAGAAATATGTAGAAGAATTTGAACCATCCACTCGAATGAAACCACTTGTGATTAGTCGAACGTAGGTATTGAGGGATGTAAAGGAAGTGATTATTATGACGATTAAATGACAAATGATTGTTATATGAAATATGTATATGAAGATGAACTATGTAAACTGTAGAAGTGCTGTTATATGAAAAAACATGAAGAAATATATACTTGTAGTACCAGACAAGAAGAAGAAGAAGAGAAAAAAAGAGAATTTTTAGTAAAATATGTGGGGAAAATGGAAGAAGATACATAAAAATTGCCAGAAAATAAGCAAAATTAAGAATATACCGAAACGAGTAAGCGATGGACTACCCCAGCTAATTGAAACAATATCCGAAAAGGTTACCTCAACTAACCAAAATAGCCATCGGTACACCCTTAGCTTAGCTCAGTCACTCAGGTGTGTGTTCGTCTTGTCCTAACCTTACATATGAACTCTGAAAATTTAGAATGGAAACAAACAAAACAGTATTTTTAACTAATCATGTTTATTGTTCATAAAGATATAATAAAAATATGACTTAGTAAATTGCATTAACAAATATATTCAAATTCTTGCCAAAAACTAACAATTCTGGATTATACTTATGGCTTTTGGTATCTGGTGGTAACTTCTTGATGTCGTGTGGTACTGCTGTAGACTTCTTGTAGGCCTGGGCGGATCTTCGACCCTAGGCCCCTGTAGTTGGAGATGGTGGTCGTTGCAGCCTAGATTTCATGGTCCCATTGTTGTCTTTGCCTGAAGAGTAGCATCACCGGTGATGAAGGCAAGTGGCTCCCGAAGGGAGAAAGGTGCTTTCTATCCAAAAACTGTAACAGTAAAACACATATCAACAATCAAGAAGTTAATAACCAATTTGTACCTTTGCCAAATAGTATCCCAAAAATAGTAAATGGCAAGGGTAAATTAAATGGAATTTAGATGAGGAGAATAGTTAAAATTTGATTACTAAACGTGCATATATGTGAATTAAAAAGATATATTTAATAAATTAGAATGTAAAATATAGAAACTAAACACATGGTTTAACGTTTGAAGGTCAGAGAAAAAAATATTAGAAAAAATGTTATAAGAAGCTAGGTATGGATGGAATATAATGACTGTAAGAAATTATTAAAAAAACTTTATGTAAAACTCACCCCAAGAGGAAGATTTGATTTGGAATAAAAATAATTTCATTTTGAAGCTTCTTTGCCTTTTATGACATTTCCACCTCCTTTTGAGAACGAAATACGGGGCTGTCACTGTCATTAAAACGAAATGACAACGAACCTTGGACAGAAATTTGAAATAACGAACAAGGAACACAAGAGATGATACAATGTAAATAGGGTAGCCTATTATAGAACGGGCGCCAAACTAGTTTTTAACGAAAAAGCAAGTTAAAACGAATAGAAGAAAATAATTACTAATGAAATATTAAAGAAAATAAAGTAAAATACTTATTTAAAAATAAAATATCAAAGATGTGACGTTTGTAACGTTACAATACTAATCAGAAAAGTAGCTAATCATTGAATTATATTTAAGAATTAAAGTTGTAATTTTTTTTCTCTAAGTAAATTTTAAATGTAGAGAATGAATTCAGGTTAAATTTTCGCGGAAAATGGAAGTATTTGAATATGAATAGTTAATCTCTTACAGTAAGTGTTAATATTAGAAAAAAGACAACTAAAAGAAATTTGCTCTAATCTTTATATGACATTATTTATTAATATTTATTCTAGCAAGAGACATTAATTTTTTATTATTAAGTATTAGAAAAGAATGGACGAATAGTAATTAATCAAAATAAGACTGAAATAATAAGATGAACTAGTAAAATAACGTTAATTTTTTATATATACCGCTTAATAGAGGTAGATTTTATTATTATTACAATTAGATTATTTACAGCTTATATGCACTTAAAGACTATGTAAAAGTTAGAATCAATTTTATTCACTGTGGACACTGCTTTGACGAAGTGAATTAGTGAACGAAAACAGACGAAAAGACACGACGTGGGAGTACGTGAATTAGTGATAGTTTTAGAACAGACAGTTTATTTAAATAGGGAAAAATGCAAATATTTTGCGATTATATTTTGTATATATTAGGATTACAGTTAGCTTACAGAAACCCTTATGTAGGTTTTATATAATTAGGTCTATAGTTAGGAAAATTAAATTTTGAAAATACAGGGTTACGCAATTGAACTGTTACTAACTTCACATCGATATATCTGGCAAATCGATAATGACAGATACGTCAAAGTTGGCCTGATAACACTTCAGTATATTGTTTAATAAGCCGTCAAAAGCATTTGCATCTAAGTTTTATACATATATAACAAAAGTTATTCGCAATGGAATTTAATAGTGTGATTTCGTTATATTTGGCGGGAAAATCACAACCAGCTATTGTTCATCAGCTCAAACACCTCAAAGTGAATAAAATGTTTGTGTATCGCACCATAACTCGTTATAATGATACTGGTAGCATTGCCAAAAGCTCTGGTGGTGGGCGAAAAAAAAAACAGCAACATCACCTGAAATGGTTCGGAAAGTGAAGGCTCGACTTGAGCGAAATCCACGACGTAGTGGTAATCAAATGGCCAAAGAACTGAAAATATCCCAGCGAAGCATGCAACGAATATTGAAACAGGAGCTCAAGGTCAAGCCTTACAAGTTCCAAAAAGCACACAATCTTACATCAAAGCAAAAAAAGTTCGGCTTGAAAGAGCAAAGGAGTTGTTACGCCTGCACGAACGTGGCGAATTTCCGAACATAGTGTTCTCTGATGAGAACATTTTCCCTATTGAGCAGTTCGTAAACTCTCAAAATGATCATGTTTACTTGAACGAACGCACCTACGAAAGTTTGAGCCTACGAACGGCCACCCGTAGTAATTTCCCATCTCAAGTAATGGCATGGGCAGCTGTAACCGCCGATGGACGCTCTCCAATCGTTTTTATTGAATCTGGTGTCAAATTCAATGCAACTTATTATCGGGAAAATATTTTAGAAGCTGCTTTAGAGCCGTGGGCACGCAAACATTTCAGTTGTAGACCATGGACGTTCCAACAAGACTCGGCACCGTCTCATAAAGCTAGTGTGAACCAAGAATGGTCAAAAAACCATGTTCCATACTTCATTTCATCCACACAATGCCTTTAGAATTCGCCAGACACAAATCCGATGGACTATTCCATCTGGTCTATTTTGAAGAGCAAGGTGAGGACTAAAAAATATGCCAGTATGGATACGCTGAAGAAAGCAATTATACGTGAATGTGCCAAAATACTGGAAGATCACATTCGTGCAGCATGCAACTCGTTTTTGATCGTTTGAAGGCCATAGTCAAGGCAAAAGGTGGCCACATCAAGCTAAAATGAGTGGATTCTGAAATTTTGATTATTTTCACACATTTTTGTCATTTGAATCAATAAAAAATAATTTCACACCAAAAATTATGGTCGTTTGAATAGGTAACAGTTCAATTGCTTAACCGTGTAGTATTAGGTAACCATAAACATTTTGTAAAAGGGAAAGAGGAATATATCGTCAGATATTCTTCTTCTCTTCTTAGGATTTTCGCTAAAAAAAACGGCGGGCATGTATTATAAAATAGGACATTCTGTATAACATGTTTCAAATTCACTCAAAGTCATTAATCGATGTAGTATCTGTTGTTGGATTCAATAACCGCGAGTAACACTGGATTGTCATGTTCGTTATTATTTAAAGGTGTATATAAACATTAAGTCGGGCGAGAAAGATATTATGATTATTGTTGTAGTTAGCAAGTATACACGTTTAGGATAGGTAGCGATTGTAAACAAGTTATTATGATTTAGTCATCGATATGGTAAACCGAAAATAGATGTATTTGAATAGAAATAAGAGTTTTAATTAATTGAGACCAGAAGGCATTAACATCATACATATTTCTGACAAACCACAATACAGTGATTGATGTGATCGTTCATGGGTAATCTCGTTCATGGGGTTTAAGATGGCGTACAGTGAGTAGTACACGTGTGAGTCGTGCTCTGATATTACTATAGCAAATAAGTATTTTTAATTGTAGTAATTAGTGCAGAAGTTTGATTGTGAACACCTGATACCTAGTACTAGAGGAAATTCAAGTGGCAGTCAATGCACAGTGCAAGAAAATCAACATAACCTAAGCGATCGTATTGCGAAGTTGGAAACTTTTTTAAAAGAAGGTTCAAGTAATACTAAAAGCCAAATTTCCCCTGCAGCATCATCGGGGATTGAATCATCCTTATTATCAGGTACGATAAATGATTTTGAAACTAAGTTTCTTGCTGAAATAAATTTGGTTAAATCAGAATTGACAAAATTGCAGAGCTTAATTGATAATCAGCAAAAAGATATCGAAATTATAATACAAACGATCAAAAATGTTGTTTTCAACGGCATTGAAGAGAAAGAAAAAGAAGTTATGATGTCATCGTTAAACGATATTTTTATTATGTATCAGCAATTTTTTATAAGCTGACTGATTGTCGTTGAATTATTAGTATAAGCGTTCATCCTTCTAATAAGAGCAAAGAACATCTGCACATGATCTTGAGAAAGTCTATAGGATAAAAAGTACCTACAAAAATTATCTTTAAAAAGCTTTTCACACAAAACATACAAGTTTTTTCAACATAACATTAAACCTACAAAACCAGTTCTTGTTACCTGGGTTTCTATGACTGATTTGCGAATTATTTTATATGTTGCTTGAACTTCAGTTTGTTTTACTAACAAATTTTCTTTATTTTTACCATTTTTTGAAGTCTTTTGTTTACGAATTTTAACTTTAACATCTATTTCTAACTTTTCTAAATAGTTTATGAAAGAGTCTATTTTTTGTTTCAATTCAGGTAAAGATTCTCTGGTAACTCCACGTTTTGTTTTATCTTTACAAAATCGGTTCTTAGCATTTAATATGTCAAAAATATCTTTAATTATTTTAACCCATTTAAACCTACCGTCCTTTATACTGCCCTGCTTAGGAAGAAAGCCTTAACTCCAATTTACTTGAAACGGAGATATTCAATAAAACGTGAAATATACTTTTTCACAACCTTTTTTCTCTAAAATGTACGTTTAAAGGCCTTAATAATTTAATAAAAATAAATAAAAAACAAGTTTTGTTAAAAAAAATTGTTTTTGGCTTTTTTTGGGCATAAAAATGGCACTTAAGGCCTTGTTACCTCCAATCAGTAGTGAAAACCGTAACATAAAAACCTTAACTCCCATGGTGGCTCATTATGTATTTTACTTTAAAACTAAAAAAACATTTAGGGTTTAAAAAAGGTAAACACCCAGGAGTTTTTGCAAAATTTATTCATAGAATGTTACTCAAAATATACTTAGAGACGGACTATTTAAGAAAGAACACATTTTACTATTTTTAATTGAAATCTAAAACTACATTTAATAGTCTTGTTTGAAAATGTTTGTTATAATATAATGCTTTCTTAAAAAGTTAAATAGTGCTTATTTGCTAATTGAAATATACACACACGTATTTCAACAAAAAAATCATAATATTTAGCTTGAGTTAGAGTGAAACTATTGTAATTAGGCCTATAAAATTCAAGGTATGCTACATTAAAAATACAGGATTATAAGTTATTAGAATAAAACAACTTTAGCAAAGATTTGTGTCAACATTAAAAATGAATAAAATTTTGAGACCTGTATCTATATAATATAACAATGCGTTCATAAAAAAGTTTAAGCCAAAACAAAAAAAATATGTTTTACAGTTAGGAACACACACACCCTTTTCTCAACTAGGGATGTCGTCTGAAACACACAAGTCTGGAACATCACTTTCAGGCAAGTCCAACCAAAAACGTTTCCTATTTTCAGGCATCAAGGGAAGCAGTTTTGTAATAATATCTTGTTTCTTCGCCGAGCAGATGCCTCGAGGTGCAGTTCGGAAAATAGGGGGGCTCTTCGCCTTTTCAGCTCCCTTTTTGGTCATAAAGTCTAGTTCCTGAAGGGGGCAATATTCATCGTAGCAAAGTCTGTACAACAATGTATCTTTGCCACGTTCGGCTTTGATGTACACTAAATCATTCAGGTAGGGTCGATTCACAAATTTATTCAGCTTGTAGTTAGAGACACAAGAAGGCCATACTGCAAAATCTTCATGCTGCATTGATTTGACCACTGTTTTCCCAGAACAAGTTGCTCCAACAGCATTCTCAAAGTCTGAAAAGTCATATACTTTGCCATGGCGACTGAGAGACAACTCTACTTGATGGTGAAAAGAATCGGCCGACATAAATGTGTGCCCTGGTTCAAAAAAGTACAGTTCAATGGTTTGAGTGGCTGACTCCGAAGAGTTAATAATGTGAACAAGGTAGGTCATCAGGCACCAATTCTTGTTTTGTGCGGAGTAGTTGTCAAGCCAGAGTGTTATGAGGGGAACATCTCTGAAATATTTGAAAAATGTATCAAAGGAACTAATTATGTCCTCCTTCTTTCGTCCACATATGGCCTCATGCCATATTACTGCAATTGGCCTACCATTTTTGCAGTTAGTGCCAAGGGGCACAAAACTTTCATTAAATGCAACTATGCGTTTAGTAAAAACGGTAGTTTTGAAACCTTCCATCCTAGGCAACATAATAACTTTTTGCAAGTCACATGAATAATATATGTGGCCTTTATCTATATTAGTGTTTGCATGGGTTTTGTAGAGGTTTCTTGCATCATTACTTCTTGCAATATGATCAGACCACTCGTTGCAAGTACTACATTCGGAGTTTAAATTTTCTTTGCTGTGGTCAGTGTTATGGTTAATAAAGACTTCACAAGTTTCACATTCTTCGTTTCCCAATTTGGTAAACGGTATATTCATTTCTTTTAAAATTGCCCTATACAAATCATAGGAGCATTTCAAGTTCGATGTCTGGCCACAAAGTTTTGATGCATGTTATTTATGGTGATATCACTAGGGAGGTAGCGCCTCAGTGGAGCGTGTTCTCTGCGGTAGTGTGCAATGGATGGGTTGTATGACTCTATATGTGCTTTTACAACTTCTCGGTCAATTTTTGTTGGTGGAGTACATTTCCCTCGACCATCAGGAGCAATATTTGTTGGATCTTTGTTAACACACAAGACATTGTGAAGAACTGTGTCGTTGTTTTTAGAGTAGCCTAAAGTAGTCAAAAAAATGTCTTACACACCTGGACATTTTCTTCATTTTGGTTTGTTAGATAATACTTGAATGAAAACTTTCTTGACGAACTTTCACTGTCTCTTCGCCTCTTAACACCATGCCTAGTTGTCGAAATCAACATAAAGTTTCTTCTCTCTAGCCAACTTTTTGCGCAATACACAGAATCGATTTGTTTTCTTCTTACTTCTGGAATATTTTCAATGCATTTCAGTCTACAAGCTTGGCAAGGAGGATACAAGTCATGTTTTTTAATATATTTATCTTTTTTCTGTTCATGTTTTTCTTGTTTGCCTAAAACTGACTTTTTTCTAATTCTTGGTGTCCCTTTTTAGTTACCTCTCGGGTGTCTTCCGGTTGTATATTTTCAGCAGGTTGGTCTTCGCTTTCTGGCAATAAGTTAATAGGCTGAACAATCCCTACGCCTAGGCCATCCTGAACGTCGAGGTCATGGGAACCTGAATTATTGTCGAAATTAGTAAGTTGAACTGGTGAAAGCTGAGTTAAAACATAACTGTTGTCGTGCTCCTCACTATTATTACAATCAAAGTTAACAACAGGAGTAGTTGTTGAAGTTGACATAATAGCTGCTAGCGGCAACGGATCGTCAGGATCATCTTCGTTTCGATTTTTTACATCCTTCACTAAACTCAAAATATAACTTGATCTTGAACTACACATGTCCAATGTCACGTTGTAAATTAATTTATGTCACAAGTTACAAAAAAAAAGCGTAAAACTTTCATACAACCCACGACACCATAACAAAACACTCTTCTTGAATAATTGAGGTTAGTAACTAAGTAATCACTGTCAAAATAATATACCTAATAATGGAGGGAAACAGCTGAGCATAAAAGAAACACCTGTTAGTTTTAGTGAAAAACAGCATCAAAAGCCACTTGTAAAGAAACTCATCAGAGAAAAGAAAACCTTAACTCCACTGGCAAGTGGATATAAGGCTTTCTTTTATCTGATGTAAGTTAAGGCGTGGTTCCAATTTCTCTTGCAATAATAGAAATTTGAAGTAAAAAAGCCTTAAGTCAAAAACGACTGTAACTTGAGGCTTTCTTTATTCAAAAGTTGCAGTTGAGGCTTTGTTCACTAGAATGGCAGACAATTTAGGACATAAGGCATATTTCATTAGCGTTTTTCTCATTGAAGAAGTGGAGCTACCGCTTTCTAACCTCAAAAAAAGGTAGAAAACCACCTATAAAACCCTAATATAACCTTATCTCAATTTTTTTTTTGGACTTAAGGTCTTTTTTCCTAGTAGGGCAGTATAAAGGCCGGAAGGTTTCTTCTAGTACATTACATATTTCAACTTTTCAGATGTAGTTGTTTCAGTGCATTAGTTTTACAATCCTAAATTATCATATTACCCATGGAATACTATTATGAATCATTTAGTAAATGATTTCCAGTGTGTCAGGAAGTTTTTGTGTAAGAGTGATTTCAGCTACTTGAAATGGATAAAGCTAGGTAAGCTATTACTGTTTTGTTTATTATTAGTGATGTCGGATCGTGATAAAATATAAAGTTTAGAGATGAAATATTTATTTAATGCATATACAAAAGAATTTTTGTCGGTAATAATATCATACCAGGTGCTCAAAGTATCATGTTCTTTTAAAAGGCCAGTAGGACAATCAGCGTCTATAGTGTTCTGTATTGCTAATATATATTTTTTTCTTTTTCTCAGTCGTTCGTACTGGAAAAAGCCCCTTACGCTAGCGGAGCTACTTGAAGAAATAGAAAAAGAAGATATTGACGTTCCGGATAGCATTGCGATTTTGCCTCCTGAAAATGCTAACGATGACGTTACCGATGAGGATTCGGGTGAAGAAGATAATGTTGATATTGAGACTTTACCTGGATGTCAACTAAGGGCAGAGTGTCAAGTTAGTGTACCAAATCAATCTGATTCAGATGATGATAAGTCATTAGCAGACTTTGTTGAACACAAACCTAAAAAATTTAAAAAATTCAAGTACTCAAAGCGAGATTTACAATCGAATTTCCCTACATGGATTCCAATTCAATCCGTAAACAATCAGCGTTCTCCAGCAACAATATTTAAATTGTTTATGGCTGATATAGTTGAGAAAATTACGGAATATAGTAATATATATGCCCAACAAAAAAATTCTGTAGGTGATATATCTACGGATGAAATGTTCTGCTTCATTGGTATATTACTGCTTAGTGGTTATTGCTCTGTTTCTAGAAGAAA
The DNA here is from genome assembly GCF_917563875.1 of Diabrotica virgifera virgifera. Taxonomy (NCBI): domain Eukaryota; kingdom Metazoa; phylum Arthropoda; class Insecta; order Coleoptera; family Chrysomelidae; genus Diabrotica; species Diabrotica virgifera. Next base: position 80,499,832 of record NC_065451.1, on the reverse strand, counting down.
AATGTATTGGCAAAATTCTGATGATACAAATAATAAAGTAGTTTGTTCAGCTATATCTAGAGATCGATTTCAATATATTATGACAAATATTCACTGCAATGATAACACCCAACTGGATAAGCAAGATAAGTTTTCTAAAATGAGACCAATCTTCGAATCTCTGAACAAAAAATTCTTCGAATATGCTCCAATAGAAGAAAACCACAGTATAGATGAAGCTATGGTGCCCTATTTTGGGCGCCATAGTTGCAAACAATTTATCCGTGGAAAGCCCATTCGCTGGGGCTACAAGTTTTGGGTTGGAGCAACAAGACTTGGATATATCATTTATTTTGATCCATATCAGGGAGCATCTTCAACTCTACCACCAAAATATAGTCATTTAGGTTTAGGGTCAAGTGTTGTTCTCAAATACGCCGATGTTTTACAGAAGATGCCATTCGCGCCATTTCATTTGTTTTTTGATAACTACTTCACATCTTTGCATCTCCGGAAAGAATTGAAGTTCAGAAACATAAAAGGTACAGGTACCATAAGAGTAAATAGAATTCCAGAATGTCCCCTAAAAACAACAAAAGAGATGAAAAAATTGGAGAGAGGTGCTTTTGATTATTTCATGGTAGATGATGATAGTATAATATGTAATTGGAATGATAATAGTATCGTTGCTTTTGCATCGAACGTGTCTTCAGTTTTCCCCCTAAATAAAGCAAAACGATTTTCACGATCCGAGAAGAAGCATATATACACAAATCAGCCTAAGTTCATACAGCTGTACAACGAAAACATGGGTGGAGTTGACAGAAGCGACCAGAATATTGCTCAGTATCGAACAACTATACGAGGAAAAAAGTGGTATTTTCCTTTGATAACCCATTGTGTCGATATGACAGTTCAGAATGCTTACCACTTGCAAAAACAGGATGGCGGAAAACTTGACCAGTTAGCATTCCGAAGGGCTATTGCAGTTGAGCTGTTAGAAACGCACAAGCGAACCACCAAAAGGGGACCTTCAAAAGCGCCAAGCAATCGACGGGAACACTCACGTTATGATAGGTTGGATCATTTAGTAACCTATCAAGAACAGCAACGAAGATGCGCACACTGCCATAAAAAGGCAAATTTTATTTGTAATAAGTGTAATGTTGTCCTTCATCCTAAACAATGTTTTTATAATTATCACACTCAGTGAATATAAATTGTACTTGCTAATAAATTAATGTTTTTGGAATTTTTTTTTTATTTAAAGAACTAAGAATTTATAGTCCTACTGTCCTTTTAAAAGAACACCAAATTGTGGCCAATCTGGAGGTCGGATATTTTTTTATTTATTTTTCCCTGACTTTTGAAGCCCTTTCAATCACTACTCAAAGTATACATTCATGTTTAAACAAAAAAAAGTTTCAGGACTAAATGGGTTAAAGAATTCCGCTGTTAGAGCTGCTCCTTGAAAATCCTTATATTTTAATTTATTTTCTAGCTAGTCTAGCGCAGGGGTCACCAATTAGCGGACCGCGGTCCGCATCTGGACCGTGAGCTAGTTTTGTGCGGACCGTCAATAAATTCAGAATATACCTAGTGTTTGGCAATTTTGAAAATGTTTGGCCATGAAATTGTGTACTATGTTTGGCTCAACTTATGTGTGCGAAGCCGCTTTATCAAGAATGAACTTTATTAAAAATCGGTAGAGATCTCACTTAACAGATGATTATCTCAACTCCCTAATGAGACTCATTTGCACTAAATTCACTCCAAACTTCAGACAGGTTGTACATAAAAAAATGTCATTTTTCTCTCTGATAATTTAATTTTTTTAAAGAGTTTTCCCCCTTATTGTTGTATAAATATAAAATTGTCATGTGCATTTTTTACATTCATTCCTCTCTACTATATATGTTAAGTAGGAGTACATACTTTTCAGATGTGCATTTAATTAAAATAATTTTCAGATTCAATAAGTTTGCAACAAACACCTTGAATATTGAAATTGAAACTAATATAGAAAAGATAACATGTTAATTAGCATTTTTTACTATGCTTATTTATTTTAAGTTCCTCAGTTTCCTTTCTACAAAATTGAAGATGTCTAAAAACTTCATTAGCATTCAAAATATAAATTCCTAATTTTTAAAATATTCTCAGTAACAATTTACAATACTGCTGTTTTCAAATAACATCAAAACAATACACAATGAATTTATATTTTATTTACTGTACCAGGAAAACTTACAGAAAAATATACAGTAACCACAAAAACAATCAGATATTATTAGTTTTCCTTTCCATATTAGTCCATGTGTGAGGCCAATTTCGTATGAAAAATGTTTCTCACTCGATTTCTTTGCGGATTCCTGTTCAAAAATGCCCCCTTTAAACAATTCAGAAGGGTGCCGGGTGAAACAATTTTTTAAGCAAATTCAAAATTACTTTTTTGCCTCGAAAAATGTATTTTTCGGTTTCTTGGGTAATTATAAACAATAAAGGTCTCCTGTCATATTTCTGAAAAGTTGATAGTTTTCGAGTTATAGTAAGTAAGGTATGCTTTATTGTCAAAAAATTTTACCAAATTGTGGACAAAGCTTATACAAAATAAAAAATACAATAAAAAGCAAAAAATAATAAAAAAACTACAAACAAAACAAAAACAGAAACAGCCACCAAGTAAATGGCGTGAGTTATACTACTTAATATAATTTTACAGTTATTAAGTACACATTAAAAAATTAAAAATTTTGCAAACAATATGTATACAAAGTCAGAGCAAAAAGAAGGCGAACAAGGAAAAGGGAAAGGGAAAGTAAATCAAAAGTTCTATGCCGCTGCAAATATGTACAAAAGTACTCGAAAGTGATAATCCTGCAAGTCAATTTGCTGAATTCAAATCGTTGATAAAAAAGTCATTCACTGTATAAAAAGCTCTCTCTAGCAAATAAGCTTTCAAGGCCTTGCGAAAAGCGGGAAATGCTGTAATAGATTTGATGTTAGATGGCAGGTGATTGTGCATTTTTCTCGAATTGTATAGTATAGAGCACTTAACCAGCTCAGACCGTGGGGTTGGCAGATAAAGATTATGCTCCACGTTTCTAAGGGGATAGTTGTGAGTGGGTCTCTCTGGACCTTCTGATGCATGTTTGCGGATTAAACAAACGGATTCAAAAACAAACAAAGAAGGAAGAGTTAATATTTTAAATTTTTTAAATAATTCTTGGCAATGAACTCTGCTATTGAGTCTCAGGGAGTAACGAAGAGCTGTCTTTTGTAGTTTAAAAATACGCTCAAATTGAGTCGCACAACACGTACCCCAGAATGGAAGGGCGTACCGAAGATGAGACTCAAAAAGGGCATAATAAACGGTCCTAGATGTTGACAAATTCATTTCCGTAGCAACTGATGTTAGCGCAAAACAAGCAGAACTTAATTTTTTGTGAAAGGCATCAATGTGCAAGTTCCATTTTAGAGACTTATCCACAATAAGCCCTAAGAACTTCACCGATTCAACTACCTCTAGACTGTTGTTATTAAGTACTAATGGTTGCATCATACTGTTGTAAGGTAGGACTTTGGTTTTAGAAACGTTAAATAACAGGAGATTCGAATCGCACCACGATTTAATGGTGACTAGGTCTGTAGCTATGGTATTGCGAAGATCCATAATATCCGTGTTACTCCAAGTAATACTAGTATCATCTGCAAAGAGACATATTTTACCTTTAATGTTCAGACTAGAGATATCATTTATGTATAATCAGAAACAATATAGGGCCTAGAACTGAACCCTGAGGTACCCCACATTCTAATGGCATGCAAGAAGACGTCTTCGTGTCAACCCTTACAAACTGACTTCTTTTATTAAGATATGATTTAAGCCATTTAAGAGCATTTCCCCTAAATCCATAGTGCTGTAATTTGTCAATCAAGATGTTATGGTTTACACAATCGAATGCTTTAGAGAAATCACAGAAAATTGTTGCTGTAGAGTGATAGTTGTTTAGACTGGAGTAAACATGATCGAAAAGGAAGAACATAGCATCATTCGTGCATTTGTCACTCAGGAATCCAAATTGATGTGGAGTAAGCAATTTGTATTTCAACAGAAAAGATAAGATTCTATTTTTTACCAGACTTTCAATTATCTTCGACAACGTGGACAGGAGTGCAATAGGGCGATAATTCGAAGCAAGATCTTTATCGCCTCTTTTGTGTATAGGAATAATTATCGCTGTCTTAAGGCAGCTTGGAAAAACTCCAGTTTCGAATGACCTGTTTATTAAGGTAGTAAGATGGTTTAAAGTGCAATCAGGTAGAGCAGAAAACATTTTAAGAGTGAGGCCATCAGTCCCAGATGACGATTTATTTTTAATGTCATTTATTGTAGAGCGTAGTTCACCTAATACTATGGGTGTAAAAAAGAAACTATTTACATTCTTATGCGAAAGATATGAAATCGGATCCTGAGAAGGAGGTTTGTTAGGTTTGGAGGTATTTGTTAAATTTTTTGCCACATTTACAAAGTAATTGTTTAGGGTCTCAGGAGAAGTCGGGATTGTGGTGGGAGAAGAAGTCTTATCTCTCAGTTCATTTACGATAGACCATTTAAGCAATTTAAAATCTGAAAAATACGAAAATATGCATTTTTAATGGTTGAAAACTCTTAAGTTGTAATAAAATGACAGATCTTTTTTATTTAAGATGACCCAAAAATACTAAAAACATATTAAACAATTTGTGCCCAAAAGTTTCCCGCGGACCCTTCTGATTTGTTTACAGGGGATATTTTTTAACAAGAATCCAAAAAGAAACCAAATCCGAACAGTCAGACACAGGCAGCATAAATCCGGACCCCGGAAGTGTCATAGGCTTTCGAAACGAACCCTCAGGGAAACTAATTGGTGACCCCTGGTCTAGAGCAAGTGATGTGCTCTTACTCAATACTTGAGCAGCCAAAAACACTTTCATTTTTTCGTTATGAAAAAATATGTGACGGTTTCTTTATCTTTCATGCACAATGCAGTTGTTCTAAATTTTTTTTTTTATTTAGTTTCTGAATAAATGACCAGTTTACTATTTTGTCACCATTATAAATGGGCTCTTTACATGCCAAATAGTTGCGTACTAATTTGATCATATGGCATGGATCAAAAAAGCAGTATACTGGTTCATTATTAACGGGGTGTTCGAAATATTATTTAAATTTAGATTTATCTGAATAGTGGAAATTTGTTCCTAATAATGTGCAGCTTTTCTTGTTTGGTTCATCTACATCGAAACATACAGATGAAACCTAAATATTGTGTTCGTACAATTTAGTAAGTATATCTTTAAGCAAAATGGCTTTTTCTGCACCATTTAAAGAACTTATAAGGTAATAGGCAACATGTGTCTTAAATCCCCCATTAGAATTCACCAACATAAAAACTATGGCTTTTGTTGCCATCTGCGAGTTTCCATCTACATCGGTATCTTGAAGTTGACCTCATAAATCTACAGGTCCTTTCCATTCCCGCACTTTTGGCTAGTATTTCGACCATTCTTTTATACCCATTTCATCAAACGTCAGATTAAATGTTAACTGCTTTCCTCTTTTTTCTTCATCTTTTACGATAGAAGAAAAATATTCAACTATATCCTTACTTTGACCGGGTTTATAGTCTTTTGAACATGCCCATTTGTTGAGTGTTTCTACTCTTGTAAACATTTGACAAAGCTTTTTCTTACAAATGCATAACCAGCTAGAGAATGAAAGTGCAGAGTACGGGCAAAATTCTTTAAATGCGCTGGAAAACGTGCCGTAGCCTTTTTTTCTTCCATGCGCTGTATAAGATATGTCCTACAATGCGCTCAGGTAAGTCCAATTAGAAAAACGATAAATGCAAAATATATTATGTAAAACATATTATTTAGACAAAATCCACAAGGAAACGAATTTCATGTAGTATACCATAAATCACAAAAATGTATTAAAAGTCATTTATAACAGGTATATTTATATTAAAATAGACACTTTCGAGCTATATAACGTTTTCAGAATGACAAACAGCAAAATAACGCAAAATATGGAAGACATATTAAGTTGTGAGATAAAAAGAGATGAAACTAGTAGAGATAGGAAATTTAGCGATAGAAACCTATAAATTTACATAATATATATCGATACCTCAGTTCCAGACTATTACAAGTCTGACAATCAAATTGTGGAAATTAAGTTTTGCGTTGCTTCGTAAGTTTAATTTTCATCTATTAGTACTGGACAGATTTTATTGAAATTATTATACTCCATGTAACAATACTTCAGTTTGAATTTGATATAAAAATAGGAGTGATTTTACTACCACAATTAATGTTATTTAAGTTTATTAAGAGTTGTTAGCGTTTGTAACTGACATTTTTACCAATTTGCAGAGTAAATTTAAGATTATTAAGATTTGTTAGCGTTTGGAACTGACATTTTTACCAATTTGCAGAGTAATTTTGACACGTATTCATAGGTCTGTGTACGAGTGACTAACAATAATACAAAAATTTCTATCGAGCAACCTTTTTTACTCCATTTATACCCTCACTGAGGGGCACAGCCCTCTGCAAACCTCCCAAACAATGGGGAGACACAACAACACTACTTGGTGGGTTGCTCCTTAAAGTATTAAGATGAAAGTACGCTAGCAAAGCGCCGGTAGCGTAATGGCTAGCATAGGAGGTTCGTAATCCGGAGGTTCTGGGTTCGAACCTCGGTCCCGCGTCCCATCGTGCTATCGGGTTTTCCTCTTGCAATACAGCTAATTACCACGAAGAGCATGACTAATAACCCACGTCAGTGGGAGAGACCCAAATCTGTGAACCAAGAAAGTCTATTTTAAACATCGCTAACAAGAAAGAAGAAAACTACATCTAGGTCTAATACTTTATTTAAAAAATTATTCAATCAGTCTGAATCTTCTTCCGTCGGTCTTTCATTGGTAGATAGGCTATTGTAGAAGTCCCAGTAAGATCTTGGAATCGCTCCAGTCTTACATAGTGATAGTAAATCTTTATTTTTTGCTACAGTAACGCCCGGTGGCCGAGTATACGCTGGTTTTGTTGTTGACATTTCTGTTTGTCGCCGAGTTCTTCTACGGGTGTTTATAATTTTGAAATTCTCATCAACCAATGAATTCTTGTATAGAATCAGATGTGGACTCTCTTTCCGTGTTTCTATTATATGAATATCATTCCACTTAACTGCTGCACCGTCCTCATTTATGGTGAAATTGTCCCCTTTCATCACCAAGGACTTTATGTCATAGAAGTCTACCATTCCCTTGGTGGTGTGTGGTTGGCCGGTCTTTTTATTCAGGGAGATTATTGGCAGGAGTTGTGTTGGCACGTACAATGGTCCAGTCTTGAGAGCTCTTTTTTTTGTTACTCTATCAGAGCATGCATTGCATCTCCTTCGTTCTGCGAATGCCCGACCACGAAAAATTTGTGAGTAATCGATTCAATTTCCAGATTAGTCACACAAAACATAAATGGGGCCACAATGAATTTATTTTTATTTTGCCCGGGGCAGTTGTCAGAATAGAATACAATTTTATTTGTTGGATTGTCTTTCAAATAATTGAAGATGCAGCTCCCTATTTAATTTACTGCGCGACGAGCTACTCCTTCGTGCCAGAAATAACTGAATCCAGCTTTTTTCTTGATGTCATATATGGTGAAATTATAACATGATAATCTTCTCTTCTAGAAAAAATCACTTCTGCTGCCCTCTGGAATTGTTTGCACCGCTTGAAGATCGAAACAGCTCACGGTCGTATCTTCCGATGAATTTTTGACGTCATTGTCCTTTTCAATACGACTCCTCTTTTTTCCTGAATATGTACCGGGTGTCCCAATAAGAATGGCTCTCGGCCATATCTCAGGAACCGTTTATACTACAGCTTTGGGAAAAAAATTATAACAAAAGTTGCCCCGAGAAAAGCCTGGAAATTATTTTCATAATTGTAAGTCCACCGCTAGAGGGCGTAATTGAATATCAAAAATTAAAAAATCAAAATTTTACAAAATTTGCCTAATGCAAGGGCACTGGAAATCCAATCATAGTATTCTTCATACAATTCTGTGCATATTTTATTTCACAAGTTTAAGTCTATCTGGGCAAATAAAAGGTGGGAGTGAGTGGGAACCTTGTTATGAAAAAATCGCTGTAAGTCCGGTTCTGCTTAATCGATTTTTACAAACTTGGTCTTCTTGAAAACAGCTCTTTTTCGTCAATGTAATAGTTATAATTTGGAAACAGCCTATTACGTAATATGCCGGTTAGAAGGCGCGAAATCTAGTTTTCTTTGGAAAATATTAAATACAAGTATATATATTTTTTCCTGTATTACAAAATTAGACCAAATTAGCAACAGAATACCGAAAACCGCATGTCGATACCTTTCTTCTATCTCGAGATATCTTAGGAAACATGTAAATTTTAAACATAACTTGCTGTCATATAAGTGGAAATATATAGATGCACGTAGTGTGCTATGGAAACAAAGGAAAATTGTCCAGATGTCACCGTATATAATGAATCAAAAGAACAATAAGACAAATGATACTATAAAATATAACAAAAAAAGAGTGTGTGTACTTTGTACGCGAGTAAGAAGTTATACTTCTATTATTATGATTTTAACGAAATAAATATATTTTAAACAGTTTAATTTTAGTGTAGTAAAGAAAAGAGAGACGTTCTCACAAACAATTTATTTTACTACTGACGACCGGTTTCGCTGTTTACAATTTATACAGCATCATCAGGTCCGGTTAAAGTAAAATCAAATGCTACAAAACAAAAAACCAGAGTTAGTTAGGTGGTCTGGTTTGAATAAATTTTTAATGATACAGCCAATATCAAAGTACATCTGTCAAAGCATACACATGAATACCCACATGTACGCGCGCATGGTGTACAATCCTCATACTCACAAACATGCACGCATCCATGTGCAGCGGCAAACTATAGTATGTCAAGTATAAGATATATACTTACTTTCCGGTATAAGGAAAAAAAGTAGTAGTATTCAATATCATACTTTTCATGCACCTTGCTAGAGGGATGGTTGGTGAAGGGAAAGATTTCAATGTAATATATCAACTAAACATCGATGGGGTCTTGAAGGGTTTAGTAGGAAAATACGACATTAAACCGATAATCCAATTTGTTATAGTAATGTTATTTTAATTATATCTATGGTGATGTTATCTTATTTATAAATGTAGCTTTTATTATATGATAGTTAGATGTTGTGTTGGGTGTGCGACTTTAAGAAAAAAATTGTTCGTTTGTGTAATAAATATGATCTGTTTGTGAATATTTATTTTCTCTGTTTAAAAATTGTAGTTGAATATAAAATTGAACAGTAGTAATTTGTTAAAACTTTTTTACATTTAAAAAATATTAAAATTGTCAAAATTAGTCAAAATTTAAAATCATTCATAACTGAATGAGAGTTAAAGCTGTGTTAAGGTAATGCAGTAACTAAATTAAATTAAATTAAACCAATTGTAATGTGAAGTTATAATTATCTATAGTATAATGAAAAACTATGGAATATCACTAAGAAGTTTAAAAAAGTGAAAATGTAGAAAAAATTTAATAATAAATGAATGATGAAAAAAGCTATGTAAAAACTTTTTTCTATTGTATAGAAATATTTGTTTAGTTTAATGAATAGTTGTGTAGATCAAAATTTACTTTAATTTAAAAATTTTATGGTGAAACATTACCTTTATTGTTGCATTGATGGTTTCTTTATTGGTAAAAAATCAGTATATACTAACAAGCTCAATTACGTGGTGTCAAACAACTTAAATTTATCTAAAACAATATCAACAGTAACCCTCAATACTGGAGACATACTAATTTCATTAGATATAACTAATCTGTTTACTAATATCCCCATACAAGAAGTTATTAATATCATAGCCCTAGACCTCTGGAATGACGGCTACACTCCAGGCCAAATTATTGAATACACGGAGCTTTTGAGTATCTGCCTGAGTCAAAACTTTTTTAATTTTAACAACATTACATATGTTCAACCAGATGGACTCGCAATGAGTTCCCCATTATCACCAATATTAGCCGACATTTTCTTGAATGATCTTGAATCTGATAAAATAATGAAGAATAACCAATTTACGGATTATATTAAATTCTATACAAGATACGTAGATGATACTTTAATAATTTGGAGTGGAACAACTGATATGCTACATGACTTTTTAGAGTATCTTAACACTATCCATCACTCAATTAAATTCACATTGGAGATTCAAGATTGTTCAAAAAGGCTTAATTTTTTAGATTTGACTTTAACCATTAAAAATAACACGATTGACTTTGAGATTTACAGAAAGCCAACTCATACCGGTACTGTCATCCCAGCTGATTCACATCATCCGGTGCAACATAAGCTAGCTGCCTTTTACAGCTATATCAACCGCCTTATTTCAATCCCACTAACACCAACTTCGTTTAATAAAGAACTTAAAATAATACAACAAATTGCAGTAAATAATGGGTATCCCATTGATTTGATTAATAAAATCTTACATAAAAAAACAAATAGGCTATTAGAGCACCAAGTCTATATGCAATCGACTGATCAACAAATTGAAGAGAAACCATATAGATCTCTCACATACGTAGGTGGTTTTTCATATAAATTAGCTAATCTTTTTAAAAACTACTGCAACATCTCATTTAGAACAAAAATGAACTTAGGGTTCGCTTTCCTGAATAACAAGGACAATCGTTATAGACTCGAATATAGCGGAATTTACAGATTAAGCTGCCATACCTGCACCGCATCCTACGTAGGTAGAACGTTTAGGTCATTTAACATCAGATTAAAGGAACACCTTCGTTACATAGATCGCCTTCATCCGGCCAATCACATTTTTCCCAGCATATCCTTCGCTCTAACCATACATTCGATCCACAGACAGGTATCTCCATTCTTCATACTTGCAATAAAGGCTTCTTATTGAACCATCTAGAACATTTGGAAATTTTAAGATCAAATAATAACCCCCAAGTACAAACTTTAAATGCACAGTTGGAATTAGATTACATTCCAGCATACTCGGTTCTACTATAAACTTTATGAACAATTAGAGATTTAGCATCAAATAATAGTCCTCAAAAATAAACTTTAAATATAACCAAGCTGTAGTTACATTACATCTAAGCATACCCGGTTCAGACATAAACTTTCACAATAGCTATTGACTATATTACTTAAACGCTGTTCAAAAATATAATTTTTTAAAAATATTTTCTTTAAAGTTTATGTTGTCTTGTTACCAAAATTTTTAGAACTGAGGTTAGTTGAACCAAAAATATTTGTATATTACACTTTAATTTAATCAATTTCCTATCAACAAAAATTTTACTTACCCAATATTGCATTTCTTATTCCACCAAATAGCATAAATTTAATACTTGAACCAAACTTGGTAAGTGAAATGGTACTCTATGCATTATACAAATGACCACGTGGCCAACCAAATTAGATCGATCTGTAGCTTCTAAATTTCTTTGAAGTTTGTACATCCAATAATTTCTTAACATCAACCGGATGAGACACACATGCTGAGCATTGGACATTTAACTCAATTATCCATAGATATCTACAAACTATTATTAAATTAGACCAAAAGCCTTTGTATGGTAGCTTAATCTGTAATGACCTTATTGCGAGCCAGATGGTTGAATTAACAAAAAATTTGAGGCAGAGCTTGACCAGACTTATATTTAAGACATAATTAGATGAAATGAAAACCAAATAGGTTACGGGAATTTCTTTTTAAGCATAAAATACCCTCATTCAGGCTGTATGAACACAATTTATAACTTAATCGCTAAACACGTGTTTAATCAAAATTCAAAAATTTTCTAAAATCTACTACAATTTTGCTAATTTAAATACTGTTGATATTTCAACTTACCATTTTGCTTGTAATATGAAATCAATTGCCAGGGTTTATCAAATGAGGAACAACCCCCTTTTGAAACCGATTTTTAAATAACTTTTGTTCCCCACTATTGCCCCCCCCCCCTTCATTTCCGCTTCAATACAGGTGTTACAAATTTTGCCAACTTTATCATATAACATAAAATAATTTGACAGATACAGGATACCAACCACAGTTGTGTGTTGGAGTTTCGAAAAAAATTTAAATTTATTTCGAGTAACTTTTAGTTTTTAGTTATACATTAGCAATTCATATTCAAATAAACTAATCTGATTTTTTGAATATTTCAACCATAACATTATTTCCACAACTTGTTCCTCATTTGAATATCAACCTCATTACTGCTAAACATTTGTAATTTCTGCCTTAATCGTAGTTAAGTTTCGTTAATGTAAAAAATTTTTAATAAGATTTGAATTGTAGTTCATCATTGTAGTACAAAATTGTATTAGATCCGACCAATATCATATTATCAATATTTTTATATTTCCATATTTCATAAAAATATTTTCGAAAATCACTTCATTTTATAATAGCTAAGGCAACTCTCACTACATCTTAGGAGAAGTAGAATTATGACATTGACTTAAAGTCACTCTCAATGACAGTGACATGCAGTGACATTGGCACCTCATAAAGAACTCAGAGGAATTTTTTGATAATTTAAAATCAAAAAGAAATATAATAAGATGTAGTGCTTAACAATCACTTTCCTTTTGAAAATTACAAACTCCTGTTTGTCTATCCTATGTGTTTGTTCAAAAGTTTTGTTATGTGTTGTTTATCAAAGTTATAAAAAAAAAACAAAAGAAACTTTTTTTTACCAATAAAGAAACCATCAATGCAACAATAAAGGTAATGTTTCACCATAAAATTTTTAAATTAAAGTAAATTTTGATCTACACAACTATTCATTAAACTAAACAAATATTTCTATACAATAGAAAAAAGTTTTTACATAGCTTTTTTCATCATTCATTTGTTATTAAATTTTTTCTACATTTTCACTTTTTTAAACTTCTTAGTGATATTCCATAGCTTTTCATTATACTATAGATAATTATAACTTCACATTACAATTGGTTTAATTTAATTTAATTTACTTACTGCATTACCTTAACACAGCTTCAACTCTGAGTCAGTTATGAATGATTTTAAATTTTGACTAATTTTGACAATTTTAATATTTTTTAAATATAAAAAAGTTTTAACAAATTACTACTGTTCAATTTTATATTCAACTGCAATTTTTAAACAGAGAAAATAAATATTCACAAACAGATCATATTTATTACACAAACGAACAATTTTTTTCTTAAAGTCGCACACCCAACAGAACATCTAACTATCATATAATAAAAGCTACATTTATAAATAAGATAACATCACCATAGATATAATTAAAATAACATTACTATATATAACTAACAAATTGGATTATCGGTTTAATGTCGTATTTTCCTACTAAACCCTTCAAGACCCCATCGATGTTTAGTTAATATATTACATTGAAATCTTTCCCTTCACCAAACATCCCTCTAGCAAGGTGCATGAAAAGTATGATATTGAATACTACTACTTTTTTCCCTTATACCGGAAAGTAAGTATATATCTTATCCTTGACATACTATAGTTTGCCGCTGCACATGGATGCGTGCATGTTTGTGAGTATGAGGATTGTACACCATGCGCGCGTACATGTGGGTATTCATGTGCATGCTTTGACAGATGTACTTTGATATTGGCTGTATCATTAAAAATTTATTCAAACCAGACCACCTAACTAACTCTGGTTTTTTGTTTTGTAGCATTTGATTTTACTTTAACCGGACCTGATGATGCTGTATAAATTGTAAACAGCGAAACCGGTCGTCAATAGTAAAATAAATTGTTTGTGAGAACGTCTCTCTTTTCTTTACTACACTAGTATGGACTCACACATGCAACACATTCATTATTAGTTTAATTTTATTTTTATTTAAATATTACACTAATTTTAATATTTAAAATAATACCAAAAAAATAGCGTTAATATGTAAATTTTCATGAATTGCTGCCTCCGCGCATTTGCTTTTCTCTCGATGAATGGCAGAAAATGTAAAAACGTCAGATTTTCTACACAAATTTTTAATTTTTATTTCATTATATTTCAATATCAATTATCCTATTCCCAACTAAGATAAATACATAACTGTTATTGTCACCGGTAAACTAAGTTAATGAAGTCAAAGTGGAAACAAGTAGTGTGCTATGGAGAAAAATAGAACTATTAGAAGTATTAACTTCAAAAAGTCATCATATGTCAAATTATGTGTTAAATCACTAAAACATAAAAAATTGTTCATTGGTGGTTTGTTGCGGTTTGTTTCTATTAAATTTTTTATAAAATTTATACAGAGTGAAATTCAAGATGATTCTTACAAACTAAGAAGCATTTGACATGATAGCCACATGAATGCATAAGAAATGCAACTATTGCCGCTAGAATATATGCAATGAAATATCCCCAAAAACGTCACCCCAGTAGTAGAGTTTTTCATATTTTGTTTTGATTTATTATATCCGGTGACATCTGGAAAATGTTTCTTTGTTTTTTTCCATAGCACACTACTTACTTCTATATATTTCCACTTATATGACAGCAACAGTTATGTTTAAAATTTACACGTTTCTTAAGATATCTCGAGATAGAAAAAAGGTATAGACATGCAGTTTTCGGTATTCTGTTGCTAATTTGGTCTAATTTTGTAATATAGGAAAAAAATACATACTTGTATTTAATATTTTCCAAAGCAAACTAGATTTCTAAAAAGAAAATAAATAGCGCCTCCTAGCCGGCATATTACGAAATAGGCTGTTTCCAAATTATAACTATTACATTGACGAAAACGAGCTGTTTTTGACAAGACCAAGTTTGCAAAAATCGATTAAGCAGAACCGGACTTACAGCGATTTTTTCATAACAAGGTTCCCACTCACCCCTACCTCTTATTTGCACAGGTAGACTTAAACTTGTGAAATAAAATATGCGCAGAATTTTATGAACAATACGATAATCGATTTCCAGTGCCCTTTCATTAGGCAAATTTTGTAAAATTTCGATTTTTAAATTTTTGATATTCAATTACGCCCTCTAGCGGTGGACTTACAATTATGAAAATAATTTCCAGGCTTTTCTCGAGGCAACTTTTGTTATAAAATTTTTTTTCCCAAAGCTGTACTATAAACGGTTCCTGAGATATGGCCGAGCGCCATTCTTATTGGGACACCCGGTACATTGAAGTTCTCTTGTTGGGCATTTTTTTGATTTGAATTCAAATTTTCGTAATTCAAATTACAAGTCACCTTGTAAATATTGCCGTTCTGTTCGAGCTCTACAGTAATGGGAATCCATTATTGAAAAGGATTCGATATGCCTTAGAGCAAAATTCTTGACATCTTCGTGAATCTTTGGTTCCCCGCATTGGGATTACCTCCTCTGTTGTCTTTGTCAACAAATCCTTCGTTAATCTTCTTTTTTGGACTGTTGAAATCACAGCGCTATTTATATCTAATGTGTTCATAAAATATAATTTACATACTTTCACTTTGACGTAGTTTATCTCAAAGTAATATGCAAAATTGTGTGTCCGTGTGCTTTCTGGCTTTTTCATCGAATACTTTGGTATTACGGGCTGCATGCTTTTTACCAGGAAATCACGTTGACGATTGATCTCTCCTAGCTTCCAGTACTTTTATGCACTTTTTGTCTCGTCTCGTCATCAATTTTTGTTTTACATTTTAGACGGCACTTATCAGTACAGGCATCTCTTACTTGTCTAACTTGAACATCTTTCCCTGTAGAATTGACATATGCCTCACCATGATTCCTTTTATTTTTTTTTATTTGTAGCCCAATTTTTAGAGTTTTTAAGCCGTTTTCGAGTTTTTTTAGGTTCATTTGTTTGGTCAGTATTTTCTTGTTCTCTTGTGTCTGTACTGCATTTGGTGGTGGTGACGGAGTATTGGAGTTCTTAGTCAGTACTGCATGCGGTGGTGATGATGGAGTATTGGAGATCTGCGTCTGTACTACATGTGGTGGTGGCGGCGACGGAGTATTAGGGTTGTGCATCTGTACTGATTGTGGTGGTGGCGGCGATGGAGTGTTGAAGATCTGCTTTAGTACTGCATCCGGAGTATTGGAGATCTCATTTGATGATTCATACTTATCTGATGATTCATAAGGACTCTCAGGAATGAACACTTAATCTGATCCTGATGAATAGTCGCAACTCGAAGAATCATCATGGTTTAGTATAGTCTTTGTATAGTTGCACAGAGTTTGGGAATTAGAAGCTGGAGTCATTGACGGGCAGTTGATCTCAACGTTTTTTAACTCTGTGTAGGTTGCATCACTCAGGGAACTCTGAAATAAAGTCAAAAATTATAAATTTTAAATTACACGTACATAAGGTAAAAAAGGACCCGTCAGTAATAATTATCTCGGATTAGTGACCTAGGCCCATTTTGATGGTGCTATGAGTTAACAACTAAATTTACTTAATCGTTTTCCTATCAACAGGTGTAAAACCGGTATTGTAGGTATTTCCTTATTGTTTATTATGTCAACCATTTCTTCGTTGTTATAATTCTAGAGTTAAAATTGTAAATTTAATTTCAAGTTGTATCAGGTGATCAGCACCACACGGCTGGGCATTTATTTGTGATGACGATTTAGAGAGTCGAAATAAAGATGACGAAATAGAAAAATATATTAAAAACAAAAATAAGTAAACATTTTAATGTCTAGTTTAAGAAATCAGTATTTGAAATTTAAGAAATTTATAGGTACATTCCAATGATAATGCATAGACAAAGATAAAGGATTCAAGTAAGGCCTGTTTTCAATATGATAAATACATAATTTAAAAAATATGGAGTTTTTGAAAATAAACAATTGTCGATTGAAGAAATTATTGTGAAATACTATGGACATAGCTCAATGCAGCCTTATTTGTCGCTGTCTTGTCAGCAGATTCTGTTCGACTGAGTGCGACAAAGATAGCTAATGTTCAATTTGGAAAATATCACCACGGATATAATGTTCATTTTTTTCGAATCCTGAAAAAACTATTAAATATTTTTGAAAAATTTAAACGCGAATGAAAGACTAAATTATTACCGAGGGCCGAAAGTCTCTTAGAATAAGTAAAAGGTTTCTTTTGAATGAGATATTTGAAACTAAAAATCACACTAAATTTTCTCTTTTTTTCACCACTGTAACTTAAATTGTATTAAAATAAACATTATAGAAGTTTTCAGAGACTTTCGACCCTTGATAATCACGTTATCTTCCGTTCTGTGTTTAAACTTTTCAAAAATATTTACTTAGTTTTTTCAGGATTCGAAAAAAAAATGAATCTATTTAAATAGCATTTTAGCCGAAAGTATGTGCCTATCCGCTTAAATTAAAATTAATAAACTAACTTTATAAATTAATAATATATAAACTTTCCTACAGTCAGAAAAACGAAAGATTACCCATGAACGTTCACATCAATCTCTATTATAAAATAGGACATTATGTATAACATATGTTTAAAATTCATTCAGTCATTAATCGATGTAGTATCTGTTCTTGGATTCAATAACCGCGAGTAACATTGGATTGCCATGTTTGTTATTATTTAAAGGTGTATATAAACATTAACTCGGGCGAGAAAGATATTATGATTATTGTTGTACTTAGCAAGTATACACGTTTAGGATAGGTCGCGATTATAAACAATTTATTATGATTTAGTCATCCATATGGTAAACCGAAAATATATGTATTTGAATAGAAATAAGAGTTTTAATTAATTGGGACCAGAAGGCATTAACGTCACACATATTTATGACATGGCGAATCCTGCAGACTAGGAAGGTCTTCTGAAAGGAGCAAAGATGGTGGCGCCAGCTTGGAAATGGAGACGGCGAAAATGGAAGTTGGACCAGGACTACTCAAGAAGACAGACAACCCAGTGAGCGGGCAGTGCAAAGACAAAGGGAAAATGAAATGTAAGTAAGAATGTCTAGTTTTTATTAAAAATGCTCTCGTTTTTATGTATTATTATTGAAAATTGAATATTTATCTTTGCTATCGAATTTTATTGAATTTATTTGAAAAATCTATCCAATTTCGATTTTTAGTATGGTTATTTTTGAATATTTTTATCTCACTTTTGCATATGCTATTATTGAATTTTTATTGAATTTTTGTCGAATATCTATACTATTATTGAATTTTTATTAGCCATTTGTTTTTATTATTGATATTTATTAAGCATATAGATACATTTTCATCGATTTTGTGTTAAATTTTGTATATGAACCTGAATTGGAATTGGAACCTAATATGAACCTGAATTTCTGGACACCCTGTATACAGGGTGTCCAGAAAAGTTTTCGTTTTTGTAAATAGTAGTGTTCTGGAGATATTTAAGAAAAACTAATTCCATACGCCATCTTCGAAGAATCTCCAGTCTTCGCTTGTCGGGAGTTTCTGGATACCCTGTATAGTGATGAGCGCACTAATAACCGGCAAAATAACGCAAAAGATGGAAAACATATTAAGTTGTGAGATAAAAAGAAATGAACCTAGTGGAGGTGTTAAATTAAGCGATAGTAACATAGATTGACATTATATTAATTGTTTCCCACCTTTAGACGTATAGGATGAATTTGAGAAATGCCACTGTCACAGTGACAGTTTTAGTTGACATACTCCTCTGATACGTATAAAGGTGGGAAACAATCAACATAATGTCAATTTATATGTTACTATCGCTAAATATAACAATTCTACTAGTTTTATTTCTTTTTATCTCACCATTTAATATGTTTTCCATCTTTTGCGTTATTTTGCCGGTTATTAGCACGCTCATCACTGTATAACCTGGTTAGGCTGGCAATGTGTTATATTTTCTCGACTCTGCTTTACGGGATAGAAGCATGGACACTTAACGCGTCGACTACTAAAAATTTGGAAGCATTTAAACTGTGGGTGTTTAGAAGAATCCTGAAGATATCATGGACCGAGCATGTAACAAATAACGAAGCCATACGAAGAGTCAACAAAGGAATGGAAATATTGGAAACAACATACCTCCGTCGCTGATATGGCACGTAAAGAAGAAGACCAGAGTATTCTCTGAATTAAATGCAAATTTAATGTTCCAAGAAAAAATGTATTGCTCTTTTTTAAAGGCTATCGTATATTCTGCCAACTTGAATTCAAGCTAGCAGTAGTTCAACTTGAACATTGAACAGTAGTTCAATAATTATGGATAAATCATCAAATAATTAAATACCACAGTATTCTCTGAACTAAATGCAAATGAAATGTTCCAACAATAAATTGAATTCTCTTTTTTTTTCGGAAAACAAATTTAATTCCACTAGTGCTATCTAATACCTAGAGTTACGTTGTTATTCTTTGAAGGGGTCAAACCTTACTGGGGCTGTATTGTACAAATGCGTTTACAGCTTTGCTTAACTCTTTATGGCATGAGATTTTATAGAATTTCTAGACACTTGCTGCAAGGAAACAATCAATTGTATGTACAAAATGATCTTACCCTCACATTTCAAGAAACAGATGATAAACATTCGCGTTTGGCCGGACGAAGCTAAACCGTGGGAATTTTGCCAATATTTATCAAAAGCAGATGCGATTAGAAACTCTATATCCATTCTTCTTCACTGAACAATTGAAGTTTTTTTACCATTATTATTCGTCAATATTGCTCCAATAATATTGACCGTGACCGCCTTTCTGACAATTCAACAAAATTAAAATCTTAGCGATTATCAACGGTTCGGACTGTAACGTTGTCGATAATAATAAAAAATATATCATTTTACAATGACTTCCGACTGAGCAATAAAAAAAAGGATTTCGGTACCACTATTAATAGGTCTGGATCCCGCGTATGAAAAAAAGTTGATTAATAGCAAGCTGAAAATTTGTTATTAGCTTAAGATTGTCTAGTCGGGAAGTTACAAACTTTGATATGTGGGAACACTGGAACAGGGGAAGTTTTATTTGTGGAACAGGTTAAAAATTTGGAACGGTCATACCACGAAAACGGCACATGTATTTTGTCCGACAGAACAGACTTAAACTCTCCGAACAGAGATTAAACTCTCATGCAAAAATCAGACTGCTATTTATCACTTGTCATAATTCCTGTCATTTGACATATTCTACGTGTTCCACTCATTAATATGCCTATTTGGTGATAAATTTCAGTCCGATGTTTGCATGAGACTTTAATCTCTCTTCGGAGAATTTAACTCTGTTCTGTCGGACAAAATACATGTGCCGTTTTCGTGGTCTGACCGTTCCAAATTTTTAACCTGTTCCGCAATTAAAACTTCCCATGTCCCAGTGTTCCCACATATCAAAGTTTGTCCGACTAGTCGCCCTTAAGCTATTAACAAATTTTCAGCTTGCTATTAATCAACTTTTTTTTCATACGCGGGATCCAGACCTATAAGAATTTGTATGATTCTATACAAATACCAGCTCGCATGTGTTTAAATAATTTAAGGTTTAAAATGTAATGGCCACTCTGTCCCAGTCGAGGGTTTACATTATAGGGTTAAGAATATTGTGTTGCTACTGGCATTATTTTGAAGTTGTTGTTCAAAATGAGAGGTCCGGGAAGGCCAAAATTAATCTCAAAAGTCATTGGGGTATTATTAAAATACAAAAGTGAAATAGTGTTACCGGGTGATAAAATTGTAACGCGTACAGACGATGTCTGGGAAAAGGTTTCGCAAGAGTTAGAAAAGAAAAAAAAGCCAAAATCCCTATATTCCTATCTGTGCAACAATGTAGATTTCGTGCGAGATTTGTTGAATGGTAGAGAAAAACGTACAAAGACATCCGAACATATTTACAAAAATACGCTTGTCGTACTTACCCAAGACGATGTGAATTGCGGTGATTCAGATTCTTCCAGTAATGGAAATGAAACAGAAAAACATGTAACAATTTCAATGAAAATGACTTTGTTTGAGAAACTTATCGTGAAGAAAACCTATAAAGGTCGTGAGGTGTTAAAGTTGGAGCCGGGTGTGTGGGAACATGAAATATCTGAAAGACTCTGGAATGCTACAAAAATGAAATGTGGCTTTAACTTCAAATATTATCATCTAAGCATTGATTTATCGACTGGTTCTGCTACAGGTAAGTAAACTAATTTATTCATTTAAACAGGGTATCCGATTATTATTTGAAATTATTTGATTAATATTATATAAGTTGAATAATAATATACAGGGTGTAACAAAAATACAGGTCGTAAATTTAATCGCATATTCTGGGACCAAAAATAGTTCGATTGAACCTAACTTACCGTAGTACAAATGTGCACGGAAAAAAGTTACAGCCCTTTGAAGTTACAAAATGAAAATCGAATTTTTCCAATATAAGAAAACTATTAGAGATTTTTTATTAAAAATGGACATGTGGTATTCGTATGGCAGTAGTATTTTAAGAAAAAATTATAATGAAATTTGAACACCCCATAAAAATTTTATGGGGGTTTGGTTCCTTTAAACCCCCCAAACTTTTGTGTACGTTCCAATTTAAATATTATTTTAGCGCCATTAGTTAAACACAAGTTTTTCCAAAAGTCAGTTTTTATCGAGATGGTTCAATATTTGTCAAATCCACCACATTTTGTATATGGTAAAGTACGATTATGGAGACTTGGTAATAATATGAAAATTTATTTATGATTTACATTTTTAAGTATATTTTAAACCATATTAAAAAAGAAGCCACATCTCGATAAAAGATGCTTTATCAAAAAAATACAGAGGCAAAAAAGTTTTAAAAACACTGTGTTGAACTAATGGTACCGCAGTAATAGTTTAATTGGAACGTACACAAACATTTGGGGGGTTTAAAGGAACAAAACCCTCATAAAATTTTTATGTAAACATATTAAAAAAGAAGCCGCAACTCGATAAAAACTGCCTTATCGAAAAAACACTAAGAGGCAAAAAAGTTTTAAAATTATTGAATTTAACTAATGGCACCACAATAGTAATATATTTGGAACGTACACAAAAGTTTGGGGGGGGGGTTAAGGGAAGAAAACCCCATAAAATTTTTAAGGGGTGCACAAATTTCACTACAATTTTTCTTTAAGATGTTCTTTCCATAAGAATGCCATGTGTCCATTTTCAACAAAAAATCTCTAATAGTTTTCGATATATTCAAAAAAATCGATTTTCATTTTGTAACTTCAAAGGGCTGTAACTTCTTTTGTGTGCATATTTGTACTAAGGTAAGTTAGGTTCATTCGAACTACTTTTGGTCCCAGAATATGTGGTTTAATTTATGACCTGTATTTTTGTTACACCCTGTATAATAAATACTATATAATAATTAATAATTTGAAATATAGCTTCTTGAGAAACCAAAATGAATTTTATGAACCAGCTGCATTAAAAAAAGTAATAATTATGTAAAATAAAATGACAGTCTCAATATACAGGATGTTGTTTGAGTCGGCATTTATTCTACAGACCAAAATTCTTTGTTTGCCCTTGAGAAGCGTTCATTTTTTTCATTTCTTTTTTAATTTTTGCATATATTATGTAACGTTAGGTTCATACGATTTCAATAAAATTGTGCAGTTGCATTTCTAAAAAAGTTTTCAATGTGGGTAATACTTCTAATAATTATTTTCACTCATTTGCTTTCAATATTTTATGCATACAGAGTGAGTCTGTAATATAGAATAAATTCAATAGTTCAAATACTTATTTTTTTTTTTTTTGAAAAATGCTCAGACCTGTCGATTAGTATTTCAAATCGAATTTTTTTACATACAATTATAATGTATACAGGGTGTTCCCATTTAGAGATATGACGGCATCGTTGATTTTCTTAAATGACAACACTATCATCTTGATAACTATTTAGATAGGGTGTATAAAGTACATAACTGCAAAATATCAAATTTTTATTCCTTACCATTTACAAGTTAATAAAAAATAACAAAGTTATGAAAACCAAGAGTCTGTAATTTGGAATAAATTCAATAGTTCAAATACTAATGTCCAGTTGCACCAACAAATAAACAGATTTGGATCGCTTGTTTATTTTGAAATATAATTGTCAAAAAACTGTCAAATTAAAAACAGAAATTTTAACGATTCTAGGAAAAAATATTAAATTTTAACCTTTTTCGAAAGAAAAGTGTTCTGTTATTATATTTGAAGGAAAAAATTTAATATATTTCGGGAAAATCGTTAAAATTTCTGTTTTTAATTGACAGTTTTTTGACATTATATTTTAAAACAAACGGGCGATCCAAATAAAAAAATCAATCTTTTATTTGTTGGTGCAACTGGACATAATTGTTTTTTTTTGAAAAATGTTCGGACCTCTCGATTAGTATTTCAAATCGAAATCGAAACATGTAATAATAATGTATACCAATTTAGAGATATGACGTTATCGTTGATTTTCTTAAATAGCAACACTGTCATTTTGATAGCTATTTTGATAGGATGTGTAAAGTTATCCATAACTACGAAATATCAAATTTTTATTCCCTACCATTTACAATATAATAAAAAATAACCAATTAATTATTTCAAATTAAGCAAATGCTCGTCATGTTACCCATTGACTATTTGACAATATCCTAAACGAGATCGAAATTCGTTTTGAACATTATGAGCCTTTGCTTAATTGAAATAAGTAAATTCAATCATTTGATTACTTGTTTTTTATAACTTTGTTATTTTTTATTTTCTTGTAAATGGTAGGGAATAAAAATTTTATATTTTGCAGTTATATATAATGTTACACACCCTATCAAAATAGCTATCAAAATAATAGTGTTGCTATTTAAGAAAATCAACGATGACGTCATATCACTAAATTGGGACACCCTGTATACATTATTATTATATGTAAAAG
Source organism: Diabrotica virgifera virgifera (assembly GCF_917563875.1). Lineage (NCBI taxonomy): Eukaryota > Metazoa > Arthropoda > Insecta > Coleoptera > Chrysomelidae > Diabrotica > Diabrotica virgifera. The sequence continues at coordinate 80,475,861 of NC_065451.1, read as the reverse complement.
ATTTAGATTTGAAATACTAATCGACAGTCCGAGGATTTATTCCAAATTGCAGACTCTTATTTTTCATAACTTTATTTTTTATTATCTTGTAAATGGTAAGGAATAAAAATTTGAGATATTTTGCAGTTACGTATTAGACCAGGGCGCATCTGTAAAAATATTAGTACATTTGGACGTTGAGAGGTCAAATTAAATAAATTATTAGAAGAAGTTTTTACTAAGCAACAACATTTTTGTCTAATTTAGTAATAAAAAAATCTTGAGAGAGACTGCTTTCCCTAGAGATTTGACCATCAAACCCTCATATGCTTCCTTACCACATCTTCATGAACGTCTTTCTGGAGACATTAGATATATTCTTAAAAGAGCAGTTGATAATACTCACATTTCTTTCAAAGTACCCAACAATCTAGGACAGTGTCTTACCAATTCCAAAGACCCAATCAACTACATGGATCGTAGTGGTGTGTATAGATTACAATGTTCTGATTGTGACGCTACATATATAGGTAGGACCTGTAGATCCCTATCTTCACGTTCCTTAGAGCACACCAAAAGAGAAAACACTTCTACTTTCTCACAACATCTTGTACAAAACAAACATACACTTAATATCCCAGAATATGTCTCGTTACTACATAATATTTCACAAAAAAACTTCCTAAAATTGGACCTGTATGAAGACTTAGAAGTAGTTAAAGAGAAGCAGAGAAGTCCTAATTGTGTCAATCGCCATGTGTCATTTAACCGAGATTTTCAACCCCTACACCGTCAACTTTTTTCTAAACCACATCAGATACAATTTTTCTCTTCTTTGCTTCACCATTCATGACTACCACTTACATCTATTTCACTCCCAATTGTCGATAAGCAACATCTTACTTTAACTCTCTAATATTCATTTGTACTTCATCCTCCTACATTCTCATTATTTCACACCAGCTTTTCTTTTCCAAAATTTAGCTCCTACATCACATATACAACCACATCCATCAGAATTGAGTCTCATTCCAGCCAACCTGTCTTCTTAGTCTTATCTCATAGCTTATAGATTAGATAACTCTCATATCATAACAACACACTACACATCTTCCATGGTCCAATATCACAACATACTCTGTCAGACTTTTCATACTTTCCAACTCCCCCCCCCCTCCCATATTTTACGATCACTTCATTTATAACCAATTTGATGTCGGGTCTCTGGAGGACTCAGTTTCATCAAGCCACTCTAGACTCATTTTCAATCAGATAAAAACAAAACAGTATTTCTAAAATTATCATATCAGTTTTCTATCATTATGCAGTTTATGTTTGGTCGACTATCAAGCAAGTTATCAGTCATTAAACAATTATCATTTAATCAATACTCTTAAAATCGTACACATATGTCAGAGTTGGGTTGGATACTGAAAAAAGTATCCGGATACCGGATACGGATACTCAAAATGTATCCGGATACTTTTTAAAAAAGTACGAATACTTTCATTTAAAAATGTATTCGGATACAAGTATCCGGATATTTTTTTCGGATACTTCCTAGGATACTTTGAAGGATACTTTTTTTTAAGAAGGACATAAATTATTAGTATTAGAACTATGTGATGTGCATGTATTGTTAATGTAATATATAATAATAAAAATACATTAAATGATGGAGAAAAAAATCAGAAAGTACTCAAAAAATTGTATTGCTTATGAATAATAAAACTAAAACATAAACTTATAAGAAAACATTAAATTAAAATAAAAACGTACTCATGCAGAAAGTATTCCAATTGCTAACGAAGTCATAAGTGAAGTGCCTTTGAATTTGCCTTTATAAGTACCAATACTTTAAAGTTTTCATCGCTTAAAGCTTTTCTTTTAGGTGTATCAATCATAGTTGCAAAAGAGAAAAGACTTTCAACTGGTGCTGACGAAGGTAAGCATGTGTTGTACTTTATTGACACCCTTTTTAAGATTGGGTATTCATTTAAGATGTTCAAATTGGTTGTTTTGTCCTCCAAATATCTTAGCAACTCCAACTGTACTTTTGAAGTTTTATTATTGATGATGGAACCCTGTTCATTCTGTGTATAATTAATAGTACAGCTGTTGTCCACTTGCTGGTCTCGAAAATTGCTAAAATCAAAAAAGTCATCCAAATTTTGATCTCCACTTTCATCTGATTCATTGCAACTTTCCAATTCCATTTTTGTTTTGGCGACAGTTATAATGCATTTTTTTATATCGTCTATGGTTTTTTTGGGATTTTTTACGACATTGTACCACTTAAGCTTAAATTTAGGAAAAAGAACTGCAGCCATAATTGGATCTTCCCATTCCAAATGTAAAATGTTTGCAAAACGAGTATTTAAGCTTTTAATGCACATTTTTGCTAGATCTTCTCCTCCATATTTTAATTTCGTTTGGGCAAGAAGTTTCTCATATTTATTAATTAATGAAATTAAACTTCGTAACAAATATCCAAAAGTTACATTGTCTTTCACCTTGTAACAAATCTAGCGTTGAGGCCAAAGGTTTCATAACTAAACAGTATTCCTCTGGGTATCACAGTTCAGTTTCCTTAAAAGGTTCTAACGTTAAATTTTGTTGCAAAATTGGAACTTTTTCTTTTGCTTTAAGAATCTGCGAAACGGCATCAAAAGTGGAGTTCCATCTAGTGGCCCCTGGAGAACTTAAAGTATGCCCTAAAAGTTTAATTATAATTATACAGGGTACAAAAAGGGGTTCTTGAAAAGAGATATATAGAAAATATAAAAAATAAATGTAAGTAATTAATTAAACAACGTACTTATGGGATTTAACATATGAAGAGCTCAAGAATAAAAGGATGAGGGTCCATTATTTCTCATTATGGAGATAATACTAATTTCTTGTACTTTATCCCATGTAAAATATTGCATGGTATCTAACTAAGCAATAAAGATGACGGTGTACAAGCCATTCAGCTTTGAAAAATAGGTCTTCTAGGCTAAAAGAATGAAGGTGCTACAAACGCAGGCTAAAAGGATGACAGTTCGCCTACTTCAGATTTCTGACCACAAAGATCTCTGCTATTAGAGTTGTTTGTTGCCCAGAGGTTTGTAAACGTACATACCTGTGTTTATAGCTTTTTGTTATTTTGGTGTAGATTGATGTTATTACATTTTCATTTTTAAACTCCTGTGCTGTTTAAAATGTCTGACAACGAATATTCTGCAGCAATTGAAAATTGTTCAAGGAAAAGAAAAAGTTTTGGTCGCTAGTTTGGTCTTGGTATGCAAGATGTAATGAAAAAATTGAGGTCGAGACTTGATAAAATAACAATTTTTTTCCAGTCAGAGGCCACTCGTACCTAGAGTGTGACAGGAACATGGGCTTAATCAATCAAAAATCTGTAGTTAAAACCCATTCGAAGTGTAACGAAATTATTGAACACTCCAGATCCAAACCAACACCATTTAGAGTTATTTCTTGCGAGAACCAGGAAATATTTAAGTCATGGACTAAGTTTCTTTCTCCTTTGTATCCAAAAAGTTGTCATTTCAAAACACAACCTGTACGGCAACTAAGCATCGTTTCTCATCACCCTCGAATGATGTTACATCGTCAAACTGTTAATGGCCCAAATGAAGAAAGTATTGTTACTAAGCCTAAGAGGAAACAAATTTCACTACATGAAGGCTGTTTCCACCTACCAGAGCTAGCATATTGTGAACTTTTACCTTTAAATAAAACAAAATTCGACGATATTTAACAATTGAAAAAATTTTGCTCTGTAAAGCCTCAAGCATATTTTGACGCACTGCCACATGCTTAAAGCGTTTATTTTTCATTGTATATTATTTATAGCTATTTGGAATATAAACTATTTGTAATATAGACTACTTTATCTGTATTTTTAATTTCATTTTAAGACACGTTAATGGACCCTCATCCATTTAGCTTGAGATTTCGTGACATCAAAAGATAAATAAATTTATATTTATAGTAATTTGTAAATTGATAACACAAAAACATAACCTATACATTCTCTGTAAGTTATTGAATGATTTAGTAACCAAAATCAAGTGCCTCTCTGTTAATTATTTTTATATCTAGTTTTAAATCTTAAAAACTTAATATCTCAAAACTTGTCTTTTTGGACCATCATCCTTTTATTCTTGAGCTCTTCATATTAGACACATCTGGATTGAAGGAATGGCAGTGTTGTGCCTACGTTAGGTGCATTATGGGCGGGCGATAAATATTTAAAAGTATCCGAATATCAAAAAAAGTATCCGGATGCCGGATACTTTAAAATTTGATCACGGATACGGATACCGGATACAAAATTTAAAAAGTATCCGGATACAGCTTTCGGATACATAAAAAGTATCCGGATACTACCCAGCTCTGACATATGTACACATTACATATTATTTTGTGCTTTTAGACGTCTACACATATAAGGCCTTTACCATTATTTGTCTAATTGTATTGATAATTTCATACCACCAATACAACACCTATTGGTATTGTTGACTGCATAACTTCCTGTAACGTAAACATTTTATTTTTATTTTCATATTTGAATACTTAATTAATGGATTATTTCAAGAAAATTTTTCATCTTTTGCGAACATCTTTAATTTTAATATATGTAAATTTGATACTGTTTTTTATCTTAAACATTCAAAATAATCTTTAACGTTGTGGCTGAAGTAATATTACAACTAGGTAGAAGATGAAATAATAAAATAAGAATAATGTACTGAAAATGAATGGAGATGACTAATGACTAAAAACGAACAAAATAAATAAAACTAACTAATCATGGGCGCCATGAAAATGATCTTCGATCATATTCCCAGGTATCTTACACTGCTGTCAAATATTAAATATATTAAACCTGTAATAATGAACATAAAGGAGTAATAAAAATAAATGATATACAAAATAAATAAACATTTATTAAAATGAACTACCAGATTTTTAACAATCTCTGAGTTAAACAAGTTCATATTATGTGACTCTAACATGACAAAAGTTTGCAAAAGTTATGTTCAACCTAAGATAACAACAATGTTACCTGTTACAAAATTACAGGTATAAGTACCTTTCACTAACATATAGGGTACAAAATTACATAAGTCTTCTACCAAATGGTTATAGTACGCCTGCTACGTACAACTAAAGGAAACTGACAAAGATGAAAATACTACAAATAAATAGGCCCAAGCCTCACTAAGGGAAAATACAATAATGAATAAATAAAGTTAAATATACAATTGACTAAAGTAGAAATGAAGTTGAGATAAATACCGACCATGACCTAAATTAACCGAACAAATGGAATAAAGCGAATAACAGTAAAATATTTGGGAAACAACACTACATAAACCAATAATAAAGTATTAAAAACCTAATTTTCTCTAGGCTTATTCCTGTGCACAAGAAGTTACCGTAGATACAAAGTTTGGGAACCAAATAATCTAATATACAAATATGTCAAAAAAAAACCAGAGGTAACCTAAATCTGGAAAAAAAACATAGTGTATTTAACAGATAGTCTGAAATATAAAAAAAACCAATAGTTACTAAAACACCTCACTAAATGTTCCCAAACGAGGTTGCGGTTACATCCTAGAAAATGATGCACCAGGATGGTGCGCCCACATGACTCCTGTAGGCCCAGGTGCCAAGATGAAAATTGAGCTGGAACGCTCCCATAGCTTGCTCCCAAATCGACATACTCCCAATGGTGACTTGGTCGTGGCTGCAGTGGTTTCCCTAGGTGGTCAAAGGGCTACGGTTTCATGTTAGGGTTTCTTCCAAATGGCTAAAAACATTCCCAGTTTTATTTCCCATTTTAAACATGAGCAAAAAGTAAAGGGAAGAAGAAATACTTTTTAGAAGCAATAGTATAGAAAAACCGGCCATTAAAAATGGAACAAAAAAACCAATCTCAGGTAACCTTGAACTATTTTAAGTGTGAAGACATGAATAAATGACACTGAAATGATTTATTTGAGGAAATATCTGTAAAAATATCTTGAATTTATAAAATATTGGATGTTCAATAAATTTAAAACCTACAGAGAAATGGTAATTATTTCCAATATTAATTTGAGGACTTCAAAAATGTTTGGTTATGTAAAACCAAAAACCCCATTAATATAAAGATCGATATAAAGATAATATAAAGATCGAAATCATCTACACCCTTCCCTTAATAGATTGACTAAGAAAGTTTAACAATGGGACTAATATTTTAAATATTCCACAACAAAAAAACACATGACAATGGCTAATTAAAAAATTATTACAAAAAAATAAATCTCACCGAATGATTCCTATTAGGCTCCAACAGGAGTTGTCACACACGTCTCCCTAACTCCAGACAACCCTTGCTGGTAACTTTTTACTTAAAAAAACTGGATGGATGTTATAAAATAAGGTGTATGGAACTCATTCGCCATTTCATGGTACCAGTACCAAGTACCAAACCAACCCACTTAATTAGCAGCCACAAACCAAGTGACGAACGAGAGACGTTTCTCCGCCAAGGTGAACGTCAAATTCTCTCAGAAAACGAAATCATTCTCGATAGGTGGAGTACGTTCCATCACCGAGGTATGACGTCACCCCAGTAGTCCTATACGAGAAATTAGAGAATTTAAATGGAGACCGAGGGAAAATAATTATAATAATAATTAAAGAGCTAATTTTGTAACGTGACCGTTACAATGCCTATACTTATAGATGATATCATCATCTACAAATATGGCCTCCATGCCTTTAAAGTATGCCCAACCGACAGTACCTTGTGCTGTTTTGTTTTCTTTTACTGTTTTAAAGTGAGCCTTAATGTTTCAGAATTTTTTATAGAATAGGGCTTCAGATAATATAATATTGTAACCATGCGAAATCATTATTTTTTGCCTTTAAAAGATGCAAGCAACAACTTTGCAAGCAATGGCACATTTTCTATGACACATTATGAGCATCATCAAGGAATCTCTATTCTATTGCATGCCCATTTTATCTGTAGAGTTGGTTGGTTGTGATCTAAGAATCTTATTAAAGAAATATATTATATCTCCTTCTAGTTCTTTTTCATAGTTCCTCTACTTTACTTATTACCTAAATTTATTTCTTGTTCTGGTAAGCTTTCATTAAATTAACGAGGAGTAGGTACTTAGATAGGCCGAATCTTCAATGAGATTTATGTTCGCTGGCAGAATGGAATCTGCTCTAGTTAAACAGCCATACATTTCACTCGTGTAGAATAAAACATTGGAGTCTATACTTATATTCAACTGTAAGAAAGTTAAAAGTAGACACCCATGTAGTTTAAAATATTAAATGATAGGTACAGTTTGTTTAAATAGCCTTTTCAAAAATATTTACAATAATTTGTTGTCAGTTCATGCACTATGCCTAATAAATTTAGGTAATATGTAAAGTAAAGGAACTATGAAAAAAGAAGTAGGTGGAGATAATATAATCTATTTCTATAATAAGATTATTTGATCACAACCAACTAACTACAGTAAAAATGGTAATGTAATATAATAGACATCCCTTGATGATGCTCATATAGAAAATGTGCCATTTTCAAGGAATCTAAAAATTGCAAAGTTGTTGCTTGTATTATCTGTAGCTGTATTCTATAGAAAATTCTGAAACATGAAGGCACACTTTAAAACAGTAAACAAAAGTAAGTTTGTTCAACAAAAGTGAGTTTGTGATCAAATGTAACTCCAAGGTCTTTAATTGTATGCAAACGTTCCAGTTAATTGTTATCAATAATATAAGGATGGTATATAGTAGACTGTTTCCTGGAATAACTAACTACTTTGCACTTATTGGCATTAAGATTCAGATGATTTTCCTTACACCATTCATGTACGCGGTTCAGTTCACTCTGCAGAAAATGACAATCGTTAAGGTCACTTATCAATGAATAAATCTTTAAATCATCGGCATAACATAAACATGGTGCAGAAATAGATTCACACAGATCGTTAATAGATAACAAGAACAATAATGGACCTAGATTAGAACCTTGTGGAATCCCTGAAGAAGCTAGGTACTTTGCCGATTTGTAACCATTGTAAGAAACAAACTGCGTTCTATTTGACAAGTAAGACCTCATAAAAGTAACTGCATCCTCAGAAAGACCAAAGTGACATAATTTAGAAAGCAATACTCCTGTGTCTTAGTAGACACAGATTAAAAACCTCTGATTTTTGTACCATAGGTGATATTACTATTCCCATAGTGACAAAATATAAATATCTAGGTGTCCATATTGATAATAAGCTTTTATGGACGAGTCACATAAAACACGTAAAGCAGAAATGTGAAAAAGGGCTTAACCTTCTGCGCGTAGTTTCCAAATATAAATTTAGTGCAGATGTTAATATATCCCTTACATTTTATAAGTCCTACATTCGATCAATAATGGATTATGGATGTACACTTTACGCCTCAACTAGTAAGTCAAATTTATTAATTTTAGAGAGAATATAGTATAAAGCAATAAAACTACGGAATGGGACGTTTCGGCGTCGCCGTTTCGGCGTGGCCATTTCGGCGTGGCCGTTTGGGCGTAGAGCCGTTTCGGCGTAGGCCGTTTCGGCGTAGGCCGTTTCGGCGTCGGCCATTTCGGCGTCAGAAATTTTATTTTAGTTGACTAAATACCTACATTGAGGTTTATTGGTCAGGCAATTTTTTGGAAAAAAATCTTTTAATATAGTTATTTAAATACATTGGAGTTCATTGGTCACACAATTTTAACATTAATGGTCAAGTAGAAAAATAAACTAAATATATTTCTTTTATAAACATTTTGTTATATTTTATTCTGCAAATACCTATATTGGATTTTTTATTAATGCATATTAATAATAATTGCTGTTCTCTTAATTGTCCCAGAGCTAATTAGATGATAACTGACATTTTTCAACTTTAATTAGACATACATTATATGGTATATAGACGGAGAATTTTAATATTGTTAAAATATCTTTTTTAAGCAAAAATATTTGCAGAATGTATATTTTTAAAAAAAATTAAATTATACAATATTTTCTTGAAAGGAATCTGCTTTTAAAATATTTACCATTAGTTAGTATAATAATAGTTATCCCTATATTTATTGCAGTTTCTTCGAAAATTTAAATACAAAATTCTATAAATCACATAATAATGTTATTAACATTTCCTCGAAAACTAAATTACCTGTTAATTCCAAATGACATTATCATGTATCAATTAGTTGTTGATTTCAAAAATTACATTATAATGTCATTAACGAGAGATGCAAGTTATTTGTTGATTTTAAATATTCGAAAACTAAATTAGTTGTTGATTTCAAAAATTACATTATAATGTCATTAACGAGAGATGCAAGTAATTTGTTGATTTTTAATCTTAAGGGAAATTTTAAGTAGGTACCTACCTATTATTGATTTGATTGGTTGGATTATTGAGGGTACAGCTATATAAACAGAGATCAGTTTAAGAGTTTATGTAGTGTCTTATAATATTTCATAGTAGTATTTATACGATATACAGACGAAGAATTTTTAAGCTATGGAACGAAAAATTTTATCGACCAGAGGAAGAGAGAAATTTACCACTGATGGTTTCATGTATGTTTTTGACGCTGTTAGTAAAAGCGATGAATCCCTAAAATTTTGGAGGTGTGAGAGGAAACAAACGTGCAAAGCAAGAATACATACAAGAGATGGTGAAGTCATCAAGAAAGTAAATGTTCACACTCACGACTCCTCGGCGATGGACGTGGAAGTAGCACAAGTTGTTACAAAAATGAAAAAGCGTGCTACAGAAACAAACGAAGGGACAATAGTGGTAATCAATGAGTGCCTGAGAAATACAAGTCAAGCTTGTCATGGTCGGCTCCCAAACACTGGCGCGATGAGAAAATTCATCAGACGAAAACGTAACGAAGTTCATGCAGCCCCATCAAATCCGACAACTGTTGAAGAGTTAGTAATTCCCGAGTCTTATCGTGTTTACACGTTACAAGATGGTGTAGAAGAAAATTTTTTATTAGCAGATGATGGAGAAGGATTGCAAAGAATTTTGATTTTCGGGAGAGAATCGTGGCTGCAACATCTACAGACCTCAGATGTGTGGTATGGTGACGGTACATTTGCTATAGCACCATCTCTATTTTTACAAGTATACACAGTTATGGCCACAAAATATAATGGAGTCCATCCAATATTTTATGCCATGCTGCCGAATAAAACAAGATCCACATATACCCGTATGTTTGAATTGATCAGACAAATTGTACCAAATTTGCAACCCAGAGCAATCCATTGCGATTTCGAACAGGCGGCATTTAAGGCAATGGAAGATTGTTTTCCAGGCGTCGACATCAATGGATGTTTTTTCCATTTGGCACAAAATATGAAGAAACAAGTGGCTGCTATGGGATATACGAGAGAGTATAATGCTGATCCACAATTCGCTTTAAATTGCAGAATGTTGACAGCATTAGCATTTGTTCCTATCGAACATTTAGATGATGCCTTTGCCGTTCTAGCGGAAGCTCTACCTGCTGAACACCAACCACTTGTAGACTGGTTTGAAGACTACTATATTGGACGTATGAACAGAAGAGGAAATGGCAGAAGACCAAGTTTATTTCCCCAAAGGATGTGGAACCTCTACCAGAGAACTCTGGATGGAGAAGACCGGACAAATAATCACGCTGAGGCCGCCCATAGAAGACTCAAGATGGAATTGGGAGCAGATCATCCAACCATATGGAAATTTATAGATGGCCTGCGTCAGGTGCAGAAAGGTCGAGATGTCTATTTCGAGCAACTTGTGGCAGGTAATCTCCCACCATTGAAATTAAGAAAATACAGAGACGCAGATGATCGCATTTCACGGCTTGTGGGAAATTTTGATGCAAACGGGGATGTTTTAGAATTTTTAAGAGGACTAGCACATAATTATAATATGTAAGTAGGTACTTTATTTTAATTAATATTTCGTGAATAAGTTTTGTAGGTTAAATATAAATGTCTTGTATGTAAGTATAAATGTTTCAGAATTTTTAATTGGACTAGCACATATCTAATTATAACATGTAAATACTTTATTTTAATTAATATTTCGTGAATAAGTTTTGTAGGTTAAATATAAATGTTTTGTATGTAAATATAAATGTTTCAGGATTTTTAATTGGACTAGCACATATCTAATTATAACATGTAAATAATAACTAAAATAAAATATTCATTTTTCCAAAATCTTGTTTATTCATTTATTTATATATAATATCTACAGCTAGAAGCCAATTACAGATATTACATTAACTATGAGCTAAATAACAAGCACACACACATAAGTATAAAATTGACATATACAAATCTACCATTAATATTAAAATTTTGTGATCAATGGACTCCAATGTATCTATTTAAATAACTATATTAAAAGATTTTTTTCAAAATAATGTCTTACTAATAGACTCCAATGTAGGTATTTAGTCAACTAAAATAAAATCTCTGACGCCGAAATGGCCGACGCCGAAACGGCCTACGCCGAAACGGCTCTACGCCCAAACGGCCACGCCGAAATGGCCACGCCGAAACGGCGACGCCGAAATGTCCTAGACCCATAAAACTATGTCTAGGAACTATGGTCTCCACACCAAATAGTGCAATTCTTGCTGAAGCACAAAAACCGCCCTTGTGTTTTCGTAGACAATATTTAGCAAACAAATTATAAAATACAGGTCGTTTAGTACATTTATAGGGGAGTGCATATAGATTTTCACTTCGGAAAAAATCAAACAAAATAGAACTTTTTGTAATTTCATTAAGAAATGTTTAATACACAACATATCAAAAAGTTCTACTCGAGAAGTGGGTGCTTCATTTTTTATTAAAAAAATGAACTACTAAGTTTGATGTTTTTTTAAATAGCTCCGAAAATATCAACGTTAGAACAAAACTGACTTGACCATTGAAAAATTCAGAAAATTTTACAAAAAAACCTTATATAAAGAATTTTCTAAAATTAAATCTGTATCTTCTATAATTGTTTCTTTATACCGCTAAAGTCACTCTTCTCACAAACATTGGCGCACTGTAAACTAGCGTATGTAATGTAAACTAGCGTTAATGTAATTCGTTAACTAATGGATCAAACGAAATTTTACAAATTGAACATAAAAGAAGAATAATTAAGCTATCTTATGGTTATAATAAAAAGAAATAAAATCTATGGGCATAAGTACGGTGGGGGCGGAAAATGAGCCTTACAAGAATTTTGTTGAAAAATGATTTAAAAATGTGTAACTAATACAATTTTTCTTATAAAACCCTCAATTTTGCACAACTTACCTTTCAAGCATCGTACTAAATGATGATTCATTCAAAAAAAATTTCAAAAATTTAATTGAAATGATATTTTGTGACGGCATATCAACATATCGACTTTTAAGTCGACAAATAAACATAACATGTATTTATATTGAGAAAATCATATTTGTGCATCAGTAACCAAATGAGTCAATGCATCAATAGTACTATGACCTCTACCATACTGTGCAATGGGTAGAAGAGAATTGCTTTCAATAAAATATTCTAGTCGAAATTTAATCATTCATTGAAATGTTTTAGTAAGACAGGACATAAGTGATATAGGTCGAAATGATGACGGTAATTTTGGATCTTTATATGGCTTTTGTATTAGACATATGACAATGTTTTTAAGACTCTCAGCATAATCTTGTTTCAACCACCAGTTGTTGAAAACTTTTAAAATGATTTGTTTTGCTGAGTCTGGAAGATTGTGTAAAATTTTATATGTAAAACCGTCCAAACCAGGAGCCGTGTTCTTGGTTTGTTATAGTGCCAAAGAAAGCTCTGAAAAGGTGAAAGCTTCAGAAGTACTATCAAAAGTAGACCGAAAATGAAAATAATTTAGATCTTCCACGTTGACATTGGAGACTGAGAGCGGGGCAAGCTGATTTAAAACATCCTCAATTAAATCTTCATTTAATGGAGGTCTCTTTTGTTGGTGATATTTGTTTCTAATTGATTTTATATAATTCCAAATTTTAGAAAGAGTAGATCTATTAAGTTCATTAATAAAATTCACCCAGCTATTTCTTTGTTTTAATTTGAAAATGCGTGTAGCCTTTGCAGAAATATTTTGATAGACCAAGTAATTGGGAAAATTTCCTTGTCTTTTAAAAACCTTAAGGGCTTGGGAACGAGCTTCTACTATTTTTGAACACTCTTGGTCCCACCAGTAGTACCTTGGCGAAGAAGGAAGAACTGGTTTTTTAACAGACATTGATTTAGAAGCTGCTGAAGATACAACGTCAAATAAATGTTCTGTCAGTTGACAGTTATCTAGATCATTGAAAGAAAAGTTAATATTGATTTCATTTTCAATAAGTTTCATTAATTTTCATTTCCATTTTCAATAAAAATATTTAAGATCTGAGCTAAGTTTTTTTATTATTTTTAGGCCATTCAGTTAAACAAAAATTCTTAACTTCTTTTAACAAAACATCACTATTAATTGCATTTTGAAATGCTTATTTCTTTTCTAAAATGCTAAAGAATTCAACAAATGAAAACAATACAGAAATATGGAACACGTTTAAAGATCTTACCTGGAAAGTAATGGAAAAATATACAACAACGATGCAGAGGCACAAAAAACAACAACAATGGATGACTGATGAAATCCTGGAATTGATGGAGCAGAGAAGAAAACTGAAAGATAACAAAACAGAATACAAAGAAAAACAGAAACTAATTAAACAAAAAATAAAGGTAGCTAAACAAAAATGGATGGAGGATAAATGCAAGGAATTAGAAAAGTTAAATGAAAAACATGATACGTTTAATATGTTTAAAAAAGTTAGAGAAGTAGCTGGTCTTTATTGTAAGAAAACTCCACATACTATAACCGATTCGTCAGGAAAAATGATAATAGACGAACACGAAATTCGAACTACCTGGTATAATTATATAAATGAACTGTATAATGATGATAGACCCGAAGAACTGGACACTTTAGATGAAGGTGAAGGAACAGAAATACTAAAATCAGAAATACAACATGCTATAAAATTGGCAAAAAACAAGAAAGCCGTTGGTCCCGACAACATACCTACAGAAATGTTAAAGCTCATAAATGAGGAAAACATTGGAATACTAGTCAAACTTTTCAATGATGTTTATTCGACTGGTGATATCCCTGAAGATTGGTTAAAGTCCGAATTCATAACCCTGCCAAAAAAAACAACGCCCGAAAAACTGTAGCGATTATAGACTGATAAGCCTTATGAGCCACACTTTGAAAATCTGTCTACGTATCATCCACAGTAGAATCAGAGATAAATGTGAAGGAGACCAGGATGAAACACAATTTGGCTTCAGAAATGGACTGGGAACCCGGGACGCACTTTTTGCACTAAATGTGTTATTGCAGAAATGCCGAGATCAAAGGAAAGACGTCTTTGCTGTATTTATTGACTATGAGAAGGCCTTTGATCGAGTCAAACATCACAAATTAATTAAAATATTAAAGGATAAAGGAGTTGATAGTCAAGATGTACGAATTATAGAAAAATTATACTGGCGTCAAACAGCGACAGCTTGCATAAATGGAAAATCAACAGAAATATGCAAAATACAAAGAGTTGTCAGACAGGGTTGTATACTGTCCCCACTGTTATTCAATTTATATTCAGATAGAATATTTAAGGAAGCGCTGCATAATTTGGAATGGGGTGTGAAAGTTAATGGAATTCTGATTAATACAATCAGATATGCAGACGATAAGTTATTTTAAGTGATGATATGAATGGATTACAACACCTTTTAAATGCCATTGACACAGTGCGAAGAGAGTTTGGCCTAAATATAAACTGTTCAAAAACAAAATACATGGTATTTAGCCGTTTGGCCCATCAAGATTCACGGTTATATGTTGATGGTCATATTATTCAAAGAGTACCCAGTTTTAAATATCTTGGTTGCCATATTACTGAACAACTAGATCCAGATAAAGAGATAAAATGTAGAATCGAGATAGCCCGACGACATTTTTAAAAATGAGGTCATTCTTCTGTAATGATACCTTGCAACTTCAACTTCGAAAGCGCATGATTAAATGCTACATTTGGTCAGTCCTATTGTATGGTGTCGAAGCATGGACATTAAAAATATCCACCATTAACCGTTTGGAGGCCATTGAAATGTGGCTGCACAGACGTATACTGAAAATACCATGGACGGCTATGCTGACAAATGTGGCAGTCCTTAAGAGAGCAAATGCTACCCGCGAGCTGCTTGATAACATCAAATATAGAAAGATGGCCTATTTTGGACACGTAGTGGAGGGAGACCGGTATAATATTCAACTTATTATGATGGGTAAAATCGAAGGACGCAGAGGAATTGGTAGAAAGCAGGCCTCTTGGTTGAAGAATATCCGGGAGTGGACAGGAATAAAGAAAGCAGAACACACCCATTTAGAATAGCTCGAGACAGAGACAGTTTCGCCATGTTAATCGCCAACGTCAAGGGGACTTGATAGGGCACGTTAAGAAGAAGAATTTATTTTCTTTCGTAATGGGCAAGGTTAAAGACGCATGGACTATGTACTCCAAGTCAGTATCAATAGGAGTCTCCTGTTTAATGTAAGACCTACTTAATGTATCAGCAACATACATTTATGATCCAGGCAAAAATTCAATTTTAATATTATATTTCTGCAGCTTTAAGGGCATTCTTTGCAATATGTTACTGACATCATCAAGATTCTTTTGAAAAATAGGAATTAATGGTTCATGATCCGTTTTAATGATAACTTCACGACCATAAATCCAGAAATGAAACTTTTTACAAGAGAAAACGATACTTAAAAGTTCTTTCTCAATTAGAGCACATATCTCTTCAGCCTTGTTTAAAGATCGTGAAGCAAACGATATAGAGTGATTGTCCTGCATCATACAGGAACCAATCCCCTTACTAGAGGCATCGCTTTGTATTATAATTGGTTTTTTCTACTCAAACATTCTTAAAATTCGCTTACTTGTGATTAATGCTTTTAAATCATCCATTTCTCTTTGATGTTCCATTAACCACTTAAATTGTATACTATTTCTTGTTAACTTCCGCATATTATAAGTTAAATTTGACAAGTTTGGTATAAACTTTGAAAAAAATTAAAAAGCCCTAATATATTCAGTACATTTTTTTATTTGTAAGTGTTTCTAAAGCTAATACAGCTTGAATGTTCTTTTGTGAAGGTTTAATACCTTTTTTGAAATAATTTGCCCTAGAACTGACCCTAGACTTTGCTTGTACTGTAGTTTATCAAAGTTGAATTTAATATTGTAAGTAAATGCCTTTTTAAGTACAGCCTTGAATGCTATATCATGCTCTTGTTCATTTAAACCTGATATAATAATAAGATCGTCGAAATATATACACACATTTTTAATATCACCGATAAGCGTAAGGTACCATTAGGTTTTTCAACTATCATTAACGAGTTAACCCAATCAGTAAGGTAATCGACTTTTGAAATAATATTTTTTTGTTCAAGATCTTTCAAAGTTGACTTTAATTTTTCATGTAGTGCTAATGGTACCTTTCTTTGTATCTGAACCACAGGATGAGCATCTGCTTTCAACTTAATATCAACCACTCCTGGCATACACCCTAATCCCTCAAAGATAACTTTAAATGTCTTGTTTACTTTTTGGCAAACCTGTCACCATTCAAGAGTTTATTTACTGAATCAATACGACAAATCATATTAAAAGACAAAGAGTCATTTAACCCTAGTATAGGCTCTGAATCTAACTCAACAACTGGGAATTTTATATGTTTTAGTACATTTTTATATTCACACTGTAATGTAATATGTAATAAAACCAAGAGGCTTTGACTTAAAATTTCCATATGAAATAATTATCATTGATGCTGGTGTTATATCAGATATTTTAATTTTTAACAATGTAAAATATTTTAATGGTAATACACTAGACTCAGCCCCTGTATCGAGCTTGAAAGATATGTTAATATTATTAATTTTGACATTTTCATGCCAACTGTAGTTTTTCTTCTTCTGCTTTAGTTTATTGGCCTCCACCTACTAGGGTATTTGGCCAGCACATCGTCGCAGAATAAGGGAAAAATCCCTTATTCACTTTCCATTTGGAGTTAGTACATTGTACAATTTGCTTCTGCTTGTTATTCTTCTTTAGTTAACTGGCAATTTTGGTTGGTTTGGGACAAACATGACAAGATAAAAAAATTTCACGCTAGGGGCAACTGTCTAGACACGGATAAACACAGTATAGGTAATAGGTATTTAGTCCATACCGAAGTTTTAGTTTTGTTTTGACATTTCCCTTCTGACTTATCCTATATGTGTCTTTGCCTTTACACTTACATAAATTGAATTTGTATGAAAACTGCAGAAAACATGAAAACTTATATGAGAAAAATGACTTTTAAAATAATATGGTTCCACAAGCTATGCGCAAAATCGCTTACCTTAAAATTGGTAAACTTGCAGACCCAAGAGTGACTACTAAATTCATCACCGCTCCTTTTACTGGACTCCTTCTATGGAATTCACGATGCACGTGCGACGCCGACGGTACCGTCAGAAAATCACGAAAGGTCGGAATCGAAGCACTGAACTTCGATCAGCGTTGAAGCCCGGAAGCGAAGTCGTCCTTCTTTGCTAAAGGTACTCATTCGAGCATGCCTATTTTGATATATGCGTACCTAAAGCGATTTGCACTTGTGGAAGACTAGAAATTGATATCGCACTGTTGTATGAAATAAATGAGTACATAAAATAAGGTTATTCTGCATCATTTTAAAGAGGGTAGATAAAAGCAACTGAATATAATTATTATTAAATTATCTAAAAACTTATTCTACCCGAAATAAATTAAATATTAGAATGATAGCCAATATAAAATAAAGAAGTAAGGATTCCCGAACATTCACCTCGCAAAAACGAATGTTTTTAAAGTAAGAGAAAAAGAAAAAACATAAAACTAAAGTTAAACTCAATTACGCTTAATTAAAAAAGGCAGTTACATTGCCTAATTGCCTGGAAGAGCACAAATCTTGACCACCGGTCTTTTCATTGTGCCGCGAAAAGTTTTGACTTCGATAACGCGAATTACATCATCCTGCCCGAAAAGACGTTAACAATACGACCAAGTTCCCATTGCAAAGGAGGTTGCTAATCATTCTTAATAATTACCAGATCTTCTATAGAAATCGGAGGAGACCGTTTAGTCCAGTTGTGGACTTACATACCTTGTACATACGGTGATATTTCCAAAAAAAATTATGAGCATATTAAAAGCATTTGGAGCTTCACGAGTAGACATTGCTTTCGACCAATATTTTTCTCCATCAATTAAATGTTATGAACGGACTCGGAGAAACGAATCCAGAACAATTGATTTCAATATAATAGGTCCAAGCCAAATGTGCCCAACAGACTTTGCCAAAGAATTAAAAAATATTAAATTTAAGCAGAGTTGTGTAAAAATTTTAATTGAACATTGGTCTACAGATGAGATGGTGCCGTTTATTGGTAATTTATTAATAAATTTAAATTATGATTTGTGTTATGTACGATGTTATGGGTTAAAAGTCGCTACGCAACTAGCAACAATTTTTAATAATCAGATTGTCATAATTTTTGCTTTATTCTCCCAAGTACTGGCCCAAACAATTATAAAAATCAAGCTTCTGTATTGTCTTCAATATTAGCTGTTATCAAGACATTTTTAAGTCCGAAATCATATAGGAAATCATGCATGAAGTAGGCTTTAGGTATAAATTGTTACTTGTCTAGTAAGTGTCATCTCTTTGTCTTTACCTGTCTAGTGTCATGTTTTGTTCACTTTTAATTCATACTTCATGAGGACAAGTGTTGGCTTATGAAACTGTGTAAGGATTTTAAATCAGAAGTCGACCTGAGAATTAACCAAGAAATATTAGACTTTCTGAAGTTTTAGAGTATCTTGCTTGTCAAGGATTTATAATTCTCGGATATTTAGGTCTTCATGACCTCCTCTCTTTTGGCCACATGCTATCCTTCAGGTAAGCCTTGTTTTGTAGCGCCTGATTCGGTGTCTAAGCAGAAACCTTTAGTAGTTTTCTTCTTAATAAAATTTATACCTTCATGCTGATGTGTCTATTTATTTCAGGCCATTTTTCTTTCTCCCCTATTTATTGTATGTTGTGGGTTTTTTTGAGACACCTCGTCCAGGGCTGATATATACGTGGAGAAACTATGAAGTGACCGTGGAAACAAATAAGGGAAACTAGAGATTTGTGTGTTTTATCCCGTGCGACAAATGAAACATCGACAAAAATATAAGGTAGGATCAGATCAATTAGAAAACGTTGTTTTACCAGTCTAAACCGCCACCGCCACATACAGATACAGTAGTTAGATAACTTGTTTTTCTTTTGGTGTTTGTAAATAGTAACATATTATTACATAGTTTTAATATTGGTTTACAAAAAAGGTGCAAAAAAGAATATTCTTCGAGGCAAGCATAAACTTTATTTGAGCTTTTTATCTCTTTCTTTTGTTTTTTATATTTTATTTTTTTATGTTTATTTTTGTTAATTACGATTAAATAATAACAGATATATATATTGATTTTATAGTTTTGTAAATAATAAATATATTGTTTTCTTCGATTTTGCTTTCTTATTATATCTTTTTCTTTAAGTTAAGAAGTTAAAGTATTTATTTACCTTCTCAAAAAAGTAATATAGAGTATAAAAACTGGTTACATCGGCGAAGAGTAACAACGAGTTTGCCTGCTTTCCACGCATTAACTGGATGTGATTATAATTCGTCTTTTTTTCCAAAAGGGCAAGATTAGACCGTTTAAAATATTAAAAAAAAATTAATTTATCGGTAAACGCTCGGTATACGGTAACATCTATCGGTAACAGCTGCTTGCCTATAGCCCTTTTCATTTACATGCAGGTGTAATTTGTTTGATCAGCTGGCAATTGGAAAATTTCACCAAAAAAAACCTGTCTTTTTTAGAATATTTATTTTTAATATTAAAAAATACCCTGTCAAAATAACAATTGCACCTCCCTGTCCGAAAGAAATGTACAATGTATATAGCTATTGCATCTATAGCCATATATTTTATAATCGTTAATAGTATGTACAGATTCAGATGAAATCTTCTGAAGTTCAGATGCACCCCCTGAAAATAATCCTGGGGCGCCCATGCAAGTATCTTGCAGAGTTAAAATCGCCCTCAAATCGCTTGGCCTGTTTATTTCCTTTATATTTGAATATTTAAATGTACTTAAAATCACGTCAATGATATTTTTTGTAATAACAATTTTTACCCTTTTTTTTTTAACTTTGGGGGGATTTTTGTGGAAAATAACCGCTACCCTCCAGCCAGACCGGCATTTCTGTATAAGGCTGTCATGAAAGAGTCACCTGAAAAATTTTCAGGTTGCCTAAAATACCTACCCAAAAATGTCTCACAGCTCTCATGCTAAGACTAATATAGGTTATATGAAACTAATCGTAAACGGAAAACGTGGTTTTGGGACAAGCAAAAGAACGAATTGGTAGAGGCACCAAATAAGAGCCATTACACAACAATTTACAAATACAGGATGCACTAACGAATTACACGGAGACAAAACAGGATAACGAAAAGGACAAAGAGTATTTATATAAGGAAAAAATAAGGGGAATAAAAGAAAACCATAAACGTACATGCACCAACAGAGGAGAAGACGGAAGACTTAAAAGACGAATTTTATGAAATATTAAGGATCGTTTAAACACAGCGATAAATCAAACAACTTATCAATGTCAATCGAGTTGTTGCAACTTATCATTGTGTGTAAACGGTGCATCGCACAACTTATCAAAGTTGGAGTTGGGTTGAAGGTGGTATCGCATTGAATCGCAGCGTCTAAACAGCGTTTCAACTTGTCATCACAACTAGTTGCTGTGACTTGTCGTTGTGTTTAAACGACGCTTTAGAAAGAGTGTACAATAAATTGAACAAGCAAAATACCAGGATGATTATGGGTGATATGAATGCTAAAACAGGAAGGGAAATAAGGTAGAAAAATAGTAGGAGGAGAAAGCAAACATGAAATAACAAATAATAATGGAAGGAGAATAATTGAGTTCGCGGAAGAACGGAACATGAAAGTGATGAGCACACATTTCAATCGCAAGGATATTTGTAAAGGAACATGGATGGCACCAAATGGGGAACACGCAAATCAAATCGATCATGTAGTTATAGATAAAGCACATCATACAGCCATAAAGAATGTAAGATCCTGTAGAGGGGCCGATATGGACTCGGATCACTTTCTAGTCAGAATAGACGTCAAGATAAAAGAAAGAGAAAAGAGAAAAAATAAAAAGAAAGGAATTACAATTAAAAGAAAGGAATTACAATTAAAAGATTTGATGTAGACAAGCTGACGAAATCAAAAGTGCAACAAAGTTATGAGAAAGAATTGCAACGAATACGCCAAGAAAGAGAACATGATAAGGTAGAGGGCATTAAAAACCAATGGAAACAATTAGAGGACATAATAAAGAAAGCTACCGAGCAAACATTACCATATAAAAAAACCCAGAAAAACGAAACATGGTGGGATGAAGAATGCCGGGCAGAAACAGAAAAAAGAAATAAACTAAGAATGTTAGCATTGAAAACAAAGCAACCTGGAGGAACCAAAGAAATGGAATAGCAAATGAAAATATTAAATATACCGGCAGGGAGATCAAACGTAGACTGTATGAACTAATTGTGGACATATGGAGAGAGGAGCAGATGCCGAATGATTGGGAAAAAGCAACAATAATACCGATTTTAAAGAATGGTGATGAGGCAGAGTGTAAAAACTACCGGGGAATATCACTGCTAGATGTGACCTATAAAATAATAACGACAATCATTAAAATCAGGCTTGGAGGTAGTAGTTGAACCACAGATAGGGGAATATCAAGCAGGGTTTAGGAAAGGCTGAGGAACAACCGATCAGATATTCATAATGAAAGAGGTACTGCCTAGCTGCTACGAATACAAAATCCGGGCAATAGTATTATTCATAGATTTTAAAAAGGCGTACGACGCTGTCAAGAGAGAAAAAATTGTGGAAGCTATGGAAGAATTTGAAATACCTACGAAGCTAAAAAAATTAGTGATGATGACATTGAAGCATACGACCTGCAACGTAAAAGTAAAAGAAGGAACCTCAGAAGATTTTGCAGTCAGATCAGGGCTTAGGCAAGGAGACCCGTTAGACAATTTTTAGACAAAAGAAGACGTATTTTAAGTAAACCGCATTTAGAAGCAGTGATAAAAGAAAAGATTTTGGGAAAACACGAATCGATCACACTCTAGATAAACAGCTTAAAGTTAGCCACTGCATTCATAATGAGCAAGTAAAAAATCGTGAAATATTAAAGAGACTGATTTTTCATTACACGTTTCCTTGGATAACATGGACTTAATTTCCGACGGCTCAATGAAAGTTATGAATCTGTAAATAGGGGAAATTTTGTGGATTTGGCAAATTTTTTTATCTCAATATAATGACCTACTAAAAAGTCATTTAGATCAATCTACCGTGTTTAGAGGTACCTCGAATAGGATACAAAATGATTTGATCAAGTCTGTGGCAAATATTGTTCTGCAAAAGATCGAAGAAGAAATCAAAGAAGCACATTTTATTTCCATTGTTCTAGATGAAACGACAGATATCGTCAATTTAAGTCAATTGTCGGTTGTTCTGCGTTACATAAAAAATCGCACCTTGAAAACAAAAGTGGCACTATACTGAAAACATAAATTTTTAGTTATAGCGACATCTGCATTATTTTTGACTAAACGCTCCTATTGCAGAGACTCCTGTTCTAATAGGTCGCATAGTTCCTCCTAGAAGTGGCTAGTGTCACTTTTGACTTTTAGATGTTTTGTCAAAGTGGTAATTTAAAAAGTCACACTCTTTCAGTTTCCGGAGGATTGTTGAGGGAGAAGGACGTCGTGGTAAGTAAAAAAGTGACATTTTTTCTTTAGTGCCGATTTTCACGTAAATTATGTACAGTTATTCTGCCTAGTTAATGAATGAATAACTGACATTTTAAGTATAGTGTCGGTTTTTGAATAACCTAAATGACTAAGTTCTTATATCAACGACTTAATAATAGCATTTTTCGTTAAGTGCCATTTTTTCTAAGGAGTGGAATGAGATTATACTGTTTTTTGTAACTCGATAAATGTCAAATTTAGTTTAATGTCAGTCTTTTAGTAAAAATAATAGGACAATCATGCTGTATTTTAATAAATAAAAGACATTTTATTTTCTCGTGTGTAGTTGTTTTATAATAATGTAACATAAATAACTGTGATTATTTCTTGAAAAAGTTCATAATATTAATGTTAAATAACACCATCAAAAGATTGCTAATCGCATAGACTTTTTTTGTTTAAGGGGTTATAGTCATGGACAATTTACACAGTATAAGTAGAAGAATATTACAAATAGTAGCTTAAAATAGAGGTAGTCAAAATCCAGTACCTGAAAAAATGGAAGAAAAATGCCGAAGTTTAGTTTGTACAGAAACTAAATCAAACCATTTACAAACATCCAGCAACGACTTCGGTTCGTTTAACAACGAAAACTTATTCAGTGATGAGAGCGGTGACTTTTCACCCGCTTCGGACGATAACAGAACCTGCGCACCCAAAAAAATGATGCCGCAAATCTAACTCTTCATCTACTTCCAGATCATCATCTTCTTCAAGCTCGTCCTCCTGTTCTACAAGATCTTCTACATGTTCTTCAAGTTATTCCTCACATTCTTTCACTAAATCTGTAGCTTACGTAGATGAAAAAAATTCAGAACTTTCTAATGAGAACGAAATAATCATACATGAAGAAGTAGTAAGTAAAAGTAGTGCGACAATTATAAATGAAAATAATTCAAGTTCTTTTAACGAGGATTTTAATGAACATGTTATATCTAACGACATTGGTGATGAGTTTCTAACTATAACAGATAACGAAAATGTTCGGATTGCAAATAATAATGTCGTGGAGGATATTCCATCTGCTGTTGGAAATAGGATCGACAAACCTTAGGAAACAAAAAAAATGAACGATATGCCAAAACTGCTAAGTCTTTAAAAGACGCTGGGAAAGAATATGTTTCGAGTTCTAAATCAAAAAAAGTGTTCCCAGCTAAATCTATAAAAAGTTCTTGTGGATTAAGTTGTTGCCTGAAATGCCCATAAAAAAATTAATGATGAATCAAGAAAACGATTATTCCATGATTATTGGGGAATGGCTTCGCTGATCAGACAAAGAGAATATATCGCGCGTAATATTGAAGAGATCCATCCATAGTATCAATAAAAGAAAGCAGATTCGACTAGAAAGTTAAAAAGTGCGTTCTATTTTGATGTCAATGATACTAGAAGCAAAATATGTAAAACATTTTTTAAAAATACATTAAATATAACAGATAGATGTATCAGAACAGTTATTGAGAAGAAAAATAATATGACTGGTATACTAGAAGGTGAACAGAGAGGTAAACATGGAAAACATCGGAAAGTGCCAATTGACTTTACAGAAGGAGTAAAACGTCACATCAATAGTATAACTCGAATTGAAAGTCATTATTTGCGGAATCAAACAATGAAGGAATATATATGTAAATGGCGGAAAAACCTTAACAAATATTTATTTTGATTACAAAGAAGACTGTATACAACAAAGATCACCCTATGTTGATACACACATATCGAAAAATATTTAACGAGGAATTTAATATTGGGTTTTTTGTACCAAAGAAGGATCAAT
This sequence comes from Diabrotica virgifera virgifera, assembly GCF_917563875.1. Lineage (NCBI taxonomy): Eukaryota > Metazoa > Arthropoda > Insecta > Coleoptera > Chrysomelidae > Diabrotica > Diabrotica virgifera. Next base: position 80,450,947 of record NC_065451.1, on the reverse strand, counting down.
GTGAGCAATGTACTAAATACAAGATTGCTGACGGTTGTGAAAAAGATCACAAAAAGAAAAGTAAGAGCGACATTTGGCTGAAAAAGAAAAGAGTTCCGAGGAAAAAGCTAATGATAAAGAGTACGTGTCGCACAGTTTTATTGTGGCATGTTATGACTTGCAAGCAGTAATGTCAGTTCCAAATGGTGAGGTATCAACTTTCTATTACAAGTCTAAAGTAAATTGCTTATTACAAGTCTCTGATTGGACTAGAATATGGTGCGGATGTATTTTCGTTTTGCAACGAAATTGAAAATGGTTATTTATTTTTTATTTACATTTTACTCTGATTGGAGTACGAAGGGAACCATTATCGTTGGAACTTTACCACGCTGAGCAGATGGGACGTGAATTATAAATTGTAAAATTCCCTCATATTCCTTAGTCTCAGCATCCGTTATGGCTTGCAAATTGTAGAAGCCTCGGAGGTGTAACCAGAGAAGGTTCCCATTGTTTTCAGTCTGGTGGGATGTAGAGTAACATTATGTTGTTTTATATGCCATTAGATTGAAAACTCAGTCTTATGATAGCAGTTGCCGCTAGGGCATCTATGCCATTTCGTTCGTTGCAATCCGTGAATGCACGCCGGGGTTTGTTTTGGTTGGATCAGAGAGAGCAACATATGTGCCTCCTGATGAGAAACTAATAAGTTTCGAAACCGGTCGAGGTGCTTGCTGCACTCTCTGATTGGACTAGAATATGGTGCGGCTGTATTTTCGTTTTGCAACGAAATTGAAATTGGTTATTCATTTTTAAATTGCTTAAATTTCACTATCTCTGGACTCAAACAGGACACAACTGAATGCTTCTTTTAGGACGAAACACAAGAAAATCGCTGAGCTAATGAGATAGGTAGTTGTATTTTAAAGTATCTACAGAAAAAGTCTCTAACTGCTGATGAAGAATTGAATGTCATCTTTTATTCTGATAACTGTTGTGGACAGCAAAAAAACCAGTTCATTATTGGGATGTACATACATGCTGCCCTAAATTTAAAAATAAAATCTATTACCCATAAATTTTTAATACGTGGTCATACTCAGAACGAAGGAGACCCTGTACATTCTTTGATTGAAAAACAAGTCAAAAGATGTCTTAAGTCAGGACCAATATACGTACCTTCGCAATATGTTTGTGCTATTCGAAGCGCAAAAAAGGGGACACCTTTCGCTGTAAATGAAATGAGCTATGGCGATTTCTTGGATATAAAACAATTACCGGTTCCGAGGCTGAAGAAGAGAGTAGATGGCCAAGTTGTAAAACTGTCAAGTCATCTGTTAAGTATTTATTAAAATGTATAGAACACGCCACTGTTCATGTCATACTGTCACATCGCTATTTGTAAAAAAATAGAACTGATTGTCAAACTACAAAAAAGCGTCATGTACTTTTAGAATAAAAAATATTTAATTCAATCCGATTAGTTTGTCCAGAACAACAAAAAATAAGAAACTAAAGTGTCTAGGGGCTTTCCATGTGTAGTAGCTCTATACTAATGGTCCTTCGAGCCGGATACCAGTGGAATATTGGTAAATTTTGGACGAATTTCAGTTGTCGTTCCAGCATCATATTCAAGATTGGTAAATTTTGGACGAATTTCAGTGTCGTTCCAACATCATATTCAATCAGTCGTTACTTGGACAAACAAACGATTCAAAAACTCATTTTACGTCGCTCATCGAGAACTTCAGTATGTGAGTCAGTTTTTACCTAAAATATTGCTTTCTTATCTGATCATAAATAAAAGTGTTGATAATTGTCATATTTGAGATCTGAATTTGCAATTTTTTCTTTGTTTTTTAAAACAGTAAATAAAATAGCGGTAATAAAATTAACTTAATAATTTCTATATTACATTAAGATTAATGAATTGATTTCTATAAACCTTAATAATTTCTATACAGTGTATTTAAAATCTCAAAACCATTTATTATCACATTTGTGATAAAATGCCTAGTCACACAATAGATACTTCATCGTTTCAAATACCTTCTAACATTACATTAAGTGACTCACAATTCAATGTTCCATCACATATAGATATCTTAATCGGTGCAAGTCATTTCTGGGAACTTCTATGTATAGGTCAAGTCAAGTTAGGTCCGCAAAACCCAATTCTGCAAAAAACCAAGTTTGGTTGGATAATCTCGGGTCCTATTCTTCAATCATCTTCTACGACTACTCAGTGCAATCTTTTGCATGGTGAAATGTGTTCTGATCTTAATCGATTCTGGGAACTAGAAGAATGCAATGCTTCGAGCCCCAAATCTCTGTCTCAAGAAGAAAAGGATTGCGAATCACATTTCCAAAAAACTTATCAAATACAAGCAGATGGTAGATTTATTGTATCGTTGCCTCTTAAGGTTAAGTTTCTAAACTAGGTGACTCTAAAACAATTGCTACTAAACGTTTTTACACTTTAGAACGCAAGCTTCAATTAGACGACAAGTTAAGGCAAAGCTACACTCAATTTATGTCTGAGTGCTTGTCAATGGGGCACATGACGAAATGTGAGCCAGCCGATAGTATTTCAAATAAAATAGAATTTTATCTTCCTCATCATGGAGTTATTAAAGAAAGTCTAACCACTCAACTTAGAGTTGTTTTTATTGGTTCTTTTCAATCATCTTCAGGTATTTCTATTAATGATTTACAGATGATAGGACCAGTCATACAGGATGATCTCATTTCCATCTTATTACGCTTCAGACAGCATTCATATGTCATTTCTGCAGACATAGCAAAAATGTATAGGCAAATTCTCATCGAACATTCTCAAAGATGCCTACAGAAAATAATTTGGAGATCTGATCCAACTCAACCTTTAAATTCTTACGAATTAAATACGGTTACATATGGAACCGCTTCGGCCAGCTTCTTAGCTGTTAGATGCATACGTCAGCTTTTATTAGATTTTGCAACTGAATTTCCAGAAGCTTCTCAAATTATTTCTAATGACATGTACGTAGATGACATTCTAACGGGTTCCGAATCGGCAGACGATCTATCGCGGTTGTGTTCAGAAATAATACACATTCTGAAATCAGAGTGTTTTCTTTACATAAATGGATTTTAAACGATCCTAATATTCTTCATAAATTACATGATTCTATATCTTCGTTAGATATTCCATTTTCATTTGGCTCAAATGAAAATACGAAAACCTTAGGCCTTCAGTGGTGCTCTCAATCGGACACACTTTCTTACAAGGTTAATTCTCTACGTATATCAAAGGTTACGAAACGTACTATATTATCAAGTATATCCCAAATATTCAACCCGTTGGGACTAGTCAGTGCAGCAGTGATTAAAGCCAAAATTCTCTTGCAGCAATTATGGTTACAGAAAATTGATTGGGATCAATCTGTTTCTCCAGATATTTATACCCAGTGGTTAACATTTTATGATCAATTATTCCATTTAAATGACCTAAAAATTCCTAGGCATGTGAAGCTAAAGGGTTCTGTTGTGTTAGAAATGCACGCGTTTTCTGATGCTAGTATGAACAAGGTGAAATATCCGTAAACCTATTAGTTGCCAAATCAAAGGTAGCTCCCCTCAAACGAGTTTCCATACCTCGTCTAGAACTATGCGCAGCCCTTATATTGGCTCAGCTTGTTAATAAAGTAAATAATTCTTTGAAAAATGAAGTAAAAGTCAGACTTACTCTCAATCTTTATTATAACTTCCGACGACCGATTTCGCTCTTTAAAATTTGTAGAGCATCTTCAGGTCAAAGGTAACAAGTTACAAAATGCTACAAATAAAAACCAGAATTAGGACATTGTCTGGTTGTAAAAGATGCTAAAGATCCATATGATCAAGCCAATGTTGAATAACATACATAAAAGTAGCGAAATAGCATACCAATGCACATGCAAGCATTCATGGGGGTGGTGGTACAAAACTTCCCTCAAACGCAACAACATGCGCAGAAGTATGCTATATATAATCATGCAATCATAACGTGTCGTACTTACATTCGGATACAAGGTGCTATCAACTCAGTTTTCATTATCATGATGTTTCTTTTAAAGTTATGTTAACGGGATATGGTGGAATAGACGGACGATGCAGCAAAGGTAAACAAATCTATGGGACTTAGGAGTTCTTGAGGGTGATGAAATAGTTGGTGTAAGTTAACCAGCAAATCTATGTCTGTTATTATGTTTGTGTAAATCAAATTAGTGAATGACTTATTTACAATTTTAATGTGTGTTGATTTTAAAGATTTTGTTTTTATTTTATTTAATTTTATTTATATATATATATATATATATATATATATATATATATATGTATATATATATATATATATTAAAGAATTCTATTTATTATTAATGTAAGATTGACAATGTACGGATCGTAAATGTATTGAGTAATTATTGTGTATGTTAGAACTTGATTGTGCAGTTGCAAACTGATTATTTACGGTTAATCAGTTTGCAACTGCACAATCAAGTTCTAACATACACAATAATTACTCAATACATTTACGATCCATACGTTGTCAATCTTACATTAATAATAAATAGAATTCTTTAATATATATATATATATATAAATATAAATAAAATTAGATAAAATAAAAACAAAATCTTTAAAATTAACACACATTAAAATTGTAAATAAGTCATTCACTAATTTGATTTACACAAACATAATAACAGACATAGATTTGCTGGTTAACTTACACCAACTATCTCATCACCCTCAAGAACTCCTAAGTCCCATAGATTTGTTTACCTTTGCTGCATCGTCCGTCTATTCCACCATATCCCGTTAACATAACTTTAAAAGAAACATCATGATAATGAAAACTGAGTTGATAGCACCTTGTATCCGAATGTAAGTACGACACGTTATGATTGCATGATTATATATAGCATACTTCTGCGCATGTTGTTGCGTTTGAGGGAAGTTTTGTACCACCACCCCCATGAATGCTTGCATGTGCATTGGTATGCTATTTCGCTACTTTTATGTATGTTATTCAACATTGGCTTGATCATATGGATCTTTAGCATCTTTTACAACCAGACAATGTCCTAATTCTGGTTTTTATTTGTAGCATTTTGTAACTTGTTATCTTTGACCTGAAGATGCTCTACAAATTTTAAAGAGCGAAACCGGTCGCCGGAAGTTATAATAAAGATTGAGAGTAAGTCTGACTTTTACTTCATTTAAAATGAACTCTCACATGCAACCCATTCAAGAAAAAAAAATTCTTTGAAACTTTGAAACTTCAATTTCGAAACGCATACTATTGGACCGATTACAATAGTTCTTGGTTGGATAAATACGTCATCTCATTTACTCAAAACATTTGTTGCCAATCGTGTCAGTGAGATTCAATCAATGACAGCAGCTCACAATTGGAGACATGTTTTATCAAGTCAAAATCCAGCTGATTTGCTTTCACGCGGGATAAGCCCCTCCCTTCTTAAAACTTGTGATCTTTGGTGGCATGGCCCACAATTCTTGTCTCTTCCTGAAGAGTCATGGAAACTATCTAGTACTGATCCCCAAATGTCTCTTCCCGAAATGAAGAATTCAGTTCAATCTTTAATTGCATTCAATTCCTTCAAGTTTCCATTCAATGATTTCTCCTGTCTTATAAAACTAAAAAGACTCGTTGCTTATTGGTTACGTTTTATTCATAATTGTTCCACACGCGATAAAACTCAAAGAAAGTCAGGTCGCATTTGTGCTGACGAGTTAGATCAATCTCTACATATTTTAATCAAGTTAGCTCAAGGTGAAGGATTTTCCACTGAATTATCTGATCTTTCAAAAGGAAAAGTGATTTCTCCCAAGAGTAAAATTCTTTCTCTCAACCCTTTTCTTGACGACAAAGGTATAATTAGAGTCCGTGGAAGAATATGTAATCAAATATATCAGATGTTTTTGCGAATAATCAAATAAATTGGCAATTTATACCAGTATATTCACCTCATTTCGGAGGAATTGATGAATCGGGTATTAAGTCTATGAAATCTCATTTGAAAAGAGTCATTTCAAATTCACATCTTACTTATGAGGATTTCAACACTGTTCTTGTTCAGATAGAGGGTATATTAAACTCACGACCTTTGACTCCAATGTCAGCTGATCCTTCCGACTTTACCCCAATCACTCCTGCCCACTTCTTGATTGGACGCTCAATGGAATCAATTCCAGAAGTTGACCTTACAGACATAAATCCCGGAAAACTTCATCAATTTCAAAGACTCCAGCAGATCCGGCAGCACTTTTGGCGGCGATGGTCTTTGGAATATATGTCCGAACTGCAGAGTCGACAAAAATGGAAAATACACATGTCAAACATTCAGCTTGGAGATTTAGTCCTGATAAAAGATAAGGGACAGCACCCGTTAAATTGGTTGATGGGTCGTGTTCATTTACTTCATTCTGGTCCAGATGGTGTAACCAGAGTGGTTACTATTCGCACTTCAAAGGGTCTTACCAAAAGAGCAGTTAGTACGATATGTCCGCTTCCTATAGACACAGTGCAATGATAATTGATGAACAATATTAAAGTGTTTATTATTATTTTTTTGAACTTTATTACTAATAATTTAAATGTTAAGTTCTTAATAATTTCATTTGATTATGTTTATTCATTATTTTGCTTATGTTCAGTATAATTTCATAAATATTATTTGAAAAGTGTGCCTTTCAAGGTGGCCGGTATGTTAAGTATTTATTAAAATGTATTGGGACCGTGCAAGTTCGGCAAAGCGACCTCTATTTCTACGCTCTGTACTTTTATTCGCACTTTTAATTATATTGGCCAATTATATTAGTCCTGGTTGCTGGATAATTGTCAAGGCCATAGTCCAAAAAAATAATAAGAAGAAAAAATAAGATGCAGGTTATGTTATGCAAACGTAAACAATTGTATGTAGTAAATAAAATTAGTTATTAAAATGCAGTACTGCAAGCAAAATACAATTAATTAAATTTACCTTTATATAATAATTGCATATCATATCAATATTGTGGAGCAATATATAATTTTTCTGCTTCAATGACAGAAGGTATGAAATATACGTCAATTTGACAATTTCAATTGACAATATGAAAAATTTAAGATAGTTGCAATATTTCTCCGCGACTCGCGCACGGTCGTTTCTCGTTTCCCTTCCAAGTACTTGCACACCGCGAATAGAACACGCCACTGTTCATGTCATACTGTCACATCGCCATTTGTAAAAAAAATAGAATTGATTGTCAAACTACAAAAAAGCGTCATGTACTTTTAGAATAAAAAATATTTAATTCAATCAGATTAGTTTGTCCAGAACAACAAAAAAATAAAAGTTGAGAAAAACTAATATGAAGAGATAAAAATAAGCTACAAAACATCTTACTTTGATGATTTGAAAGAGCTTGACTTAAATAAAAGAACCAATAGAAATAGTCGTCCTTCAGAAATCAAACCTCTGTATTACAGTAAATTGAATATATCACAGAGAAAGAAAGATGATGTAAGAAGTCTTATTGATGCTGGCTTAATTCCTAATTATTACAAATCCTACTATCAAAGTATGTTTGGATAATATTTAAGTTTTTTAATTATTTTAAGTTCGAAAAAATGTTAAGTTTCATTAAGTATTATTAAGAGGAAACAGTAGCGATCAACAGGTAGCGAAAACGCGTTCCAAGATTGCGGCTGTAATTTTGAATATTTTTTCGAGATATTTGGCACACGTATTCGTAATATAATAAAGAATGGCGGTATAGAGCCCAATTTGAAAAATATATTAATATGTGGAAATTACTTTGTAATTAAATACAATATTAAAAAAACAAGCCCGTACCGCCATTAAGAAAAACAAACAAATACACTTTCTTCAAATAAACTTTTTTATCCGATTCCTAGATTTTGTGTCATTTTGGAACTACTAATGAAATAAAAAAATTTAGTAGCTCCAAAATGACACAAAATCTAGGCATCGGATAAAAAAGTTTATTTGAAGAAAGTGTATTTTTTTGTTCTTCTTATTGGCGGTACAGGCTCGTTTTTTTAATATTGTATTTAATTACAGAGTAATTTCCACATATTAATATATTTTTCAATATACCGCCATAATGGCTGTACCGCCATTCTTTATTATATTACGAATAGGTGTGCCAAATATCTCGAAAAAATATTCAAAATTACAGCCGCAATCTTGGAACGCGTTTTTGCTACGTGTTGATCGCTACTGTTTCCTCTTAAGATTTTTTTCTAAATTAGTAGTTACATTATTAACTTGCCTTCTTCGGTAGAAACTAACTGTACTTTAATCAAACTGTTAAATAACATTAATTATAGTATTTAATTCGGTTATTTTAGTTCAACATAAATTACAGAACTGTTCGAAAAACTTTAAACGGTCATACTGAAATATCTAGATTTTGGGATAATGTCACTTTTGTTTTCAAGGTGCGAAATAATGGGGAAATACAAGAACGATTTTGAGGATTTTTGGATATAACTGCAAATAGATCAGCAGAAGGTATATACAGTGCTAGTCAAAAGTCCGTTGCACCCCTCGTATCTTGTAAACGGGTATACTTATAATAGTGAAATTTGGAGGGAGGAAATAAATGGACGTATGATGCTCACCTAGTCATAACAGGTGACGTAATAATGGCAGATGACGTTACAGCGTCACTGTGACAGATAATTTCAAATGGGGCCTTATGGCAAGTAATACCTCGTTTGAAAGGTATTGAAAATACCTGTTCAGCCATACTAATTTTGTTTTTGTTTAAGCTGATTTTGATGAATAAATTAAATAAATGTAAAATTGTAGTTTCGCATTTAATTAATAAAACTTCAAACGTCCGCCTATGGTTACGTGTCAAAAAAGTTTAAGTTGACGTAAAACCAACTAGAGAATAGAAAAACGTCAACTTTTTGACAAACAACCAAACGTTTGGCTGCCGTTGAATATTTATTAATTAAGTAAATGAGAAACTACAATTTTAATATACCTAATCAATCATATTAATTTTCTACAAATTCTAACGTCCGCCTCTGGATTTATGTCAAAAATTTGACGTTTTTCAATTCTCTAGTTGGTTTTAAGTCAATGTAAACTTGTTTGACACGTAATCATAGGCGGACGTTTGAATTTTTATTAATTAAATGCGTAACTACAATTTTATATTTTCCTGTAGTTGGCTGTATACCATCAATCACAAAATTGGAAAGAAATCCTTTGTAAAAGGTATAAAATTTTTTTATTAAAAATCCCTTAAAAGGGCTACATCACAACAAAACGTTTTCGATTTTTATAAAAAATCATCATCAGTGTTCGATAAACTGGATGCTAGCTGAGCCACAAAAGAAAATATCTGGGTAAAAACCCTTTACATAAAATATAGATGCCTTAAAAGTGCATACTTCAATAAAAAGGCCTGTGATGGTCACATGGCAAGCAGGATAATGCCCTAAGGTAAAGTATACAGGTTTCCCAACACGTGGGATCCAAATTGAGTTGATCACATTTCAATGACTTAATGGCAACTCCATTAGTTGCCATTAAGTCATTGAAATGTGATCAACTCAATTTGGATTGACTCAAATTGAGTTGATCACATTTCAATGACTTAATGGCAACTCCATTAGTTGCCATTCAGTCATTGAAATGTGATCAACTCAATTTGGATCCCACGTGTTGGGAAACCTGTATACTTTACCTTAGGGCATTATCCTGCTTGCCATGTGACCATCACAGGCCTTTTTATTGAAGTATGCACTTTTAAGGCATCTATATTTTATGTAAAGGGTTTTTACCCAGATATTTTCTTTTGTGGCTCAGCTAGCATCCAGTTTATCGAACACTGATGATGATTTTTTATAAAAATCGAAAACGTTTTGTTGTGATGTAGCCCTTTTAAGGGATTTTTAATAAAAAAATTTTATACCTTTTACAAAGGATTTCTTTCCAATTTTTTAATTTTATATTTATTTAATTTATTCATCAAAATTAACTTTAACCCAAACAAAATTAGTCTGACTGAATAGGTATTTTCAATACCTTTCAAACGAGGTATCACTGGCCATAAGGTCCCATTTAAAATGATCTGTCGCAGTGATGCTGTAACGTCATCTGTCATTATTACGTAACCTGTTATGACTGGTTGAGCATCATACGTCCGTTTATTTGCTCCCTCCAAATTTCACTATTATAAGTATAACCGTTCAAAAGATACGAGGGGTGAACGAACTTTTGACTAGCACTGTATAGACATGTTTGTAATATAGTTGAGGAACTGGACTGTGACTCCAAACATGCCGCTCAAAGTTATGATGGAGCTGCCGTGATGGCTGGGCATTTGGGAGGACTTCAAACCAAAGTTAAGGAGAGGTTTCAAATTATAATTGTTGTGCACTGCTTTGCACGCAGGCTAAATTTACTTCTAGCGCAATCAGTCGCACTCAAGACTTGCAGAGTATTTTTTCAAACCTTGAGCGGAATGGGCGCTTTTTTTAAACCATCCAAAAGGACACATGCTTTAGATGTCATTCTTCAAAAAAGGTTTCCTCGCAGCTCCCATCAGATGGAACTACAATGGGAGGTTAGTAAAAACAGTTTCCCAATATCGACAGTCCCTAATAGAGTTATTTGAAAGCATTTTGGAGAATAAAGACCGTTGGGACGTTGAAATTGTGAATTCCTCAAGGGGTTATTTGGAATTAGTCAAACGAGATTTTGATTTTATTTTTTTGTTTTAAGTATTTGCTGAAATATTTCCTTATACAGACATTTTATTTGATTTATTTATTGCAGACTAAATCCAATGCTATTGGATTTTGTATTCAAAAAGTTAACGAATTCGAAGTCAAAATCAACAGAGGGAAGAACTTGATATCACCTATCAAAAAATTTGCGACCTCGAAGAGATGGAACTTAAGCGAAAACGCATTAGAATTGACGAAGTAGGCGATACAAAAGTATCTTAGCATCGACCTTTCTGTGAAGGTAATAGCTTCCCAGCACCTTAACCCATCAAAGACTGGCGTTGCCATATGGCAACGCAAAACACTATTTAAAATATTAATTCTTACACGAAAATTTGAGACCGAAAAATCGAGATGGCGCTACTAGTTAGTACGTTAACGTTGTTTGTCTAATTAATGGTGTCGCTAAATCCAAAATTAGTTTCGTAAATCAGTTGTTTCTGACAACGTTTGTGAAACTGTTACTTCAAGATGGACGTTAGATTTGCATAAGTAAAATAATAATATTAAAATTCCTTATAAGTGTTTGATTTTTATATAATATAAAGTCAAAATAACGTATTTAAAATACTTCACATTGTGAGACCGATTCTTTTTGTTTTTATTTGTCATATTACATCCTAAATATCAGTGTTGCCATATGGCAACGCTAGGACGCGCTATTACCGACTTTTGTAATATACTGTTTTTTTTTTAGAAAATACTTCACACTTGAGGAGGCATTACAAATTGCGTAAGATGATGACATGGACGTGAACCAAATCTACATTGAGCCTCCAGAGAGTGATCTGACAGATGAGGACTCTGGCGAGGAAGACGGTGGTGGACTTGTCGATAACTTGTCAAGAAATCAACTTCTCGCACAGGCCGAGGTTGTTCTTTCTAGCAAGGATGACACAGACGAAGAGCGAATGGGGATCAAAGATGATCTGTTTGATGAGATAGATTTTGAAAGTGTCGAGAATGAAGAATACTTTAAAGTTGATTCGACAAAAGTCATTTGGATTCGTGGCGATATTGAAGCAACAATCAAACCTTTTCCACAACCTACTTATGAAAACTTTAACACCTACGGAAATGTTCGAGTCATTTTTCGACGATGACTTAGTAAAATTTTTGATAACGGAAACTGAAAGGTTTGCAAAACAGACAAATATTTTCGATCTCAACACCAGTATTGAAGAAATGCGAGTTTTTCTTGCCATTCTAATTCTATCAGGTTACAACACTCTTCCTGGTAAAAAATTTTATTGGGACTCCTGTGGAGATATGGGTAACATGTTGGTCAAAGAAGCCATGCGAAGAGACAGATTTCTGACTATTTTCCGGTACTTCCACTGTGGGGATAATGACAATTTAAATCCTGGTGACAAATTTGCCAAACTACGACCCCTAATTAAAAAGTTACAGGATAAGTTTATGCAATATTATGTTCCTGTACAAGAACTGTGCTACGATGAATCCATGATAAAGTATTATGGAAAGCATTCATGCAAACAATTTATTAGGGGCAAACCTATAAGGTTTGGATATAAAGTCTGGAGTTTAAACACAAAATCTGGCTATTTAGTAAATTTTATGCCATATCAAGGAACTGATCCCAAGATTAATCCTAAATATCACCCAGTGTTTGGTAAAACAGCTTCTCCTTTAATTTGCATGCTAAAAAATTTGCCCGAAGACAAACAAAAATTGCGCTATTCCCTGTACTTTGACAATCTCTTTACAGGTTTCAGTTTATTTTGGCATCTAAAACAAATGGGATATGCTGCTACAGGTACCATTAGAGATAATCGTCTACCGAAAAATTGCCCTCTGATGTCAAAGGCCGAGATGAAAAAAAAAAGAAAAGAGGTGAGTTTGATTCAGCAGTTGAACAGGAAAACGGGATAATATTAGTAAGGTGGGCAGATAACAGCATAGTGACCGTCGCATTAACCTTATATGGGGTTTCACCTGTGAATGAAGTAAAGCGCTATTCCCAGGCCGATAAAAAGAACATACAGATAGGCAGACCTCAAGTTATTGCGAAATATCATTCCGCAATGGGAGGCACTGATCTTATGGATGAAAACATATCCAGATATCGTATAGGAATCCGTGGAAAAAAATGGTGGTGGTGCGTTTTTACTTGGTTAATTGATTGTTCAGTGCAAAACAGTTGGAATTTAAAGAGAAAATCAGGTGATACTATGACGCAGCTTCAGTTCAAGCGAGATATTGTGAAAACATATTTGTCAAGGGTACAGAATCCGGCAAGGCAGGGAGGTCGTCCAAGCTTAAGTATCTCCAGTAGATCGTTTAGCAGAGTTTCCGATGACGTGCGTTTTGACAATATAGGACATTTATTAACAAACACCCCTGATGGAAAAAAGAAGAGATGTGCCGCTGAAAACTGCAAATCCATCATGCGCACAATGTGTACTAAATGCAAGGTTGGACATGTATAAGCTGCAACGTTAATTTTCACACACGATTTTAATTTAAAATTTACTTTTGTAACTAATTAAAATAAATTCATATTTTTTGGCATGTGCTTATTTTTTGATCCTACAGGAGACTAGCGTTGCCATATGGCAACATACTGTTTTGAGAAAAATAAATAAAATACATAATTATTTCTTGTTGTTTTATGCATAACTAATAATTTACTTAATAAATTTGTTTAAAATTATTCTAATTTCAAAAATTTTTAAACTCCGTCCTTGATGGGTTAAAGAAAGATTTAAAAACCTTTGTGTGTAAATATTTGTGAACTTTTCAATTTCAATAATTATGCCAACTCTAGTTTCCCGGAAGAGGCTGTTAATTGTATAAAAAAGCATTATGCAAACTTTTTTGATATTCTTTTCTCCCTGCATTCCCAACTGTGCGTTTTGTATGCTTCTCAACAATCTGTACAAACTGATACTAGTTCCAAAATGCTAACCTTTCTAAAACAAATTGAACTGGAGGAAGCATATGGTGAGGATTCAAAATTACGTGATTTAGTGATGACAATACCTGCTACAAGTACATCCACAGAACGACGTTATTCTGTACTAAAACGGATTAAAAACTGTCAGAAATTCCACAAGAGAGAAATTCCTAACTTAGCGATGTTATCAATTGAAAAAAGAAACTTATTAAAGAAATGTCTAAAAATCCCAGTCTTTATGAGTCTGTCATAAACTAGTTTGCCAAGGATGACAAAAGAATAGAGATGCACTACAAGTAAAAAGTTTAGTAGGTCTTTTTATAATTTCATTTAATTTGCATCCCTTTCCTCAAATGTCACTGCACGCCACTGATGTTACAATCCACATTTCAGATAAATATAGAGAAAATGATCAAGAAGTTGATTTAAATAATCGCGAACACGAAGGTGTCGCGGAGGATGGTATTTCAAAAGATGGCTCAATTAATAAAGAAAATAACCCACAAATATAAATACTTGGGGGCCATGGTGTAAAAAATTATATGATCAATCAAGCCAATTTTTTTCTCAAGAAGGTTCGGACGTTAATCCACTTTTTTTTTAGAAAATATTGATATTTCAAAGACGTTGCTTGATGATTTGAAATTATTCCCTATAGGGGGAAATATTTAACAAATTGATTTTGAATATGGACGAGTACCTGCATCAAGTGCACATGTTAAAGGAAATTTTAATATTATAAAAGCAATTTTAATAGGTTTAGTTAAACATGCTATAAGAGTAGATTCATTTGTGTATGTGCATAATGACTACTTAGAAGGTAAAGCAAGATTAGTTATGTCTAATCTTCAGAAAACGATTAACAATTTCCAATGGTGTATATGTCATAGAATTTCAAATAATATTGAAATTACTTGTACTGTAATATTTACTGTCATAATATTTGCAAATCTTGTTCAAAATCCCATTAAGCTTCAATCTTCTTCTTGTAGTGCCTATCCGTTTCGGATAGGCATCATGGCAATCTGCACTTTGCACACTGCTGCTCTGAAAAGATTTGTAGTGGTTGTGTTGAACCACGTTCGTAGATTTTTCAGCCAGGAAATCCTTCGCCTTCCTGGTCCTCGCTTTCCCTCTACTTTTCCCTGCAAGACCAGTTGCAGCAGTCCATATCTCTCACTGTTCCTCATGATGTGACCGAGGTATTCGATTTTGGCTGTTTTTATTTTGATTAACAGCTCTTTTTCTTTTTTCATTCTCAGCAAAACACCCTCATTAGTAATGTGGTCGGTATAAGATATCTTCAGGATTCGACGATAAAGCCACATCTCAAAGCCTCAATTTTCTTGCAGGTGGCGTCTGTGAGAGTCCACGACTCAACTCCGTACAACAGTATAGGAAATATATAACATCGTAGTAATCTGACTTTTATGGGTATCGACAAATCATGACATTTGAACAACTTTGCCATTTTTTGAAATGCAGATCTTGCTTTCTCTATCCTACATTTGATTTCTAGAGAATGGTCCCAATTTTCATTGACGTTCGTACCAAGGTAGGTGTATGTTTTTACTCTTTCTATTTGTTGACCATTCACACTGATTCGTCCAAATTGCTGTTCATTCTTAGAGATCATCATACATTTGGTTTTCTTAGTGTTTAGTGAAAGTGCGTATCTCTGACTGACTTCTGCGATTCTGCTCATTAACTCCTGTAGGGCTTCAGAACTGTCAGCGAATACCACAGTGTCGTCTGCGTATCTTATGTTATTGATACATTCTCCGTTAATTCTAATTCCGGCTTCAACATCATCCAATGCTTCTTGAAAGATTTCCTCAGAGTAGATGTTAAACAGCAGTGGGGATAGTATACATCCCTGACGGACCCCACGTTTGATTTTGATATCGTCGGATTCTCCTGCCTCTGTCCGGATAGATGATGTTTGATTCCAGTACAGATTGCTGATAATCCTTAAATCACAGGTGTTTATTCCAATATTGGTTAATATCTCCATCAGCTTGTCGTGCTTTACTGTATCGACCGCTTTATGGTAATCAATGAAACATGCATAAATATCGCAATTCACGTCTCTACATCGTTGAAATAGCACTTGTATACTAAATAGAGCCTCTCTTGTACCCACTGCATTTCGAAAACCAAACTGTGTTCGGCTGATTTTTTCTTCGCACAGTCTATATATCCTTTGATGTATAATTTTTAGAAATAGCTTCAAAATATGGCTCATTAAGCTGATGGTTCGGAAATCACTGCAGGATACGGACTTTGTTTTCTTTGGTAAAGCAACAAACGTCGACTTCAACCATGCTTTTGGTATTACTCCGCTTAAATATATGTCGTTAAATATTTTGGTTAGGCGTTGAGTACCGTCGGTGTCAAATAGTTTTATGAGTTCAGCATATGCATTGTCAGGTCCAGGAGCTTTGCCATCTTTTAGTTGTGATATTGCTCTTTCCACTTCACCTGATGTGATTGGTAAGTGGTCATCACATATGTAGGATGGAGATTGTTCGGATCTAGTATCATCAAAAAGTTCCTGTATGTATTTTGTCCATATGCACATTTAAGCTTCAATAATATGCCTTAAATGTATTGACAAAGAACACGTTTAACTAAATATTGCATTATCTGAAATTCAGAACTGGGGTGGTGAAGGTCGTGCAAAAACGAAGAAACACTTTAAATATGGATTATCTAATAGTAATTTAAAGGTGGAATTAGATTATTCGACAGGAGCTCACATGTGCCATTCCTGCCAAACGCCAATTCATATCCTAGATGGTTGCTCGACTGTTGAGGGTGCGACTGAAAAGGGTTTTGGACACAAACGATTGTGCATACAGTGTTTAAGTAAGAGTTCAGGCACTGAGTAAGAATTCATATACTAGATGGTTGCTCTACTGTTGAGGGTGCAACTTGAACAGCGTTTAAAAAATGACCAAATCTTAATCAATTAATTGAATAAAAAAATAACGCTAATAAGTTATAATAATCCGGAATTAAAGTCAATGCGGTGCCTAAATACCTGTTATGCAGTAATGAATGATTTATATCAATACAGGTTTTAATATTTTAAAGTCATAGCAACGATCTCAAACAAAGAAATTATTGTCAAAAAGCACGTCACACACTTTAAAATTTCCACGCACCTTTACTTACATATTTTAAAATAATTCAGTGATTTAGATGGCATCAAGTGACGAAGAACTACCCCCATCCATTCTCGACGTTGTCAATAATCTTAATCTGTTACGGGAAAAATCAGCAAACAGGTACAAGAAAGAATACAACATTTTTATGAGTTGGTGTATAATATACAATATGTATGCAAATTCAGTGCGGAAAAGTAATGCGAAAAAATAAAACTTTCCAAACTAAAACGGGTACGGAAAAGACTGTTTTGCACGCTAGTAGTAAAAAGTATTAGCAGTGTATTTTTATACTGGAAATTTTTTTACAATTCCAGGTATGTACTTTTATGTTTAATAAAATTATTCTCATGCTCTACATAATGTTAAGTTATGCCTGAATCGCCGTGTTTTGTTAAACTATACCATGCTGCCATTATGGTATACGGTGCCTAAGGTCTAGTCGGGGTCTAAGGTCTAGTAGGCGCCGGGTACTGGTATCTACTGGAGATACCAGCAGAATTTCTGAAATATGGTGGAGATGCACTACATCGCCAAATCCACCAGTTAATAACAAGAATATGATTAGAAGAAAGGACTACAAGCAAGATGGAAGGAAAACATCATAGTGTCCATCCACAAAAAAGGGGACAAAACAAAATGAGCGAATTATAGAGGAATTTCACTCCTAAACACGGCATATAAAACCCTCTTAAATATCATTCTTAGTAGACTAACCCCTTATGCTGAAAATGTCCTACGAGAATATCAAGCCGGTTTTAGGGCAAACAGATCCACAATAGATCAACTATTCACGCTGAGACAGCTTCTAGAAAAGGGATGGGAGTATAACAGGCCCATACACAAGCTTTTCATAGACTGTCGGCAGGCATATGATTGCGTAGAAAGAAGCCGTATGGAATTCCCTGGCGTTCCGTGGCAAAGAAACTCATTCGGATGACTAAAGTCTGTATGGAGGGTGGAATAACAAAAGTACGTGTAAATAATAAACTATCTGACAGCTTTGAAATTAACAGTGTGAAACAAAAAAAAAGAAAAACTTCTGTTGGACGGAAAGTAAAGAATGATATACTCCAACAGAAGTAAGGAAAAAGAAAGTAACTAATGGGACAAAATTGAACATAGATGGGATGCAAAGAAGAGAGTGAAGTGGCTTCTACGTTGAGAAGCCGCAGTAGGAAAAATACTACTTTCCAGTAGTATTAGTGGAGGAAAGTGGAAGGATGTAGAAGTGAAGAGAAGGGGTTATTAAAAGGGATAGTAGTAGAAATATGAAGAGACAGAGGCAAACGGAATGGAGTTGGCTAGCAAGAGATGCAAGAGAACAACTTGACACTCAAGGATGGATACGGCTCGTTTGCATGCCTGTCGAAAAACAGTAGCTCAGAGTAGATAATGATGACTAGAAAAGGTAAATATTAAAATAAGAATAATGTACTGAAAATGAATGAAGATGAATAATTGCTAAAGACGAACAAAATAAATACCTAACAAATCATGGGCGCCAAGAAAATGATCTTCGATCACTCTCCCAGGTATCTTACACTGCTGTCAAATATTAAATATATTAAATATATAAGTAAATGTAAATATAAAGGAATAATAAGAAATGATATGCAAAATAAATAAACATTTATTAAAGATAACTACTAGATCTTTGACAATCTCTGAGTTAAACAATTCATATAATGTGACTCTAACATGACCAAAGTTATACAAAAGTTACATCTATCTAAGATAACAACAATCATGTTACCTGTTACAAAATTGTAGGTATAAGTACCTCTTACTTACATATAGGGTACAACTCATATGAGATTTATACCAAATGGTTATAGTACGCCTGCTACGTACAACTAAATTAAAACCCGAAAAATATGAAAAATATATAAATAAATAGGCAAAAGCCTGATGAAGAGAAAATACAATGATGAATTAAGCAAAATGAATTAATAAAAGTTATAAAAATGAAGCTAAGATAAATACTGAAACGATGACCTAAATTAACCGAACAAATGGAAAAAAGCGAATAAACAATAAAATATTTGGGAAACAAGCAAGTAATATTACAAAATAAATATCAAACCAACAATAAAATATAAAACCATAATTTTCTAGGCCTGATTACCTTGGGCACACAAGTAACTTACCACAGATCGTAAACAAGTTTGGGAACCTAATAAAAGAGTATACAAATATGTCATATAAAAAAACCAGAGGTAAACTAAATCTGGAAAAAAAAATTAATTAACATAGTGCATTAAACAGAGAGTCTGAAATATAAAACACTATAGTTACTCACATCCACACAAACTTAAATTTTCCCAAACAAATCCAAATGACTCCTAAAATGGCCGCTACTGCATCCCAAAATGAACACGTGGGTGGTACGAAACGGTACCTCCTATATGTCCAGGTGTAGAATGAAAATCAGGAGCAGGAACCCCCTTAAGTGTTTCCCAAATGACATATTCCCAGAGTGACTTGACTGTGGCTTTAATGGTTTTCCTAGGTGGTCAAAGGGGCTACGACTTCACGTTGTGGTTTCTCCAAAATGGCTAAAAAACATTCCCAGTTTTATTTCTCATATAGACATGAGCAAAAAGTGAAGAGAAGAAATAAATGAGGAAACTTTTTAGCAGAAATAATACAGAAAAACGACCATTAAATGGAACAAAAACTAATCTCAGGTAACCTTGAACTATTTTGGGTGTGAAGATATGAACAAATAATGACATTGAATGTGAAATTTGAATATGATTTATCTGAGGGAATATCTGTAAAAATATATTGAATTTATAAAATATTGGATGTTCAATAAATTTAAAACCTACAGAGAAATGATAATTATTTCCAATATTAATTAAGAATTGTATATGTTTGGTTATGTCTAACCAAAATCTATTAATATATAATTTTCCTTGAATGGATATTAAATAATAAATAATCGAAATAATCTATATATTTCACTTAATGGGTTGACTCAGAAAATTTACCAATGAAACTACTATTTCAAATATTATACAAGCTAACATATAGTTATAAGGCTAACAAAAAATTATTATAAAAAATAAATCTCACCGAATGATTCCTATTCAGACTCCAAAAGGAGTTGTGTCACACACATGTCTCCCTAACTCCAGACAACCCTAAGATGTTAAATAATTCAGACTCTAGATGGAAATCATACGCCATTTCATGGTACCAACGTACTAACCTCACTTACAGCCACAAGTCAAGTATTCATCCTTCCTCGCTACTTCAAAGAGGAGAACCTCAAACGACCACAGAACATGAATTAAATGTCACGGAACGATTCGACAAGTGTTCCGTAGACGCAGACGTGTGACGTCACGGAAGTGGTCCTTTACGAGAAAATTAAAAAAATTAATTAAGCGATCAAAAGAAAATAATTATAAAAATAATTAAAGCGCTAAAAATGATATTATAACGGGTGGACCGTTACAGGGTGATGCGTTATCTCCACTACTTTTTAACCTTGTATTAGAGAAAGCCATGAGGTCCGCCGATATAAAAACAGAACTGCTATCGGTTCAAGGTCCCAAGCTATTACTCTCATACGCAGATGATATTGATCTCGTTGGAGACTCCATCCTATCCACAGAAGCCATGTTCAACAAGGTGGACGGAGCAACAAGCGAAGTAGGGCTGATAATTAATGAAGAGAAGACTAAATATATGTGTATAAATATAACGATACGAAGAGACAGGATAGGACAAAACATGACGGTCAACACCTTCAATTTCGAAAGATTACAACCTTTAAAGTATCTGGGGGCTGTAATCACAGCTAACAAAGATGGCACTGAAGAAATAAAAGACAGAATCCAATCGGCAAATAGCTGTCTATTCGCACTAGATAAGCTTATAAAATTAAAAAATCTTACAAGAAGTTCCAAGATCAAAATCTATAACTCCATCGTCAGACCTGTACTAACATATGGATGCGAACCGTGGATCGTGACCAAATCAAACGAAGAAAAGCTCAGACGTTTTGAACGAAAAATACTTGGGAAAATTTTCGGACCTCACCACGACATCAACACAAACCAGTATAGGATCAGAACCAACATCGAATTAAAAGCACTCTACAATGACACCGACATTGTCCAAGAAATTAAATCATAGCGACTAAGATGGGCAGGCCACGTGCACAGAGTTCATAACGAGAGACTCGTAAAACTGGTATGGGAGGAGATTCCTACAGGCAAAAGACCGCTCGGACGTCCCAGAATGCGATGGAGAGATAATATCCAAGCAGATCTCCAAATAATGAACATTCCATTTGATCCTAGGTTGATGGAAGACTGAACAAATTGGAAGAAAGTTGTACAGTCAGCCAGGACCCACCCAGGGTTGTAGCGCTTCGTGATGATGACGATGATGATGATGATGATAGTTCCTAAAAGGTTTAAGTAGGGTTGGATTAATTTATTTCAATTAATTCCTATTATTTGTAATCTTCAATTTATTTGGTTTTAGAGGCTGAATACAGAATAGAAACAATTCAATTAATAGTATTAAAAATAACAAATTTTATTGTATAAGGTTAACGTACTAATTATGATTTCGTGTTTTTGAAGTCACAGACTCGTAAATTTAGCCATATCAGGTCTGACGAATACTAAAGATGCAGAAGTAAAGAATACAGACGGGAAATTTGCGCCATCAGCGCAAAAAATTAAACTTTTGTCAAATCATGTAATATAAGAACCCGCAAATTTATACTACTTCGATGATCAGACTGGAGATTTTTTAAATAAAGACGACTCTACCGACAACGTAGATGTTTTATGTTATCCAGATAATTACATTCTTGACGAAAAATCAGGCTTGTTTCTTGAACAACCCGAGCGCGAGTCCATTGGATCAAAGATCAGCTCATCACCAGATATATCTCAAAATAATAGTGGCTTCGAAGAAGCCCATAATCGTGTTGGAATTCCAATTAAACATCTAGATGAAATTTCAGGTATATCTACTACTAAACGTTCACGAAAAAAAAAAAACAAGGTAATCCAAAAGAGTGGACTAGAAACAAGGGTCTGATGGCAAGAGAATAATGTTCATCATACTTCACATATGTATATTTCTATATTCTTCAATTTTTTATTTCCTTCTTTAATAAATTCATCAATTGTGCACAATTTAAAAATAATATAATTTACGTATATCTTTACTTTACGTACTATATTCTCTACCTCCAGCTTATCAAGCTGTGCCAACGCTTGGTTTAAATCGAAACGATAAAATCCTGTGGCTATGCTTTTGCTGCATTTTATTTTGTTTTTGGCCCTAATGCTCAGTCTTGGTGAGATTAGTTCTGCTCCAAAGGACAAAATTGGTAGTCTATGCGCCTCTAAATTATTTAGTACCTTCCTTACTGTCTGTTTGGTGGCTTCTGGCTGTAGTGCGAGTTCACTTTCAGCCGTTGTTTGTCTTGCTTCCTTCTCCTTTTCTCTTGCTTGAGCTCTTGTTATAGCTAGTATATGGGTGTTGTCTATGTATAGGTTCTTTAGTTGATGCAATGTTATTCTTGAAAGGCTGTCTGCGTAGTTATTTTTCCCTGTTATATACTCTATTTCGAAGTCATATTCTTCTAGGTCTAATCTGATCCTCGTGAGTTTTGAGGTTGGTTCTTTCATTGCAAATAGGTGTGTCAAAGGTTTATGGTCTGTTTTTACTTTGAATGTTGGTGCTCCATATAGATAACATTTAAAATAATGAATTCCCCAATGAATCGCTAGTAATTCCTTAACGATTATAGGTTTATTACATTCTCCTTTACTAAAACTTCTTGATGCATATGCTATAGGTAGATCTATTCCGTTGTAATCTTGACTTAGGATTGCTGAACAACTCTCATTGGATGCGTCTGTTGTTAGGATAAACTGTTTGTTGAAATCAGGATATTTTAAAATTGGTGGTTTCGTCAGAGATGCTTTAAGCTTTTTGAATGCTTTTTCACACTCCTCAGACCAAAAAAATTCTACTCCTTTCCTCGATAATCTGTTGAGTGGTCTGCATATTTCCGCAAAATTTTTAATAAAACGTCTATAATAGTTGCAAAATGCTACAAATCTCTTTGTTTCTTCCGCTGTCTTAGGTGTCGGATATTGTTCAATTGCTGCATATTGTGCAATTGCTTCGCTTTGTCGGGCGATACTCCCTCTTGAGAAAGATCATGTCCTAAATATGTTACTTCCCTTCTAAAAAATTGACATTTTCCTGGGTTAAGTTTCAAATTGAATTTTCGACATGTCTCAAATGTCTTTTTCAGGTTGTCTAGGTGATGTTTTTCGGATATTCCTATCACTACTATATCGTCCATGTAAAGAAATGCTTTATCTGGTGTTAATCCCGAAAATGCTATTGACATCATTCTTGAAAAGCTATTCGGGCTTACATTTAATCCAAAAGGTAATCTGGTAAATTGAAATGCTCCGTTTTCCGTGCTAAACGATGTGTATTTTCTCGATGACTTTTCTAATGGTATTTGATGAAAACCTGACATTAAGTCTATAACTGAAAACCATTTTGCTCTTCCTAGTTGATCTAATATCGAATCTATTCTTGGTAATGGAAATTTGTCTGTGACTATTTTCTTGTTCAGTTGTCTAAAATCTATGCATAATCTCCATGCTTTATTTCCATCCATAGCTTTTTTCGGTACCAGTACAACTGGGCTGTTGTACTCGGATGTAGATTCCTATGATTCCTTGGTCTCTTAGTTTTTGTACTTGTCGATTTAATTCCTCTGTTTGCGCATGAGGTGTCCTATAATTCTTGATATATACCGGAGTTTGGTCTTTAACTCTTAGTTTCTGTTCGTAGAAATTGTTACAGGTTAACATATCATGCCTTAGGGCGAATATGTCTGCATATTCTTCGCATAACGATACTAAGTTATCTCGTATATATTCTGGTATGTCTAATTTCAGTGATTCTCGTAATTATTTTTTTCTATCCTTGCTGTCGTTGACTAGTCTATATATATTGAATAGTTTAATGTCCAACGTCCTGATTGTGCTTGCCTCTACGTTTACTGTTTCGTATGTTGTGTTTAAAATTTTGATGTATGGATTATTACTTGAAATAATTGCTCTTGCTATGAATATTCCTGGTTGTATTTCCTGTTGCTCCACTATCCTGTCGTTCCTTAGCGTTTGAAAAATTTTGACTATTCTGTAAATTTCACATCGGGGTGGTATTATTATGGTGTCATTATCTATATTATCCAGAATTTTCGTACTAATGTAACAATCGTTGTCCTCTTTAATGTGCATTTTAAGGTTTGCGTGGTCCAGTATACATTGAAAGTTAGAAATAAAGTCTCTCCCAATGATTCCGTCTGTTGGAATTGGAAAGTTAGGTTCTACCAATTGAAAGTTGTGTTCGAATCGAGTTCCTTTTACTTCTAGTGTTGTCTCAACTTCTCCCATTGTTTGCAACTCTCCTTTAGTGACTCCTTTTATTTTCGCCTTTGTGTTTGGTTTCACCTGTTTCTTCATAAAATCTTGTGAACATTTTAGTATTGAAATATCAGCTCCTGTGTCTATGATAAAGGTGCTTGTGTTTTCAAGGATTCCTGTTTTCATTCGTACAAAGTTCGTTAGGTTCAGGTCGAAGTTGTAAATGTTATATTTTATTTCTGCCTGTGTGCTTCCAACTTCTTGTTCATTCAAAACCCCAACTGCTGGTTTTCTTGTTCTTCTTGACTGTCCTCTATCTCTAGTAACCTTACGTTCCTGTTACGTCCTCCTCTCTGGTTTCCTCTGTATGTTTGATTGTTAAATTGTCTGTATCTTCTGTTCGAATAATTTCGTTGATTGTCCGTTGCTTCTCCTTCGTTCCGTTGTCCGAAGTTATTTCTTCTTCCTCTGTCATACTTGTTATGGTATCCTCTTCTGTATTGCTGCTGTCCTCTCCTATTCTCGTAGTTTGTCCTATAATTTAAGACTCTTCCTTGTGCATTTTCTTCAGTCGTATCGATCGATAAAAATTTAGATACTACTTCCTGCGGTGATGTAAAGTTACCTGCTTCCAGTATTAGCTTAGCTTTCTCTGCATTAACGTTTCGTTTCATTGTTGTTACTACTGTTTCCGTCGTATATTTCTTCGCTAACTCCAGTGGCATTCCTTCCGCTATGTATGCTACTTTTAATTGTTCTGCTAACTCTTCCACTTCAGATGCGTACACTGCTGCATCTCTATGCCCTTGCCTTTTCTTGGCTAATTTGGCTATTAAATTCTTCGGATTATCACCTCTTAGTTCTTTCTTTAGTGCTTCAGCTATCCGTGGAATCGTATCTTCCGTGGTTATTAAGTTCCTAGCCTTATTGGTAAGTCGTGTTTTTATTAGCGTTACAGCTGTGTCTTCATGACCTTCTGCCAATTTTCCAAGTAGTTCTAAGGCCGCGTTCAGAGTGGACGGGCAAAGAGCAAAGAGCAAAGAGCAAAGAGCAACGAGCAAAGAGCAAAGAGCAAAAAGTGCACGTTCAGAGTGGACGAGCAAAGAGCAAAGAGCAAAGAGCAAAGAAGTGCTAATAGCAGGTAGTTACGCTAGACGAGAGTTTAGTTCTTTTCCACTCGGCAGTGTGGATAGGAGCGGTAGGATATTTGCTCTTTACTCTCACAGTAGTCCATGTAGTGAGACCACTCCCGTCTGAAAAAATTTCCGATTCGGTCTCTTTGTGGATTCCTATTTAAAAATATTTTAAAATTTCCTTTAAACAAATCTGAAGGGTGCCGGGCGGAATTTTTGGGCAGAAATTGTTTAAACAATTTTTTTAAACAAATACAAAAGATCACGTTTTTTGCTCTGGAACATATATTTTTAAGTTTTGTGGGTCATCTAAACAACAAAGGTATCTTGTAAATGTTCTCAAAAATTGATAGTTTTCGAGTTATAGGCAATTTAAAATCTGAAAAATGCGAAAATACCCATTTTCGAGGCCTAAATACTCATATTTAAATTAGTATTTTTGAGGTTGCCAGATACTTAAATTGAAGTTTAAACATTGAGCCTCAAGACTCTGAAGAGTGATCGCGTCTAACCTTAATTTATACCGTTGTTTTTTAATTGTTAAATATGCGTGTTTATTCGATTTTTTGCCGGTGTGGCGCGCTCTATTTCAAAAATCTCCTATTTTCCTCCGAAAATTATTTTTTCTAGATTTTTTGGGATTTTCTAAATAAAATAAGTTTCTTGACATTTTTCTCAAAAGTTAACATTTTTAAAGTTATAAGCGATTTAAAATCCAAAAATGAGTTTTTTTGTCATTTTTTGGATTTTAAATCGCTTATAACTTTAAAACTATTAACTTTTGAGAAAAATGCCAGGAAACTTATTCTATTTAGAATATCCCAAAAAATCTAGAAAAAATAATTTTCGGAGGAAATAGGAGATTTTTGAAATAGAGCGCGCCGCACCGGCAAAAAAATCTGATAAACACGCATATTTAACAATTAAAAAACAACGGTATAAATTAAGGTTAGACGCGATCACTCTTCAGAATCGAAGCTGAATGTTTAGTCATCAATTTAAGTAACCTCAAAAATACTAATTGAAATATTAAGCCTCGAAAATGCGTATTTTCGCATTTTTCAGATTTTAAATCGCCTATAACTCGAACACTATTAATTTTTGGGAAAAATTACAAGATACCTTTTTTGTTTAAAATAACCCAAAAAATCTAAAAATATATAATAATAAAAATGGTATACATTTTTATTTTACAGTCGTATTACTCCGTAGAGTAAGTGCACACCTACATTGCCTACATTGTATCCGATTTTCTCCGATCAGATCAGATCAGATCAGATCCGATCCGATCCGACAGGCGGTGCCTACATAGGGCTTTTCATTCACAGTCATTTGTTTCGAGCTTCTGTCATGTGTCACATAATATTAACACCTTGATGGACAGAGACGCTGTGCAGCGTCTTTTTTTAAAATTGTGTTGTGGCAGAACGCTGTGAAGCGTCCTTAACAAAATCTAATATCGTGGCAGAACGCTGTACCGCGTTATAATTATAATATAAATACATGGTAACACGTAAGCCACTGTCATAGAATACCTATCTATACCTTCCAATCTGTTACCCGTCTGGTAAATTCCACCTCTCTATTTCACCCCACCCATTTAAAGTATCTAACCGGCTAAGTCACACGCGAAGCTGTACAGCGTCGCCAGTTATATTGAAGTATGCGGTGTGTGTTGTACTGTGCCGCAGATAGTAAAACACGTGGTTAGGTTAGGTTGAATACGAGTTTTACTCGAAAAATGTAAGTAAAAAATAAATTTATTTAGTGTGATATTTTTGTGCCTAATATTTTATGTTATTATAGTAGGATGTATAATTTAAAATATATTATTTTGCTTTCAGATGGCGGACCGTGACCCGTATAAGAGAGAACAGCAGCGGTTGATTCAGCTGTATGACGATATTACGTCGGATGAAGAGAACTCAGATGCTGCTTATGAGGGAGAGTTCAGCTCAGATGAAAACTATGTACCCAGTGAGTCGTCTGCCTCGCAGTCAGATGAAAGTGAAGACTCTGATTTAAACGAACTCCCCGAGCTCTCCAATGTAGAGACGTCTAATAATACTCTTCACAATCCCCAGCAATATAATCTGCCAGAGGAAAGTGAAGTAGAAGAGCCCGACGCATTGGACCAGGATTCCCAGAAAATTATTCAGAAATCTCAAGACAGTATACCCCTACAAGCACTGCAGAATCAAAATTCTGATTCTTCAGATGACATAGATACAGAATGGGAGTTTACAACTGCAGATATACCAGATTTCAACTTTGATGAATCCACTAATCGTCTGAAAATTAATTTAAATGCAGAAGATAGTCCAAAAGATGTTTTTGAATACCTATTTACCGATGACATAATGAGCTATTTGGTGGAATGTACCAACAATTATGGAGAAGATTTAACAAGATCTAATAGACCCAAAACAAGGAATGCTCGAGATAATAGTTTTAGACCTGTGACTATCGACGAAATGAAGAAATTTTTGGCACTGTGTTTATTGCAGGGTCAAATTACAACTTCAAACATGCGCAGGTTGTTTTCATATGGAGATGTATTGTACTTTCATCCAATTTTTAGTTACATTATGTCAGGAAGAAGGTTTGAAAAAATATTGAGAACTTTAAATTGCTCTTCGAGAACCGCAAAACATAAAGAAAAGATTCAAGCATTCTTAGACATGCTTATAGCCAAATTCCACAATGCTTATGGACCGTCTAAAGAGTTGTCTTTAGATGAATCCCTCTTACATTTTCGTGGCAGGCTTGGATTTAGAGTTTACCTCAAAAATAAAAAGGCACGTTACGGCATTAAGTTTTATGAACTGACAACCTCCGATGGGTATCTTTTAAATACTGAAATGTATAGTGGGGATATTCAAAACGCTTCCGATGTGGGAACTACAAAAGTAGAAGCTATAGTTATGAGGTTGATGAAGCCTTACCTCATGAAAGGACACGAACTGTTTATGGACAACTTTTATAATAGTTCTATATTATCTGAAAAGTTATTAAGCTTAAAAACTCATACTAATGGAACTCTCCGGTCAAATCGCAGGAATAACCCCAAGGAACTTATAAAGAAAAAACTCAAGAAGGGTGAACATTTCTGGATGCGTAAAAAGAATGTCTACGTTTCCAAATGGCGTGATAAGCGCGATGTTCTTGTTATCACCACAAGAAATCACCCACGATTGATACAAGTGAAAAACAGATATGGCCATGAGAAAATAAAACCTGAAGAAGTTGATGTTTATAATCGTCATATGTCAGGCATCGACAGGTGTGATCAGATGACCTCAACTTATTCAACGCCAAGGAAAACGATACGTTGGTATAAGAAGGTAATTTTCCATTTATTAGATGTAACTGTATGGAACTCTTTCTACTTATACCGAAAATATTGTAAAAATAATTCCAAGACGTACAGATATTTAGAGTTCCGTGACAGTCTCATTAAATCCTATTTGAAGTTACCACCAGGTTTAGAAGCAAAGAATTTAGTTCGTCGAGAAAAACATGATAACAGGTTACCGGAAAATTCAAACTACGAGCCTGAATGTTTCACAAATGAAACAAACTTAGCAAATCATTGGCCTGAAAGAAATCCAGGCATTCCAAGTGCAAAATCGAATAAGAAAAAAGTGTTTTTGAAGTGTAGACTGTGTGCCAAAAAAGGTCAACGGAAAGAATCAGGATATAGATGTAAAGGATGTCCCCAGAAGCCTCCGTTATGTCCAGACTGTTTTGAAGAGTGGCACGAAATAACAAAAAATCAAGAATAATTTTTTAGATATCTTTGTATAAGTTAGCTTTATGCGTAAACTATGTTGATATAAATTAATATTTTTGACTTCTGAATACGTTTTAAGAATCATTATGTCTTTTTGGTTTCTTTAAATAAATATTGCTTTATTTAAATACGTTTTCTTAATGAAAAATATTTCGCTGATAGACGTCGAGTCACTGCATGTATTAGGTTGAAAACGACAATAGGCACAACGCTGTATGACGTCGAACGCATATCAGCGTTCCGCCAAGATAGACTTAATACTAGTCTTATATTGTGGCAGAACGCTGATAAGCGTTAAAACTTAAACAATATTTTCTGTAAAATTTTAATACTTGGAGTAAAATTTCAGGTCGCCCTAGTTATATTTCATCCTTTTGAATAATAATATCGACAAAAAGGGCACTGTACAAATTGACCATTTTTGAAAAACTTAGGTGTCCGTCAAGGTGTTAATTTATCTACGTCATACGTTATTGGTATATAAACAATACAAACCAAAGACGTATGGCGTAGATATATCAATATTATGTGACACATGACAGAAGCTCGAAACAAATTCCAGTCGATGAAAAGCCCTATTGGATCCGTCTTTCTCCGATCAGATCAGATCCGATCAGACCGGTTTTCCGGCGAGGGTGCCTACATTGGTTCAGTAATCTTCCGACCACCGAGCACCGACAATAAGTTCCGATGAAGATGTGTTGAGATGATGACATTGAATATATTTAAACATGTTAGCTTGCAACCCCCAACTTGCAACAAACTTGCAACCAGTTTGCAACCAACTTGCAACCAGTTTGCAACCAGTTTGCAACCAACTTGCAACCAATTTGCAACCAACTTGCAACCATCTTGCAACCAACTTGCAACCAATTTGCAACCAATTTGCAACCAACTTGCAACCAACTTGCAACTAAAATTGCAACTCAACTTGCAACCAATCGGAATGAAACCAAACACTTCTCGATGAGAATAGGAGAAGCTACTCCCGACGTCGGCCGATATCGGATCTGATCTGATCTGATCGGATCGGAGAAAAACGGATCCAATGTAGGCACTCCCATTTAATACTATGGGTTTATTTTTTATTTCGACGTCGGCCGACGTCGGCCGACGTCGGATCTGATCTGATCTGATCGGATCGGAGAAAACGGATCCAATGTAGGCACCCCCATTTAATACTATGGGTTTATTTTCTATTCCGACGTCGGCCGACGTCGGATCTGATCTGATCGGAGAAAATCGGATCAAATGTAGGTGCGGCCTAACTAGGTGCATTTTTCCGTTGGAACTTTACCAGCTGCAGACGGGGGATGTGAATTGCATAGTGTAGAATTCCTTCCCTCTGGTCTTCACTGCAGCATCCATTTGACTTGCAAATTGGTCTTGGAGGTGTCACCAGGAAAGTGTACCAATAAGTTTTCAATTTAAAAATCTTTTAGTAATATTTTTAATATTTTCAATATTAATAATTTACTATTAGGATTGAAAACTACTTCGTCTAAAAATATATGTTCCGGAGCAAAAAACGTGATCTTTTGTATTTGTTTAAAAATAGGTATTTATGAAACAGTTCGTGAAGTATGCTTTTTGCGAACGCACGTGATATTTAGAGCACGAGCGACAGCGGAGCGAGTGCTATACATCGCGTAAGTTCGCAAAAAGTACTTCATGCACAGTTTCATACAATATTTTATCTACTCTACCATAAACAAATAAAAAAACTGTAACTCTTCGTCACTGGAATTTATTTCTATTCTACAATTTTTAGAACTTTGACATTTAAAAATTCTAACTTCTTTCAAACCACAAAACTGTAAAAACTTTTGTCGTAATTTATTGCTCATTATGTCATCACCATGACAACGCCAAAGTTAAGGATATTTGATTATATGAAAGTGTGTTAAAAACAGTGCGAAAAAGTAAGTCCCATTTAAAATACATTGTTACTTCACGCTCACTTTAAACACTTCACGCACTGCTATCTATAATGACAGTTTTCACAAACTAAAAACTTACACGTAACATAACATAGAGTAGATAAAATTGTTTAAACAATTTCTGCCCAAAAATTCCGCCCGGTGCTCTTCAGATTTGTTTAAAGGGGACATTTTTGAATAGGAATTGACAAAGAAACCGAATAAAAAATTTTTTCAGACGGGAGCGGTCTCACTACATGGACCAAAGAAATCAAACTTGTTTGGTTTCGCCGCTTTGCTCTTTGCTAGCACTCTGTGCACCTCCGTTTGCCAGTATGAGTTTGATTTCTCCGCTTTGCTCTTTGCTCTTTGCTCTTTGCTCGTCCACTCTGAACGTACGCTAATGCGTCCAAAAATGGTTGTAATTTCCCTGCGCTTCCATCGAACTCGTTGGGCAATATCTTGCTTGCGATATTCAAAAATTCATTGATTGTCAGAGCCATGTTTAATATTGTTATATCTTGTTTTATGTGACCTTTTTCCTCTTTTATTTCGTCGTTAATTATTTCTTCTTCTAATTCCTCGTCGCTTTTTCCTTCTTCTGCTTCCTCGTCGCTTTGTTCCTCTTCAACTTCCTCGTCGATTGGTTGATGTATTGAATTTGGAACCACTGTTCTTACATTTACTGCTTGAAATGAGCGTATAACTTTGTCTCTGATTTTTCCAAAATATTTGTTGCACGCTTCCCTCTGTTTGTCCGAAAGTGCTTCCCAGTTTTTCTTAGTTAAGTGCGTGAACTTGTTATAGTATTTAATTAGCTGTGTCGTTACTTCTTCCTGTATGTCCTTAGATTTCGGTACTTTTTTCTTTAAGACCCTTCTGCTCTGTCTTCCTACTTCTTGTGCAAGTTCCTCAACTATTTTGACAAAATCTTCCCAAGTAACTTTGTTGCTACTCATTTATACATAATATTCTATCCTCAGTTCCTGCACTTCTTAGCGAAAATATAAATTCGATAGTCTTACGGTGTATATAGATATGTGGTATATAGATATATACTAAAAAATAACGAGATAAAATAATACGTCAATATATGGTAAAAATATGTAAAAAAATTGCAATAATAATAAATAATAGTTCAAAAATAAATAACGTTATATTACCCTTGTAAATAAGTAGTTAGAGTAATAATGTAAATGTATTATGCATATAGCGTATATTTGTTATATATTTATATCGTATATTTATATTGATAGTGTATATTTACGATAGCAAATATTAAAATCATAAAAAAAATTGCAAAAATGTACCCTCGTAATAAATAATATAAATAATATATACCTCAAATAATAATGGTAATATGCCATGTGAATAACTTTAATATGTGTTAAAAAAAATTCCAATAATACCCATAAAGATAATTAAAAATAAATAGATAAAAATACTAATTACACTACTGCTATTTCATTCATTTGTTAAAAAATATCGTGGAAATACTATAAGAACAAAATATAGACTCACCACTTTAAACGTTTGTGTTCGTATCACCAAAAGTTCTCGATCCACGTTCCCTGGCATTGTCCATTGTCCCACGATGTTCCATCTCCATACTATTGTCCATTTAGCTCCATGTCAGGCCTGCTGTCTCCATCCTTTCTACATACCACACTGTATTCTAGGGTGGTCGAGGTACCAGATCCTCAGCCATAGACGTTTTTCTTTCCATTTCTCGTTCCAGTTTACTTCAGTTTCTTCCCTGGTCTTGGGTCGCCATATGATGATCCAGGATTACTAGGACTATCTTCTCCCGGTAAGGGTGGTTAACCCTTATCCGAGGGGTGGAATGATTACTAGTCGTTTCACTGTTGAAGTTGTTTTATTATACTCGCATGAGTACAAGCTGGTAACAACCTACGTACGCCGTCCCGCGGAGTGTAGATGACACTCTCTTTTAATGTGAATAATCATACATCTAATAATAGAATGACGAATGTGGAATGTGTAATGAGAATTCCCTTATATGTTTTGGTTGTATAAATATATTGAAAAGTGCAAAGTCAGCGTCGACCCTGAAAAGTGTTTATAGTGGCTGTATGTATACTTACACCTCACGATCTAGGTCAATAATGTTTATGTAACGAAAGAAGGTTGGAATTGTTTATGATGACATTTAAATAACCGAAAGAAATTAGCGTAGATAATTAAAGGGTGTTTTTTAAAAGATATCTAATGAGTACAGATGAATTCTTGTACAGAAGTTCTATACAAGACAAATTTTTAAGCTGCACATTACATGGCTTGAAAAATTCAAAGTTCTTACTTTAAAATTTCAGTAAATGCTGTATTTTATTCACATCTAAATAAGCTTTTACTACAAAAAGACAGAACATACTTAAAGCAAACAGAATAAACTTATAAGTTTAAGCTACGACTTAATATTATTCACAAACATTTTTGCTACGAAGAAGGTACTTTAAGTGCATACTACAATTTTATTCACACTGCCAATTGTCCTCACAAATATGTTCACAACACATCTTATAACATGCCTTTTGATGAAACTGATGTTGTGCCAAGTTCTGGTGGTATTCCAAACATTCTTTCAACAAATTAATAATAATACTGAACCTAACATTGTAACGCGCTCTGGTAGAACTGTAAAAAGACTTTCTAGGTTTAGTGACTATGTTTGTTAAAAAGGGAAATGGGAAAGATATCATAAATAAGCATGTGAGGTTGTCTTTAGTAAGAAGGTTGGCAACAGTGTGCTTGTCAGTGTTGACACACAAATCCGCCGGCTTATGAAATGCCCCTTGCTATACTACCATCAAGATGTAAGATGGTTAAATTTGAATATGTATTGTTTGTATTTGCAGAATACCTTAATAAAGTTAGTAAAGCTCTAAATACTTATTTATCACAATTGCAAAGCTTTCATCAAAACAATTAAAGAAAATAATACAACTAGTATAAACAATAATCATAATTATGATCCAGAATCAGAAAACCTATAAGAAAGGCAAGTCTTAAGTCACGGGATAAAACGAAATACTGAAGATGACTTATTTGAAAAACCTTTGCTATTTCTCAGACTATTTGCAAATTCGTTAGAAAAATTGCAGAGAATTTATTTTTCAAAAATGATTCATCAAATTTGCATTGCTGAGAAAGAGCAAATGGAATAGATAAGTATGTAATAAAAAGCAAGTATTATACGGGGTGTAACAAAAATACAGGTCATAAATTTAAGCACATATTCTGGGACCAAAAATAATTAGATTGAACTTAACTTACCTTAGTACAAATGTGCACATAAAAAAGTTACAGCCCTTTTAAACTACAAAATGAAAATCGATTTTTTCGAATGTATCGAAAACTATTGGAGATTTTTTATTAAAAATGGACATGTGGCATTCTTATGGCAGTAGCATCTTAATAAAAAATTATAGTGAAATTTGGACACCCCATAAAATTTTTATGGGGGTTTTGTTCCTTTAAACCCCCCCAAACTTTTGTGTACGTTCCAATTAAATTATTATTGTAGTACCATTAGTTAAAAACATTGTTTTTAAAACTTTTTTGCCTCTTAGTACTTTTTCTAAAAATCAGTTTTTATCGAGATATTTCGAATATTTGTCAAATCCACCACATATTTGGTTTATGGTTAAGTACGATTATGGAGAATTGGTAATAATATGTAGTCCAGAAAGCCACTGCGCATCCGCTAGGAAAAATATTCTGATTCGGATTTTTTACACAATCTTACTCACAAAGGACTCCTTTTAACAAATTTGCATGTTGCCAGGATCAAAACGTGGTCAAACATTTTTTAAACGTTTTTTTTTTGGTTTTTTCCTAAAATTATTTTTTTTGCATGGAAAAAAGCTTTTTTAGGTTTTTTGGATCATTCCAAACAGAAAAGGTCTTTAGTGACATTTCTCTAAAAATGATAGTTTTTGACATATAAGCGATTAAAAATTGATAAATTGCGAAATCGGCCATTTTTAACCCTCAAAAACTATGTGAAAAACTGAAAATTTGAATGTTGCCAAGGTAGGTAGATATTCTTTAAACATCGAATGATGAAATCCCGAAGAGTTTTTTGCAATACAATATTCAAAACTCCTTTGTTTTTTAATCGCTAATCAAGCGTGCGCGACACTATTTTCCACCGACAGTATGGTGCAAATGAAAGGAATAAATTCGTTATTTCGTAAACCGGCGACTTTAAGGAAAAATCCCGAAACAGGTCGATTTTTATTTTTAAGTTATGATATCGTGGCATATATGGTATACTAGTGACGTCATACATCTGGACGTGATGACGTAATCGATGTTTTTTTTAAATAAGAATAGGGGTCGTGTTCATTTGAAAGGTTCTTCAATTCTCTATTCAGTAATATAAACATTTATATAATTATTTATACAGGGTGTCCAAAAATTTTTTATTAAATTCAATTATTTGACAAGAAAAGAAATAGAAGGACACCCTGTATAAATAATTATGTAAAGGTTTACATTACTGAATAGAGAATTAAGAACCTTTCAAATGAGCTACCACACGACCCCGATTCTCACTTAAAAAAATCATCGATTACGTCATCACGCCCAGACGGATGACGTCACTAGTATACCATATATGCCACAATATCATAACTTAAAAATAAAAATCGACCTGTTTCGGGATTTTTCCTTAAAGTCGCCAGTTTACGAAAAAACGAAATTATTCCTTTCATTTGCACCATGCTGTCAGTGGAAAATAGTGTCGCGCACGCTTGATTAACAATTAAAAAACAAAGGAGTTTTGAATATTGTATTGCAAAAAACTCTTCGGGATTTCATCAATCGATGTTTATAGAATATCTATCTACCTTGGCAACATTCAAATTTTCAGTTTTTCACATAGTTTTTGAGGGTTAGAAATGGCCGATTTCGCAATTTTTCAATTTTTTATCGCTTATATGTCAAAAACTATCATTTTCAGAGAAAAGTCACTAAAAACCTTCTTCTGTTTGGAATGATCCAAAAAACCTAACAAAACTTTTTTCTATGCAAAAAAAATAATTTTGGGAAAAAAACAAAAAAAAACGTTTAAAAAATTTTTGACCACCTTTTGGTCCTGGCAACATGCAAATTTGTTAAAAGGAGTCCTTTTTGAGTAAGATTGTGCAAAAAATCCGAATCAGAATATTTTTCCTAGCGGATGCGCACTGCGCAGTGGCTTTCTGGACTAATGAACATTTATTTATGATTTACATTTTTAAGGCTATTTTGAACCATATTAAAAAAGAAGTCACATCTCGATAAAAGGTGCCTTTTCGAAAAAATACAAAGAGGCAAAAAAGTTTTAAAAACACTGTGTTTAACTAATGGTACCGCAGTAATATTTTAATTGGAACGTACACAAGCATTTGGGGGGTTTAAAAGAACAAAACCCCCATAAAATGTTTATGTAAACATATTGAAAAATAAGCCTCAACTCGATAAAAACTGCCTTATCGAAAAAATATTAAGAGGCAAAAAAGTTTTAATAATATTGAATTTAACTAATGGTACCACAATAATAATTTAATTGAGACGTACACAAAAGTTTGGGGGGGTTTAAGGGAACAAAATCCCCATAAAATTTTTATGGGGTGCCCAAATTTCACTATAATTTTTCTTTAAGATGTTCCTGCCATAAGAATGCCACATGTCCATTTTCAATTAAAAATCTCCATTAGTTTTCGATATATTTGAAAAAATCGATTTTCATTTTGTAACTTCAAAGGGCTGTAACTTTTTTATGTGCATATTTGTACTAAGGTAAGTTAGGTTCATTATTTTTTTTCTGTATTTTTGTTACACCCTGTATTTTATTTTGATGCATTTTTATGTTCTAGGTTATGGATACCTAAAAGAAGGATGCTGGACATTTGCCTAGATTAAACGGATGTGTTCTGAGAAGAAAACAAAGTGTTTTTTGGCATTCAAACACGTTTAAAAATCAGTAATCAATGAAGTATTATTGTTCGACATTATTTTATTTATATAATTTATTAGTGTCATATTGTTTTGATGTTTCGAAAATTGTTATGTCAGTTATTCATATTAAATTACGTACAAAACACGATAGAATTGGCGTCGAGAATAAACAGAACTTACGATGGAAGCAGTACTTACTGAAATAGTGAATGCATTAAGAAATTTGAAAATTTAGCAAGAGAATTTTATAAGGCAAATTATGGGTAGATCCAGCACCGACCAAGTGGATACCAAAGGAATGTCCTTGCAGCCATATGACGAGTTAAATGAAACTTTTGAAGCTTATTTACAACGTTTAGAAAATTTCTTTGCTTTGTAACACGAATGAATCGCAGAGACTGCGCGGGAGAAAAGAAGAGAGAAGAGGCTGACACACGAATCGGGTCTGTAGGAAAAGACTCTGAACTATTGTTACATTTCTTTATTATTTTACTATTGTAGTAACTATACTGTTTGTTCATGTTTTGTTAATCATGGAATATATGTGGTGTGAACCGAAAGTTAGTGCATTTTACTCACAGTCCTTTTCCTCCCGCCATTCGCTACTGCTCAATATCGCCCCGTGGTGACCATAACCTATCACGCGAGCCCGTACCCCGTTACAAACTGGCTCCCAACTCGTGGCCGTGATAAAATTGGACATTTTTCGGTGTGCGTATTTTGGTGCAATTAATAACATTTTGTTAATTCGGTCCGGTATTAAGGACATAACCTCCAAAGCGAGTGCATCGTGTTTTGAAAATCGCAGGCGCAAAAGGTAGGATCTTTTCGGTTTTCAATACGTCCAATCAGCCAAAACCGATTGCGATCGTTAATCCATTATAACTTCCAGCAGTAGTATGGGTTGCCTAATAATTTTTTTATTATTCCGACTACTTTTCATGTTTGTACATATGTTTTATACATACCTGACGCGCATTATAATATTTCAATAAACATGACGATATATTTTAATGTTTGAAAAGTGTAGGACTAAAAAGTAAAAAAAACAAAAAATAGAAAAAAAATTAAGAAACGCTTTACTTTAGTTATGAGTGACTAAAATTAAAAATATTATAAAAAATCAACTAACAAGCAAAAAGTAAAAAAAAGTCAAACTCGAAGGAATATTCGAAAAAAACTGTTAGACATATTAAATATACAAAAATCTCACACATTCATTAAAAAATTGAAAAAATCTAACACATTCGCTAAAGAAAAGCGTGGGGCGAAAACCGTTTATTCGATGAAGACGCGCCCCACGCTTTTCTTTAACAAATGTGTTAGATTTTTTCAATTTTTTAACGAATGTGTGGGATTTTTGTATTTTAATATATTTATGTCTAACAGTTTTTTTTTCGAATATTCCTTCGAGTTTGATTTTTTTTATTTTTCGCTTTTTAGTTGATTTTTTTCTTATATTTTTAATTTTAGTAACTCATAACTAAAGAAAAGCGTTTCTTAAATATTTTTTTCATATTTTTTTATTTAATTATATCACAAAAAAGAATTATTATTCGATTCTATTATATATAATTTTCAAAGTTCAATTTGGTGTTCAAAGTTCAATTTCAATTTTGATGTTTGTAAGTGGACCGCAAAATTGTTATAAAATAACATATATTATACAGTATGTCCCTGATTCACAAGCCACATTAACCACATCAACCATAAACATGTACTGTATTACTAGTAATAAATCAATAAACAATCTCGAGTAGTTGATAATTATATTTTTTTACTATTTAAAATAAAAAAAGGTAGTAGAAAAAGTATAGTATTCTACTCGCATGTAATGGCTATTACTCACTCTGATGAATTACGACACTCGCTTTCGCTCGTGTCGCAAACTTCATCATCGTGAGTAATAGCCATCATTACATTATGCTCGTGGAATAATATGCTATTGTAGCTACATATATTTTTTGTTATTTCATACAAATTCCACCTACCTATTGAATTTTTTGTTAGAAAATTTTTGGTGGCACGACTAACTTTTCATAAACAGATAGTGACACACTGTTAAGAAAGTTTGGCCACTCCTGCTGTAAGTTGTATCCATATGGAAAACTTTTTTATTTTACGAAAAAAATTTATTCTTAATAAAAAGTTCTGGATGGTCCAAAACCTAAAATACAACCATCTTCTATAAAATTGTATCAATTTTATACGAGGTATGTTAAAAAAGATAAATTTAGATCAAAAGTCAAGTACCTTTATAGTTCAGAATATTTCAATTAGAAGGATGTAATTACATACTGAAACATAGTTTTTAATTCTAAATAACTTTTCATAATAACAATTTTCGATATTGTGAAAAATAAACGTATTTTACTCTTGAGCGAAATTCATATATTTTGACATACCTCGTATAAAATTGATAAAATTTGACATAAGATTGTTGTATTTTAGGTTTTAGACCATGCAGAACTTCTTAAGAATAACTTTTTTTCGTAAAATTAATAAAAAAAGAGTTATTTGAATTGAAATAACTGAAAATAATGTTAGTTATCCATAATTTTTCAAAAACAAATTTTTCAATTAGAACGATGTAATTGCATACTAGAATATAGTTTTTAATTCCATACAACTTTTCATTATAGCAATTTTCAATATTGTGAAAAATAAAGCTACTTTACTCTTGAGTGAAATTCAAACTTTTCGACATACCTCGTATAATATTCAAAAAATTTGGTATTTACTGGTTAAATCTTAGGTATTGGACCATGCAGAGCTTTTTTATGAAAAATAACTTTTTTCGTAAGATTAATAATAAAAAGTTTTCCATATGGATACGACTTACATGGGCATACTATATAAAAAAACAATTACCCAAATCGCTTCGAATAAACTTTTTTAAAGCCGGGTCCAGACACGTGTAATGTAATGTGTAACGTAACGTGTAATGAAACGCGAATTCTGCGTTTGGACGGCACTACGAGCATTACATGTACCATTCGCGCTGGAGCTCGCCAGGACCCATCGGAAGTCGGTTTTTTCCGTGAACAAAAAGGCGCTCGCAGCACTCGTTTGGACGGCGTTAGTG
This sequence comes from Diabrotica virgifera virgifera, assembly GCF_917563875.1. Taxonomy (NCBI): domain Eukaryota; kingdom Metazoa; phylum Arthropoda; class Insecta; order Coleoptera; family Chrysomelidae; genus Diabrotica; species Diabrotica virgifera. Next base: position 80,410,759 of record NC_065451.1, on the reverse strand, counting down.
AAAGTTTTACCGTTTGGACGTGTGGCGAGCAATCGCTTGACGAATCTACCTGCTTATACCAACAAAACCCCGGTATTTGGGATCCCAAAAATTTAGTCTTCAGTTAGTAAATATGTACATACAAATAAAAGCAGTATAAAAAAACTACCTGCTGTCACGACTTCCCTTATTCGTCTGTTCGTAGAACTTGAGTGGAAACCAAGATTCGCTAAACGATTCGTGTGGACGTTCGTGCGACGTCCACACTGTTGATGCTAAATTACACGTAATCTTACATTACACGTTACACGTGTCTGGACCCGGCTTAAGATTATCCCATCGAAATATATAATGTAACTACTTTTTCTCTTGACAATTTACATCATATTTTACATCTTGACAATACATACATTTCGATTCGCATTTTTAGAAGTGTAATATTTATACTTCTCGATGACATGTTCTAAGTAATTATTTCTCAGTATGTAAACTCAGGCCCCATTTGGCCCCAGCGGTTCCTAGTATTGGCTGATTTCTTTTGAAATGTATACGTGAATCATTGGTTATAACGGGTTTCATTGAATTATTGAACATTTGTAAATTTTAAATGGTTATAATAATGGTTGGTTACTATAAATTCTTGATGCTATAAAATTAATCTAAATAAGCTGTTTTGTTCAGTCTGTAATTTCCGTCTTCTCAAAATGTTTTTAAAATATATGTGCAATTATTGTTGTATATCGTAAAATCTTTTCCAAATGTCCAAGTAATATAAAATAATAGTTTATACTCTATTCTAGTAATATAAAATAATAGTTTTTACTCTATTCTATAGAAATAATCTAAACAATATGCTTTGACAAGATAATTTCCGTCTACTTTGAACAATACTAAAATATATCCCAATAAGGTTTCCAATTTTTCAGGTAAATATAACAATACCTACGGCTAAGCTGTCTCGACCTGCCTGACCGATCGATGGAGAATAGGGCAATAAAATAATCATTCCTGTGAAATTTTATAACAAATCTCAAGGATTAACTGAAACTCAAGATTAAACTTCGCTTAGTTTTGTACTAAATACATTGATAAAAATTATTGCCAGTAGGTCCTTACTAAGACGCAAAAGGAAGAGTACAAAATAATAACAGGGGAAAGATCGGAATAATTTAATTGAAAGAGAGGTATTAAACAGTGAGTTTCAGAATAAACAAAAAGTTTCTTTTGAATAAGTTCAACGAATATACAGGGTGTAACAAAAATACAGGTCATAAATTTAATCCCGTATTCTGGGACCCAAAATAGTTCGATTTAACATAACTTATCTTAGTACAATTGTGCACGGAAAAAAAGTTACAGCCCTTTGAAGTTACAAAATGAAAATCGATTTTTTCCAATATATCGAAAAATATTAGGGATTTTTTTTTAAAAATGGACATGTGGTATTGTTATGGCGGTAGTATTTTAAGAAAAAATAATAATGAAATTTGGACACCCTATAAAAATTTTATGGGGGTTTGGTTCCTTTAAACCCCCCCAAACTTTTGTGTACGTTTCAATTTAATTACTATTGTAGCGCCATTAGTTAAACACAAGTTTTTAAAAACTTTTTTGTCTCTTAGTACTTTTTCCAAAAGTCAGTTTTTATCGAGATATTTAAATATTTGTCAAATCCACCACATATTTGTATATGGTAAAGTACGATTATGGAGACTTGGTAATAATATGAAAATTTATTTATGATTTACATTTTTAGGTATATTTTGAACCATATTAAAAAAGAAGCCACATCTCGATAAAAGATGCTTTATCAAAAAAATACAAAGAGGCAAAAAAGTTTTAAAAACACTGTGTTTAACTAATGGTACCGCAGTAATAGTTTAATTGGAACGTACACAAACATTTGGGGGGTTTAAAGGAACAAAACCCTCATAAAATTTTTATGTAAACATATTAAAAAAGAAGCCGCAACTCGGTAAAAACTGCCTTATCGAAAAAATACTGAGAGGCAAAAAAGTTTTAAAAATATTTAATTTAACTAATGGCACCAGAATAATAATTTATTTGAAACGGACACAAAAGTTTGGGGGGGTTTAAGGGAACAGAACCCCCATAAAATTTTTATGGGGTGCACAAATTTCACTATAATTTTTCTTTAAGATGTTCTTGCCATAAGAATGCCATATGTCCATTTTCAACACAAAATCTCTAATAGTTTTCGACATATTCAAAAAAATCGATTTTCATTTTGTAACTTCAAAGGGCTGTAACTTTTTTTATGTGCATATTTGTACTAAGGTAAGTTAGGTTCATTCGAACTATTTTTGGTCCCAGAATATGTGGTTTAATTTATGACCTGTATTTTTGTTACACCCTGTAGACGCAACAGACCTAACCTTTTATATTCGTTGATAAGATATTTGAAATAAAAAATTTTTTAGGTAAATTTTCTCTTTTTTTCGCCCCTGTACCTTATTAAAATTAACATTCTAGAAGTTTTAAGGGACTTTTGGCCCTCGCTAATAATGTATTAGTTATCTCAGAATTCGATAAAAATTAATTCATTTAAAAACAATGGGCCCGAAATTTAGCGCCTACACTCAATGTAATATAAAAGGGTCCCGGTGAATTCGTAACTATTTTAATCCCCCATCCTAATTGTTAACAATTGAGTTAACCAAGTGTCCAAAAATCTTGAAAAGATCTTGGATTAGAGATGTACAAGCACAGGTGCAGGATCGTAAATAGAAGACTCTTGCTTTAATATCAAAATATCAATATTGTGCCTCAAAAGAAATACTGTAGATGGCAAAGGTACTAAAGAGAAAAATGAGCTGACATATAATTCCACTAAAGCTAAAGATAAATTAAAAAGAACGTATAACTAGGACAATTGTATATTGTAAATGAGAAAAACAAAATAATAGTGAACAAGAGTACAAAAAATATATAGTTAAATGAAAAACCCTGAAAACCCTACTCTAGCTGAACTTTAGAAATAAATATAACAATAACTTAACGTACAAACTTACAGATGTTGACTAGTCCGTGACATAACTTACTAAAATAAAAACGGAAAAAAAGTTCGTCTTTAAATCCCAAAGGGTGTGGAGAGTGAAGGGTGAGGTTGTCCAATCTGAGAATTTTCACTATAATTCTTGGAGTATCTGGAGTCAGGTAGTAAAATATTGCGTTATCTTGAGAACAAAAACTTGAAGAAACGAAGTATTGCTTCTGATCAGTAAAAAACTATTATTTTACATAAAGTAATATGTAAAACTTGGAGAGAAACAAAGTATTGTTTCTTGTGAGTGCAAACTTTTAGAAACAACGTATGTCTTCAAGAGAAAAAATTCATCTAACTTTTTTCTAATTTTCTGACTTTTCTTCTTGAAGTTTTTTGTGACAGTCCAGAGCACGGTGAATTGTTTTCATTTTACTTACACATTGTCACTTATTGCTAATCTTAAAATCTACATACAAATATTGACATTAAAGAAAATGGAATTTGACGAAATATTTGAAATTATTTCGAATGTTTAAATGAAATTTAAACATACTCCCCACCGCCGAGAAGAGAAGAAGAAAACAAAAAACTAAATGTTAGCAATGACTTTTCAAGACATAACGGCTACTACTATTTAATCGTACCCTGTATCGATAGGGACACGGGCGATCTTACGAATTGAGTGAGTATAATATTTGTCTCTAGATTTTAATCTAACATTCCGAATTAATCCATCTTTACTAAGAATTAATTCTGTAATGAGAGCGATATTCCATTTAAGTGGAGGGGAAAAATCGTCTCTGACTAAAACAACATCCCCAACTTTAAGTGTGTCTGTGAGTTTTTGCCATTTTGGGCGATTTTGAAGTAAATTGAGATAATCAATTGACCATCTCTTCCAGAATAGCTGTTGTATCTGAGAAATTCTTTGATACATCGATAACTTGTTTGTTGGTGAATCTGTGACGTCTACTTCTGGAGTTGCCATGAGTGGTTTGCCTATAAGAAGGTGACCTGGTGTTAAACAACTAGAGTCAGATGGATCAGATGACAGTTTGGTGATTGGACGAGAATTTAATATGGCCTCAATTTGGCACAAAATTGTATAGAAAGATTCAAAAGTAAGAATCTCTTTACCTATGAGTCGTTTAATATGATATTTTGCAGATTGGATTCCCCGTTCGTGAAGTCCGAACTGTTCTGGGTGCAAAGGGGTACCAAATTTAAAATCTATATAATTACTTGTGCAAAAATTTCTGATTTCATCTGAAACATCTTGTTTAAGAAATAATTCGTATAATTCATGCAACTCGTTCTTGGCTCCGTAAAAGTTTGTGGCGTTGTCTGACCAAATGCATGATGGTGCAGAACGTCGAGCTATGAATCTTTTGAGACATAGTATATAAGCTTCAGCAGTAAGACCAGTCACCAACTCTAAATGAACACATTTGGAAGTGGTACATATGAAAAATACAATATAAACTTTATATACGGGAGCTTTACGAAGGTGAGATGATTTCACATGAAAATATCCTCCATAATCTACCGAAACGTACTGGAACGGACGTGTACCAATCACACGATTATAATGCAGATCTGCCATAAGCTGTGTGGAAGGTTTCGTGGAAAATCTGTGACACTTGACACAGTTGTGAATGACCTGTTTGACTTGACGAAGTCCATTCAAAGGCCAGTATTTCAGTCTGAAATGTGAAAGAGTTGATTGAGCACCAATATGCCCTAAAGAGATGTGTGTATTTTGAAGCATTAGAGAGACTATATAATTTTTTCCTGGAAGTAAAATGGGATGAAATCCACGAGGAAAATAAACTTCCTGTAGCTGGCTGTATACCATAAATCACAAAAATACCAAGTTTCTTGTACAAGGTATATATTAAAATACCCTAAATAAGGGTCACAATACAAAACGTTTTCGGATTAAGGAATCCATCATCAGTGTTTAAAAGCCAAAATTTGCATGCCTGAGCCACCAAAATGTATAGGGTAAAAACCCTTTAAATGTAAATAATAAAGTTTTTTACCCTATACATTTTGGTGGCTCAGGCATGCAAATTTTGGCTTTTGAACACTGATGATGGATTCCTTAATCCGAAAACGTTTTGTATTGTGACCCTTATTTAGGGTATTTTAATATATACCTTTTACAAGAAACTTGGTATTTTTAAAATGGGATGCTTTTGGTCAAAACAAATATTTGCATTCTCAAGGCGACCGCCTACTCTTAGGGTAGAATCCGACGGGTTATAAAAGGGGGTCAAAGATCTGAAATATTTATTCGTGAGCGGTTTATTGTTTTTCAGTTCTGAAATTTCCTTAGAGAATGCGTTAAGTTGTAGGTATTGAATAATAGTGAGTGTGGATTTATGGATCTCTTCGACAGACAAGGGTCCAACAATTAGAGCAGTTGACAATCTTCTATTTTTAAGATTAGTTATGCACCGCAATATTTGTGCCAAAACACGTTGCATTCTTATGAATGTTGAATAGCGAGAGAAAATCTGTTCAAGTGTATCATTATCGAGATCCTTTTTTACGATATTAGCTAATGAGGTTTGTGTTGTACGTAATTCAGGTACATTCACTGTGAGAGGAATTAATTTAAAGGAAGAATAATCAATTTCTGGATTTCTTAGAAAATTTGGACCAGTCGTCCACATTTTAAAGAGGTCTGAGTAATGTACTAGATTTTTACATCTTGTGGGAATATCAGCGGGGTTATCCGAAGAGCCAATGTGATGATAAATGAATGTATCATTGATAGATCGTATTTTATTTATCCTGTTCTGAACATAAGGCGTATAAGAGAATTTTTTAGAGAGCGACCATGTGAGAGCTATCAAACTATCTGAGTATATATGAGTACTTGAAATAGTGAATCTATTGTGTAAGATCTGAAGAACGTTTTGTGTCAGAATAACACCTAACAAAATTGCATTTAATTCCAGGCGCGGAATTGTTAATTTTTGTTTTATTGGAGCAATTCTACTTTTTGATGTTATCAAATGAGATGATACTGACTGATCATTATAGAGTATTCTGAGATATATACAAGTGGCGAATATGACATTTGAGCTGTCGCAAAATGTATGCAACTGAAAACTTACAACGTCCTTATCTAAAACTAAGCAACGTGGAAAACTCAGTTGTTAAATTGAACTAAAATTTTCAACTCATTTGTCCCACTCTTTCATTAAAGTAGAGTCGTTTATAGGCTCATCCCATGAGAGAGTTGCAATCCAAAGCTTCTGCAACAATAATTTTGCAGCTGATAGACATGGTGAGATTAGTCCCAAGGGATCAAAACATCGTGCAATCACACTTAATATTTTTCTTTTCGTGAGTGGTGGCTCAAAATCCATACACGGGGGAGAGAAAAAAAATGTGTCTTCTTTCGAAGACCATTTAATACCTAATACTTTAGAAGATGAATTTTCCAAATTTAAATTCACTTCAGAGTGTGGATTTAGGTTGTGTCGATTTACAAATTCGACATTGTTAGAATGTATTTTATGCAAAGAGAAATTATGCCTTTGTAACAATGAAGAAAGTTGTGAAAAGAGTATCTCCAGCTCATTTGGTGTGTCTGCGCCGCTGAGAAGGTCGTCGACATAAGTGGAGCATAAAAGAGTTTGTGATGCGAGTGATGCATCTGAGTTGTTTTCTGCAATATACTTTAAAACACGTGTTGCAATAAAAGGAGAGCAGTTTAATCCAAAAGGGAGTCGAGTCAATTGGTAACATTTTAGAGGATCTCGTTGATTATCACGCCACAGGAAATTGAGCAAATGTCTATCCTTTTCAGAAACACTAATTTGCATGTACATAGCCTTTATGTCGCAGGTTAGTGATTGGCGGAAGGTACGAAATCTAACGAGAATTTGAAACAGATCTGGTTGGCAAACAAAACCTTTGTCTAATACTTTATTTAGAGAAAAATTTGTAGAACTAGAACTATTGGGATCAAATACTACTCGAATACTAGAGGAATTGTCTTTGAGTACTGGAAAGTGTGGAAGAAAATAATTTTCCTTATTTTGAGGAGTTCTAATAGCCAACGGAACTTGTTTAATTTGATTATTTGTTAAATAATCATCAATCATTTTTTTATACCCTTCAAATAGACCAAGGTTCGAGTGGAGTTTTTTTTCTAATTGAAAAAATCTACTTTTTGCTACAGAGAGAGAATTACCGACGTTTAAGTCATCGACTATTTCTTTAAAGTTTAGAGACACTTGATATCTACCTGAATCAAGAATTTTTACTGACTGTAAGAAGTTAGTTTCTGCAGGATGAATTGAGCTATTAGAGATGGAAAGTGGGATTTCTTCAGATTCCCAAAAGGATTCAAGCAATTGCGATAAGTTTTCTTCTTCCGAAAAGTCTTTGTTTGCATGACACGTAATTAAGTGATTTTCATACATGTTATGAGAGGGTTTCTTCATTATACACGAATTTGGTATGCGACCACTTACAATAAAACCAAAGGTGGAATCTTGCAATATAGGTAAATTTTTACCGAGATGAATAACCTTATCTAAAAGTATGTCACTGACATATTCTGCGCTTAAAAGTATATCAATTGCTGAAGGAGTGCAAAAACTACTATCGGCAAGTTTTATTTCGGGAGAGATATTCAGTTCATTTGCATTAATGCTTACTTGAGAAAGTTTGCATGTGATCTGATCCAAAACCAAACAACAAACATCCAAATATGACTTAGAATACCGAATTTATGCGAACTATGGTCTCCTGGTTGAAGTCACTAGACAAACAGCCAATTCCACGAACCTTTACTATGTGTTGTTGTGAAGGAATATTTAAAAATTTTAACAGTGAGCTTCTAATAAAAGATATTTGAGAGGCTGAATCAAGCAATACCTTCACAAAGACTTTTTTCCCGTTCGAAGAATTTATGTAAGCTTCTAATGTACCCAATAATATTGTTATGACAGTTCCGTAGATTGTTCCTACATAGAAAGAGTCCCTCGACGTGAAAGAAGAAGTAGTCACGTACGAGAATATTCTGGATGTCATGGAATAACCCAGAAATGTCTGGTGACATCTAGAACGTCAGAAAACTATATAAACATTATGTGTTTGACATTCTATAGTTCAGTTGTAATTGAGTATTTAAAGTTGATAGTTGTCATTGAGTTTGTATTGTAATTGAAGTTAAATAAAGTAGTTTAAAGAAGTTGTAACATTGGTGACAGCGGTGGGATTGAAGACATAACTACATTTTGAATGGTTAATACGAGATCAACAGAATTTAAGAAAGAAATGGATAAGTCCGGACCCCCAGAATGGTTTTTACAAATGAAAGCAGATGAAGAGAAACGTAGGCAAGAAGAAAATATAGAGGAAGAGAAGCGTAGACAAGAAGAGAAAGAGGACAAGGAGAAGCGTAGGGAGGCGAAGGAGAAGCTGAGACAAGAAGAGGAGGAGAGGCGTAGAAAAGCAGAGGTAGAAATGATAAATAGTTTAACCCAAATTCATGAAAATTTTCAATTAGAGGTAAGCCAACTTAATAATAGAATAGACACATTAGATGAAAAACAAAACTCTTTAGTCAATAAAATACAGCAGCAACAAAATTTTTTAATTAATTTAGAGCAACAACAAAACGATTTGAAATCTAATTTAGAAAGACAAATAGTTGAGTTACAAACCAAAATTAATACCCAAGCTTCATTATCACATATTTCAGTAACTAATATCGACTCTGAACAAACAACCCCTTCATCTTCGATAGTGTATCCAGGTACCGTCAGAACGAGCAAAATCTTAAAACCACCGACATTTGATGGCCAAACAGCATGGGAAACTTATCGTTTTCAATTTGAAGCTGCAGCTAAAGCAAATGGCTGGACTGAAAGAGAAATGGCAGCTTCCTTGGTGGTGTCGCTTCGAGGTCAGGCAGCAACCGTCCTTCAATTTCTTCCTCAGGATTCACCTAGTTATGACTCACTTGTTCAAGCTTTAGAAACAAGATATGGCCAACAACATCTGAAGCAGGTTTTTCAAAGTCAGCTTAAAGTTCGGTATCAAAAACATAACGAGAGCCTACAAGAATTTGAAGCCGATATTAAAAGATTATTACATTTGGCATATCCTCAGGCACCAAGAGATTTTCTGGAACAAATCGGTATACAGGCTTTTATAGATGGACTGCATGATATCGAAATGCAACAGGCTCTGCGATTACAATATCACAAAACGCTAGATAAAGCACTAATCTCAGCTCAGGAGTACGAAGCGGCGAAAAATATTTCTAGATCTCTTCCACAATTAAAAGAAATAAGATTTACAGAAAATAAGCAAGTCACTACCACAGATAATGAACAACTAGTTTTATCCCAGATATTAAGCTTACTACAAAATATCCAACAAAAACCTCGAAATGAAAACAGAAGATGTTTTAACTGCGGAAGAATGGGACATCTAAAATCCAATTGCAGAAGCCGATCCCAAGCACGAAAAGAAAAATACAAGAATGAGATCAGAAGGTCGCCTAGTTCGACATCCAGAAGCCTGTCGCAAAGTCTCACTAGAAATGATGGTAGATGGTCACTAAGAAACAGATTTCCTACAACTGACCATAGAAAGGAAGAAAATACACTGGAATTTGAAGTTAGCCATTTGAAGGAACAACTAGCGATTAGTAAAAATGAAATAGAAAGATTAAGAGAACAGGTGACAATATTGCAAGAAGAGTGTAAGGTAATTCAAAATAATGCAAAAACTACACAGTCCAATCTGGAAAACGAATGTCAAAAACTGATGAAAGAGAAGAATGTGTTAAATAAACAATTGCAAGAATACCAAAATGCATTAAATGAATTACAAGTTCAAAGTCAACGTCAGCTAGCACAAAAAGAGAATGTAACCGAAGAAGTTAGTCTGCGGATGACCACAGTTGAACAGCAAGAAGAGAATGACCAGATTTCTCTGGAAAACATTAAGAAGAGTCAAAAGAAAGATAACGACTTAAGAGTTATACGAGATTGGCTTAAAAATGGAGTAAGACCTCTTTGGCAGGAAATATCTAAATACAGTCGAACTATAAAGGCGTACTGGGCTCAATGGGAATCCTTGCATCTTTCGAATGGTTTGTTATATCGGAAGTGGGAAAGTTCCGATGGAGTACGTATAGTTCAACAGGTGGTACTGCCAAAATCACACATTAAAAGTGTGTTGGAAGAACTTCATAGCAGCCTGTCTGGAGGACATTTTGGGGTAAAAAGAACACTGGCCAGGGTTCGAGACAGATTTTATTGGATCAATTGTCGCCGAGATGTAGAAGAATGGTGTAAGAAATGCGACTTATGTAACGGTAGAAAAGGCCCTAGAACAAGAAGTCGTGGTAAAATGGCACAATATCTTTCCGGAGAGCCTTTTGAACGACTTGCAGTTGATATTCTCGGTCCACTTCCAACGACAGAGAGAGGTAACAAGTACTTAATGGTTGCAATGGATTATTTTTCAAAATGGCCTGAAATTGCACCTCTTCCTAATCAAGAAGCGACGACTGTAGCAGAAGCATTCATAACACACGTCGTATCAAGACATGGAGTTCCTTTAGAGTTGCATTCTGATCAGGGACGAAATTTTGAATCCGAATTATGGCAAGAATTAATGAAAATCTTGGGTATTAAGAAAACTCGAACTACGCCTCTCCACCCACAATCAGACGGAATGATCGAAAGACATAATAGAACTATTTGTCAATACCTCTCAATGTTTGTTGCTGATAATCAAAAAGATTGGGATACCCTAATACCTCTATTCCTGTTAGCCTACAGAAGTTCTGAACATGAAGCAACCGGTTATTCTCCATCAATGATGATCACCGGAAGAGAAATGAAGCTTCCTCAAGATCTTATTTTCGGAAAATTGCCTACCTGTGAAGAAGAACCTTCATCCCTGACGTACCTAGAAAGCTTAAGAGAAAAACTGGAAAAAGTCCACGAATTTGCTCGTAAAAGTTTGAAGCTTCAAAGTGATAAAGCCAAGTCCAGGTTCGATGTGCAAGCTACAGGGACAACTTTCGAAAGAGGTGATCCAGTATGGCTATACAATCCCACACGCAAAAAAGGACTTTGTCCGAAACTTCAACGAAACTGGGAAGGCCCGTACACCGTCTTAAAGAAAATAAATGATCTGGTCTACCGCATCCAGTTTTCAGCGAGAAGTAAACCCAAGGTAGTTCACATTGAGAGATTAGCCCCATATCATGGAACTGATCCACCCTGTTGGCTTCAACCAGACCCTGATAGACCAGTTATTCGAGGCGAATAACTATAAAGGAGGGAGCAGTGTTATGACAGTTCCGTAGATTGTTCCTACATAGAAAGAGTCCCTCGACGTGAAAGAAGAAGTAGTCACGTACGAGAATATTCTGGATGTCATGGAATAACCCAGAAATGTCTGGTGACATCTAGAACGTCAGAAAACTATATAAACATTATGTGTTTGACATTCTATAGTTCAGTTGTAATTGAGTATTTAAAGTTGATAGTTGTCATTGAGTTTGTATTGTAATTGAAGTTAAATAAAGTAGTTTAAAGAAGTTGTAACAATATAATAGAATCCCTATTATTGACCTTAGAAGTAGCTAAACTTATTGAATCTTTTTGTTTCGAAGTAGAGGGTCTATTTTGCGATGGAGAATCGCAACGTGGTTGATTACGAATCGGAGCGGCATGTTCGGATTTACTTGAGAGAGTGACTGATTCTTTTTGTTCTGCAATGTTTACGTTAGGTCTATGAGGTTGAGGATCTTTATTACCCAGTTTATTAGAATCAAAATGTAGAAGAGTATGATGTTTATGTCCACAATGAAAACAGGTTATCTTAGAAACGCAATCCTTGATAGAATGTTTACTGCCCAGGCAATTAAAACAAAGTGAATGTTGTTTGGCAAAATTTCTACGAATGTTCATATGCTGAGCTTTAAAATCGTTACATGAATAAATTGAGTGATATTTTCTTTTACAATAACTACAAGAATTGTTAGAGTTAGATTGGGTCGATGAACTGCTTTGTTTATCATCAAAGCTAGTGTGTAGAGAATGCTTTACATGTTTTGGCGAATGAGAGTTTAAGTGTAAGTTTTCCAAATGCTTGACACGAACATTAATATTTTCTAAGAATTTACTGAAGTCATCCATTTGATCACCTTCTGAGGTAAGTTCAAATTGTCTAAGAGTATTAGAGTCTAACTTATTAGAGACCAGATATATCAAAATTAAAGGGCCTAGCCGGGTAAGATGGTGAAAAGTGCCCCCAAGCCGATTCGAATTCCATATAGGCCACTTTTTAGCACATATAGAGGATATCACTTTCTGAAATTTTTAACCCCCTAGGTGGTCACGTGACCCCCCTAGAGCCTAATTAAGCTTTTTATGTTTTTATTTTTTATCTCAGCCGCATCGAGAGCTAGCCAAAAACTTTATTTAAAAAATTTGTAAGTTTAAAAAAGATCTATATGAAAAAATTTTTTTTTTAATTTTTGGCGGGAAATTTGAATTTTTAGAACAATTTTAAACTTTTAAATAAGTCTGAAAAAAAAACTAAGACACTCGTTTTTACGAAAATCAATTATAATGTGTATTTTTGCACAATCTTTCACCCTGAAATTTTTCAGATTTTTAAAATTGGTGAAACGTACCTTTAGAAATGAAAAACCGCATTTTTTCGCTTTTTTCGGGTATTTTTTGAAGAAAATCCAGTATTAAAAATCAGAAAAAAAATTTTGCGCATTTAGCATAATTTTTAGATTGTTCAATACCTTCTATGTAAATAATATATTCTTCATTCTTAACGATAAAATCATTAGTTTAAGAGATTTTTGAAGTTAAAACCGAAGGGATATAATGCATTACTCAAAAAAACTCTGCGTTTCATTTTAACTTCAGATATCTCGAAAACTAACGATTTTATCGTTACGAATTAAGAATATATTATTTTCATACAAAGTATTGGAGAATCGAAAAATTGCACTAAAATAGCAATTCCGCCAGTGACGTAGAATTTAGGAAGGGTCAACCAATCATTCTCCCCTGTCGTACGCCTCTGGTAGTAGCCTGAAACATTTGTTTAACATAATTTAGTAGGGTGTATAGTACCTACACTTGCTGCCAAGTATGACAAGGATATGTCGAACAGTTTTTTACTTTTAGCGGGAAATTCGAATTTTTAGAACGATTTGAAAATTTTAAATGAGTCTATAAAAAACTAAGAAACTCGTTCTCACGAAAATAAATTATAATGTGTATTTTTGCACAATATTTTACCTTGAATTTTTTCAGGTTTTTAAAATTGGTGAAAAGTAGCTTTAAAAATAAAAAAACTCATTTTTTCGCGTTTTTTTTTTCAGAAAACCTAACAAAATCAGAAAAAAAATGTTTTGCGAATTTAACACGAAGTGCTGCTGCTCTGAATTAGGTAAAGATACTAGATGGTTGTTTGTAGATGCTGTAGAAAATCAAATACTAATTTTTTCAATTTTTTTTTTTTTCGTATAAAATGCACTGAAAATTCTGAAAACACTTTCTCACGTGTTTAACATAAAGGACTCTTGACCATAATATTTTAAGAGTCAATCAAATAGTCAAATAGATACCATAAAATATCAAAAATCGATTTTTCAAATATTTCTTATAATGCTATGTTTACAAAAAAGCCCCCATGAAACTCTAGAGTTCAGCCTTTACATTATTTCGGCGTATTCAGCTTAGTTTCACAGCGTGATATAATCCATCAAAACAAAATATATAGCAACATCTCAGGAGAGCGAAGTTTTCTGAAGAAGTTATATTTCTATTATATGATTTCAACGAAATATATATATATATATATATATATATATATATATATATATATATATATATATATATATATATATTCTAAACAGTTTATTTGTATTTTGTTTAAACATTAGACCAATTTTAATACTTACTACTTTCAAAAAAAAATTTTTAAAATATGTAATACCAAAGATTAAAAGTGGTCACCCATCCAAAACATAACTGCACTCGACACTGCTTGATTCCGGTTGTGGATCGACAACCGCTCAAGTCAGTAGGCTATGATGCGCGTATGTATCTAGGTAGCAGTGGAATAAAATTGACACCAAAATGACATTTAGTCAGATTATATAAAAATAATTCTCAACATTTTTACTGTGCAACATTTACTGAAATAAGTTCAATTCGTGTTTTTATTTAAATTAATTTCAGTAATAGATCTGGACACTTGAAATATTGAAAACAAAAAGTGGTTAAAAAGCAAATTGGAGTCTGTGGAGCCAAGCCGTTTAGCAGTCGTTTACGTGTTTTATCCATTCACAAAAAATACTGGTAAAATAATTTTTCTTTATAATAATTTTACGAAAGAATGACTTGTCTTTATTGCAGTCCTGTATGAAAATGTGTGTTTGTTTACATTGTAAGTGAAAAAAAAATGTTGATTAGTTTATAAGGTGGCATATAATTTATGGTCTCATATAATATTTTTCATTGAATCTCAATTTGCGCTAATTTTTTAGTCTAATACTAACTTTAATCTATTTATTTCAGGTTAGTAATGTCTGATAGCACTAGTAAAGGCAAATCATACAAAAAGTGCATCAAATGCGGTGCCGATGAAAGAAAAGCTACGTCGTATAAAAAATTCATTGTGTCTGATTCTTTAGCCAATCAAATAAACCAAGTTTTGAATCTAAATAGTGCACTCGGTGATTACATCTGCAAATCTTGTTATACAACGTTTCAATTTTTAAACCCAAAACCAAAGGAACAACAGGATTCATCGCAACAAGAACAATGTTCACAAAGTACACAAACTGATAGTCAAGGTTCAGGACCGATTACTTTGTCACAATCTTCTAGCAATGTCTCAGAGTTCGTACTTGAAGAGTATCCTAAAGAAGAAGAAGAGTGTATAGAATTGCCATTTCCTCGTCCTATTTCGACACATAAATATTGCTTCTTATGTGGAAAATCAACTATTATTGTCAATGTACCCTTTAATGCTCGCAAACAAGTCTTTACATCCAAGAAAATATTTATTCCTGATGGCAACCGGTGTTGTTCTACCCATTTAATAAAAAAACGCTTTTTTGAAGATGAAATAAATAATATTCAAGTATATACACATTATAGTTCAATTAAAAAATCAGACGTCATAAAGCTTCTTGAAAACTTGAGAGTTGATATAGACAAAGAACTAACAGACAAAATTGGCGAGTGCTCTCTATCCGAAGAGCGTTTACTTATTTTTACTGGCTTAACTTGGGAAAATATTATTATGCTACGTGATATGATGACGTCACTGAGAAATACGGAATCGAGAAATATAATTCAAGCATTGGTCGTATTTCTTTTTAAATTACGATCAGGAAACTCAAACAACACAATTGCAGCTGTACTTGGACTTGAGCGCCCTCAACAAGTATCGGATTTTTCTGCATCGATTTTAAGTTCTTTTGAGAAAGATGTTTTGCCATCTCGTTTTGGAATTCAAGCTGCTAATCGACAACATTTAATCGACCAAACCGCGCCGGTTGCCAAAATATTGTATGATATTCGGGGCGATCAGCTAGGTCTCGTATGTGATGGCACATATCTCCGTCACGAGAAAAGCAGTAATAATGAATATCAAAGAAAATCATACTCTGGACAAAAAAAAGCTCCTCTGTGTAAACCTTTTACAATTTGCACTACCAATGGCTACATCATAGACATACTCGGCCCGTACTATGCAACTGACAACGATGCTAAAATTCTTGAGAGTATTCTCAATGACCCAAATGGATTGATAACGCTTTTGCAGGAAGGAGATAAATTTTTTTTGGATAGAGGGTTCCGCGACGTTATACAAAAACTGTCAAACCTTCAATTTCAAGCACTGATGCCTGCATTAAAGGGAAAAAGGAAGCAACTCACAAGTATAGAAGCCAATGAGTCACGTATGGTTACAATGGTTCGTTGGGTTGTCGAAGCTGTACATGGTGTAATAAGCCAAAAGTATAAACTTCTGCATAATCAGTTCGATAACAAGATGATTCCCAACGCAGCTCTATATTGTAAGATAGCGGGTTTTTTGATAAACACATTTGGAAAGAGATACGTTTCCGAAGTTTCAAGTAAAAACGAAATAATTGCACAAATCAACAAAATAAAAAGTTTAGAGAATACGTTGCTTCAAGAATGTGAAGAAAATAGATGGGGTAGGCGGAAAACTTTATTTCAACCACTCCAGTCCAATGATGTTTTAGATTTCCCCGAAATGACAGAACAAGATTTAATAACTTTCTTCACAGGTACATATCAACTGAAACAATCAATTTCATATTTGGCCGAGTTAATTACTGAAGATAATAAAGTGGATCTACAGTTCTTGAAAGAAACTGCAGACATAATTAAAATTCAAGTTCGTTCGAGACATATAAAGGCTAAAACATACAACTGTTACATTCACTATCAGCCTCATTCAATTGGTACCAGTGGAATCAAACGCCATTATTGCGATTGCGCAAATGGTGCCAGAACAATAGGATGTTGCTCACATGTAGCCGCTATCATCTACTACTTATCAAATGCAAGATATCTAGCTAAAATTGTAAATCCAGCAAAAATACTAACAAACATATTTGATTCAAATGTTATACCTGTTATAAATGAAGACAGTGATGAAGATTGAATGCAAAAACGATATTAAACTATTGCAACAAGGCCATTTCGCTCCCTACAAAAAATATAAGTAAGTACTTTTTTTAATGTTAGCAATGGAAAACTTTTTTCAACATAGGTTATTAAATTAATTTAAAAATTTTAGATTACGAGGTCAAACAATTATTTCGACGTAACTCTCCAATGCTCAATCAATAGTGTCCAAATAGTGTTCCGTCATCATCTAGTATAACATAGAACAATGTCCAAGTGGCTTGGTCCCGGCTAGGATTTGTAACAGTTTCTAGCATCGGCGTCGACTGTATATTCAATTTATGTATTATAATATTATGTATATTGTTGCACTTATGTAAATAACTTCAATAAATATCTTTTTTAAAATACTGTTATAACTAATACGTACTATTAAGTGGGTTCTATAATATTATTATAGAATGTATTCATTATGTATATCGTTTATAAATATACAGGGTGTTTCATTAATAATTAGAAATATTTTAATAGTAGATTCTTGGGCTCAAAAGATTAAGATCCAATAACCAAATACCCAAATCACTTAAATAAAATGTGGCTAGTTACAAGGTGTTTTATTAATCAATTAAAAAATTATATTTGTACCCAGTACTTTAAGATTGTTTGACATATCCTTGTCATATTTGGCAGCAAGTGTAGGTACTATACACCCTACTAAATTATGTTAAACAAATGTTTCAGGCTACTACCAGAGGCGTACGACAGGGGAGAATGATTGGTTGACCCTTCCTAAATTCTACGTCACTGGCGGAATTGCTATTTTAGTGCAATTTTTCGATTCTCCAATACTTTGTATGAAAATAATATATTCTTAATTCGTAACGATAAAATCGTTAGTTTTCGAGATATCTGAAGTTAAAATGAAACGCAGAGTTTTTTTGAGTAATGCATTATATCCCTTCGGTTTTAACTTCAAAAATCTCTTAAACTAATGATTTTATCGTTAAGAATGAAGAATATATTATTTACATAGAAGGTATTGAACAATCTAAAAATTATGCTAAATGCGCAAAATTTTTTTTCTGATTTTTAATACTGGATTTTCTTCAAAAAATACCCGAAAAAAGCGAAAAAATGCGGTTTTTCATTTCTAAAGGTACGTTTCACCAATTTTAAAAATCTGAAAAATTTCAGGGTGAAAGATTGTGCAAAAATACACATTATAATTGATTTTCGTAAAAACGAGTGTCTTAGTTTTTTTTTCAGACTTATTTAAAAGTTTAAAATTGTTCTAAAAATTCGAATTTCCCGCCAAAAATTAAAAAAAAAATTTTTCATATAGATCTTTTTTAAACTTACAAATTTTTTAAATAAAGTTTTTGGCTAGCTCTCGATGCGGCTGAGATAAAAAATAAAAACATAAAAAGCTTAATTAGGCTCTAGGGGGGTCACGTGACCACCTAGGGGGTTAAAAATTTCAGAAAGTGATATCCTCTATATGTGCTAAAAAGTGGCCTATATGGAATTCGAATCGGCTTGGGGGCACTTTTCACCATCTTACCCGGCTAGGCCCTTTAACAATTTTTCAGGTGAGAGGTTCAGGTTCAAAAGAGAGTTGTATGCATTTGATACAGAAATGTGTAGATCTCGCAATTGTGAAAAATGGGCATTGTTTTGTAAACTTTTACAATCAATGGTCTTGGAAAGCAAATTCTTAATAATCAATTTGTTATTTGAGTATCTATTAACTAATGTGGTGAGAGCTAACTGATAGTTAGTTGCAACAAGTGGCAAGTTTTCTATTAGCTTGTATGGTTCGCCCTGTAACAGCGACCGCAAATAGACAAATTTTTCAATAGTTGACAGAGAAGAGTCTGAATCAATTATACTTAAAAAAATTTGATGAAACGTTTGAAAATTGTTAATGTCGCCATTAAAAGAATTTATTTTTAGTTCGGGAAGTTTTACTGTTTTATGAGAAATACTAGAGTTGTGACCTACTGATTCGGAACTTGAATTGTGTGATTCATTACTTGAGGGTGATTGAAAATTTCGCAGCTTATCTTGCAAAGTTGAGATTATAGAAAAATATAAATTATCAATAACATCTGAATCTTTTGAGGAATTGTCATAATCTTCCTCAGAGTCCAGCAAATTTTGTGAAGAGGTATACAGAGTGTAGGCCTCCTTTAAATGAACAATTCGTTCCTGAACAGAGTGAATATTTAAATCATCCGAATTCTTTGTCAACCAATTGCTTATTTTGGTAATTTTAATCTTAGCTAAACGCCGTGACTTTAACGATTTTTCAAGCTCCATTTTCCGTTTGTTTTAAATCCAACAATTAAATCTAATATACAATTGTCCCACTATATTCGAAAACCTGGAACGCTAATAAGGGAGTCTAGCAAGAAATTTGTGAGTTGGGATGAGTTAGAACAAGATTATCGTTATTGTGGTGCTTGGGTGATGTTGTCAGATGATTTAGGATTTCAGAGGTACTAGAGAAAACGTTTGAGGGCGATTTTAGTGGAATTTTTGAACTTTTCACAAAGTGGAAATTTCGGTGTTTGAGCAATAAATTGAGAACAATGATTAGAGCAGAATAGAGCCTCTAAGATCCGGCTCGAAGGACCAAACGACTTGTATTTCACGATTAAACTTCGCTTAGTTTTGTACTAAATACATTGATAAAAATTATTGCCAGTAGGTCCTTACTAAGACGCAAAAGGAAGAGTACAAATAATAACAGGGGAAAGATCGGAATAATTTAATTGAAAGAGAGGTATTAAACGGTGAGTTTCAGAATAAACAAAAAGTTTCTTTTGAATAAGTTCAACGAATATAGACGCAACAGACCTAACCTTTTATATTCGTTGATAAGATATTTGAAATAAAAGTTTTTTTAGGTAAATTTTCTCTTTTTTTCGCCCCTGTACCTTATTAAAATTAACATTCTAGAAGTTTTAAGGGACTTTTGACCCTCGCTAATAATGTATTAGTTATCTCAGAATTCGATAAAAATTAATTCATTTAAAAACAATGGGCCCGAAATTTAGCGCCTACACTCAATGTAATATAAAAGGGTCCCGGTGAATTCGTAACTATTTTAATCCCCCATCCTAATTGTTAACAATTGAGTTAACCAAGTGTCCAAAAATCTTGAAAAGATCTTGGATTAGAGATGTACAAGCACAGGTGCAGGATCGTAAATAGAAGAGCTCTTGCTTTAATATCAAAATATCAATATTGTGCCTCAAAAGAAATACTGTAGATGGCAAAGGTACTAAAGAGAAAAATGAGCTGACATATAATTCCACTAAATAATATAATAATAATAATAATAATAATAATAATAATAATAATAATAATAGGGTTTATTTGTAGCAACTAACAACATAATAAATAAACCCAGTTTCTCACTGAAGTTGTTAGTCACATAGACTACAACTTGTGCGTGAGGGTTAAATTTTGATTAAGCATATTAAATAACATTAATTTATCTTATAGATTAACAAAAAGGAATAAAATATAGTCTTTATCGATCATCTGACTTCTAATTTGGGCTCCTCTTCTCACCTAATTCAGTTACTGTTAAATTTTGTTTATGGGACCTCCGAAAATCTATCATATTATTCAAGAAAGGATTGCAAACAATTTCTAATGGGATTCTTCTGACGAACTTCGTTTTCTATGAGAATTATAATGATTTTTTTAAGGTGTTTTATCCATTTTTACCATAATTTTCAGAATTTAAACATTTTTAAGTGACATTTGTAATAAATCATTTTTGACATTTTTAAATTTTAAATTAAAGCTAAAGATAAATTAAAAAGAACGTATAACTAGGACAATTGTATATTGTAAATGAGAAAAACAAAATAATAGTGAACAAGAGTACAAAAAATATATAGTTAAATGAAAAAACCTGAAAACCCTACTCTAGCTGAACTTTAGAAATAAATATAACAATAACTTAACTTACAAACTTACAGATGTTGACTAGTCCGTGACATAACTTACTAAAATAAAAACGGAAAAAAAGTTCGTCTTTAAATCCCAAAGGGTGTGCAGAGGGAAGGGTGAGGTTGTCCAATCTGAGAATTTTCACTATAATTCTTGGAGTATCTGGAGTCAGGTGGTAAAATATTGCGTTATCTTGAGAACAAAAACTTGAAGAAACGAAGTATTGCTTCTGATCAGTAAAAAACTATTATTTTACATAAAGTAATATGTAAAACTTGGAGAGAAACAAAGTATTGTTTCTTGTGAGTGCAAACTTTTAGAAACAACGTATGTCTTCAAGAGAAAAAATTCATCTAAGTTTTTTCTAATTTTCTGACTTTTCTTCTTGAAGTTTTTTGTGACAGTCCAGAGCACGGTGAATTGTTTTCATTTTACTTACACATTGTCACTTATTGCTAATCTTAAAATCTACATACAAATATTGACATTAAAGAAAATGGAACTTGACGAAATATTTTAAATTATTTCGAATGTTTAAATGAAATTTAAACACTAATTACAGGCCAACTGGTAACCCTACCGCGCAGGTAATTTTTCGGTAACCCATCAAGTACCGGTAAATTTGTAACTTTCTTTTCTAAGTAGTTACTAACGATGTTGATAAACTAATACTGGTATTTCAGGTATGTACTTGTATAAATTACCCTCTTTGACGGTGGTGTAAAAGTTATTCATCATTTATGTATATTGTCTCTTGGACGAGTTACATGAGAAAGTCGAAATAAATTTTTTTTAATTAAATTGAGACAAAAGAAGAATGTAGGTATATAATTTATTTAATTCGAAATACATTTTACTGTTGTCCTAAAACAGAAAAAAAAATGTTTTATTTGATAAACAACTATTGTTTTTCACTTAATTCAATATTAGTTGCCACCCACCAGCCTCTTAGCAATTTTAACATTTAATTTAAGCGAAAAGCAATGTTTATTTTTCAAATTCACATTTTTTTCTGTTTTCTGACTGCAGTAAAATGTATTTTGCATTAAATAGATTACCTACATTCTTTTTCTACGGCCGTGCTAAGAGAGCCACTTTCACGCACGTATTTCGTTTCCGAAAGTTGCACTTTCCCGCACGGCGTGCGTGAATGTAAATTTTCCCGCATGGCGTGCGGGAAAGTAAAATACCTTGTAATATGGCATTGTAATATATTATAATACATGCAATAAACTAATGTTTAGATATTATTTACTAATGTATTTTAAATTTATCTTATTGTGTTCATGTTTTAATGAAATTAGCGCGATTATTTCATTCATAGGGGATTCTGACCAATAGAAAGCTACAGAAATACAAATTAAACTGATAATTTTTGACAATTTCCCGTCGTCAAGTATATTACGTCAGATGCCCTTCGTTGCTATGAAAAAATACATTCAGTTACATTAATGACAATTAATGTTTTAAAAATTATAAAAATGATGACTTTCAACCGTCAAATACTTATAATAACTTTGTGTTTAATTGTACTAATTTGTACTTACATAAATAAATTACAATAAAATTTTGGTTTTCAACAGTTTTATTCATGAAATAATCGCAACAAATTGCACTCGATCCCTAAAATTAATATAGAATTTTTTCCCTCGTGACACTTCGACATAATTTCACTCGCCTTCGGCTCGTGAAATTAAAACTGTCAAAGTATCACTCGGGAAAAATTCAATAATTTTAGAGCTCTTGTGCAATTACTACTGATAATTCGATGTATCAGTAGACAATTACAATGGTTTTGAATCGTCGTCGACCTTGTCAAATAATTAATTTGTGTATTTTCACTTATAAACAAAAATTGATATAACTCTATTTTTTGTGGCTTTTTTCCAAACGTACGGCCCTAGAAAAAATATTGTTCCTAACTCATGCGTAAAGTGTCTTCCCCGCACTCGACTGCTTGCCCGAACTCCGCTATCACGTCGTTCGGGTCAACGGCAGTCTCGTGCGTGAAAGTATCACTTTCCGCACTAGTTAGGAAAATAACTATTTCCACCTAGCTCTACCGAAAGTAAACTTTTCCGGACCTGATTGTGGGGAGCAAAGTTGTACTTTTCCTCCCTAGGGAGGAAAAGCAAAGGTGATGTCATGGTATTTAATTCATGAAATATAATTTATTGACGCCCTGTACAATATCTATTTTCTATTACGTAAGTATACATTTTAACGTTTATTTATAAAACCGCCTGTATTTGGCAGAATGGTAAAAAACAGTAAATTGTTATTTTGATTTAACAGTGTTTACATTAATAATTTTACTTATATTTGACAATTGACAGTTATATTGTACCTACTTGTTAGTTTTAGTTTGAATAAATTTTGTTGGTTAGTTACATAAACAAATTAAGTAAAAATGAAAAATGACTTGTTATTAATTTGAGAAAGGTGGAAAAACCATATGTATAACATGGGAGTAAAGTGCTTTTTCCTCCCTTAAATGATTACTGCCCTCCGCTACGCGTCGGGCAGTAAACTTCATTCTCGTGAGGAAAAGTAGCACTTTCCTCTCTTGTTGTACAAATAGCTATTTTGTCTTAATTAAATTAATTCAAAAAAAATTTTTTGGGCACCCTGTATAAATAATTATGTTAATGTTTATATCAGTGAATACAAAATTAAATAGCCTTTAATTATTATTAATTCATTAACGCGAGTGATTGTCTTCAACGATCATCATTTAAGTCTTTACTCAAAGTACCCCGGGTCAACATTCATAGTGTAAGTCTCATCAATAAACTCTGCTACTATTATTTGGTGTTTCCATCACAACTTAAAGACCATCTACACTGAGCCAACGAAGGAATATTGTTCATGGTGATGTCATGTCAACGTGCCAAAAAAGGCACGTCGGTGATTACATTTCGTCGGTGACATTTTTATAACATTTATTCTAGTTGTCGATAGATGGCGCCATAATAAAAAAATAATTTTTTTTAATTAGATAATAATATTACAAATATAATCTGTATAATTTATAAGACTATACAAATCAAAGAAAATACCATTTTATAAATGCAAGAAACACATTTGATTTGTTTTTATTCCAAATTGAAAATAAAATGTGACAACTGTCAGATTTAACTAAAATGTCATGTTAGAATAAGTGTCATTAATGTGTAATATCACGGACTTACCCTTTTTCCTATCATTTGTTACGCACTGAAAAATGATCATGAAAAGGACAATACCGAAAAATTAGAATTTAAAAATAAAAATCGACCTATTTCGGGATTTATCTCCAGAGACGCCCATTCTCCAGAAAATGAATTTATTTCAACTCAAACGTCCTCACTGTATTTGTTTATAAGCCAAAAAATTGTTTATAACTTTAAAACAGTGCTCAGGCCGCTTAGATAATCCGATTTTAATTCTGTAAAGTGTATTAAATAGGTAGAGAGCCTCTTTATATGTGAAAAAATTAGCAAACTTCTAAATGGTCTACTTTTTTTTCAAAAATTTGAACTTAAAAAAAATAGATTGCAAAATTATTATGCAAAATCTATCAGGTCGATTTTAATGAAATTTGGTGGACGATTTAAGTATGTTATAAGGATCTTCTATGCGAATTACGAAGGTTCTAAGTGCAACCAAAGTTGTTGAAAAACACTGAATAAAAAGAGGCTTATTTTACCCCCTTATTTTGTATTTATTGCTATTTTACAGAAAGGGTAATAATTTAAGACATTTTTAACTAGTCGTATATCATACAAAATTCAATTATCTTTATTTTATTTCCCTATGACTTTGCTACAAAATGAATCGTTTTAAAGTTATAAGCAAAGAAAGTAGAAAAATCAATGTTTTTCGAAATTTTTAAATATTTTAATTTTTTTATTAATGTTCCGGGCATATTTGAGAAGGAGCATAAGTCAATTATTATTATTGAAGTTGTCACCTAACTTTATCTGCAAAAATCCGAATGCCACCTCGCACATCCGCAAATAGACGTTTTTTTTTACAGATCCGCCCTGGTATATACATATATCATATTGTTTCAATTATTTTATTAAGAGAGTTTAATGTTTGTTATTTTTTTATAGGTACATGTAATACACAACATGTTTTAAGCGAACCAAGAACCATTCGCTTAAATATGCTATATGCCCCGTGTCGGCTTAATCCGTTACTGTTCAAATTTATTTCTTATTTTTTAACCTATCTACCTGTGGTATTAGAATTAAACAATGGTTTCGAATTCACCTGTATAAAGTTGCGAGTTGGGAGAGTCAGGTAGTAAAAAAGTTACGAATTGGCCGGTGTACATTTTGATTTGAAAAAGTTTGTCATTAAGAGTTACGAGTTGGCGCGTGTCCATATAAAATATTTAAAAGTTAATAGTCAAAATCAAAGTTTGGAAATTTGGAAAAATCATCCCTAGTTATTTCAATAAAAATTAAATTCGGTGCAGTTTTCTCTTTATATACTAGGTACCTTGCTAATAATAGTAGCAATGTTGTTGTGGTGAACAATCATACAATAAATATTCTTTTTAAATGTAAATGCATAATATTACCGAATATTTTTTAATACAATATTGCTATTCATAATAGCTGCGTCTCTATTTCAAATATTTAGTAGGGCATGTTCAAACGGTTCAAACAATTCAAAAGTTTTCGTAAATTCAAACTAAATATAAATTTTTTATAGCACACTGCACATGCGGCAATAAGTTAAGATGCAGTTTTTACGAAGATTCAAATGTAATTAAATTTAAAGGCAATATAAGAGGAAAAGATACTACTCTAAAATGTGGAAAAATACCATTACGAGAGCCTTCCAGAACGAACATTTGCAAAATGTCAGAAAACAAGAGTGTAGAGAGGTACCGTGCAGAAGAAGCTTCCAAACATATGCTTCCAAATGGTAAAGAGCCCTCTACTCTCTTTACAGCTACAGTGTTGACCACCGCAAAGAGCTGCTTCAAAGCAGTTAGCTATATGGATAAAGATCCAATTGCGGCTTTATTAAAAATGAAGTACGACATTCACGCAAATATCATTCAAGATATTGGATACCACCCATTTTATGTCCGATATACTACGAATAACCAGCTTCAAGCTGCAAAAAAATTATTCAAGAAAAAAAATTTAGAGGTTGCGTCGATAGTACAGGAAGATTGGTGCACTCTATTAAGTACCCAATAACTATTCCCGCTAAGCATACATTTATGCATGATTTAAGCGTTAAAAGCAATGCGGGCCAATTAATGGTTTCGCAGATGCTTTCAGTCTCTTCTACTACCTTGAATTAGGAAATGTGGTTCAATTCGACCATTTAATTGAGTTTTCCAATATTTGACGAATTAGTACGCGACTATAGCAGACCAATATTAACTTCTATGGTTAAGGTTTATAGCAAGTGCAAAACTGTTGAAGAATATGCTGATTCTTTAAGGGATCACCAACTGCAAAAAACAAAAATTGCAATAGATATTGCTCATTTTATAAAGAAATATGAAATTTTTTTTAAATGCTTAAACCGAAGAGCTAAAACGTTTCATTTATGCTTAATTGGTCACCTAACCCAATGCAGGACAGTAGAAGAGGCTGAAATATTGTTACGAAAAATATTCGTTGTGAGTCAGGCGGAAACTGAAGGGTATTTAGAGCATGGTTCTCCAACTACGTGGAAAGAAGCCATATAATCATTGGAGGCAGAAATATCAGGTACACCTTATAGACTTTATATTTGCATGCTTATTTTTTCATATGTATATATCGTTATTAATAATTTGTCTTAGTTTTGATATGCTTAATTTTGTATTTATTACAGATTTATACGATTACAGTAAGTATATTGATATCATCGATGAAGAGATATCAAATATTTTAGACGAGCCAGTGTCCCGAAATAATTACTGGGCGAAATGGGCAAAAAACCTAAATAATTCTATTACACCATATTTGAAACAAGAAGGAAATAGGTGCAACGGTTATTACCTACAAAATATGAAGTTTAGAGATCTGTTAATTAAAGATTTAAGTTTGTTTCCTTTGTGGTCGATAATTTATAACGAGAAGTATGGTTTCGACTTAAAATCTCCAACAAGTTGTCAGGTTGAGTCACACTTTCGCACCCTAAAATGGGCTGTTTTTTGAAAGGCCAGTTACCACTAAGAGCGGATGATTTTGTATCCCAACATATAGACTACTTACAGGGAAAAAGTCTATGAGTGATAAGTAGGTCTATTCAAATAGACGAAGAATCGTTAAAAAGTCAAGAACAAGACACTATTAATGACAATGCTTTAAAAATGTTGACGAAAGATTTTCGGAGGAAACATCATGTTTATTATGTTCCAATAATAATAAGAATACAGGTTCCCATAAGTACCTTATTTGTCGTACCAATGTTCACCCTCGCACTGATTGCTCGAAACTGTATACTGACGAAGAATTTGTAGGTGAACAGCGGATTTGTTTAATCTGCTTCGCGATAGGAGGAGTAAAGCAAATTTTGGAGATGCGAAGGTTTGATAACTGGAAAGATTTAGCAGCAAAAAATATACTCAACGAGAAAAAACGAAAAAATCCTTAAGATTCTTCAACTTCCGTGCGAAAAAGTAGTAGGATGGCAAAGTCAGCGGATTTCGAATGCATTATGTGCAATAGCGGTCACACACCTGAGGGTGCACATCAATGCTACTTTTGTAACAAATTTGTACATGCATTTGGGTGCTGAAAGCCTTACGATGATGATGCTAACTCTGAAGGATATGGGCAAAAACGGGTTTGTGAGAACTGTTTTATAGCTAATTCTTCAAGTGTCTTAAATACCTTGTCCACTAAAAATAGTGAACATAATGAAAATGGCGAACTTAGCGAAGAAACTTCGCATGGTACACAGGATAAAGAGTCGTCTCAAGGAAGGGTTCAAGCTAAAAAGAAGAAAAGTTCTTTCTATACGTCAAAAAATTTAAGAGCACGATAAAAGATCGATTGCTTATCGAAAAACATACAAAAATTGCAGTTTTAAAAAATGGCAACTGTTTGAAATTAAATGCCATCATAATCAAAAATGATTTTGTTACAATAAATAATACATGTGTATTCGACAGATGACACGTTAATTTAAATATTTGCTCGGTTCTGGGATCTATTTTAATTTGATTATGTATTTGTTTAGGGGAATAATTGTTATGGGAATCAGTTTCTACTTTGTAGAGAGGTAATGTTTTAAAATTTGTGATTAATGTTTTGTTCTTGATGTCTATTGAACATAGATAGATTTATTTAACTACTTTACAAAAATATTGTTTGTAGCAAGTCAAAATTACAAGGTATATAAAAATTATAAAAATTACAAGGTATATAAAAGTACAAGGTATATAAAATAGAAATATAAAACATAACTTATTAATATCACAAACAAGAAACATAGATTAATAAAAAATATTTTGTGTCACGGTAAGCATTTCAGTGGATGTTCTGCAATGCGTCATATATTCTTCCGAGCAATAAAAGCAATGCTTCAACAGATACCTTTTTATGACTTTTTTGAAACTGTTACAGCTTAGCTGTTTAATATCTTTTGGTAAAATATTGTAATAGTTATAATTAAGACAATTTTTATCTGAAATACGCAATCTACAGCGATTTGTTCGCAAATAGTGAGAGTTTCGCGTATTGTGAACGTGAACATCAGACTGCTTTATTAAATGGGCCCGTTTTCTGTAAATTTCACTCAGAACTTGATATATCAACAGAGTAGGTAGCGGCATAATTTTTAATTTGATGAAGAGAGGTCGGCAATGTTCCAGATAACTAACCCCTGCTAAAATTCGGATAGCTTTCTTTTGCATCCTGAAAATTTGAAGAGCATTTGTTAAATTGCCCCATAAGATTAATCCATAGCTTAGGTGCGAGTGAAATAAAGAAAAATATGTCACCTTCAATGTTTCAAAGTTGACAACCCTTGCTAGTTGACGAATAAGAAACAAGAACTAGACAGCTTCCTCTTTACTTGTGTAACATTCTCTTTATTTGTGTAACTTGTGAACATTCGTAATGTTCAAAAAAATCGAGGCCTAAGATTCCATCAAAATCAAAATCTAAATCATAAATGAATACCTTATTTTTTGAAACGGGACTAAAGTTGATTCGGTGACAAGAAGTTTTTGGTCTGTAATACCTTGTATAGTAATACTTTCGGGAAAACGCGGTTTGAAATTTTTCGCGGTATTTTCTTTAAATATGGAGATACCAGCACCGGTATCGATAAGTAGTTTAAATTTGTTTGCTGCGTCTGTTATATAATAGAGATTTTTGGAGTTTACAGCAAGAATTCCTGATCTGGAAAATTCAGAGACGGGTTTATGTCGTTCCAATTTAGACTTTGGATCTGATTTTCTTTTTGAGACAAAGGTTCGCTCATTGAAATGGCATTGTCTGGGTGGTTTTGATTTGGAACTGTGAGAAAATCCTGATAGTCTTGGCTATCAATTAAATCGGTCTGTTCATCGAATGAATTGTAATAATCAGGAGGTGGATAATTGTTATTGGAGAAATCTTCGTAATGATAGTTTTCAATTGGAGCTGGGGTATAATCATTAACATAGTCAGGTTCATAGTTAACGAAATGAGCTCTCTGTCTATCGCTCGGAAAATTTGGGTTCTTATGAATTACAGAAGGGCGTATTTGTGGGTTATTTTGATTGAACTGAGGTCTTTGTTGGTCGTTAGGTCTAGTGTTTTGATAGGTATTATTCGGGCTGAAGTTTTGACTCTGAAAGCCATTATTTTGGGTATTATTGAAGTTTTGATAGCTACTGAAATTTCGAGTATCGTTAAAATTCTGGGAATTATTTTGGGAATTTTGCCTAGAACGACATTCGTTGTTTGAGTGGCCCATGCGTCCACAAAACGTGCATCTAGGTGGTTGAAAGTTTGGTCTTCTAATGGGTTGATTATTTTGATTGGGTCTTGGAGGACTGGGACGATTGGTTTTCTGTATTTCGAAATAGGATAATTGTAGCTCTCTTCTGATGCGGACCTGAGCTTGAAGAAGGTCTTTCGGATTACTAGCACGAACAATATGTGCAATTTTTGGATCTAGGTCGGTCAATAAGGTATTGAGCGCCATTGATTCGATTAGTATGATTTGGGCTTGTTTCTCTTCAGGAGTGAGGCCAGATTTCTGGATATTGGCATGCATTTTTGCATTAAGGACTTGGACACGATTGAGGAATGTAAGAGCCGATTCATTTGGAAGTTGTTTGACTCTCTGTAAATCTTGTATGAGAGAAGATAGGTCTCTAGTGTCTCCAAAGTGGCAATTAAGAAGTTGTTTGATTTCTAGATACGATAATGAATTTCTAGAGCTTATGAGTTGCGCTGCTCTTCCGCGAAGTCTATTTTTTATGTGAATTACTAATAGTTGTTTTTGATCACGCGTAGACATATTGTAGGCATAGTCACAAGCATTTAGAAAAGTTTGTAAAAATATTTGATCGCCTTCAAATTCGGGTACGACCGAAAATATTTCGGATAGTTTATAAGGTTCTACTTCGGGTTCATTCTCGATATGAGATACGGGGACTGCGGGACGAGAAGTGTTACTGTTGTCAGTGATGATGATCAAATAAATTTAAATAAAATAATCAATATATCGAATAATAAAAATGGCCAAATAAATTAATATAAATAAAATAGGTAGTCAATATATTCAAAATAAAAAAATGGTCAAATAAAACAATTTAAATAATCAATATATCAAATAATCAAAATAAAAATGGTCAAATAAATCAATTTCAATATTAAATACTAATCAGAAATAATAAAAATAATATCAGAAAATGTTTTTATAACAACTGTCCGATTAACGAAATGTGCGTGTTTCAGACGTGTATATAATAACAATAATGATAATAAAAAGTAATATTTAGTAGTTGTATTTAATAGGTATCAGAAAAATGTTTTTAATAACTGTCTGATGAGCGAAAATGTCCGTGTTTTAGACCTTTATATAAGAACAATAGTAAAAATAAAGAAATGACGATTAATAGAATAACGTCAAATGGTTAAAAGGAAATCAGAAAAATATTTAGTGGTTGTATTTAATATTAAAAAATGTTTTTATAATAAGTACCCGATGAGCGAAGAGTGCGTGTTTCAGGCGTTTTATAACAATAAATAAAAAATTGACGATTTACGTATAAACGTCAAATAATGAGAATAAATATGTAGTTGTCTTTATTGATTTTCAGTATAATCAATATTTGAATATCGAACAGTATTCAATAATAATAATAAAATATAATAATAATATAAGAAATTATTCAATATTAGACTTACACCAAATCCAAAAACATCTAGTCGTCTTGTTCTCGACAGCGACTCTACCAGGGGCTTCATCAAGTGTTCCTAGTCCGTAGATATCTGCAAAGTGATGATGGCTCTGCCTTTTGGATGGTTCGTTTCTGAATCAAAGGATTGGAATCCACCGTTGTCAGTTAGGCTTTTCCGTGTTCTAACAACGTTTCCAGATCCTACTGACTGCGCCCATTTTTATATCACTTAAAACTTTTTAGACTTTTTAAAAAATATTTTATTTTGAAAATACAAGAATTAAAGTTACATTAATGAAATCTAAATTATTACCAACAAACATTAAACAACGGCAAATGGTTTTATATGTTTTACAAAATGCTGAGGTTGTGAGAAAGCCTAGACGTAGTAGTTCTCGCTGACATTGGTATTGAAACTGGATGCGTCGATTCAGATGGCTGACACCTGATATCTCCTGATGGGAAATAAGTAGGTACTTCATTATTAAGGCTAGTTGGTAAAAACGGATATAACATGTATACATAATATGTCTCGAGTTATCAATATGAATGAGATAGATAAAATTAAATTATTAGTAGAATTTTTTTACCAGGCAACAAAAATTAACCTTTTGTTAACGATTTCCGAAGTGGAAGTCGAAACGTCAAAAATAAATTAATTTCATACCTAAATTGTAGCTTTATTCCCAAATAAAATAGTAAATTTTTTACTTTTAACAGGAATGACTGAAGATTTTTTTAGAAAAGTAAAACATGCGATTCCAGCATTATCTGTTGAAGAATATTTACATAAAAATTGGAATTTAATGGAACATGATTATTCGAAAGTAGATTGTTGGATAAATTTGAAATGCGCAAAAAATCTTCTGCATCCATTGTGCATTATCATAAAGCAAGATTTCACTACGAAAAATGACAACATGTTGAATTGACCTGGTTCAAGTAAATCAAAATTGACAATTATCAAATATTTTGGTGGGTTGCAATATACATCCGATGATATCAATAAAATACGCTATTACGCAGAAAAAATGATAAGAAGCTACAAACATTTATTTTAAAGTTGCATCTGAAACTTTAAAAACATTGCCACATATGGTATAATAAAGGTTGAATGAGGGATAGTTAATTCAGGAGCTTACTATTTACCCATCCCTGTGTGTGATGAGAGTGGATGGCATTAGCGCATGTCTATTTGCCACAGAATTTTTTAATTTAAAATTGGTTGTATTTTCTATGTATAATTACTTTTTCATATATCTATTTTAGCTTCTAAGATAAATTTAATTAAAATATTGTTATCCGCTTAGTGCTGGTAACTAGGGTCCCACAGCTTATGGGGGTGGCCGATGATGAGCAATATCGTTGTTATTAATAGTTAATTGATTTAGTTCGCAAGGCCACCGGAACTTCACCCAAAATAGAATCTTAAGCTGTGGTGGTTCGGCTAAGCTCAGATGGAAGCTGGTCGTGGTTATAAGAAAATAAATTTATAATAAAATCTATTACCTCCAAAAATTTAGATATCCATAATATACCGGAGTAAGGCGCCAATTGATTATTTGCCTCTTACACCACTATCAGAATTACCTTACCCACTAACCAATAATTGGGTAAGTGTAGGTTACAGGAATGAAACCCCCAATTCAAGCTTGTAAATATATATTAATACATATGTAAATAAATATTATAAATATAACATTAACGCAGTATATCGAGGTATGAGAAGAAGTAACGATATCACACTACATGGGTTGTAATTTGAAAAGGGAATCTTACATGTACATACTCAAAATTTCAATTATTTGCAAAGGATACATAATACAAAATTTTTAAATAAATATCACTGATACTATATTCTGATTCCAATATTGATTGTTATACTAAACATACTAAATACAACTAAATAGAGAGAAAATGTATACAAATTTATTAAGGGAAGAGAGCAATCCTTACGTCCTAACTACTATACGCAACGCCTACTTTATAGTGAGTCCGCAACATGCGACCCGACGCCAACTAAGTTAAATTTGAACAATCTTATCCTTAACTGACGAACTGATGAAAATATTAAATTCAATTGGTCTAGACAGCAGAGATCGCCGTATAATAAACAATATCTATTACGAACAAACTGCAGCTGTTAGAGTAGGGGATCAGTTAACAGACGACATAAAGATAAAAAGAGGTGTGCGACAGGGATGTATATTGTCCCCATTATTGTTCAATACATATTCAGAGCACATTATGAACCTAGATTCTGTGGTAGATAGTGAATAGCGCTAACGGACATAGACGAGGGAATACTTATAAACGGAGAACGATTGAACAACCTAAGATACGCTGATGATACTGTCATTTTTGCAGACAGTCTTGAAGGTCTGCAGACACTTGTCTCCAGGGTGGCAGAAGTAAGTAGTAGGTTTGGGCTTGATTTTAATATCAAAAAACCAAATACATGGTTATAAGCAAAAATAGGATACCACCCGGTCAATTACTAGTTAACCAACAACCTATAACACAAATCACCAACTTTTGTTATTTGGGTGCAAACTTAAATGAACAGTGGGACCAATCGACGAAAATTAAGATAAGGATCGAGAAGGCAAGATCAGCCTTCGTCAAAATGAAAAAAATCGTTTAAAAAAAATACAGTTATGGATCTAGAACAAGCAGGTAAGAACACATACTTTTCATTTACCTATTGTTTTATTTGTTGATGTATTAATAATATTTTAGATGTTTGAAAATGGGGTTTAAATATTTTAAAGTTTCGACCACATTTTAGCACATCAAAATATTTTTGTTATACTTTAGGGTGAGATCCGGTTGTTAAATTTTTTTTAATTGGAAGATATAAATTTGTACATCATAATCATTATCAAATCAGCCGCACATGTTCGCACTTTCTTGAGAAAGAAAGAAATTATACATATTTCAATTGAAAATTTAGATTACGTTTACGTGGTAATTATTTTGCTTCAGGGTCATCTGGAACCTCGGGCATAAGGGTAGTGACTCGTAGGTCGTTGTATGATAAAATGCAACAACAAAACTTACCTACTTTTGAAGAAAAGTTGAAGTCTTGCGAAGACTACTCAGATCAACAAATAAAGAATTTGAAGCAAAAGTTTGCGTATATAAAATCAGAATTTAAGCAAAGGTGGAAGAAAGCAAACAAAATAGAAAAAAGATTCCTTCAAAATAATGACGAATGGCTGCAAAAACATTTCAAATACCAAGAGCAGAGCAGCAAAAATCGGGTCGACCATCAAAATCATTCACAGGATTGAGTGAAAGAAGTAAAAGAAGAAAAACACTAGAGGTTCGTAGTGTGGTAGATGAGAACAATGAATGTTTAAATATGTCCTTCTTTTTTTAACTTTCCCGTTCGGTGTTAACTATATTGAGCGCATGCTCATGAATAGACATGTAGGTTCATTTGACCAACGCATAGATGTTATAAGTAAACTTTTCATGTAGATGAGAACAATGAATGTTTAAATATGTCCTTCTTTTTTGGAACTTTCCCGTTCGGTGTTACTATATTGAGCGCATGCTCATGAATAGACATGTAGGTTTATTTGACCTACGCATAGTAGGTCATTCTATGCGTAGGTCAAATGAACCTACATGTCTATTCATGAGCATGAGCAATATAGTTAACACCGAACGGGAATGTTCAAAAAAGATGGACATATTTAAACACTCATTGTTCTCATCTACATGAAAAGTTTACTTATAACATCTATGCGTAGGTCAAATGAACCTACATGTCTATTCATGAGCATGCGCTCAATATAGTTAACACCGAACGGGAAAGTTCAAAAAAGATGGACATATTTAAACATTCATTGTTCTCATCTACATGAAAAGTTTACTTATAACATAAATGCTAGAGTAATTGGTTCCTTGGGCAAATACTTCATTGATTGTAACCATACAGCCATCGTTTTCCTAAGTGAGGTGTTGTGTTTTCGTTTTTTACTTCAAACAAAAAGAGATATGTTTTTATGCATATTGTCTTTTTTATTACTGAACAACGTAACTCTACAATTCTACGTATTGGTAATGAAAACTAACATTTTACATGGAATATATGTGGCTAATTAACATTTTCTTTATTTCAGCCCTGAAGAAGTGAATAATCATTCACGAAAACGTTAGGCCGTACAATTGATACGCATTGGTTTTTGGTTTGCAGATTTCCCCAATATTTACTAAGAATACTAATTTATTATGTATAAATGCTATCCCCCATTTCATCCCAACTTCTGCTTTTAACATGGCATACTAACTCCATGTCTGATGGCCAGTAACCTACTATCATGAGGCAAGTAATTCAGTATTTTTTATAACTAACATATAATTAATTCTAACCTATTTCTAGGTTCATGGACCTTCACCTAAAACTACATACCTTAAATTAAATTAGATTAATTTTCTGCATTTTCACATTCTCGCAGCTCACACCAGATGGAACTACAATGGGAGGTTAGTAAAATCAGTTTCCCAATATCGACAATCCCCAATAGAATTATTTGAAAGCATTTTGGAGCATAAAGACCGTTGGGACGTTGAAATTGTGAATTCCTTAAGGGGTTATTTGGAATTAGTCAAACGAGATTTTGATTTTAATTTTTTGTTTTAATTGCTGAAATATTTCCTTATACAGAGATTTTATTTGATTTATTGTAGACTAAATCCAATGATATTGGATTTTGTATTCAAAAAGTTAACGAATTCGAAGTCAAAATCAACAGAGGAAAGAATTTGATATCACCTGTCAAAAAACTTGCGACCTCGAAGAGATGGAACTTAAGCGAAAACGCATTAGAATTGACGAAGTAGGCGATACAAAAGTATCTTAGCATCGACCTTTCTGTGAAGGTTATAGCTTCCCAGCACCTTAAAGAAAGATACCTTTGTGTGTAAATATTTGTGAAGTTTGCACCACTGGATCCGAACAAACAAACGGGAATCAACGGCTCTTCTCAGAGCCTACATTAACAATGATGACCATAAAAATTGAGGGTATTACTTGTAATAAACAGGACATTTTGTCTGAACTGTGTCAAATCCAAAGATGTGATATATTATGCATACAAGAGACTCACCGTGACATATCAGCACATAGACCTAGCATTGAGGGAATGCAGCTTATCATTGAACATCCAAGTACAAAGCACGGAAGCGCCATCTTCGTGAAAAGAGACATTCATGTAACATCAGCTCAAAAAACATGCTACAATGATATTGAAATTCTGACCGTCGAAATAGGAGCCTGCACAGTTACATCTGTGTATAAACCACCCTGGAGAGACTTTGTTTTCTCCCCTCCAAAAAATTTCGCTTCTCAAAAAACCAGATTCATTCTCGGGGATTTTAATAGTCATATTGTTCATTGGGGCTACGCTTCAACTGATAAAAATGGAGATCTTGTGGAATCGTGGGCTGAACAAAACAACCTGGCACTGTTGCATGACCCAAAACTACCATATTCATTCCAAAGCAAAATATGGAAGAAAGGTTACAACCCTGATCTCACCTTCATCAGCATGTCTTTAGAGGACCGTTGCGTCAGAAAGATATATAAACCTATACCAAAGACGCAACATAGGCCCGTGGGAATATCCGTATACAGCGCTATAAAAGCTCCCAAAATCCCTTTCAAACGAAGGTTTAATTTCAAAAAGGCGAACCGTGAAAAATATACTGATGAATTGGAAACACAAGTGAAAAATATAGTCCCTACCCCCAAAAACTATGATGCGTTCAACAAACTTACCCAGAGGATGTAAACAACATTACATATCTGGTCTGAACGATGAAGCAAAAGACATTATGACAAAGTACACCGAAGAATATAGTAAAGACCCATTTAGCGAAGTTACGGCAGAGATAGGGGAGAGACTGCAGCAAATACTAAGCGCCTCCAGACAAGAACGGTGGAGCGAGACTTTAAGTAAAACGGATATGACACACAGTAGTAAGCAGGCTTGGAATATGATCAAATAACTAAATGGTGATCCCACAGAGGTGAAAGAGCCATGTGCAATAACGCCAAATCAGATAGCCCACCAACTGCTTCTGAATGGCAAAACAAACAATCGTTGCAAAACGCCTAAGATTATAAGAACTCAAGACCAGGAAACAACTCTCTTGCGAAACCCATTTACCATCGAAGAGCTTAAAAATGGTATTGACTGTATGAAAAATGGAAAATCCCCTGGGGTGGACGAAATCCTAACAGAGCAGATAAAACACTTCGAGCAAAAAGCGAGGCAATGGGTGCTCGATCTATTTAACATCTGTGGCTCTACCTACCAGACTCCACAAATGTGGAAACCTGGTAAAGACCCTGAACTACCGAGTAGCTACCGTCCGATATCTCTTCTATGTCATTTATATAAATTGTATGAACGCCTCATTTTGAACCGCATCCAGGAAACATTAGATGCAAAACTAATCCCACAACAAGCAGGCTTCAGACCAGGTAAATCATGCACACGCCAAGTGCTGAACCTAACAGAGCACATAGAGGATTGATTTGAGCAGAGGGAGATAGTGGGAGTAGCATTGATAGACCTTACAGCGGCCTACGATACGATAAACCACAGAACCTTGCTAACTAAGATCTATAACACTGTGCTTGGCTATGACCTGGTAAATATCATTAGATCACTGTTGTGTAATAGACGCTTCTACGTTGTGCTAAATGGAAAGAAGAGCAGATGGAGAACCCAAAAAATGGCCTACCTCAAGGAAGCGTTCTGGCGCCGTCCCTATTTAACATCTACACCAATGACCAACCAATGCACCCCCGGACTGAGAGTTTTGTGTACGCTGACGACCTTGGTATTGCCGTAAAGGGGAAAACACTCACACAAGTAGAGTCGACAAGGGAAGAGGCTTTAAACATGATGTCAGCTTACTACAAACAAAACACATTAAAGCCAAACCCTACTAAAACCCAAGTATGTGCATTCCACCTCAACAACCATCTGGCGCATGTAAAACTGAATGTTTCTTGGGAGGGACAACGCTTGGAACATACTGATAGGCCCAAATATCTTGGAGTGATACTAGACCGGTCACTATGGGCCATTCCACGAACATACGCCTATTTTGGATTACTTCGACAACGAATATTTTACTGTGCAACATAAGAAGTACGAAAGTAAATGGCGCTAATAATTATTCCAATAAACAACAATGTAATTTGCAATTTACTTTCGTTCTTATTTTGCACAGTAAAATATTCGTTGTCGAAGTAATCCAAAACAGGCGTATGTTCGTGGAATAGGGTATAAATTATAAATTCCACTGTCAAAGCACAAGACAAAAGGTTTCTGCGAGAAACAATCTTCTCAGGAATCTACCCCGTCTGGGGTAGATCTAGACACGCCCAACAAGTCACCACGGCGTTAAATGAAACATGTAGAATAATTACCGGCTGTATGAAGCCTACCCCTCTACCATTACTGTACCGGGTAGCTGGATTCGCATCACCAGACGACCGTAGATGCGCCTCACAATATGTGGAGAAGTTCAGGCAAACATTCGACGAAAGGCACCAATTATACGGGTTTGAGGAACCGCCAGGAGTCAGCCGACTTAAATCAAGGAAAAGGTTTATGAGAAATGTCAGCGTCGAACCACCCGAACTGTTCCCCCTACATCCAGAACGACCTAATGGAATGAACCTGGACTGGAGAACCTGGCGGACACTCAACCGAATACGCACAGGTGTTGCCCCCGTAAAACAGAACCTTATTAAATGGGGCATCAAGACAGATAACGACGCACTTTGTGAATGTGGGGAATTACAGAGCGTAGAGCATCTGAGAGTATGCAGACTTTGCCCATCACAGTGCACCATCGATGATTTATGGCTCGCAAATACAAAGGGTGTAGACGTAGCCCGATATTGGGCAGAAAAACTGTAGTCGGATCCAGACACGTAAAAGTAAAGTGTGAAGTTTGCAATTTCAATAATTATGCCAACTCTAGTTTCCCGGAAGAGGCTGTTAATTGTATAAAAAAGCATAATGCAAGCTTTTTTGACATTCTTTTCTCCCTGCATTCCCAACTGTGCGTTTTGTATGCTTCTCAACAATCTGTACAAACTGATACTAGTTCCAAAATGCTAACCTTTCTAAAACAAATTGAACTGGAGGAAGCATATGGTGAGGATTCAAAAGTACATGATTTAGTGATGACAATACCTGCTCCAAGTACATCCACAGAACGACGTTATTCTGTACTAAAATGGATTAAAAACTGTCAGAAATTCCAAAAGTGAAAAGAGGCAAGCTAACTTAGCGATGTTGTCAATTGAAAAAAGAAACTTACTAAAGAGATGTCTAAAAATCCCAGTCTTTATGAGTCTGTCATAAACTAGTTTGCCAAGGATGACAAAAGAATAGAGATGCACTACAAGTAAAAAGTTTAGTAAGTCTTTTTATAATTTCGTTTAATTTGCATCCCTTTCCTCAAATGTCACGGCACGCCACTGATGTTACAATCAACATTTCAGACAATTATAGAGAAAATGATCAAGAAGTTGATTCAAATAATCGCGAAGACGAAGGTGTCGCGGAGGATGGTATTTCAAAAGATGGCTCAATTAATAAAGAAAATAACCCACAAGATAAATACTTGGGGGCCATGTGGTAAAAATTATATGATCAATATAAGGCAATTTTTTTCTCAAGAAGGTTCGGACGTTAATCCACTTTTTTTAGAAAATATTGATATTTCAAAGACGTTGCTTGCTGATTTGAAATTATTCCCTATAGGGGGAAATATTCAACAAATTGATTTTGAATATGGACGAGTACCTGCATCAAGTGCACATGTTGAAAGAAATTTTAATATTATAAAAGCAATTTTAATAGGTTTTAGTTAAACATGCTATAAGAGTAGATTCATTTGTGGATGTGCATATTGACTACTTAGAAGGTAAAGCAAGATTAGTTATTTCTAATCTTCAGAAAACGATTAACAATTTTCAGTGGTGTATATGTCATAGAATTTCAAATAATATTGAAAATACTTGTACTGTAATATTTACTGTCATAATATTTGCAAATCTTGTTCAAAATCCCATTAAGCTTCAATAATATGCCTTAAATGTATTGACAAAGAACACGTTTAACTAAATATTGCATTATCTGAAATTGAGAAGTGGGGTGGTGAAAGTCGTGCAAAAACGAAGAAACACTTTAAATATGGATTATCTAATAGTAATTTAAATGTGGAATTAGATTATCCGACAGGAGCTCACAAGTGCCATTCCTGCCAAAAGACAATTCATATCCTAGATGGCTGCTCGATTGTTGAGGGTGCAACTGAAGAGGGTTTTGGACACAAACGATTGTGCATACAGTGTTTAAGTGAGAGTTCAGGCAGTGAGTAAGAATTCATATACTAGATGGCTCACAAGTGCCATTCCTGCCAAAAGCCAATTCATATCCTAGATGGCTGCTCGACTGTTGAGGGTGCAACTGAAGAGGGTTTTGGACACAAACGATTGTGCATACAGTGTTTAAGTAAGAGTTCAGGCAGTGAGTAAGAATTCATATACTAGATGGTTGCTCTACTGTTGACGGTGCAACTTGAAGAGCGTTTAAAAAATGACCAAATCTTAATCAATTAATTGAATAAAAAAATAACGCTAATAAGTTATAATAATCCGGAATTAAAGACAATGCGGTGCCTAAATACCTGTTATACAGTAATGAATGATGTAAATCAATACAGGTTTTAATATTTTAAAGTCATAGCAACGATGTCAAACAAAGAAATTATTGTCAAAAAGCACGTCACACACTTTAAAATTTCCACGCACCTTTACTTACAAATTTTAAAATAATTCAGTGATTTAGATGGCATCAAGTGACGAAGAACTACCCCCATCCATTCTCGACGTTGTCAATAATCTTAATCTGTTACCGGAAAAATCAGCAAACAGGTACAAGAAAGAATACAAAATTTTTATGAGTTGGTGTTTAATATACAAAATGTATGTAAATTCAGTGCGGAAAAGTAATGCTAAAAAATAAAACTTTCCAAACTAAAACGGGTACGGAAAAGACTGTTCTGCACGCTAGTAGTAAAAAGTATTAGAAGTGTATTTTTGGAAATTTTTTTACAATTCCAGGTATGTACTTTTTATGTTTAATAAAATTATTCTCATGCTCTACATAATGTTAAGTTATGCCTGAATCGCCGTGTTTTGATAAACTATACCATGCTGCCATTATGGTATACGGTTTCTAAGGTCTAGTCGGGGTCTAATGTCTAGTAGGCGCCGAGTACTGGTATCTACTGGAGATACCAGCAGAATTTCTGAAATATGGTGGAGATGCACTACATCGCCAAATCCACCAGTTAATAACAAGAATATGGTTAGAAGAAAGGATACAAGCAAGATGGAACGAAAACAGCATAGTGTCCATCCACAAAAAAGGGGACAAAACAAAATGCGCGAATTATACAGGAATTTCACTCCTAAACACGGCATATAAAACCTCTTAAATATCATTCTTAGTAGACTAACCCCTTATGCTGAAAATGTCCTAGGAGAATATCAAGCCGGTTTTAGGGCAAACAGATCCACAATAGATCAAATATTCACGCTGAGACAGCTTCTAGAAAAGGGATGGGAGTATAACAGGCCCATACACAAGCTTTTCATAGACTTTCGGCAGGCATATTAGAGCGTAGAAAGAAGCCGTATGGAATTGCCTGGCGTTCCGTGGCAAAGAAACTCATTCGGATGACTAAAGTCGGTATCGAGGGTGGAATATCAAAAGTACGTGTAAATAATAAACTATCTGACAGCTTTGAAATTAACAGTGGACCCAAACAGGGTGATGCGTTATCTCCACTACTTTTTAACCTTGTATTAGAGAAAGCCATGAGGTCGGCCGATATAAAAACAGAACTGCTATCGGTTCAAGGTCCCAAGCTATTACTAGCATCTGCAGATGATATTGATCTCGTTGGAGACTCCATCCTATCCACAGAAGCCATTTTCAACAAGGTGGACGGAGCAAACAGCGAAGTAGGACTGATAATTAATGAAGAGAACACTAATTATATGTGTATAAATAGAACGACACGAAGAGACAGGATAGGACAAAATGTGACGGCCAACACCTTCAATTTCGAAAGAGTACAACCTTTAAAGTATCTGGGGGCCGTAATCACAGCTAACAACGATGGTACTGAAGAAATAAAAGACAGAATCCAATCGGCAAATCGCTGTCTATTCGCACTAGATAAGCTTATAAAATTAAAAAATCTTACAAGAACTTCCAAGATCAAAATCTATAACTCCATCGTCAGACCTGTACTAACATATGGATGCGAAACGTGGATCGTGACCAAATCAAACGAAGAAAAGCTCAGACGTTTTGAACGAAAAATACTTGAGAAAATTTTCGGACTTCACCACGACATCAACACAAACCAGTATAGGATCAGAACCAACATCGAATTAAAAGCACTCTACAATGACACCGACATTGTCCAAGAAATTAAATCATAGCGACTAAGATGGGCAGGCCACGTGCACAGACTTCATAACGAGAGACTTGTAAAACTGGTATGGGAGGAGATTCCTACAGGCAAAGGACCGCTCGGACGTCCCAGAATGCGATGGAGAGATAATATCCAAGCAGATCTCCAAATAATGAACATTCCATTTGATCCTAGGTTGATGGAAGACTGAACAAATTGGAAGAAAGTTGTACAGTCAGCCAGGACCCACCCAGGGTTGTAGCGCTTCGTGATAATGATGATGATGGTAGTACCTAAAAGGTTTAAGTGGGGTTGGATTAATTTATTTCAATTAATTCCTATTATTTGTAATCTTCAATTTATTTGGTTTTAGAGGGTGAATACAGAATAGAAACAATTCAATTATTAGTATTAAAAATAACAAATTTTATTGTATAAGGTTAATGTACTAATTATGATTTCGTGTTTTTGAAGTCACAGACTCGTAAATTTAGCCATGTCAGGTCTGACGAATACTAAAGATGCAGAAGTAAAGAATACAGACGGGAAATTTGCGCCATCAGCGCAAAAAATTAAACTTTTGTCAAATCATGTAATATAAGAACCCGCAAATTTATACTACTTAGATGATCAGACTGGAGATTTTTTAAATAAAGACGACTCTACCGACAACGTAGATGTTTTATGTTATCCAGATAATTACATTCTTGACGAAAAATCAGGCTTGTTTCTTGAACAACCCGAGCGCGAGTCCATTGGATCAAAGAGCAGCTCATCACCAGATATATCTCAAAATAATAGTGACTTCGAAGCCCATAATCGTTTTGGAATTCCAATTAAACTTCTAGATGAAATTTCAGGTATATCTACTACTAAACGTTCACGAAAAAAAACAAGGTAATCCAAAAGAGTGGACTAGAAACAAGGGTCTGATGGCAAGAGAATAATGTTCATCATATTTCAGTAAACAAAGAGTAAAAAATAATGGCGTTATTGGTTACAAAACGTATATAACTTTTTTTCATCGTCCCCAAAATGTTGGAATAAATGATTACAATTTGTATCAATTTTAACTCTCAAGCAATCATCAGATACGCGCTGGGAAAGTAGAGCAAATACTATTCGGCCTTTACGATATTACTTAGGAGAAATTTATAATGCTCTTTTAGAAATTTTATATAATAACTTTAAACATGAAACAAATATTGTATGCCTTAAAATTAACGATTTTAAATTAATTTGCAGTTTAATAATTTGGTACGATTTACTCAATAGAATTTATCCAGTTAGTAAAGCTATTCAAAAGAAAAATATAAATATTTCGTAAGTTATGAAATCTATCGAGAATATAAATTATACACAAATTATATTTTGATACAAATTATAACAAAATTTTGGAGGTTGCAAAACAATTAAGTGAAGATGAAGCAGAATTCAAATCTACACTAGAGAAGTTCGACAGCTAAAAAAGAAACGTCAATTTGTTTATGAACAACCTAACATGGCCGAAGGTAGATTTAGTTAAAATTAATGTTTTTTATACCCTTATAAATACTCCTTTATGCTCATGAAACGAATGTTGACGTTGAATTGTTAGAAAATCACCTTAATAGTTTAGATTTTTATACGATCCGTTTGAGATACACAACAAGGATTTAAGAAAACACTCTAACAATTTAATTCCACAGAACTTTTCGAGGAAATTTTAATATACAGATATTTTTAATGCGAGTACAAATACGACAGTACCAGCAAATTCATTAAAAATTTTAAAATTTATAATCTCAAATAAATTATCTTTTCCAACGCAATAGAATTAATAGCTCCAGTAAGCATAGCTAGTAGGCCTGGATCCCGCGTACCGAAAAAAGTTTATTAATAGCAAGCTGATAATTTGTTAATAGCTTAACGGTGTCTAGTCGGACAAATTTTAATGTACGGGAACACTGGAACAGGGGAAGTTTTAATTGTGGAACAGGTTAAAAATTTGGAACGTCAGATTACGAAAACGCCCCATGTATTTTGTCGGACAGAACTTCCAATTGATTTGTTACCGTTTCATTAAACTCTCATGCAAAAATGAGACTGCTATTTATCACCAATATAATTCCTGTCATTTGACATGTTCTTCGTGTTCCACTCATTAAATTGCCTAGTTGGTGATAAACACCAGTCCGATTTTTGCATGAGAGTTTAATGAAATGGTAACAAATCAATTGGATGTTCTGTCCGACAAAATACATGGAACGTTTTCGTAGTCTGACGTTCCAAATTTTTAACCTGTTCACAATTAAAATATCCCCTGTTCCAGTGTTCCCATACATCAAAGTTTGTCCGACTA
Organism: Diabrotica virgifera virgifera; assembly: GCF_917563875.1. NCBI lineage: Eukaryota > Metazoa > Arthropoda > Insecta > Coleoptera > Chrysomelidae > Diabrotica > Diabrotica virgifera. The sequence goes on along the minus strand of NC_065451.1, from coordinate 80,365,907 downwards.
GACGTCGTTAAGCTATTAACAAATTTTCAGCTTGGTATTAATCAACTTTTTTGTGGTACGCGGGATCCTGGTCTATAGCGGTGAACGCTCATTTTCAAAATTAAATTTATTTAAAACTAATTTAAAAGCAACTGTAACACAGATAAGAGTTGATAGTCTATCATTAATTTCAATAGAAAGTCATTTATTTTAACACCCACATAATCGCACCATATTGGGCTGCATAGCTCTGAGTACCTAACTGCCAGAGGCCAGCCAGAGTGAAGAGTAATAAGTCAACACTTTTCGACAATGAAAAAGATAACTTGCTTTATACATGTTTTCATTCTTTTACTTTTTTTGAATAAATAGTTTGATTTTCATAGTTTTGGTAATTTCGAACCCCGGGAAAACATATCTCCCTTATAACTGGCGCACTAACGCGGAATCTCAACTTGGGAACGGACTCCAAAATAGGACTTTTATCCGAAAATTTGTGCTCGACTCTTGTGCAATTTATCGCGGGAACAGTGTGTCTTCCAGATATTGCCGTCAAGATCGTTTCTTTTGTGCAAATCGTTTCTCTTGTGCAATCTACATCGTGGAAACAGTGTGTTTTCCAGATATTGCAGTCAAGACGAAATTAAGTATAGGTTAATAAGAAAACTTCAGAAAAACTGTAAGTACATTTTATGCATAAATATCTCCTCCAGTCAAAGTGCTCAAAAGCAGCTGCTGGCCCTTTAGAAGCCAATTCTACAGCGGAGATGTCATCAGTTACACTTACAGACGATCAGTTCCAAGAACTTTTGCGAAAAGTGGCAGTGACTACTCTGCCACCGCCCGTACAACAAACCGGTAATTTATCAAAATGCTGTTCGCGATTCGACAGATCTAAAAATTCGGACATAAACGCTTTTCTAGATGCGGTCATTACCTTTAAAGACTGTTCGCAGGTATCGGATGAAACTGCGTTGAAAGGAATTCCAATGCTCCTGGACGGTTTTGCCGCAAAGTGGTACCCAGGCGTTAAAACTACGGTTAATTCGTGGAATGATACCGTGCAACTTCTACGCACTACATTCGGTCCACAAAAGCCCGCATATCGCGTATCTAAAGAACTTTTTGAGAATGAGCAAGACCATACCGCTAGTGATATATTTATTTGTAGAACTCGCGCTATTCTAGCACAACTACCTGCAAATACGCTAATAGAATCTGTGCAACTAGACATGGTTTACGGTTGCTTCATAAAAAAAATCGCGAGAAAGTCCCTCGTGACAAAGTAGAAAATTTTAACGAGCTTTTAACTGAAACACGGTTACTCGAAGAAACTTTTGATTATGATACCGAGTTTAAACAAATTGAAGATACCAAGAAAGTACGATGTGCCTATTGTAAAAACCCAGGCCATGTAAAAGACGAATGTAGGAAATTAGCAGCGGTAAAAACAAAAGACAGTGATTCCAACAAAGCTAACTTACCGAAAACGTCACAAAATCCAAATTTTACAAAACCTCAGTCTGTTAATGCGCCGGCGCAGAATATCTGTTGTATGCTATCGATGTAAAATTCCAGGATACGTTTTAAGCAACTGTCCTACGTGTTCTAAAAATGTTAAACCAACCTTCTTTTCTTCTTCTGCCACTTCCGAGTTTCTATTAGTTGAAATTGACAATGACAATCATGTCTTGAATTTTCATCCTTCACAATTCAAACCTATAGTTCAGATTAATGTTGAAGGCCACCATGGTCATTGTTATTTAGATTCTGGTGCTCAGTGTAGCATTACAGGTTTGATGATAACAGACATTATTTTGCAAGATAAAACGTCTTTCAGAACGAAAACAATGCAAATGACTCTTGCGGATGGTCAAAAAAATTAAATTGATTTCTGTACCTGAACACATTCAAGTAGAACGTTGTTACTTCAATTGAACGTTGAATTTTAGAGATACCACGTGACTCTTGGTCTTATGGTGATATATCAGTCTCGTTATCCTTTCTCACGTGCCCTTCAAGGTAATAGTTGTAAATTTAATACTATTAGTATGGCTCACTTAGAAATTAGAGATGAAGGAATTTCCCTTTCTCCTCCCGAAAATGATACACTTAATATGTTTCTCAAAGAAAATGCGGATGCATTAGAACGAAGTCTTGAATCTACCCCATTTGCTGAACACACGATCACCCTCACAGATGGATAATAAAATGGAACAACTACGTCACGAATTAGACCAGCTATTGGAAGATGGTACAATAGAGGAATGTGAGTTCCCATATGTGGCTCCATGTTTGTTCATACGCCCAAAAAGAACAGCGGTGTTAGATTGACAGTTGATTATCGACGATTAAACGCTGTGACCCGAGTTAATAAGTACCCTCTTCCCCGAATCGAAGATATTTTACATGTATCCAAAGAAGCCAAATTCATGAGTACCCTGAATCTAAAATCTGGTTACCACCAAGTATCTGTCCGCCCTTCTGATTGTGACAAAACTAATTTTGTTTGTCCTTTTGGCACTTCCGATAAACCAGAATGCCCTTTTATCTCTGTAATACCCCCTCTACTTTCCAAAGGCTCATAGACAAGTTCCGTTCTTGCCTGCAGAACCAAAATATTTATGCCTATCTGGATAACATAATCATCCTTTTCTCTACTTTTGAAGACCATCCAAAAGACGTACTTTAAGTATTCGACAGAATAAGGCTCTTCAAACTAAAGTTTAGAAACATCTATATTTACGAAACGTCCCCCTCCCGAAAATTTTCCGTATTAGAAAAGTGGTCCGATTCGACTTGAATAATTTAATAAAAATAATCTCATGAGGGAGGTATCAATTTTTTTAACCGTGGGCCAAAGGTCTGTTTTACCCGTTACCACAAATTTTATGTTTTGTTTTAAATAGTTTTGTCTGTTAGTTTTGTATTAAGTTTGTGATTAAGTTTTTTTTAATATTTATCTTATATAGGAACGACGAGCGGGCCCAATTGAAGCTGATTTCTTCAAGTTCACGCATTTCACACCACGGAAAAAATGACAATATGTTCAAAATCAAGACTGAGAGAGGTTTCCATATTACCACTCTGAGACTCTCTATCTCTGGGACTGTAATTTTTTCCTCGACGCTGCTGGGAGGGCCGAGTAATTGGTCTTGGTCCCTGAATCTGCGAGGGGAGCACGACCAGTGAAACCAAACGCAGTCCCAGCGTCCAGCGTCTGTGCATCGGGTGGTCGCAGAACACCACCGCTGGACGACGCCTTTTCGACTTCAGCTTGTTTTGAACACCACCTAACTTCCTTACGGCTACTCCAAACCCCCATTTCAAATCGCCTCTTCCAACATGTGCTGTGTCGGAGTCAGGAGTGGTGCCCTATGCCGTTGCGGCGGGGGTCCCACTTGCGAATCTCGATACATACATTCCGTATCATCATCGACATATCCAATAGAAGTAGCCGATACGTCTCACCATATCCCATTTCCCTTCCGCCCTCCCATACCCCACAGGAGTCCCACAGGCAGAGAGGATGAGTCCCGTCTTGCCAGAGCGTCAGCCCGTTCGTTACCTTCCACACCTGTGTGTCCCGGTACCCATACCAATCTAACACTGTTGGTTATAGCAACTATGTGGCGACTAAGTGTGTTGCGCAAATAAATCGCCCTAGAGGTATCCGTTTACCTGCCGACGTATACAGCATCCCAAAGAACGATTAAACGAGTTAGGAAACGTACCAACCAGTTATACCCTAATCCGGCAACAGTTACTAATATCAATATTCCGTTTGTTTTACAAACAAGTTCAAGAAATATGAATTTCCTTTTGTGGGGTTCCGGTACGGAAGATCCGAATAGAATTCTTATGTTTGGAACAGAAGAAAATCTAGATATTCTACAGTAAAATCGTCATTGGCCTGTCGATAGAACATTTAAACTTGTACCAGAATTGTTTATGCAAGTTTTTATCATCCACGCGTTGGTCGAAAATACCTGCATGCCATTAGTTTAAGTTCTCTTACAAGGCAAACATGAAATAACATACGTTCGGGTATTTCAAAAACTTTTGGAATTAAAATTGTCGCTAAATCCCGCCAGTATAATGTCGGACTTCGAAAAAGCCATCCAAACTACAGCAGCACAAGTATTTAATGGCGTTGGAATCCTTGGATGTTTGTTTCACATAGGGCAGCCTTTGTGGTGAAAAGGCCAAGAATCTGGTTTAACAGAAGAGTACCAAAATAACGAAAACGGGCGTCAATGCACAAAAATGCTTTTATCTTTAAGTTTCGTTCCGGTAAATGATGTAATCATGGCCTTTGAAGAATTAACCGAAAATCTTCCAAATTGTTTGGACCTTATTGTAAATTACTGGGAAGACAACTACATAGGACGACTTAGGCCTATTTCATACTTTACAACTTCGGTCGTCACGACAAACGGTCGTAACGACAGTTAGTCGTACATTCCATTAGTCCAATACAGCAATGTATGGAGCCTTTCACACAGGACGACCACGACTAACTGTCGTGCCGTTGCTCCTCGCCTGTCGTCCAATGTCACTGCAATGGACGACGGTCGTGTCGTGCCGTACTATCAGTGAACCACGGGCAAAAATTAGTGCTTCCATACTTACCGACAGTTAGTCGTGTAGCACCAGTGAATTCAGTGGCACGTACATAATGGCAGACAATATAGATGGGGAATTTTTAATTGCACTGGTACAAAGTAGACCAGTGTTGTGGGACAAAATTTTGGATGAGTATAAAGACAGAAATGCGACAAGGAATCCATGGCGTGAAGTTTTAGTGGATGTTAACCCTGATTTTGAAAACTAAGAGGACCATAGGAGAAAACTAAGTTTGGTAAGTTGTATATACTTACTTTATTTTACATTTAAAGTATACTCGTAGATTACAAACCTGAATTTTTTAGCCCATTAATTTCCAACATTATGTAAACGTAACATTTTTAATTGTATTATTTTTAATGTATTACTACTTGAATAACATTTTTATTGCTACATTTTATTTAAAACAGAACATAAAGTACAAATCTAATAAAATATTTTGAAATAATTATGGCATGTAATGTAATACGCACAAAGATAAAGACAAGAAGAAGTATTTTGATAACGATTTCCGAAGTGGAAATCGAAATGTCTTAATCATAAAATAAAATAATTATGACTTATTCCCAACTAAAATAGTAAATTGCATAAGAGACCACAAGAAAATAGCTTCAGAACAATTATTATTATTTCTGTTATTTAATAATTACATAATTCTTCTTAAAGTCCGTCTCCTATCGGAGGTTGGAAATCATCACAGCTATTCGTATTTTACTGTCGACCGCCCTAAATAGGTCGATGGAACTGCAGCCGAACCATTCCCTCAGATTTCTTAACCAAGATATTCTGCGCCTACCGATACTTCTCTTACCCCTGATTTTACCCTGGATGATCAGTCTCAGCAGCGAGTATTTGTCACCTCTCATAACATGGCCAAAGTATTGAAGCTTTCTTCTTTTAACACTAAGTACAACTTCACATCCTTTTCCGATCCGACGTAAAATTTCGGCATTCGTCACGTGGTCCACCCAAGATACACGAAGCATTCTACGGTAACACCACATCTCAAAAGCTTCAATGTTTTTAATGCTACCCATCTTCATGGTCCATGACTCAACTCCATATAATAAAGTGGAGAAGATATAACACCGCAGCATACGCACTCTCAGATCAAGATTTATGTCACGACTACAGAGAAATATTTTCTTGTTAAATGCTGATCTAGCTATTTCTATTCTTGCTCTTATTTCTTTTGTTTGATCACCTGTATGGTCCAGGCAAGCTCCAAGGTATTTATAGCAGGATACCCTTTCTATAACGGTGTTATTGACAACCAAATCATTCCTGGCGTGTGGATCTTTTGTGATTACCATCCATTTAGTTTTTCTGAGGTTTAATGTAAGTCCGTAGCTGTTGCAGTAGTGGTTAATGCGTTCCATCAGTCGCTGCAGATCTGCAAGATTGTCTGCTAATATCACTGATTCGTCAGCGTGTCTTGTCATGATGACATCATTTAGATGGCTGGCATTCGCTAGAAAATGCCTACTCAATAAAGTGACAAGAGACAAGAGGGAGGGAGCTCTCTCTCAGATGTCAATTTGAACCATGTGTTTTATTAATTTTATTTCATCCTATAATTACCCAATTAATCAAAACAAAAGTAAGTAAGCACACAAAAATTATATGGCGCAGTCATATTTCGTTGTCTTCGCACCCTAAGGAGAATTGATAAATAATAATACTTTGTAAATAATTGTTAAATTTGACTTAACCTCCAAAATAAACGACCACATTGTTCCAGTAACAGAACTGTGTTTTGATGGTAATATGGCAGATAATTGGAGTTTTTTCGAACAAAAATTTAATATATTTTTGGAAGCCAGCAAGCTTAATTAAGATACCGACAGTTTGCAAGGCAGCGTACTGTTGAATCGAGTTGGAGATCGAGCTCTTCGTATTTATAACAATTTCGAGTGGTCTTCAGATGAAAAGGAAACGTCTTGTAAAGTTATTCTAAAAAAGTTTAAAGAGTACTTTGCACCCTCAAAAAATGTCACATATGAGCGATATTTATTTTTTACTCGAGACAAGATAGGGTTAGAGACATATGACTCGTATGTAACAGAACTGAGACAGCTTGCAAGTACCTGTGAATTCGACACTCTTACTGACAGTTTAATACGTGATCGTCTAATCCTTGGAATCTCAGATGTTTCGTTAAAGGATAGATTGTTACGAGAACAAGGTTTAACACTGAGCCGAGGATTAGAAATATGCAGAGCTGCTGAGGTGGCAGCAAGACAGTTGAGCGTTATTAGTGGGGCCAATAGTAGTCAATCATTAGAAGTTCTAGAAATACAAAACCAGAAAAAACATCAATCAAATTAAAGCAGGCAGCCGAAATCTGCTCCTCAGTATACATCTGATTGTGGTCAGTCTTACCGAAATCATCCCCAGACGTCAGGAAATCAAAAGATAAGTAACAATTTTATAAAAAACTGTTATAAGTGTGGTTCTAATCATAGTTTAAACAAGTGTCCTGCTTATGGATTACGGTGTAAAATTTGTAATAAGTTTAACCATTTTGCAAAAGTTTGTAATGCTAATAGTTATAGAAACAGAGTCCATAATGTAAATGTCCATCAAAGTGATACCGATTCAGATTCTGATTTTTCGCCAGATCAGTTTTTTCTAAATAATATAAATGAAAAGTCTTCAGAAAAGTGGTATGAAGACTGTTTTATAAATAATATAAAATAATTGTATCTTTTAGATTAGACTTAGGAGCAGACTGTTGTGTTTTGCCATACACTTATTTTAAAAAATTAAATATTCAAACTGCTGAACTTACTAGTAGCACCAATAAAATTACTGATTATAATGGAAAAATAATAAATACAGTAGGAAGTGTATATTTAAGTCAGGCAATGCAAAAATAAATAAAATATAGCTAAATTGAAATTTTATATTGTTAAAACACATAATGATGCAATACTTGGCCTTGATGCCTGTATAATGTTAAATTTAATTCAGAAAAATAATATTAATGTAATAAATGATAATTTACACAATGATATTGAGAGTATTAGTCAAATAATTCATGAATATGATGATGCTTTTAGGGGTGTAGGATGTTTGAAAGGTAAACATACCATAAAAATTGATGAGAAAGTAGCCCCCAGAGTCCATCCACCTAGAAAGCTACCATTTGCAATGCATGACAAACTGATGGAGAAACTGAAGGAGCTGGAAAGACTTGAGATAATTAGAAAAGTGACAGAACCAACGGATTGGGTAAATTCTCTTGTAATAGTTAATAAAAAAAGCTAATAATGATATAAGAATTTGTATGGATCTTAAAGATCTTAACAATGCTATTAAGGGTGAGCATTTTTATATCCCTACACTTGATGATATTTCTAGTCGACTAAAAGGTTCTTGTCATTTTTCTGTCTTGGATCTTAGCAACGGATTTTGGCATATCCAGTTAGATGATAACAGCAGTAAACTATGTACATTTAATACCCCATTTGGTCGATATCGTTTTTTAAGAATGCCAAATGGCATAGCTTCAGCTCCTGAGGTTTTTCAAAAGAAAATGCAGCAATTATTTGAAAATGTAGAAATAGGGTTATATTTTGATGATTTATTAATATATTCTGATACTCTTGAGGGTCACAATAAAAAATTAAAACAGGTTTTAGATATTGCTAGAAAAAATAATATAAAATTTAATAGAGATAAATGCAAGTTCGGGTTAGCTTCTGTAAATTATATGGGATATAATATTTCTAAAAAGGGTCTGGAACCTGATGAGAAAAATATTGAAGCTGTTACTAAGATGCAAAGACCAAGATCTGCAAAAAATGTACAACGATTCTTAGGTGTTGTAAATTATTTATGTCGTTTTATACCTAACTTTTCTGAGCTTACAGAGCCATTAAGACTTCTGACAAGAAAAATATTTCTTTTCATTGGGAAAACCAACAGGAAACTGCTTTTCAGAAATTAGAAAAGCTGTTAGTTGAAGCACCTATCCTACAGTTTCATTCAGTAAAATGTCCTGTAGTGATTTCAACATATGTCAGTCAGTTTGGATGTGGTTCTGTTTTACTACAAAATAATAAACCTGTGGCATATGCCTCGAAGACTTTTACACCAACTCAGAAAAATTATGCAGTAATTGAAAAGGAGATGCTGTCTATTGCTAATGCTTGTTTGAAGTTTCACCAGTATATTTTTGGTCGTGTTGATGTGACAATCGAGACGGATCACAAGCCTCTTGTTGGAGTTTTTAACAAACCTCTAGTGGATGCTCCAGGTAGACTTTAAAGAATGCTTGTCATGTTACAACCATATAGTTTTACTATTGTTTATAAGAAAGGTAAGAATATTTTTTTGCTGATGCCTTAAGTAGGGCTTTTCCAAAATCATATGATGAAACGTTTGAAAATAAATTCAGTGAAATTGAATCACAGCTTCTAAGCATTACAGAGAGTTCAAATTGTAAAATTAGAGAGTTTCAAAAACAAACTGCAGAAGACCCTCATTTAATACAACTCATGAAATTAATTACAGAAGGATTCCCTGATAGTAAATATATAAATCAAGAATTTCAAAAATATTTGCCATTTAAAGATGAACTAAGTGTAGTTCAAGGTATAATTGTAAAAAATAATAAATTGCTTGTACCTAAACATCTAAGGGAAGAAACCCTGGATAAATTACATATGTCACACCAAGGAATACAGAAAACAAAATTATTAGCTAGGCAATATATTTTTTTTGGCCAGGAATGTCAAGAGATATAGAAAATGTTGTGAAATGTTGCAATATTTGCCTATCAGAGAGAAAATGTAATCAGAGAGAACCTTTACTGCCTCATACCATTCCTGACCTCCCTTGGGATAAAGTTGGAATTGATTTATTTGTTTTTAATTCACAAAATTATATTTTAGTGGTTGACTATTATTCAAAATTCGTGGAAATGTCTGCTTTAACGTCACAAACTAGTAATAGAATAATACAGTTCTTAAAACAAATTTTTTGCAGACATGGAATCCCCACAGTTGTGTTTTCTGATAACGGGCCTTGCTTTTCTTCTATGGGGTTCAGTCGTTTTGCTGCAGAATCGGGGTTTTCTCATAAAACATCTAGTCCCCATTTTCCTAAATCCAATGGCCAGGTAGAAAGATTTGTACAAACTGCAAAGTCAATGTTAAAAAAGGCATTCAAATCTAATAAAGATCTAATAAAGAATACACCAATATCAGATAAAGTTCCAAGTCCTGCTGAATTGCTATATAGTCGCAAAGTTAGAACAACTTTTCCTGTATTAAAATCAAATTTGAGACCACAAATGGTAAAAAACAATGTACGGAAGGAATTAACACAAAGGCAAAATAAATATAAAAAGTACTATGATAAAAATACTAAAGAATTGCCTGTATTAAAAATTAATGATCAAGTTAAAGTAAAAAATTTTAATAAATCTAGCAAAGAAAAATGGCTAGATGGTATAGTAGTTGAAACACTGTCTAATCCGAGATCATATAAAATAAGATTATGTGGAACTAATAATGTTGTAGTAAGAAATAGAGCTCACCTAATAAAAGTAGAGTTGAAAAATGTAAATTCAGGTGAAGCTTCATGTAGTTACAATCAGTTTCAATATGATAATGCACCTTCTGCAAATAGCACACACATACGCGACACTGTTGAAAATTCATTAAATTCAAGTGTAAGTTCTAATCACTCTTCCAGATGTGATACAGATTTATCAGATCATGAAATAAATAATTCAACTGTAATCTCTGAGCATACATCTTGTAGAACAAGATCTGGGCGAATTGTTAAACCTCCTGGTCGACCTAATTTATAATGTGTAAGTAATGTATTTTGTGATTTTATAATTTGGTAATTAACTTTCTGCTAAACTTTAATTATAGTGTATAAGCTGTTTATCTGTATATGTGTGCATATATGTGTATGGGTCTACATGTTTATTATTGTAAAAGCTTCTAAGTTCTTGACATGTTCTTTTCTAGCGAATGTTGAAATCTTATCTTAGGAAGGGAGATGTCATGATGACATCATTTAGATGGCTGGCATTCGCTAGAAAATGCCTACTCAATAAAGTGACAAAAGACAAGAGGGAGGGAGCTCTCCATCAGATGTCAATTTGAACCATGTGTTTTATTAATTTTATTTCATCCTATAATTACCCAATTAATCAAAACAAAAGTAAGTAAGCACACAAATATTATATGTCTCACATTATTGATTGTATTTCCGTTGATCATTACACCACAACTAACCCCCGACAGAGCTTCTTTAAATATGACTTAACTATAAAAATTAAACAAAAGAGGAGACAGAATACACCCCTGTCTTACTCCTCTACATATTTTGATCTCCTCAGTCTCCATCAATGTTCTTTTCGATTAGAAGTTGTCTCAGTCGGTCGTGTCGGACTCTATCGAAGGCCTTCTCAAAGTCTATAAAGCAGACGTATACATCCTGATTGATATCCAAACACCGCTGAAATAGTACGCCCACAGCAAAGAGCCCTTCCCTCGTACCAAGGCTGTTCCTGAAGCCCATTTGTGTTTCACTTATATCTTCTTCAAGTTTGCGGAAAATTCTATTATGAATGATTTTTAGAAAAACTTTAAGCATATGACTCATCAAGGCAATCGTTCTGTAATCCGAGCACTCTTTTACATTTGATTTTTTAGGTATTAAAATGAATCTGGACCTTAACCAGTCTTGTGGTATTATTCCAGTATCACATATATGTTGTTAAATAACTCGAGTATCATGTTCATCACTTCTTCATCAATAAGTTTTAATACTTCAACCGGTATTTCATCAGGCCCTGGTGTCTTACCATCCTGGGTGTTTTTTAAAGCATATTCCAGTTCTTGTTTAAGTATCCTTAATCCGTAAGTATCATTTCTTCTCGTTTCACTGTTATTAATTCTCTTTCGTCGTCAAATAGTTCTTTTACGTATTCTTTCCATCTTGTGAGTTTTTATTTGACATCTATTATAATCTTGCCTTCTGAATCATTCATCATTCCACTATGAGGCTTCTTCTTTGTACCAGTTATTTCTCTGCTCACATTCCTCAATATCCTTGCATTGTTCTGACAGCCATTTTTGTTTTTCCTCTTTAATCATTCTATTTATGGTTCGATTTATTGCATCATATTGTTGTTTGTTTTTGTTCTTGTAGGCACGTCTCTCATCCATTAAATTAAGAATTTCTTCTGTCATCCATGCCTTTCTTTTAGTTCTCTCAGTTCGTTTAGGAGTCAACGTCTATTTAACAGCTGTTGTTAGTGCTGCCTTTATCTGTTTCCAATTATTTTCAACTTCTTCGGAGTTCACGCTATTAATTTCTTTCAAGTTTTTATTAATTTTTTCTTTTATGTCTTCTCTTGTTCTTGTATCTTTTAGTCTATTGAAATCTATCCGAGTCGTTTTTTTCTTTTTTAGTTTCTTCAATTTTATGTTTAACACAGATACAACCGGATTGTGGTCAGAGTAGATGTCCGCACCTGGGTAGGTCTTTGTTGATAGTATAGAATTTCTAAATCTGTGGTCAACCAGAATGTAATCTATTTGATTTCTAATCATCCTCCCGTTACCATCAGTAATTACATAATACATAATTATAATTACAAAATAAAATCATAATTACAAAAGATTATAATTAGGATTATTAGTAAAAATGCTTATTTTAAAGAAATGTTGCTTATCTTTGTTTATGTTACTTTTTATGATAAACTATAGTGAAATTTCATGTTACTTCCTGTCTTAAGCAAAATTCTATGAAGTATACAGAGCTATATTAAAACTCTAATAATTCAATAAACCATAAGAATTTTAATCCCTTAGGCTTAGGAGATAAGCGGGAAAACCCATCGTTATACCTGCCATGTAATAAACTAATATTTGTAGGCAGAAAGCCCAAATTTATTATATTCTTGTAAAATAGTATCGGCACATTTGTCTAAATTTAAATACGCACCAATCACATCTGCAGATGTTCAAAGAACTTTTTCTACGTATAACTAATAAGTTTTTGCCCGATTCATTCTACGCCCTGTGCTCTCTACGACAATAAGATGAATACTGTCGTAAAGTGTGAAAGTCCGATGAGCACGACAAACGGTCGTACGACCGTTTGTCGTGACGACCAAAGTCGTAAAATATGAAATAGGCCTTAGACGAAATCGTAGAGCTGAGACTTGCTTTGTAATGTGAAATGTTTACAATAGAGTCGAAATGGTCGAAATATGGTCTTCCACGTACGAATATTTCCATAGAGGGATGGCATCGCGCTTTTCAATAGACTTAAACTGCCACCATCTGTCTACAAACTGATTGGGCAGTTTGCAAAAGGACAAGACCAATTCGTCTAAACGTCTATGTTCAGATAAGCCGAAGACTTAAAACACTAATTGAAAATTACGATGATTCCGCAGTTCTGCATTATTTTAGGTTTTCATACAATCTGGAAATATAAACGTAAATTCTTTATTATTTTGTTGTATAACTATTTTTATCATATTTGAATTAATATACTGAACATTTTAATTTTTATATTGAAACGTTCTTTGATATGTTGTAATAATGTTTTGGACGCGAATGTACTAAACTTTTAATGTTATGATAAAATAAATGGTACTCCGTTAAAAGGTAAAACTTTTTATTGGGGGTGTTTGCGCCGTGACTGTTTTAGCCGGTGCTATCTTGGCCGGGGCTGTTTTGTGTGCGATCTATTTTGTCGGATCTATTTTCCGATTTTTTATATTAACCCAACACAGATTCGAAACCCTGGCTATAACTCTGGTACCGAGTTTTGGTAAACACCTCCCACATTGAGTTACCAAAAGGGTAGTCGCTTAGTAGCTCGCTTAGTATGTAGGCTTAAGCTTATTGTCAGTTCCTGAATAACCTCGACAGTACATGCGCTTATTGTAGTGTTAAATTGACGGGCTGATTATTGGGAATTTTTTTTATTTATCAAGGGTGTTTAAATAGTTTTGTTGTATTTTTAAAGATGGTTGTATATACGTGTATTTGTGAAGGGTGTTCATCTAAGAAGGGTCAAGTAATATCATTTTTTAGATTGCCAAAGGATGAAGTACGGTATGTAATATCATTAATAAATTGATTTACTTTTTAAATACTGATTAAGCGGCATATTCATTATATCATATTAATTATATTAATCTCGAAACTTATAGCCTATTCCACGAACATACACCTGTTTTGGATTACTTCGACAACGAATATTTTACTGTGCAAAATAGGAAGAACGAAAATAAATTGCAAATTATATTGTTGTTTATTGGAATAATTATTAGCGCCATTTACTTTCGTACTTCTTATGTCGCACAGTAAAATATTCGTTGTCGAAGTAATCCAAAACAGGCGTATGTTCGTGGAATGGCCCATACATAAAATGGTTAGTCAAGCTATGTGCGTTAGAAATAGTTCAAATGGTATTTTTTCAAGAAATATTTTGATAAGTGTGAAAAAAATCCTGTCTTGAAAACAGTAAATTTTAGTTACTAGTAAGAATGAATAACGCCCTGTTATTGAAAATAGTCAAAATAATCTTAAAAAATAAAAGAGATATTAGCAAGACATTAAATTTTTATTAAAAAACATCTTATATTATAAGAGTGAGCTATGGTTAAAAGCTACTAAAAGACAAGATTTGTTAGAGGAGGATTTAACTAGATACAGAATTTGCGCAAAGCATTTTGAAAATAAATTTTTATGCACATCTTCACGACGAAAACTCTTATATGACAATGCTTTGCCGTCAATTTTTTACCGAATCTAAAGATATCTGCGTGAATACGTCTAAGGAGCCGCCGAAAAAAGTTCAAATATTGTCAGGTAAAAAATTAGGTAAATATCAATAATTTCAATAATAAAAAGATATGATCTTTCAGATAATAGAATAACGCCTGTGGCGGAAAATTTACAGGTAATATCCTCTAAACAAGTTTGTTTAATCTGTTAATCTGTTAACCTGTTTAATGTTGGGTTAATCTGTGATCCGGGCTATTTTGATGGGACTGTTTTGACCGGATTATTTTAACGGTTCACGCTATTTTAGCTGAACTAGTGGTGTGACGGTTCGTGTGTTCTGGCATACTTATTTTAATGAGTGATTTAGACTCAATGGTAGTACGATTTAACGATCAAATTAATACGCTTAAATCATCAGATTTAAATTAGAAATCAAGCTCGAAGGAAGCCATTAGTAATTGCTCCTGAAAAAATGTCATTTTACAAGTAAATATCAACAATTAATTTATAAAGTTATATAAAGATAAGCTTAATTAATTAGTGCAGGGTATTTGAAGATCATCTTTCTTTAAAAAAACAATTGGTTTGTTTGTGAATTGCAATGACTGCAATGAGAAGATAGTTTTTCTTTTAGTTTGTCGGTTAGTTTTTCTTTTTCAAACAAAAACATGAAGCAATTAAGACAAACTGATAGTGATAGACAAGTAATTACCATCTACCAGTGAAGTGACTTACTATCTTTATTAAAGGGTTTGTGGTTAACATTCTGTTGAATATTCAAATAAGGGCAAATGCTTGATATGCAAAAAGGATGTGGCAGAAGATAAGACTTCATTCAAGTGTGATGGATGTAAAGGGGCTTTACATATTAATTGCGCCAGTATAACAACTACACAAGTAAGACGGCTTCAATTCTCAGCAGATGCTAGGACTAAGATATTTCTGTGAGGATTGTGAGTAAGGTTTACTGTTAGTACCAATTTTAAATACTATTGTAGAAGATTTAAAGATTGATGTAGACAAACTTAAATGTGCCAATGAAAAATCCTTACATGAAAAGGACAATTGATGAACTGAAATGCAACTCCAATGCGTCAGGTATGCCATTCGAAGAAATGTTTATAGACATAAATTAGACAATTGTAAAATCTAACAATGTTATGTTGTTCAATGTTCCAGAATTCAATTCTTTGAATATTGAAGATAGGATAAAACAAGACAGAGTTAAAGTCGAGGAAATTGCAATGGATTATTTAGTAAAAGTTAGGTAGAATAGGTAAAATAGGGAAGAACATAGGTACTAAGTCTCGTCCTTTTAGAGCTATTTTTTTCAATAATAGTGTTGTTATAGTATGTTCTTTAAAGGTAAAATATTGTAGTAAAACATCTATATTTTAAAGAACCGCTTGGATTGACATGAAATTTGGCATACACATAGCTAACAAGTCAAAGAAAAAAAGTGATATGGTGCCGATGTGTGCTTTTGCCCTAGGGGTGAGTTTCACCCCCATGTGGGGGTGAAAAATAGATGTTCGAAATAAGTCCGGAAATGGATAAAATGACTAATTCCAAGCAACTTTTGTTCTATAAAGTTTTTTCACTAAGTTAATACTTTTTGAGTTATTTGCGAGTGAATATGTTAATTTTTCTACAAAATAATCACGTTTTCAGACGGTTTTTCGCAAATAACTCAAAAAGTAAGTATTTGATCGAAAAAAGATTCTTAACAAAAATATAGCACGTACAAAAGTGAAAAACATGGTGTATATATTAGGTCACTATACCTAGTAGAAGCAGAGGTATAGCTAATGAAAGATAGGTTCATATTCGTCAAATTCCAAATCGAATATTTTAACCTGCCATAACCAAAAAACGAGGTACATTTTTGGGGAAAACTCATTTTAATTTTTTTAAAGTGTTTAAAAAATGCTTATTTTTGTAAAAAAAAATTGCATCAAACGTAAACAAGTTACGCTCAAAATAAATTTGGTCCCTTCTTTTTTGGTAAGAAATCGGGATTTGGTAAGATCACCCCCAAATTAGCATTTCAAATGAACTTAATTGTTACCACTTCACAAGTTTTTTACTCGCGTACGTATTGATCATATGATCTATAAGTTTCATCGGTTCAAAGTCTTTATTTTTTAAAAATTTTACTTTAAAATCAATTTTTTTCAAAAATAAGCACTTTGAATCGATGAAACTTACAGATCATATTATAAACACAATATAAATAAAGTAATTTGTGAAGCGGTAACGATTAATTTCATTTAAGTTGCTAATTGGGGGGTGATCTTCTTGATTCTTTTTTGCCAAAACAAAAGGGTGCAACTTTATTTTGAGCGTAACTTGCTTACATTTGATGCTAGAAATTTTTTTTATAAAAACAGAAATAAAGCTTTTTTTAAACACTTTAAAAAAGTTGTAATGTGTTTTCCCCAAGAATGCTTCATTATTTGGATATTTCACATTGAATTATTCTGTTTGGAATTTTTCGAATATGAACCTATTTTTCATTAGCTATAACTCTGCTTTTGCCAGGTATAGAGACCTAATATATACACCATGTTTTTCACTTTTTTACGTGCTATATTTTTGATAAGATTTTTTTCCACAAAATGCTTACGTTTTGAGTTATTTGCAAAAAACCGTCTAAAAACGTGGTCATTTTTTTGAAAAATGAACAGAATATGTTCATAAATTATTCACTTGCAAATAATTTGAAAAGTGTTGATTTGGTGAAAACACTCTATAGAACAAAAGTTGCTTAACATTAGTCCGTTTATCCCTTTCGGGACTTATCTTGGACATATATTTTTTCACCCCCGAGATGGGGTGAAACTCACCCCCAGGGCAAAAGCACACATCGGCACGATATCACTTTTTTTCTTTGACATGTTAGCTATGCGTATGCCAAATTCCATGTCAATCCAAGCGGTTCTTTAAAATTTACAGCAAAAACCGTGAAAGAATGTACTATTAAGAACATTTTAAGGAATAAGAAAAGACTACAGAACTCCACAATCTAAATAAAATAGTGATCAAAGAAATCTCTGGCTCAATACCACAAGGTTGTATATAACATTTTTTCACTTTCAGACCTTTCAATGTAACAAGGTTGTATGTGCAAAGATGATATTTTTTGAATTTATTAGTAGATGGCACTACATATATTAATGTCACAAAAGTCAATTAAACATAATTGTATGCCAACAAAAGTTCATAATTTATTATCATAGGTGCATGTATCACATACAACCTTCTTTGAAAGTAATGTAAAATGTACACTGTAACAAAGTTGTATGTCTGAAACATAGAACTTTGATGCTTAAGATGCCCTTATGAACTTAATTATAAAATCTCACATGTAGCAGTGCCACAGACAACTATTTTTACTGCTAACTTCAAAAACAATAAAACCAAAAGATATAAGGAGATCGAAAATAAGTTAGCACATTCCAGCATCTCCAAAACGAAAAATCAGTTACAAAAAACAAGATAGAAGCGATTCAATCTATGTATCGGTGGATGCTCGAGGTACACAAAAACTACTACCTATATGACAATTTTTTAGAATCTAGGATCTCTTTTCGATTATGTTAGAATATCTTTTAGCCATACTAATAATAAAATTATCTTTTTTGTTTCAAGCTATGTTTTTGTTTATCCAACTACTACGATACAAACATCTTATAATAAACTTATTAAAGCTATGACGAATAACTTGGAAATAAATCAAGAATTTGCCAAAATAGTGACTATATACAATGCATCTTATCCGAAACTTTACTGCTTACCAAAAATTCGTAAGGAAGATATACCACTTAGATTCATTGTAAGTTCTATAAACTCGGTAACTTATGACTTATCTAAAGTTCTTGCTAACATCCTTAAAGATGCTTTTGCCGAAGTGAATAACTATAATGCAAGAGATATATTTCCATTTGTAATGATGTCAGAGAGTTCTACCGAAAGATTATATTTTAATTTAGTTAGATGTCATATCGATATTTACTTGTACCAATAGAGTTGATCATTAATAAAATACAATAAAAATGGAATCAAGTTTAGAATTATACAACAATTTCTAAGAATAGTTTTTTATTACTTCTGACGTATGTTTTTGATAACACCTATTTTAGCTTTAATGATCAATTCTATCAAAAACTATTTGGAGCACCTATGGGTGGTCCATTCAGCCCCATAATAGCAACCATCATTTTGGACCATTTACTGGATGTCATAATTCCACAATTACCCTTCTCTTTGCCCTTCATAAAAAATTTGTAGATGACCTTATTTGTTCAGGTCCTTCTTCACAAATTCAAAATACCTTGAGAATTTTCAATATCTTTAATACACATATCCAATTTACTTTAGAGGTTGAAAATAATAGTTCGATATCATTTCTTGACACCAAATTAATAGGAACTGAACAAAACAAAATAACTATAGATTGGTATCAAAAGCCAACACACTCTGGAAGATATTTAATATTTTTTCAAATCATCCTACTAATTAAAAGTTTAATACAGTGATTGCAATGAAAAATAGGGCAAGACATATTAGTGACGATCAATTCCTAAACAGAAACTTAAACTTGCTGTTAAACATCTTTGAAAATAATGGATACCCACAACATATCCCTAAAATTAACTATTTATATGGGAAATAAGCCACAATCAAATTGAAAAAATAATTTTATTAACGTTTCGACGCACAAATCGGGTGTCGTTGTCAAAATACAAAATACTACTAAATGAAACAAAAATGTTGTTGCTAAGTAAACAATTCTTCTAATAATTTATTTAATATGACTCATTTATATTGGCAATTCAGACATATATTATACATTTTAAAGTAGAAGACTTTAAAGTGGTATTGCCAATATTTATGAGTTTCGTTCCTGGAACGACTTTACTGAAAAATAGTTCATCCGATTACATGAAATCAACCCCAACTCAAGAATATCCGTCACAAAAAAATCATAGCATGTGATCTGTCTTTAAAAAGACAACCAAATGCAACGATGACAGTAAAATTCTCGCGTTAGAGATTCCATAGTAAATCACGAGGGAAAACCAGGAAAAAACGTCGTGATACTATCCCGACATCGTATGTATTTGGTCTTACATTTAATTTACTCTCAAGAACTAATGCCAAATTCTGACTTTAATATGTTTAAATTATAAATAATATTAATAATACATAGATATATAAGTAATACTAAAATATAAAATATGTACTAACTCGATATGTTATTGACATATAAATAATTAATCATAAAACTGACACAAGGAAATAGCTTCAGAACAATATCCTTAAAAATTAGATATTTAACTCAGACCCGTTTGACTGTCCCACTGATATCGGAGCAGTACAATCTTAATAAAGCATTTAACACCTTCTGTCACTAGATTATTTAAACAATTTAGCAATGTCAAAATTGTTCAATATAATTTATTAGAAAACCGTCAATTGTTTTCGAAAACAAAAGAGAAGACTCCAACACTTAATAAAACTAATATCATATACAAATTACCTTGTTTAGATTGTCAAAGTTGTTATGTTAGCCATGTTGAACATTACCATGGCTCAAACAAAGGATTACACAGCACAAAAGTGACTGTACCAAAAAGAAAAATACATGTGCGGCAGTTGACCACCACTAAAAAACTGGACACCAATTTGACTATCAAATTAGTATTCTATAACAAGAAAATAATTACAAAATTAGACTGTTTTTGGAAATACAAATCAACAAAGAAAAATACGCAATAAATTATAAAGCAGCCTAAATGTTTTTAGTTGTTTTATATTTACTTTTTGTATTTTTAATCAAGGAGTGGCAACGTAGCATTAAGTTTGTGAATATTAATTGTATTTTGCTCCTGTATTAAACCCGTTTTTCGCGAAATGCAGAGTAAATTAGATCTAACGCATGAAATGTGAAGTGAGTAATCTTTGCGCAGAACGAAAAATAATAAACAAAATATTAAAAGTGTGCTCCAAATTGGCAAAAATAAAAAGTAAGAGTAACACATAAGCAAATAAAACGTCATCGATATTACGCCATTTTGAAGTGAAACCTTGTTCGATTGGAAAGCGGTGTTACCAAGTCGACAAGGAAGTCCTGTAACTAGGGAGGATCGACAGAGTATATACTACTCAATATAATTTTAACATAAAAAAAGTAAGTCGTTACACTGAGGAGTCGTCAATGTTCTGAGGAGTTGATCCGAACGAGACCTTTATCGCGGTGAAATGAACTATTTGTAATGAGCAGAGAAGATAAAAAATACGAAGATCTATTTCGAATAGAAAGTGATGGTACGACAGCAGATAACGACAAGAAGACGAAAAATTGCAACGGGCTTTTAACACAAGACGAAAAATAAGCTGATCTCCCTCCTATAGAAAGGAAAAAATTGAGGAAAATGTACAAAACATTATGGAAATGATGGCAGGAGTAAGTTTAAAGGTAGAAGAACAATCAAGATAACTCAGCGAGATTCGTAGAGAGCGGAAAGAATATAGAGAAGAAATAAGAGAGCTAAGACAGGAGAATATAACATTAAGTGAAAAAAAAAAACAAAAAACTAAAACAGGCAGTTTATCAAATAAAACCGCTTGAATGTTTGTAAAATCAAAAAAGGCGAAAAAATATAATTATACAGGGTTTGAACATAGATACAAATGTCCCAGATATTCTAAAGCATGCAATGAACAATTTTATGCAGACAGAATTAGAAGTAGATGTACAAATAGAGAAGGCTCTGAAGTTAGGAGAAAAATATTGTTTGGTTGAGCTTGAAAATGAAGAATATAAAAGAAAAATCATGCGAAACAAAAGCAAATTGAAAAATCGAGAAGAAGGTCTAGTTTATATCAACGATGACCTATCAAAGAATAACAGAATTGTACAGAAACATGTCAGACAAAAACGCAAGAACTAAGAAGGGTAGGGAGAAAAGTGAAAGTAGGGTTTTTGCCATCCGTTTTGCAGTACAAAAGTTCGATAACTTCATTTATGGTAGAGAAATTTTAATAAAAACAGATCATAAGCCTTTAGTCTCAATCTGTAGTAAAGATTTCCACAAAGTGAGTGGTCGCTTACAAAGGCTTAAGCTAAAATTACTGAAATATACTTTCAAAACTGAATATTTACCTGGCAAGTATTTCTACATAGCTGATATATTATCACGTGCTTTCTTAAAAACTGCAAATAAGGATGTAAGATCGGATATAAAAAGAGTCTACTTGTTAGAATTTGAATCACTTTTGTCACAAAAGAGATTGTTAAAAGAGAAACAGAAAGTGACCAAATTCTTTAAAAGGTAATAGAATTCTATGAAACTAGTTTGTGGCCCAATAAATCAGGACCAGGAAGCTAAAAAATTTTTCAAGGTAAAAAAATATATTTTGTAACAATGGGATTTTGTATTACAATGAGAAAATAATTATTTCAAGGTCATTAAGAAAATCAGTTATGGCCAAAGTCCACAACAGTGCTCATCTTGGTATTGAAAAATCTAAGGCAAGGGCACATACTCTTTATTATTGGCCAGGTTTGAGTTCTGATATAACACATTTCGTTGAACAGTGTATAGTATGCCTGAAATATCAAAGGAAACCTCAGAAGGAACTTCTCATTCAGCACGATAGACCAGATATCCCTTGTTATAAAAGAGGTGCTGATATTTTAAGTTTTGACAGTTTTGATTATCTAGTGGTACTTGATTACTTCAGTCAGTGGTTAGACCTAGTAAAATTATAATCAAAAACAGTACAAGAAATAATTAAAAAACTAAAGGTTATGTTCTCCACACATGGGACCCCAACTATTTTTGTATCAGATAATGTTCCATTTAATAGCAATAAATTCAGGCATTTCTCCCAAAAATGTGGAATTTCAACCTGATCACAACGACTCCAAGATATTCACAGTCTAACGAACTAGCAGAGAGAGAAGTGGGAATATGTAAAAACATGCTTAGAAAATGTAATGACTCTGGTGAGGATATACACAATGCATTAATGGAATACAGAACTACTTCTTTAACAGGAATTAATTTATCCCCGTCTGAGCTTCTCAACGACACGGTTCTTAGGACGACTATTCCAGTATCTCAAAAAGTTTTGTCTAAAAACCCATAGTTGATCTAAATAGATTAAGGGAAGAGAGAAGTAGAAGTGCTAAATATTACAATAAAGATTCTCGAATTAGAAGTGACTTTAAAGCAGTTGAAAGCATAA
This sequence comes from Diabrotica virgifera virgifera, assembly GCF_917563875.1. Taxonomy (NCBI): domain Eukaryota; kingdom Metazoa; phylum Arthropoda; class Insecta; order Coleoptera; family Chrysomelidae; genus Diabrotica; species Diabrotica virgifera. The sequence continues at coordinate 80,343,273 of NC_065451.1, read as the reverse complement.
TGTTAAGAAAAAATAAAATATGGATACCAGGCGAAATTGTTAGCATTACTGATAGTCCAAGATCATATTGGGTAAAAGATAATTTTGGTAATATTTATAGAAGGAACTCATCTTTTATTCTACATTGAGCAGTGTGAATAAAAATAAGTGTTTACTTTAAGAATTCAGTTATGGTATAAGTACAATCATATTAGATTCAGCTATAAGTTTAAGTACATTCTGAAAAATTTGTGAATAATATTTTGCTTATACTTATAAGTGTATACTAAAAAATTTAAGTTTAAACTAACAACAGGAAACACAAATCTAGAAAAAACTTATAAAAACCGGCCGTATTCTATTTTTGTCAACAGATTTTTCAGTTTATTTAGTTATTTACTACAACCATTAGCAGACACATGTTTGTAAAAGTGTTAAAAATGAGTTCCGAGTACGACAGTGAATCTCTTGACTCCGAAGTTGGTGAAGAACAAATTGGCAATTTGCGCTTCATAGAGGCTTTATCTAATCACAAAGTTTTATTTGATAAATCGCAGTTGCCATTAATAAGAAAAAATAAGGAAATTTCCTTAATTAAAATGCAGGAATCATACCAAACGATTTATGGCAAAAGTGTTAATGTAAAACAATTGAAAAAAAAAAGATTCAAAATATGAAAAACGAATTAAAAAAGAAAACAGATATGAAAGCAACTGGAAATAAAAAAATTATTTTGAAAGATTGGGAAAAAAAATTGCTGGACACTATAGATAAAGATGAGAAAAACCCAACATTGCATAAAATTCCTGGAGCGGCGACAACGGCATTGAAGCCATTGGAAAATGTAGAAATGCAAAAACCAGCGAAGACAAGGCACGTTTTAGTCAGACCTCCTCCTCCTTCCTCTTATATTACACAATTACAAGCAAAAAGAAATAAGCTGGAAGGGCAAGAAACAGATGAGACTGCAAAACTATGCACAGCAGATCTACAAAGACTGGTTCTTCTTGAGCAGTTAAAACTTACGCGCATGCAGATCGAGCGAGAACAACTTTTATTGAACAAGCTACGTCAAAGTCTACCCGAAACCCAAGGTACCGAAAGCGAAGGTCCCGAAATTTCAACTTCTTTATATTTAGATAAAATATATACAACGTTATAAATTATGAAATATGATATATTTTTTTAAGGTACACACCCTGTATATTTTTATTTGTTTCAACAGTTTTTGAATATAATTTTGAATTTATAACTATAACAATTTATACAGGGTGTCCCGAAAAGATTGGTCATAAATTATACTAGACATTCTGGAGTTAAAAATAGTTCGATTGAACCTAACTTACCTTAGTACAAATGTGCTCCTAAAAAAAGTTACAGCCCTTTGAAGTTACAAAATGAAAATTGATTTTTTTCAATATATCAAAAACTATCAGAGATTTTTTATTGAAAATGGACATGTATCATTCTCATGGAAGGAGCATCTTAAAACAAAATTATAGTGAAATTTGTCGACCCCATAAAAATTTTGTGGGGGTTTTGTTCCCTTAAACCCCCCAAACTTTTGTGTACGTTCCAATTAATTCATTATTGTGGTACTATTAGTTAAACACGTTTTTAAAACTTTTTTGACTCTTAGTATTTTTTCTATAACCGAGTTTTTATCGAGATGAGGCTTCTATGTTAATATATTTACATACAAATTTTATGGGGGTTTTGTTCCTTTAAACCCCCCAAAAGTTTGTGTACGTTCCAATTAAACCATTATTGTGGTACCATTAGTTAAACACAGTGTTTTTAAAACTTTTTTGCGTCCTAGTCTTTTTTTGATAAGTCACCTTTTATCGAGATGTGGCTTCTTTTTCAAAATATACCCAAAAATGTACATTATAAATAAATTTTCAGATTATAACAGGTCTCTATAATAATCGTACTTAACCATATAGAAATATGTGGTGGATTCGACAAATATTCAAAATATCTCGATAAACACTGGCTTATCGAAGAAGTACTAAGAGGCAAAAAAGATTTAAAAACACTGTGTTTAACTAATGGTACCACAATAATAATTTAATTGGAACGTACACAAAAGTTTGGGGGGGCTTAAGGGAACCAAACCCCCATAAAATTTTTATGGGGTGCACAAATTTCACTTTCAATTTTTTTTAAGATGTTGCTACCGTAAGAATGCCACATGTCCATTTTCAATAAAAAATCTCTAAGAGTTTTCAATATAGAAAAAAAAACGATTTTCATTTTGTAACTTCAAATGGCTGTAACTTTTTTTGTGGACACTATTGTATATAGGCAAGTGAGGTTCAATCAACCTATTTTTGACCCCAGAATCTGTGGTATAATTTATGACCAATCTTTTCGGGACACCCTGTATAATTAAATGTTTAGTTGGTAAATTAAATGTTTCGATTTCTTCTCTCCGTTAGAGTCCCCTTCTCATAACATTTTCGGCGTCATTTTCTAAATTGTATTGCTCTTCTTCTTCGCCATTCATGACATCTTCTTCTTCATCGACAGGAAGTGGATCATTTAAATACTTTGATATATTATGAAGTACAGCACAACTAATAATAACAGATGCAACTCTGTCTAGTTTTACTCTAACCATATATTGCAAAATTGGAAACCTTCTCTTCAGTTGGCCAAAGCACCTTTCGATTATGACTCTTTCTTTCATGAAAAGTGTGTTAAACGAAATTTCTTCACGAGTTTCGGGATTTCTGTATGGCGTCATCAGCCAACGTCTGATTTCATAACCAGAATCACCTAATAACACCATATTATTATGCCGCATATTATTCATTTCGACATAAATTGCAGAATTCTTTAGTATCCTACTGTCGTGTACTGACCCAGGCCACTGAGCGTCTATGGAAGTAAATTCTTCTTTTGCATTACATGTTGCCTGTACATTTATGCTAAAGTAACCTTTTCTGTTATAGTATTCGTCTCCATGCTCAGATGGTTTCGGAATTCTTATATGTGTACAATCAACAGCACCAAACGCACAAGGAAACTGATACTTAGCACTCCACTCTTGTTGTGCTTCAGCAATGTTATTTAAAGGAAAACGTAACCAAATATGTGATTTTTGAATTATTTTAGTCAAAACAAATTTCACAGTTTTACTCACTGTTGTTCGATGAACACCTTCATCCTTGCTAACTCCAATTTGAAATCCAGGATCACTTAAAAATCGAAGAAATATCTGCATTTTTTGTCTGGGATTTAATTCTCCTCCCCTTGTTTCTACAGTGTCTTCAAGGAAATTTTCTGCTAACCACTCCACATTAATTCTCGAAAAACGATATAAATTATGATATTCCTCATCCCGACACTCACTTCGTTGAAAATAATATTTTCGACGTCTGATGTTCATAAATTGAGCCATTTTTAAACGTGTTTGATTGAAGTTCTATACAAGACAAATTTTTAAGCTGCACATTACATGGCTTGAAAAATTCAAAGTTCTTACTTTAAAATTTCAGTAAATGCTGTATTTTATTCACATCTAAATAAGCTTTTACTACAAAAAGACAGAACATACTTAAAGCAACAGAATAAACTTATAAGTTTAAGCTACGACTTAATATTATTCACACTGCCAATTGTCCTCACAAATATGTTCACAACACATCTTATAACATGCCTTTTGATGAAACTGATGTTGTGCCAAGTTCTGGTGGTATTCCAAACATTCTTTCAACAAATTAATAATAATACTGAACCTAACATTGTAACGCGCTCTGGTAGAACTGTAAAAAGACTTTCTAGGTTTAGTGACTATGTTAAAAAGGGAAATGGGAGAGATGTCATAAGTAAGCATGTGAGGTTGTCTTTAGTAAGAAGGTTGGCAACAGTGTGCTTGTCAGTGTTGACACACAAATCCGCCGGCTTATGAAATGCCCCTTGCTATACTACCATCAAGATGTAAGGTGGTTAAATTTGAATATGTATTGTTTGTATTTGCAGAATACCTTAATAAAGTTAGTAAAGCTCTAAATACTTATTTATCACAATTGCAAAGCTTTCATCAAAACAATTAAAGAAAATAATACAACTAGTATAAACAATAATCATAATTATGATCCAGAATCAGAAAACCTATAAGAAAGGCAAGTCTTATGTCACGGGATAAAACGAAATACTGAAGATGACTTATTTGAACAACCTTTGCTATTTTTCAGACTATTTGCAAATTCGTTAGAAAAATTACAGAGAATTTATTTTTCAAAAATGATTCATCAAATTTGCATTGCTGAGAAAGAGCAAATGGAATAGATAAGTATGTAATAAAAAGCAAGTATTATACGGGGTGTAACAAAAATACAGGTCATAAATTTAAGCACATATTCTGGGACCAAAAATAATTAGATTGAACTTACCTTAGTACAAATGTGCACATAAAAAAGTTACAGCCCTTTTAAACTACAAAATGAAAATCGATTTTTTCGAATGTATCGAAAACTATTGGAGATTTTTTATTAAAAATGGACATGTGGCATTCTTATGGCAGTAGCATCTTAATAAAAAATTATAGTGAAAGTTGGACACCCCATAAAATTTTTATGGGGGTTTTGTTCCTTTAAACCCCCCCAAACTTTTGTGTACGTTCCAATTAAATTATTATTGTAGTACCATTAGTTAAAAACATTGTTTTTAAAACTTTTTTGCCTCTTAGTACTTTTTCTAAAAATCAGTTTTTATCGAGATATTTCGAATATTTGTCAAATCCACCACATATTTGGTTTATGGTTAAGTACGATTATGGAGAATTGGTAATAATATGTAGTCCAGAAAGCCACTGCGCATCCGCTAGGAAAAATATTCTGATTCGGATTTTTTACACAATCTTACTCAAAAAGGACTCCTTTTAACAAATTTGCATGTTGCCAGGATCAAAACGTGGTCAAACATTTTTTAAACGTTTTTTTTTTGGTTTTTTCCTAAAATTATTTTTTTTTGCATGGAAAAAAGTTTTTTTAGGTTTTTTGGATCATTCCAAACAGAAAAGGTCTTTAGTGACTTTTCTCTAAAAATGATAGTTTTTGACATATAAGCGATTAAAAATTGATAAATTGCGAAATCGGCCATTTTTAACCCTCAAAAACTATGTGAAAAACTGAAAATTTGAATGTTGCCAAGGTAGGTAGATATTCTTTAAACATCGAATGATGAAATCCCGAAGAGTTTTTTGCAATACAATATTCAAAACTCCTTTGTTTTTTAATCGCTAATCAAGCGTGCGCGACACTATTTTCCACCGACAGTATGGTGCAAATGAAAGGAATAAATTCGTTATTTCGTAAACCGGCGACTTTAAGGAAAAATCCCGAAACAGGTCGATTTTTATTTTTAAGTTATGATATCGTGGCATATATGGTATACTAGTGACGTCATCCATCTGGACGTGATGACGTAATCGATGTTTTTTTTAAATAAGTATAGGGGTCGTGTTCATTTGAAAGGTTCTTCAATTCTCTATTCAGTAATATAAACATTTATATAATTATTTATACAGGGTGTCCAACATTTTTTTATTAAATTCAATTATTTGACAAGAAAAGAAATAGAAGGACACCCTGTATAAATAATTATGTAAAGGTTTACATTACTGAATAGAGAATTAAGAACCTTTCAAATGAGCTACCACACGACCCCGATTCTCACTTAAAAAAATCATCGATTACGTCATCACGCCCAGACGGATGACGTCACTAGTATACCATATATGCCACAATATCATAAATTAAAAATAAAAATCGACCTGTTTCGGGATTTTTCCTTAAAGTCGCCAGTTTACGAAAAAACGAAATTATTCCTTTCATTTGCACCATGCTGTCCGTGGAAAATAGTGTCGCGCACGCTTGATTAACAATTAAAAAACAAAGGAGTTTTGAATATTGTATTGCAAAAAACTCTTCGGGATTTCATCCATCGATGTTTATAGAATATCTATCTACCTTGGCAACATTCAAATTTTCAGTTTTTCACATAGTTTTTGAGGGTTAGAAATGGCCGATTTCGCAATTTTTCAATTTTTTATCGCTTATATGTCAAAAACTATCATTTTCAGAGAAAAAAGAGGCAAAAAAGTTTTAAAAACACTGTGTTTAACTAATGGTACTGCAGTAATATTTTAATCGGAACGTACACAAGCATTTGGGGGGTTTAAAAGAACAAAACCCCCATAAAATGTTTATGTAAACATATTGAAAAATAAGCCTCAACTCGATAAAAACTGCCTTATCGAAAAAATATTAAGAGGCAAAAAAGTTTTAATAATATTGAATTTAACTAATGGTACCACAATAATAATTTAATTGAGACGTACACAAAAGTTTGGGGGGGTTTAAGGGAACAAAATCCCCATAAAATTTTTATGGGGTGCCCAAATTTCACTATAATTTTTCTTTAAGATGTTCCTGCCATAAGAATGCCACATGTCCATTTTCAATTAAAAATCTCCAATAGTTTTCGATATATTTGAAAAAATCGATTTTCATTTTGTAACTTCAAAGGGCTGTAACTTTTTTATGTGCATATTTGTACTAAGGTAAGTTAGGTTCATTATTTTTTTCTGTATTTTTGTTACACCCTGTATTTTATTTTGATGCATTTTTATGTTCTAGGTTATGGATACCTAAAAGAAGGATGCTGGACATTTGCCTAGATTAAACGGATGTGTTCTGAGAAGAAAACAAAGTGTTTTTTGGCATTCAAACACGTTTAAAAATCAGTAATCAATGAAGTATTATTGTTCGATATTATTTTATTTATATAATTTATTAGTGTCATATTGTTTTGATGTTTCGAAAATTGTTATGTCAGTTGGTAATCATTAAAATACATAATCTCTTGTCAAATACCTTAAAAAATTATTCATGTTAAATTACGTACAAAACACGATAGAATTGGCGTCGAGAATAAACAGAACTCACGATGGAAGCAGTACTTACTGAAATAGTGAATGCATTAAGAAATTTGAAAATTTAGCAAGAGAATTTTATAAGGCAAATTATGGGTAGATCCAGCACCGACCAAGTGGATACCAAAGGAATGTCCTTGCAGCCATATGACGAGTTAAATGAAACTTTTGAAGCTTATTTACAACGTTTAGAAAATTTCTTTGCTTTGTAACACGAATGAATCGCAGAGACTGCGCGGGAGAAAAGAAGAGAGAAGAGGCTGACACACGAATCGGGTCTGTAGGAAAAGACTCTGAACTATTGTTACATTTCTTTATTATTTTACTATTGTAGTAACTATACTGTTTGTTCATGTTTTGTTAATCATGGAATATATGTGATGTGAACCGAAAGTTAGTGCATTTTACTCACAGTCCTTTTCCTCCCGCCATTCGCTACTGCTCAATATCGCCCCGTGGTGACCATAACCTATCACGCGAGCCCGTACTTCGTTACAAACTGGCTCCCAATTCGTGGCCGTGATAAAATTGGACATTTTTCGGTGTGCGTATTTTGGTGCAATTAATAACATTTTGTTAATTCGGTCCGGTTTTAAAGACATAACCTCCAAAGCGAGTGCATCGTGTTTTGAAAATCGCAGGCGCAAAAGGTAGGATCTTTTCGGTTTTCAATACGTCCAATCAGCCAAAACCGATTGCGATCGTTAATCGATTATAACTTCAAGCAGTAGTATGGGTTGCCTAATAATTTTTTTATTATTCCGACTACTTTTCATGTTTGTACATATGTTTTATACATACCTGACGCGCATTATAATATTGTAATAAACATGACGATATATTTTAATGTTTGAAAAGTGTAGGACTAAAAAGTAAAAAAACAAAAAAATAGAAAAAAGATTTAAGAAACGCTTTACTTTAGTTATGAGTGACTAAAATTAAAAATATTATAAAAAATCAACTAACAAGCAAAAAGTAAAAAAAAGTCAAACTCGAAGGAATATTCGAAAAAAACTGTTAGACATATTAAATATACAAAAATCTCACACATTCATTAAAAAATTGAAAAAATCTAACACATTCGTTAAAAAAAAGCGTGGGGCGAAAACCGTTTATTCGATGAAGACGCGCCCCACGCTTTTCTTTAACGAATGTGTGGGATTTTTGTATTTTAATATATTTATGTCTAACAGTTTTTTTTTTCGAATATTCCTTCGAGTTTGATTTTTTTTATTTTTCGCTTTTTAGTTGATTTTTTTCTTATATTTTTAATTTTACTATATATAAAATAAGACGGAAACGACGCAGGCAATGGACAAGGTAATAAGTAAAGATAACAAAAAGAAAACTAAAGTCAACTTGGGTACATGGAATGTAAGAGGCACATACGAAACAGGAAAACTCAAAGAATTAATTAGAGAAATTAAAAGATATAATGTAGAAATAATAGCTTTACAAGAGACAAAACAATGGGAAACAGAAATAGTAGAAATAGAAGACGTGGTATTTTTTAAAAGCGGGGGAGAAACCAGAAGGTTAGGAACAGGTTTTATAATACAGCGAAAATGGAAGGGAAGTGTAATGGCATTCCAACCAATATCAGATAGACTATGCACAATAAGATTAAAAGGGGACAAACGAAACATAAGTATAATAAATGTACACGCACCGATTGAAGATGCCACAGAAGAAGAAAAAGATGAATTCTACGAGCAATTGGAAAGAGAATATGATAAATTACCAGGGTTTGACATCAAAATAATAATGGGAGACTGCAACGCCAAAGTAGGAAGAGAGAATATATACGAACACATAATAGGGAAATATAGTAAGCATGAGGTGTCGAACGATAATGGCCAAAGAATAATAGGCTTTGCAACAGAAAGGCAAATGGTGATACCAAGCACACAATTACGCCGAAAAGATATATATAAAGGAACGTGGATTTCCCCTGATAAGAAGACAGTAAATCAGATAGACCATATTTTAATAGAGAAGAAGCATGCAAACAATGTAATAAATGTAAAGAGCATGAGAGGAGCGGACTGTAACTCTGACCACTACCTGGTGAGAGCAGAATATAAAATCGAGCATAACATAAAGCGAAACAATAAAACAACAGAAAAAATTGGAAAACAATTTAACATAGGACGACTAAAAGATAACAACACACAGAAGAAGTATGAACAGGGAATAACCAACAGACTAATCAGGGAACAAGAAACATCAAGCCCAGACAAACAATGGCAAAATATCAAAGAAGCAATCTTGGACACAAATAAAGCAATCCTAGCGAAAACCGAAAGAAAACACAAAACAAAAGATTGGTATGATGAAGAATGTCAAGAAGTAGCAGAAGCAATAAGAAAAGTAAGACTCAAAAATCTCACAAATGACGAAGAAAGCACTAGAGAAGAATACAGAGAATTGAGAAAAATCATGAAAAGAAAATGTAGAAGCATAAAGAGAAAATACAACGAGAACAAACTGAAAGAAATAGAAGAAAAATTTCAAAAAAAAGAAATAAGATCATTCTACCAGGAAGAAAAAAAAATGGAAAGAGGATATCAAAAAAACAACCCATATATGAGAGATGATAAAGGGATGTTTCTAAATGAGCCTGAAAAAATAATGGAAAACTGGCAAAACTATTTCACAGAACTGCTAAATAAGAGCGAAGTACAAAAGGAAACAAACCATGAAATTGAAGATGATCAGATAGCAATAGAAATACCCACAGAACAAGAAATAAAGAACGAAATAAAGAGCTTGAAAAATAACAAAAGCCCAGGAATAACAGAAATATCGGCCGAAATGATAAAATCAGGAGGGAAAAGACTACAGAAAGAGATATATGACCTGATAAAAAGAATATGGGAAGTAGAAAAAATGCCAGAAGAGTGGACCATAGCAAGAATATGCCCTATATATAAAAAAGGTGATAGAATGCGATGCGAAAACTACAGAGGCATCATAGTATAAGAAAAAGGCTAAGTCATTATTCGGAAAAAATACTGGGGGAATACCAGGCAGGTTTTAGAAACAACAGATCAACGACTGACCAAATATTTGCCTTAAAAGAAATACAGACTACCTGTTACGAACATAAAACAGTACTATATGCTTTGTTCAAAGACTTTAAGCAAGCTTACGACACAGTAAATAGACAGCAGACGTACGAACTGATGAAAGAATTGGGGATATCAAGTAAAATTGTCAGGATGATAAAGATGACGATGGAAAACACAACAAACGAAATAGCTTGGAAAGGGTATACATCCAAAAAGTTTGAAACCAAGGAAGGATTACGACAAGGAGACCCACTATCAACAATGGCATTCAATCTAACATTGGAAGGAATAATCAGGAAAAGCAGAATAAACATGCAAGAAACGATATTTAAAAACGGCCACCAATGCATAGCATTTGCAGATGATCTGACGCTATTAGCAACAAGCAAAAAAGAACTACAAAAGTTAATGAAAAACATAATAACACAAGCCAAAAAATTCAGACTTAAAATAAATGAAGCAAAGACAAAATATACGATAATGGGAGAGATCCAAAAAGAAAAAGAGAATAACATCATAGTACAAATAGATGGAGAAAAAACATACTCGTTTAAAAGAGCCAAAGAAATTATTTACCTGGGAGCCAAAATAGATGAAAATGGTCATGAAGAAGGGGAGATAAAGGCAAGAATAGCTAAAGGAAATAAAAAATATGGAGCATTACGCACATTATTGAAATCCAAATACGTATCAAGAAAAACAAAAATAAGAATTTATAAGACTGTTATCAGACCTACAGTAACATACGCAAGCGAAACATGGGTGCTCAAAAAGTCAGAAACAGACCTGTTAGAAAGATGGGAGAGAAAAATGCAAAGAGCAATATATGGAGGTGTGAAAATAGAAGGTCAGTGGAGAAGAAGAACCAATAAAGAATTGGAAGAACTATATCAAGAGCCAACGATTACGACGACGATCAAAGCACAGAGAATACGATACTTGGGGCACATAGAGAGAATGGGAAGTAAACGAATGCCAAAAATGGTACTTTCACGAAGACCAATACAAAAGAGGAGGAAAGGCAGGCCAAGGAAAAGATGGAAGGACAGTGTATATGAAGACTTGAAGAAAAGTAACATTGAGAGATGGAAAGAACTAGCATTGGACAGAAGGAGATGGAGAGAGGTTGTGAAGGAGTGTATAAAAAGACTGAAGTGTATTTAAATAAAATTTATAAGTTATGTAAGTTATATTAAGTTATTTACTATATTATTTATGTAATCAGAAATGTAAACATTTTAGCCCTAGGCCTACAAGGCCTGTTGCGCTTAATAAATAAATTAATTTTACTAACTCATAACTAAAGAAAAGCGTTTCTTAAATTTTGTTTTCATATTTTTTTATTTAATTATATCACAAAAAAGAATTATTATTCGATTCTATTATATATAATTTTCAAAGTTCAATTTGGTGTTCAAAGTTCAATTTCAATTTTGATGTTTGTAAGTGGACCGCAAAATTGTTATAAAATAACATATATTATACAGTATGTCCCTGTAAGTTGTATCCATATGGAAAACTTTTTTATTTTACGAAAAAAATTTATTCTTAATAAAAAGTTCTGGATGGTCCAAAACCTAAAATACAACCATCTTCTATAAAATTGTATCAATTTTATACGAGGTATGTTACTGGCATGTTATTAAAAGTCAAGTACCTTTATAGTTCAGAATATTTCAATTAGAAGGATGTAATTACATACTGAAACATAGTTTTTAATTCTAAATAACTTTTCATAATAACAATTTTCGATATTGTGAAAAATAAACGTATTTTACTCTTGAGCGAAATTCATATATTTTGACATACCTCGTATAAAATTGATAAAATTTGACATAATATTGTTGTATTTTAGGTTTTAGACCATGCAGAACTTCTTAAGAATAACTTTTTTTCGTAAAATTAATAATAAAAGAGTTATCAGAATTGAAATAACTGAAAATAATGTTAGTTATCCATAATTTTTCAAAAAAAAATTTTTCAATTAGAACGATGTAATTGCATACTAGAATATAGTTTTTAATTCCATACAACTTTTCATTATAGCAATTTTCAATATTGTGAAAAATAAAGCTACTTTACTCTTGAGTGAAATTCAAAGTTTTCGACATACCTCGTATAATATTTAAAAAATTTGATATTTACTGGTTAAATCTTAGGTATTGGACCATGCAGAGCTTTTTTATGAAGAATAACTTTTTTTCGTAAGATTAATAATAAAAAGTTTTCCATATGGATACGACTTACATGGGCATACTATATAAAAAAACAATTACCCAAATCGCTTCGAATAAACTTTTTTAAAGCCTGGTTCAGACACGTGTAATGTAATGTGTAACGTAACGTGTAATGAAACGCGAATTCTGCGTTTGGACGGCACTACGAGCATTACATGTACCATTCGCGCTGGAGCTCGCCAGGACCCATCGGGAGTCGGTTTTTTCCGTGAACAAAAAGGCGCTCGCAGCACTCGTTTGGACGGCGTTAGTGAAAGTTTTACCGTTTGGACGTGTGGCGAGCAATCGCTTGACGAATCTACCTGCTTATACCAACAAAACCCCGGTATTTGGGATCCCAAAAATTTAGTCTTCAGTTAGTAAATATGTACATACAAATAAAAGCAGTATAAAAAAACTACCTGCTGTCACGACCTCCCTTATTCGTCTGTTCGTAGAACTTGAATGGAAACCAAGATTCGCTAAACGATTCGTGTGGTCGTTCGTGCGACGGCCACACTGTTGATGCTAAATTACATGTAATCTTACATTACACGTTACACGTGTCTGGACCCGGCTTAAGATTATCCCATCGAAATATATAATGTAACTACTTTTTCTCTCTTGACAATTTACATCATATTTTACATCTTGACAATACATACATTTAGATTCGCATTTTTAGAAGTGTAATATTTATACTTCTCGATGACATGTTCTAAGTAATTATTTCTCAGTATGTAAACTCAGGCCCCATTTGGCCCCAGCGGTTCCTAGTATTGGCTGATTTCTTTTGAAATGTATACGTGAATCATTGGTTATAATAATGGTTGGTTACTATAAATTCTTGATGCCATAAAATTAATCTAAATAAGCTGTTTTGTTCAGTCTGTAATTTCCGTATTCTCAGAATATTTTTAAAATATATGTACAATTATTGTTGTATATCGTAAAATCTTTTCCAAATGTCCAAGTAATATAAAATAATAGTTTATACTCTATTCTATAGAAATAATCTAAACAATATGCTTTGACAAGATAATTTCCGTTTAATTTGAACAATACTAAAATATATCCCAATAAGGTTTCCAATTTTCCAGGTAAATATAAATTCTATAACAATACCTACGGCTAAGCTGTCTCGACCTGTCTTGACTGATCGATGCAGAATAGGGCAATAAAATAATCAGTCCTGTGAAATTTTATAACAAATCTCAAGGATTAACTGAAACTCACGATTAAACTTCGCTTATGTCCACTTTACATCAACAATAAATTGAACAAGAAATTGACGAAAGTTATTCAAGGCCAAATTTGACGAGTACAAAATGTATGCTTTGTAAAAGAAAATGAAGGAATTTGATGAAATGGAACAATTGGATATGTTTTATTTTGTCAATTTTCTTTTTATTCACGGCAAAATTGGATGTAGAATTGTGTTTTGTATAAGCCAAATTTGACCTTGAATAACTTTGTCAATTTCTTGTTCAATTTATTGTTGATGTAAAGTGCACTTTAGTTTTGTACTAAATACATTGATAAAAATTATTGCCAATAGGTCCTTACTAAGACGCAAAAGGAAGAGTACAAATAATAACAGGGGAAAGATCTGAATAATTTAATTGAAAGAGAGGTATTAAACAGTGAGTTTCAGAATAAACAAAAAGTTTCTTTTGAATAAGTTCAACGAATATAGACGCAACAGACCTAACCTTTTATATTCGTTGTTAAGATATTTGAAATAAAAATTTTTTTAGGTAAATTTTCTCTTTTGTTCGCCCCTGTACCTTATTAAAATTAACATTCTAGAAGTTTTAAGGGACTTTTGGCCCTCGCTAATAATGTATTAGTTATCTCAGAATTCGATAAAAATTAATTCATTTAAAAACAATGGGCCCGAAATTTAGCGCCTACACTCAATGTAATATTATAAAATATTTTAAGTTAATAGTCAAAATCAAAGTTTGGAAATTTGGAAAAATCATCCCTAGTTATTTCAATAAAAATTAAATTCGGTGCAGTTTTCTCTTTATATACTAGGTACCTTGTTATTAATAGTAGCAATGTTGTTGTGGTGAACAATCATACAATAATTATTCTTTTTAAATGTAAATGCATAATATTACCGAATATTTTTTTATACAATATTGCTATTCATAATAGCTGCGTCTCTATTTCAAATATTTAGTAGGGCATGTTCAAACGGTTCAAACAATTCAAAAGTTTTCGTAAATTCAAACTAAATATAAATTTTTTATAGCACACTGCACATGCGGGAATAAGTTAAGATGCAGTTTTTACGAAGATTCAAATGTAATTAAATTTAAAGGCAATATAAGAGGAAAATATACTACTCTAAAATGTGGAAAAATACCATTACGAGAGCCTTCCAGAACGAACATTTGCAAAATGTCAGATAACAAGAGTGTAGAGAGGTACCGTGCAGAAGAAGCTTCCAAACATATGCTTCCAAATGTTAAAGAGCCCTCTACTCTCTTTACAGCTTCAGTGTTGACCACCGCAAAGAGCTGCTTCAAAGCAGTTAGCTATATGGATAAAGATTAAATTGCGGCTTTATTAAAAATGAAGTATGGCATTCACGCAAATATCATTCAAGATATTGGATACCACCCATTTTATGTCCGATATACTACGAATAACCAGCTTCAAGCTGCAAAAAAAAATTATTCAAGAAAAAAAATTTAGAGGTTGCGTCGATAGTACAGGAAGATTGGTGAACTCTATTAAGTACCCAATAACTATTCCCGCTAAGCATACATTTATGCATGCGGGCCAATTAATGGTTTCGCAGATGCTTTCAGTCTCTTCTACTACCTTGAATTACGAAATGTGGTTCAATTCGACCATTTAATTGAGTTTTCCAATATTTGACGAATTAGTACGCGACTATAGCAGACCAATATTAACTGCTATGGTTAAGGTTTATAGCAAGTGCAAAACTGTTGAAGAATATGCTGATTCTTTAAGGGATCACCAACTGCAAAAAACAAAAATTGCAATAGATATTGCTCATTTTATAAAGAAATATGCAATTTTTTTAAAATGCTTAAACCGAAGAGCTAAAACGTTTCATTTATGCTTAATTGGTCACCTAACCCAATGCAGGACAGTAGAAGAGGCTGAAATATTGTTACGAAAAATATTCGTTTTGAGTCAGGCGGAAACTGAAGGGTATTTAGAGGATGGTTCTCCAACTACGTGGAAAGAAGCCATATAATCATTGGAGGCAGAAATATCAGGTACACCTTATAGACTTTTTATTTGCATGCTTATTTTTTCATATGTATATATCATTATTAATAATTTGTCTTAGTTTTTATATGCTTAATTTTGTATTTATTACAGATTTGTACGATTACAGTAAGTATATTGATATCATCGATGAACAGATATCAAATATTTTAGACGAGCCAGTGTCCCGAAATAATAACTACTGGGCGAAATGGGCAAAAAACCTAAATAATTCTATTACACCATATTTAAAACAAGAAGGAAATAGGTGCAACGGTTATTACCTACAAAATATGAAGTTCACAGATCTGTTAATTAAAGATTTAAGTTTGTTTCCTTTGTGGTCGATAGTTTATAACGAGAAGTATGGTTTCGACTTAAAATCTCCAACAAGTTGTCAGATTGAGTCAGACTTTCGCACCCTAAAATGGGCTGTTTTTTTGAAAGGCCAGTTACCACTAAGAGCGGATAATTTTGTATCCCAACATATAGACTACTTACAGGGAAAAAGTATATTAGTGATAAGTAGGTCTATTCAAATAGACGAATAATCGTTAAAAAGTCAAGAACAAGACACTATTAATGACAATGCTTTAAATATTGACGAAAAATTTTCGGAGGAAACATCATGTTTATTATGTTCCAATAATAATAAGCCTACAGGTTCCCATAAGTACCTTATTTGTCGTACCAATGTTCACCCTCGCACTGATTGCTCAAAACTGTATACTGACGAAGAATTTGTAGGTGAACAGCGGATTTGTTTAATCTGCTTCGCGATAGGAGGAGTAAAGCAAATTTTGGAGATGCGAAGGTTTGATAACTGGAAAGATTTAGCAGCAAAAAATATACTCAATGAGAAAAAATGAAAAAATCCTCAAGATTCTTCAACTTCCGTGCGAAAAAGTAGTAGGATGGCAAAGTCAGCGGACTTCGAATGCATTATGTGCAATAGCGGTCACACACCTGAAAAAGCACATCAATGCTACTTTTGTAACAAATTTATACATGCATTTGGGTGCTCAAAGCCTTACGATGATGATGGTAACTCTGAAGGATATGGGCAAAAACGGGTTTGTGGGAACTGTTTTATAGCTAATTCTTCAAGTGTCTTAAATACCTTGTCCACTAAAAATAGTGAACATAATGAAAATGGCGAACTTAGCGAAGAAACTTCGCATGGTACACAGGATAAAGAGTCGTCTCAAGGAAGGGTTCAAACTCAAGCTAAAAAGAAAAAAAGTTCTTTCTATACGTCAAAAAATTTAAGAGCACGATAAAAGATCGATTGCTTATCGAAAAACATACAAAAATTGCAGTTTTAAAAAATGGCAACTGTTTGAAATTAAATGCCATCAAAATCAAAAATGATTTTGTTACAGTAAATAATACATGTGTATTCGACAGATGACACGTTAATTTAAATATTTGCTCGGTTCTGGGATCTATTTTAATTTGATTTTGTATTTGTTTAGGGGAATAATTGTTATGGGAATCAGTTTCTACTTTGTAGAGAGGTAATGTTTTAAAATTCGTGATTAATGTTTTGTTCTTGATGTCTATTGAACATAGATAGATAGATAGATAGATAGATAGATAGATAGATAGATAGATAGATAGATTTATTTAACTACTTTACAAAAATATTGTTTGTAGCAAGTCAAAATTACAAGGTATATAAAAATTATAAAAATTACAAGGTATATAAAATAGAAATATAAAACATAACTTATTAATATCACAAACAAGAAACATAGATTAATAAAACATATTTTGTGTCACGGTAAGCATTTCAGTGGATGTTCTGCAATGCGTCATATATTCTTCCGAGCAATAAAAGCAATGCTTCAACAGAAACCTTTTTATGACTTTTTTGAAACTGTTACAGCTTAGCTGTTTAATATATTTTGGTAAAATATTGTAATAGTTATAATTAAGACAATTTTTATCTGAAAGACGCAATCTACAGCGATTTGTTCGCAAATAGTGAGAGTTTCGCGTATTGTGAACGTGAACATCAGACTGCTTTATTAAATGGGCCCGTTTTCTGTGAATCTGTCAGAAATTGATATATCAACAGAGTAGGTAGCGGCATAATTTTTAATTTGATGGAGAGAGGTCGGCAATGTTCCAGATAACTAACCCCTGCTAAAATTCGGATAGCTTTCTTTTGCATCCTGAAAATTTGAAGAGCATTTGTTGAATTGCCCCATAAAATTAATCCATAGCTTAGGTGCGAGTGAAATAAAGAAAAATATGTCACCTTCAATGTCTCAAAGTTAACAACCCTTGCTAGTTGACGAATAAGAAACAATGAACTAGACAGCTTCCTCTTTACTTGTGTAACATTCTCTTTATATGTGTAACTTGTGAACATTCGTAATGTTCAAAAAAATCGAAGCCTAAGATTCCATCAAAATCAATATCTAAATCATAAATGAACACCTTATTTTTTGAAACGGGACTAAAGTTGATTCGGTGACAAGAAGTTTTTGGTCTGTAATACCTTGTATAGTAATACTTTCGGGAAAACGCGGTTTGAAATTTTTCGCGGTATTTTCTTTAAATATGGAGATACCAGTACCGGTATCGATAAGTAGTTTAAATTTGTTTGCTGCGTCTGTTATATAATAGAGATTTTTGGAGTTTACAGCAAGAATTCCTGATCTGGAAAATTCAGAGACGGGTTCATGTCGTCCAAATTTAGACTTTGGATCTGATTTTCTATTTCAGACAAAGGTTCGCTCATTGAAATGGCATGGTCTGGGTGTGTGACGTTCCATCACTTATTTAATTAATTATTAATGGGAACACCTTATTTAATTATTGTCAAAAGTATTTTCTTAGAATATTAAAAACCAGTTCGTACAAAATTCCCTTGGTGACGTCATACTGGGTGTATGGTGGTAACATTGATATTTCTTGAGGTTGGTACTGAACACCGGCCGTTGGCTGTCACGAGGCCGGAACGGTGAAGAGGGAAGCATTGGTCTTGGGAGTGTCAATAAGAATGGCGGCGTGAGTTTTCTAATTATATAATTAAAATAAGTTATTTCCAGTTGCATAGTTCCATTATTGTTGTTGCAAGTCATAGAAAGTTGAGTGAATTAAAGTGACGGAATAATGAAACTGTAAGAAAAAGGATCTCACACCGGTATGTTTTTTATAATAGTTTTTTCAATATGGTGTCATAATTGTGGCAATTATAATATTATTCTCATTATGGATTGAATTTAAATCAAGTAATCGATTGGCTTTTATGTAGAATGTTGCAGTGTCTATCATGTATCCAGAAAAGATCTTTAATAACCTTCTTAATATGGGGTTATGTTCATAAAAAATTTCCAGTTATGAAAACCTATTGCCAATTATATCATTACTTCTTGAAACCTACTAAATTTTACTTCATAGACTTCATAATTCTTTTCCCATATCTAATATGTTCATATATTTTCACAGTACCTATTTCTTTATACCATACATGTACAACTTCTTTTGAAAAAAAACCCTATTATTGTAAGTTTTCTTGTCTATTCGAATCCAGGCCATATTTGTTAAAAGTCTGATCACAACCTATGGTTAAAATGTCAAGCTAGATAGGTTTTTTGGGTCAATGAAAGGTCGGTTTTTTGTAGTTCTCTTCTAAAAACCTTTCCTCATTAACTTCTCTCTTTTACTTCTTTTTCTGACATGTTTTATTAGGAATAAACTGGGAATATTTTATTTTTTAGCCATTCGGGAGAAATCTATTATTACCGCTGGTAAACCCTCCCTAACACGGAGAGCAGACACTTCCAAGATTCAGTCAACCAGGGAACAAGTCTAAGGATACAGTCCCATTTGTTTTGTTTTGGTTCATCATCCTGCACCCTCCGAGGGACAGGTTCATTAGCTATTGGGCAGTTGCACCACTTCGGTGTTAACTTCGTACCACGGATTTGGTACCACACACCAAGGATCAGTGTTGGAACGCGTGAAAAGGGGTTTGTTTTGGGGGACAATTATTCATACTAGTTAAAGACTTATACTGTTTTTTTTTGTAATATTCAGGACATTTAAGTTAGATACACATAAGTTCATAATTTAATTACACATAAATATTTTTTCTTTCTCTACAAACTTAAGTACATTTTAGTTATAATAGCCATACCTAACAGTTAGTACTGTTCCCCCAAATTTATATAATTCCTGGTAGAAGTTTCGAGCTCGAAGATTCTCCCCATACATGTTCTTTCCCCTTGGTTCGTATTAATTTTAGACTTGTTTTCTCAGTTAATTTAAAAAATATATTAGTTCAATTCACCTAAATTTAAAATCATTCAACTTGTTTCATAATTTTTCAATTTGTATTAGATTTTTGTAAATATTATTTAACTTTAACTATTAATTTTTTATATTATATTTGAATAAATCCCTAGTACCCATCCCCTCAGGAAGGTACTAGTTTTACTTGCGATTATTATTTAGAACCACTAGTCAGAAAAGGATCTTTTGTATCCAGTACTAAGTTGGTTCATTTAGGGACTTGTTACCCGTCAACTCATTGAGAGTTGTAAAATATATATTATTTACATTAGGTATTTTCCTTATTATATTATCAGGTAGTATTCAATTAGGGTGTACGTATTAAAATCGTACAAGTGTTATTTGGTGAAGGGTTCATACTAATCTAGGTGTAAGTTGTACTTTCTGTATTAGAGGTACCCTTATTCAGATTTTCTAACCTTATTAAGATTATTCTTAGATTATATTTGTAAGGTAATTCTGTAAATGACTTTCACTAGTATCATTTTTTTGTCATGTTAGAGTCACATACTAGATACTTGTCTTAACTCGGAGATTGTGAAAATCGGGTAGTTACATTCAATAAATATACATTTATTGTGATTTTTTTTTCTTATTACTCCTTTATCTTTAATAACATATTTTATAACTTAATAATCTTTAATAACATCTAACATACTTGTACTACAAATTTAATATACTCTATAGCAGCGTAGAATACCTGGAAGAGTGTTAACCTAGTTAGCCTTCTTCTGGCGCCCAAAAATTTATTCTATTTTCATTATATTATTATATTTACTCTATCTATCTTCTGAACATTATCTTAATATCTTCTTTTCTAGCCATCATTATCATTTCCTTTAATTTATTGTCTGGCCAAAAATAGGCGTGCAAATTGGCCGAATACTTCCTTGAGTGTCAAGTGGCCATTCTCTTGCATATTTAGCTAGCCATTCAAGTTACATCTATCTATTCATAATTTTCCATCTCCAGTCCTATATCAATTCTATACTCTTTGTCTTGGCATCTTTCCATACAAGTACTACTACAAAGTAGTATTTTAGTTACTTCAGCTTCTTCCAACGTAGAAGCCACACATTTTTGTTCCTTTGGCTACATTAAGTAGATCTTCTTTTTCCTACGTCTGTTGGAGTTTATCACTCTCTGTGCATTCACTCCAACAGAAAATCTTCTTCTTTCTTGTTACTTCTTTGGAAAATCTTCTTCTTTGGAACTGTGAGAAAATCCTGATAGTCTTGGCTATCAATTAAATCGGTCTGTTCATCGAATGAATTGTAATAATCAGGAGGTGGATAATTGTTATCGGAGAAATCTTCGTAATGATAGTTTTCAATTGGAGCTGGGGTATAATCATTAACATAGTCAGGTTCATAGTTAACGAAATGAGCTCTCTGTCTATCGCTCGAAAAATTTGGGTTCTTATGAATTACAGAAGGGCGTATTTGTGGGTTATATAGATTGAACTGAGGTCTTTGTTGGTCGTTAGGTCTAGTGTTTTGATAGGTATTATTCGGGCTGAAGTTTTGCCTCTGAAAGCCATTATTTTGGGTATTATTGAAGTTTTAATAGCTACTGAAATTTCGAGTATCGTTAAAATTCTGGGAATTATTTTGGGAATTTTGCCTAGAACGACATTCGTTGTTTGAGTGGCCCATGCGTCCACAAAACGTGCATCTAGGTGGTTGAAAGTTTGGTCTTCTAATGGGTTGATTATTTTGATTGGGTCTTGGAGGATTGGGACTATTGGTTTTCTGTATTTCGAAATAGGATAATTGTAGCTCTCGTCTGATGCAGACCTGAGCTTGAAGAAGGTCTTTTGGATTACTATCACGAACAATATGTGCAATTTTTGGATCTAGGCCGGTCAATAAGGTATTGAGCGCCATTGATTCGATTAGTACGATTTGAGCTTGTTTTTCTTCAGGAGTGAGGCCAGATTTCTGGATATTGGCAAGCATTTTTGCATTAAGGACTTGGACACGATTGAGGAATGTAAGAGCCGATTCATTTGGAAGTTGTTTGACTCTGTAAATCTTGTATGAGAGAAGATAGGTCTCTAGTGTCTCCAAAGTGGGAATTAAGAAGTTGTTTGATTTCTAGATACGATAATGGATTTCTAGAGCTTATGAGTTGCGCTGCTCTTCCGCGAAGTCTATTTTTTATGTGAATTACTAATAGTTGTTTTTGATCACGCGTAGACATATTGTAGGCATAGTCACAAGCATTTAGAAAAGTTTGTAAAAATATTTGATCGCCTTCAAATTCGGGTACGATCGAAAATATTTCGGATAGTTTATAAGGTTCTACTTCGGGTTCATTCTCGATATGAGATACGGGGACTGCGGGACGAGAAGTGTTACTGTTGTCAGTCATGATCAAATAAATTTAAATAAAATAATCAATAAATCAATCTTAAAATAAATCAATATAAATAAAATAGGTAGTCAATATATTCAAACTAAAAAAATGGTCAAATAAAACAATTTAAATATGAAATAATCAATATATCAAATAATAAAAATAAAAATGGTCAAATAAATCAATTTAAATATTAAATAATAATCATAAATAATAGAAATAATATCAGAAAATGTTTTTATAACAACTGTCCGATTAGCGAAATGTGCGTGTTTCAGACGTGTATATAATAATAATGATAATAAAAAGTAATATTTAGTAGTTGTATTTAATAGGCATCAGAAAAATGTTTTTAATAACTGTCTGATGAGCGAAAATGTCCGTGTTTTAGACGTTTATATAAGAAAAATAGTGAAAATAAAGAAATGACGATTAATAGAATAAACGTCAAATGGTTAAAAGGAAATCAGAAAAATATTTAGTGGTTGTATTTAATATTAAAAAATGTTTTTATAATAAGTACCCGATGAGCGAAGAGTGCGTGTTTCAGGCGTTTTATAACAACAATAAATAAAAAATTTACGATTTACAGTATAAACGTCAAATAATGAGAATAAATATGTAGTTGTCTTTATTGATTTTCAGTATAATCAATATTTGAATATCGAACAGTATTCAATAATAATAATAAAATATAATAATAATATAAGAAATTATTCAATATTAGACCAAATCCAAAAACATCTAGTCCTCTTGTTCTCGACAGCGACTCTACCAGGGGCTTCATCAAGTGTTCCTAATCCGTAGATATCTGCAAAGTGATGACGGCTCTGCCTTTTGGATGGTTCGTTTCTGAATTAAAGGATTGGAATCCACCGTTGTCAGTTAGGCTTTTCCGTGTTCTAACAACGTTTCCAGATCCTACTGACTGCGCCAATTTTTATATCACTTAAAACTTTTTAGACTTTTTAAAAAATATTTTATTTTGAAAATACAAGAATTAAAGTTACATTAATGAAATCTAAATTATTACGAACAAACATTAAACAACGGCAAATGGTTTTATATGTTTTACAAAATGCTGAGGTTGTGAGAAAGCCTAGACGTAGTAGTTCTCGCTGACATTGGTATTGAAACTGGATGCGTCGATTCAGATGGCTGACACCTGATATCTCCTGATGGGAAATAAGTAGGTACTTCATTATTAAGGCTAGTTGGTAAAAACGGATATAACATGTATACATAATATGTCTCGAGTTATCAATATGAATGAGATAGATAAAATTAAATTATTAGTAGAATTTTTTTACCAGGCAACAAAAATTAACATTTTGTTAACGATTTCCGAAGTGGAATTCGAAACGTCAAAAATAAATTAATTTCATACCTAAATTGTAGCTTTATTCCCAAATAAAATAGTAAATTTTTTACTTTTAACAGGAATGACTGAAGATTTTTTTAGAAAAGTAAAACATGCGATTCCAGCATTATCTGTTGAAGAATATTTACATAAAAATTGGAATTTAATGGAACATGATTATTCGAAAGTAGATTGTTGGATAAATTCGAAATGCGCAAAAAATCTTCTGCATCCATTGTGCATTATCATAAAGCAAGATTTCACTACGAAAAATGCCAACATGTTGAATTGACCTGGTTCAAGTAAATCAAAATTGACAATTATCAAATATTTTGGTGGGTTGCAATATACATCCGATTTATTTTAAAGTTGCATCTGAAACTTTGAAAACATTGCCACATATGGTATAATAAAGGTTGAATGAGGGATAGTTAATTCAGGAGCTTACTATTTACCCATCCCTGTGTGTGATGAGAGTGGATGGCATTAGAGCATGTCTATTTGCCACAGAATTTTTTAATTTAAAATTGGTTGTATTTTCTATGTATAATTACTTTTTCATATATCTATTTTAGCTTCTAAGATAAATTTAATTAAAATATTGTTACCCGCTTAGTGCTGGTAACTAGGGTCCCACAGCTTATGGGGGTGGCCGATGATGAGCAATATCGTTGTTATTAATAGTTAATTGATTTAGTTCGCAAGGCCACCGGAACTTCACCCAAAATATAATCTTAAGCTGTGGTGGTTCGGCTAAGCTCAGATGGAGGCTGGTCGTGGTTATAAGAAAATAAATTTATAATAAAATCTATTACCTCCAAAAATTTAGATATCCATAATAAACCGGAGTAAGGCGCCAATTGATTATTTGCCTCTTACACCACTATCAGAATTACCTTACCCACTAACCAATAATTGGGTAAGTGTAGGTTACAGGAATGAAACCCCCAATTCAAGCTTGTAAATATATATTAATACATATGTAAATAAATATTATAAATATAACATTAACGCAGTATATCGAGGTATGAGAAGAAGTAACGATATCACACTACATGGGTTGTAATTTGAAAAGGGAATCTTACATGTACATACTCAAAATTTCAATTATTTGCAAAGGATACATAATACAAAATTTTTAAATAAATATCACTGATACTATATTCTGATTCCAATATTGATTGTTATACTAAACATACTAAATACAACTAAATAGAGAGAAAATGTATACAAATTTATTGAGGGGAGAGAGCAATCCTTACGTCCTAACTACTATACGCAACGCCTACTTTATAGTGAGTCCGCAACCTGCGACCCGACGCCAACTAAGTTAAATCTGAACAATATTATCATTAACTGACGAACTGATGAAAATATTAAATTCAATTGGTCTAGACAGTAGAGATCGCCGTATAATAAACAATATCTATTACGAACAAACTGCAGCTGTTAGAGTAGGGGATCAGTTAACAGAAGACATAAAGATAAAAAGAGGTGTGCGACAGGGATGTATATTGTCCCCATTATTGTTCAATACATATTCAGAGCACATTATGACCCTAGCGCTAACGGACATAGACGAGGGAATACTTATAAACGGAGAACGATTGAACAACCTAAGATACGCTGATGATACTGTCATTTTTGCAGACAGTCTTGAAGGTCTGCAGACACTTGTCTCCAGGGTGGCAGAAGTAAGTAGCAGGTTTGGGCTTGATTTTAATATCAAAAAACCAAATACATGGTTATAAGCAAAAATATGATACCACCCGGTCAATTACTAGTTAACCAACAACCTATAACACAAATCACCAACTTTTGTTATTTGGGTGCAAACTTAAATGAACAGTGGGACCAATCGACGAAAATTAAGATAAGGATCGAGAAGGCAAGATCAGCCTTCGTCAAAATGAAAAAAATCGTTTAAAAAAATACAGTTATGGATCTAGAACAAGCAGATAAGAACACATACTTTTCATTTACCTATTGTTTTATTTGTTGATGTATTAATAATATTTTGGATGTTTGAAAATGGGGTTTAAATATTTTAAAGTTTCGACCACATTTTAGCACATCAAAATATTTTTGTTATACTTTAGGGTGAGATCCGGTTGTTATATTTTTTTTTAATTGGAAGATATGAATTTGTACATCATAATCATTATCAAATCAGCCGCATATGTTCGCACTTTCTTGAGAAAGAAAGAAATTATACATATTTCAATTGAAAATTTAGATTACGTTTACGTGGTAATTATTTTGCTTCAGGGTCATCTGGAACCTCGGGCATAAGAGTAGTGACTCGTAGGTCGTTGTATGATAAAATGCAACAACAAAACTTACCTACTTTTGAAGAAAAGTTGAAGTCTTGCGAAAGGCTTGCGAAGACTACTCTGATCAACAAATAAAGAATTTGAAGCAAAAGTTTGCGTATATAAAATCAGAATTTAAGCAAAGGTGGAAGAAAGCAAACAAAATAGAAAAAAGATTCCTTCAAAATAATGACGAATGGCTGCAAAAACATTTGAAATACCAAGAGCACAGCAGCAAAAATCGGGTCGACCATCAAAATCATTCACAGGATTGAGTGAAAGAAGTAAAAGAAGAAAAACACTAGAGGTTCGTAGTGTGGTAGATGAGAACAATGAATGTTTAAATATGTCCTTCTTTTTTTAACTTTCCCGTTCGGTGTTAACTATATTGAGCGCATGCTCATGAATAGACATGTAGGTTCATTTGACCAACGCATAGATGTTATAAGTAAACTTTTCATGTAGATGAGAACAATGAATGTTTAAATATGTTATTCTTTTTTGGAACTTTCCCGTTCGGTGTTAACTATATTGAGCGCATGCTCATGAATAGACATGTAGGTTTATTTGACCTACGCATAGTAGGTCATTCTATGCGTAGGTCAAATGAACCTACATGTCTATTCATGAGCATGCGTTCAATATAGTTAACACCGAACGGGAAAGTTCAAAAAAGATGGACATATTTAAACATTCATTGTTCTCATCTACATGAAAAGTTTACTTATAACCTAAATGCTAGTGTAATTGGTTCCTTGGGCAAATACTTCATTGATTGTAACCATACAGCCATCGTTTTCCTAAGTGAGGTGTTGTGTTTTCGTTTTTTACTTCAAACAAAAAGATATATGTTTTTATGCATATTGTCTTTTTTATTACTGAACAACGTAACACTACAATTCTACGTATTGGTAATGAAAACTAACATTTTACATGGAATATATGTGGCTAATTAACATTTTCTTTATTTCAGCCCTGAAGTGAATAATCATTCACGAAAACGTTAGGCCATACAATTGATACGCATTGAGTTTTGGTTTGCAGATTTCCCCAATATTTACTAAGAATACTAATTTATTATGTATAAATGCTATCCCCCATTTCATCCCACCTTCTGCTTTTAACATGGCATACTAACTCCATGTCTGGTGGCCAGTAACCTACTATCATGAGGCAAGTAATTCAGTATTTTTTATAACTAACATATAATTAATTCTAACCTATTTCTAGGTTCATGGACCTTCACCTAAAACTACATACCTTAAATTAAATTAGGTTAATTTTCTGCATTTTCGCATTCTCGCAGCTCACACCAGATGGAACTACAATGGGAGGTTAGTAAAATCAGTTTCCCAATATCGACAATCCCCAATAGAGTTATTTGAAAGCATTTTGGAGCAAAAAGACCGTTGGGACGTTGAAATTGTGAATTCCTCAAGGGGTTATTTGGAATTAGTTAAACAAGATTTTGATTTTAATTTTTTGTTTTAAGTAATTGCTGAAATATTTCCTTATACAGAGATTTTATTTGATTTATTGTAGACTAAATCCAATGACATTGGATTTTGTATTCAAAAAGTTAACGAATTCGAAGTCAAAATCAACAGAGGGAAGAATTTGATATCACCTGTCAAAAAACTTGCGACCTCGAAGAGATGGAACTTAAGCGAAAACCCATTAGAATTGACGAAGTAGGCGATACAAAAGTATCTTAGCATCGACCTTTCTGTGAAGGTAATAGCTTCCCAGTACCTTAAAGAAAGATACTTTGTGTGTAAATATTTGTGAAGTTTGCACCACTAGATCCGAACAAACAAACGGGAATCAACGGCTCTTCTCAGAGCCTACATTGACAACGATGACCATAAAAATTGAGGGTATTACTTGTAATAAACAGGACACTTTGTCTGAACTGTGTCAAATTCACAGATGTGATATATTATGCATACAAGAGACTCACCGTGACATATCAGCACATAGACCTAGCATTGAGGGAATGCAGCTTATCATTGAACATCCAAGTACAAAGCACGGAAGCGCGCCATCTTCGTGAAAAGAGATATTCATATAACATCAGCTCAAAAAACATGCTACAATGATATTGAAATTCTGACCGTCGAAATAGGAGTCTGCACAGTTACATCTGTGTATAAACCACCCTGGAGAGACTTTGTTTTCTCCCCTCCAAAAATTTCGCTTCTCAAAAAACCAGATTCATTCTCGGGGATTTTAATAGTCATAATGTTCATTGGGGCTACGCTTCAACTGATAAAAATGGAGATCTTGTGGAATCGTGGGCTGAACAAAACAACCTGGCACTGTTGCATGACCCAAAACTACCATATTCATTCCAAAGCAAAATATGGAAGAAAGGTTACAACCCTGATCTCACCTTCATCAGCATGTCTTTAAAGGACCGTTGCGTCAGAAAGATATATAAACCTATACCAAAGACGCAACATAGGCCCGTGGGAATATCCGTATACAGCGCTATAAAAGCTCCCAAAATCCCTTTCAAACGAAGGTTTAATTTCAAAAAGGCGAACCGTGAAAAATATACTGATGAATTGGAAACACAAGTGAAAAATATAGTCCCTACCCCCAAAAACTATGATGCGTTCATCAAACTTGTAAAACAAACCTCATGTAAACACATACCCAGAGGATGTCAACAACATTACATATCTGGTCTGAACGATGAAGCAAAAGACATTATGACAAAGTACACCGAAGAATATAGTAAAGACCCATTTAGCGAAGTTACGGCAGAGATAGGGGAGAGACTGCAGCAAATACTAAGCGCCTCCAGACAAGAACGGTGGAGCGAGACTTTATGTAAAATGGATATGACGCACAGTAGTAAGCAGGCTTGGAATATGATCAAAAAACTTAATGGTGATCCCACAGAGGTGAAAGAGCCATGTGCAATAACGCCAAATCAGATAGCCCACCAACTGCTTCTGAATGGCAAAACAAACAATCGTTGCAAAACGCCAAAGATTATAAGAACTCAAGACCAGGAAACAACTCTCTTGCGAAACCCATTTACCATCGAAGAGCTTAAAAATGGTATTGACTGTATGAAAAATGGAAAATCCCCTGGGGTGGACGAAATCCTAACAGAGCAGATAAAACACTTCGAGCAAAAAGCGAGGCAATGGGTGCTCGATCTATTTAACATCTGTAGCTCTACCTACCAGATTCCACAAATGTGGCGTAAATCAAAAGTAGTAGCCCTTCTGAAACCTGGTAAAGACCCTGAACTACCGAGTAGCTACCGTCTGATATCTCTTCTATGTCATTTATATAAATTGTATGAACGCCTCATTTTGAACCGCATCAAGGAAACATTAGATGCAAAACTAATCCCACAACAAGCAGGCTTCAGACCAGGTAAATCATGCACAGGCCAAGTGCTGAACCTAACAGAGCACATAGAGGAGGGATTTGAGCAGAGGGAGATAGTGGGAGTAGCATTGATAGACCTTACAGCGGCCTACGATACGATAAACCACAGAACCTTGCTAACTAAGATCTATAACACTGTGCTTGGCTATGACCTGGTAAATATCATTAGATCACTGTTGTGTAATAGACGCTTCTACGTTGTGCTAAATGGAAAGAAGAGCAGATGGAGAACCCAAAAAAATGGCCTACCTCAAGGAAGCGTTCTGGCGCCGTCCCTATTTAACATCTACACCAATGACCAACCAATGCACCCCCGGACTGAGAGTTTTGTGTACGCTGACGACCTTGGTATTGCCGTAAAGGGGAAAACACTCACACAAGTAGAGTCAACAAGGGAAGAGGCTTTAAACATGATGTCAGCTTACTACAAACAAAACTCATTAAAGCCAAACCCTACTAAAACCCAAGTATGTGCATTCCACCTCAACAACCATCTGGCGCATGTAAAACTGAATGTTTCTTGGGAGGGACAACGCTTGGAACATACTGATAGGCCCAAATATCTTGGAGTGATACTAGACCGGTCACTAACTTATAAATTCCACTGTCAGAGCACAAGACAAAAGGTTTCTACGAGAAACAATCTTCTCAGGAATCTACCCCGTCTGGGGTAGATCTAGACACGCCCAACAAGTCACCACGGCGTTAAATGAAACATGTAGAATAATTACCGGTTGTATGAAGCCTACCCCTCTACCATTACTGTACCGGGCAGCTGGATTCGCATCACCAGACGACCGTAGATGCGCCTCACAATATGTGGAGAAATTCAGGCAAACTTTCGACGAAAGGCACCAATTATACGGGTTTGAGGAACCGCCAGGAATCAGCCGACTTAAATCAAGGAAAAGGTTTATGAGAAATGTCAGCGTCGAACCACCCGAAATGTTCCCCCTACATCCAGAACGACCTAATGGAATGAACCTGGACTGGAGAACCTGGCGGACACTCAACCGAATACGCACAGGTGTTGCCCCTGTAAAACAGAACCTTGTGGATGTGCATATTGACTACTTAGAAGGTAAAGCAAGATTAGTTATGTCTAATCTTCAGAAAACGATTAACAATTTCCAATGGTGTATATGTCATAGAATTTCAAATAATATTGAAATTACTTGTACTGTAATATTTACTGTCATAATATTTGCAAATCTTGTTCAAAATCCCATTAAGCTTCAATAATATGCCTTAAATGTATTGACAAAGAACACGTTTAACTAAATATTGCATTATCTGAAATTGAGAACTGGGGTGGTGAAGGTCGTGCAAAAACGAAGAAACACTTTAAATATGGATTATCTAATAGTAATTTAAATGTGGAATTAGATTATCCGACAAGAGCTCACAAGTGCCATTCCTGCCAAAAGCCAATTCATATCCTAGATGGCTGCTCGACTGTTGAGGGTGCAACAGAAGAGGGTTTTGGACACAAACGATTGTGCATACAGTGTTTAAGTAAGAGTTCAGGCAGTGAGTAAGAATTCATATACTAGATGGTTGCTCTACCGTTGACGGTGCAACTTGAAGAGCGTTTAAAAAATGACCAAATCTGAATCAATTAATTGAATAAAAAATAACGCTAATAAGTTATAATCCGGAATTAAAGTCAATGCGGTGCCTAAATACCTGTTATACAGTAATGAATGATGTAAATCAATACAGGTTTTATATATATATATATATATATATATATATATATATATATATATATATATATATATATATATATATATATATATATATATAATCAAATTCCCTTCTACCTATTGGTGTCGGGATTACAATAATAACTTAGATATTTACGCCACTGTCTTCTATTTTGTGCCAATACTTTTGCTTCTTTCCAGGATTTGCCTCTCTTTTGTAGAACTTTTCCAATAGCTTGGTCCCATGTTTCTCTTGGTCTTCCTCTCTTCCTCTTGATATTTACTTTCGCTTCCCAAATCATTTTTACCGGTCTTCTATCGTCTAGTCTTTGTAAATGTCCCCACCAGCTGATTTGTCTTTTTTCTATGAATTCTAAGATTGATTCCACCTCCAGATCCTCCCTTATCTGCTCATTTCTTACCCTGTCAAGTCTTGTAACTCCTCTCGCTCTTCTTAGGTACTTCATTTCCGTCGCTTGTATTCTGCTCTTCTGCCTCTCTGTTAATGTCCACGATTCACAACCGAAGGTGAGTATGGGTCTATATATTGCCTTAAAAACTTTCATTTTTGTACTTTGCGCTATTTCCTTTTTTCCTATAAAAGTTGTGTTCATTGCATAATATGAATTTATTGCTTTCTCTATACGTTTATCGATTTTTAAACCTTGTTGACCTGAATCTTCAATTTTTACACCCAGGTATTCGAAGCATTCTACTTGTTGTATATGTATACCATTGATCTGTATACTCACGTTTTCTTTAGTTTCTGCTACTACCATCACTTTTGTTTTTGTTAGGTTTAGTTTCATGCCACTTTCTTCTAATATTTCACTCCACGTTTGTAAGTTTTCTTGTAGGTCCTTTTCTTTTGTTGCCATTATAACGATGTTATCTGCAAAAGCACACTCTGATATTTCGATCGGTTGTAAGTTTTTGTATCCTACAAATAGGTGTTTTGTTCTCTGACTACATTTTTTAATTATTTCGTCCATAAACAACGTAAACAATGTTGGACTTAGTCCTCCTCCCTGTCTTAGACCATCTTTTGTTATAAAATTTTCTGACTTGAGGTTTCTAGTTATAACACAATTCGTCGTATTTTTATATAGACATTCAATATTTTTCCTTAGTTTGGTTGCTATTCCTCTTTGTTCTAGGAGCGACCATACTTTTTGCCGAGGAACAAGATCAAACGCTTTTTGTAAGTCGATAAACGCAAAATATGCTTTTCCTCTTCTGAGTTTCGTTTTCTCAATGATCTGTTTAATAGTGAAGATGTGATCTTGCACACTTCTTCCTTTTCTAAAGCCACTTTGAGTTTCTGCTAATGTTGTATCGATTATCTTTGTCAGCTTTTCTTGTAATATTTGTTCGTACAGTTTCATCGCCGAGCATAAGAGCATTATGCCTCTGTAGTTTTTGCATTCTTTTTATCTCCAGATTTAAATATGGGTAGTATCAACGAGATAATAATAGCCTTTATAATAATAATAATAGCCTTTATTGCCCAACAGTTTCCCATTTACAGAGCAAATTTTACAATGATTTTTATAACAGCACATACGAATAAAGATACTAAAGTAAAG
Organism: Diabrotica virgifera virgifera; assembly: GCF_917563875.1. Taxonomy (NCBI): domain Eukaryota; kingdom Metazoa; phylum Arthropoda; class Insecta; order Coleoptera; family Chrysomelidae; genus Diabrotica; species Diabrotica virgifera. Next base: position 80,310,777 of record NC_065451.1, on the reverse strand, counting down.
AAAAATAAAAGAATACTAAAATAAAGAAAGAGACAGAAAAAATAAAATACATAAATTTATAACTTACTTTCACACATTCAAAATATGTGCCCGTGATTTATTTTTAAGTTCACATTCGCTGCATGTGAATATATCACAAACACCTACTAATTTATTAGCATTACGGCACATTAGATTTAATGGTGATTTGTACAAAATATTAGTTTGTGCTCTGTTACATAAAAATATATTATTTTGTTGTCTGGATGTTAATCTAGGAACCCATATATTAATTTGCGAAAGTAACTTAGCACAATCTACCTTATTGTTTAACAATTTATGAAGAAATATGACAGAAGCTTGATATCTACGCTTTTCTAACGAGACAAAGTCAAACTGATTGAGTAAGTTCAAGTAATTACAACCTCTAGGAGGATAAACTCCTGTCAGTTTAAAGCTTAAATGTTTTAAAAATTTCTTTTGAACTTTCTCAATAGTGGATGCATATTGAATGTATATTGGGTTCCAAATAATTGATCCATATTCTAATTTCGGTCTTATTAAACTATAATATAGTGAAGTTAGTACAAACAGGTTATGAAAATTTTTACAATTACGAGTAACAAATCCATACGTACGATATGCAGCATTGATAATTACATTGATGTGTTCGTTAAAAGTAAGCTGTGAATCAAAATAAATTCCTAAATCTTTAACAGTGTTACTTCTCTCCAGTACTGTATCGTCAATCGTATAACGATACACGACTGGATTATTTTTACGACTACATGTTAAAATTTTACATTTAGAAATATTTAAATAAAGGTGATTATTCAGACACCATTCCTGCAACAAGTTAACTTGCCCCTGCAACCTAATACAGTCATTTAAACAGGAAATGGACATATATAACTTCAGATCGTCTGCAAACATTAATTTGTTATCCTCAAGTACGTTACATAGATCATTTATAAAGATTATAAATAACAATGGTCCTAGATTAGACCCTTGGGGAACCCCACTTGTAGCAAGATAAGTGTCCGAACAAAAACCATTATAACAAACACACTATTTACGTTGTGTTAAGTAGGATTGTAATAAATTATAATATGTATTATTGATACCCAGAATTTTAAGTTTCTGAAGTAGTATTGAATGGTTAATTTTATCGAAAGCCTTCGAGAAATCCGTGTATACCACGTCAACTTGTCCTCTATCGTCTAAATTTTCACATAGATACTGACTGAACACGGTTAGGTTGGTGACAGTTGATCGTGCGTTCATAAATCCATGTTGATGAACAGATATTATATTTTTAGCTGACAGATATATGCGGGAGTACACAACAGACTCAAAGATTTTAGCAAAATTATTTAAAATGGATATTGGTCTATAATTAGCGATGTTAGTACGATTTTCGGACTTGTATATAGGACAAACTTTAGCTGTTTTCCATACATCTGGAAAAACTGATGATTTTAGAATCAAGTTGAAAAGTGTACAAAGTGGCCTAGTTAGTACATGCAGGCAATCTTTCAATAGAAATGAAGGTATTTTGTCAGGTCCTGATGTAAATTTATTCTTCAATTTTTTTCCAGCTGCTAAAATTTCAAGTTCACTAATAGGTTCACAACTGATATCTAAAAAAGTATTGGGATCAAAATTGAAATCTAAATTTCCCTCATGTATCTCAGGTAGAGAATACACACTTTCAAAAAATGTTCTGAATGCATTTACTATTGTCTGAGGAGTATTAAATATTTCATCATTATAAACCATTTGTCCAGGAATTCTAGAAGACTTTTTATTATTTACAAATTTCCAAAAAAAATTTGGTTCATCTTTTAGTTTCATTTGCACCGTTTGTAAATAAAGTGAATATGCTTCCTTAATTTTTTGTTTTACTAGTAGCCTAACTCTACTGAACTGTACGTAATAATCATTATTTTTGGTTTTTTTAAATTTTTTATGTAATTTAGCTTTTTCCTTAATAAGTTTTATGACCTCACTTGAATACCAACTAGGATATTTATGCTTAAAATTTTTATAAACTGGCACATGGCTATCAATGATTTCATAAAACCTATCATAGAAATTTTGCAATGCTTGGTTGACGTTGCTGAAATTTTCCAGAAAAGCCCAGTCGGTGTAAAAGAATTCAATATACATTGACATATAGTCGGCTTTTTTAAAGTTATAAGTTTTAGCACTCATGCTTGCATCAAAATTGTTTTGTTTAGTAAAGATAGCTTAAAGTTCAATTGATAAAGAGGGGGTGATACGAGATCTTCCATTCTTCTGGTATTCTTTCAGCTTTCCATATCTTGTTTATTAATTGTAATAATATGTGTTGTCCTTGTACTCCCATATATTTGAGCATCTCAGTTGTTATTTTATCATGCCCTGGTGACTTTCCATTTTTCATTTTTGCCAATCCTTGTGTAAATTCTTCCCATGTTATTGCAGTGTCTTGCGTGTCTTCTATGGTTTCTCCGGTATTTGTCACGTTAATGGTATAATGTGGTGTTTCATTTTCAGTTGATAATAGTTCTTGAAAATACCTTTTCCATCTTTCCATTATTTCTTCTTCCTGTGTCAAAATGTTTCCTGTTTCGTCTCTAATTGTCAATTGAACTGTATTTTTTCCCCTTCTTAATGTTTTCATGGTCTTATAAAACAGCTTTTGGTTACTTTTACTATCTGATTCTAGTTTATCCCCGAATTGTTTCCAACTTTCTTCTTTTGCATCTTTTATCATATTTTTTACTATTTTTCGTTGTTCTTTATATTTTTCATACGTTTCAGTTGTTTTGTTTGATAGGTATATTTTCCATCGTCTTTTCTTTTCCTTTGTTTCTGATTTAATTTGTTCATTCCACCACGATGTCTGTTTCCTGTTGCTAGTTGTTCTACTTACGCCGCATGCCTCCTTGGATGCCTCAATAATAATTTCTTTTATACTATTCCATAACTGATCCACATCTGCATCTCTCATTATTAATAGCCTTTTTTCAATTTCTCGATTTATTATTTCTTCATATTTAGTTCTCACATTTTCTTCTGTCAACTTGTAAGATCTTATTGATTCAAATTCTACTTTTCTTTCTTTATTTATTTTCTGCTCCTCGTTCTTCATAATTTGGTGTTTAATTTTTGTTACCACCAGATAGTGATCACTATTGATTTCTGCACCTCTTCTTACTTTGGTGTCGGTAATGTTTGCCCTATAGTCTTTTTCCACTATTACATAATCGATTATTGATTTTTCTCCTCTGCTTATAACTTCCCGTGTGTATTTGTGGATATTTTTATGTTCGAAGAGTGTGTCTGTTATTATTAGATTATGTAGTTGACAGTATTTAAATCATCTTGGAGGAGATTACTAACTCAGTGAGCTTTATTAGTGGACTGTTTAGCATAGGGTGAATTTAAAATAGAATAAAAAAAATAACAGTAAAAAAACCAGACCTTAAAGTAAATTGTAATAAAAATATTTCCTACCTTGTCATTTCTCGTTGCACAAGCTGGAGCAGGCCTGCTATTTTTCGTACTGCTATTGCTGAGTAGTATAAAGTATAAATCACTCGCGAGGACTATATTGAGTTTCTATACACTTTTCGGAATGATTGTAAGTGACTGTTAACCAAGAGAGTTGGTTGGCGAATTGTCTTTTTAAAATGAGGCGAGTAGGCAGGTAATTACATACAAAAAACTTTAAGGTTTTTACTTGAAAATAATGATAAAAATTAATACATACTCACTGAATTAGGTATTGGCCTACTCGTATATACGGGGTGTCCCATAATATTGAAAAGAAAATGAATTAAAATATTCTTTACAAAAACAAGAAAATTAAAAATTGTTATTCCTACTTATGTGGACGAACCACAACCGCCCACCACAATACGCAGTATTGTTACGGCTCAAAAGGCAAAGGACATAATTTTACTATAGAGCGTTTATATATACCACTATTAGTTTTCACTGTGGCCACTCTAACTATACCATCAGATCCAGGATGAACCTCAATTATACGGCCCAAAGGCCATGGTAGCGGGGGAATATTATTTTGGCGGATTACCACTAAGGTACCTAGTTGGACGTTTGGAGACGGAGAATTCCATTTAGCCCTTTGATGAAGAGTTTGAGACTTTCGAAGTTTGGAAGCTCTTATAAGAAAAGGGCCCGCAAAATCAACTCCAACATTACTGAAAGGTTTTAGTTGAGATATTCGAGCTAGCGGTAGATTTCCCATTAACGGAACTGGAGACAAAGGATTCACCTTAAAACATTTAACACATTTAGACAGTACTCTACGAATGGCTCGTTTGGAAGATATAATCCAAAAACGCTGAGAAATTAGGTATTGAACAGTTTGAAGCCCGGCGTGTAGATATTGCAGATGAGTAGATTCAATAATCATATCAGTTAATTTACAACTGTTAGGAAGTAATGCCGGAAATTTGCGATCATACGAAATGGGCGCATTAGCTAGGCGACTACCTACACGTAGAATTCCCTTTGCATCGATAAAAGGTGAAAGCTTTCTTAAATTTTTTGGAAGCAGCTGTTTATCTTGGATAAAATTTATTAAAGTATTAAAAAAGATCTGCTGTGTTCGTTTAACAAAAACCAGTAAGGAGTTATGTTGCTCCAATAAACTTAAACAACCTATTTCCAGATTACCATATCGGTTTTTGGTTACATAATGGAAAAAACGAATAATGTAACACAAACATCGAACACACCTATTTAAAGACGAATGACGATCCAATAAAATATCTAAAAAATTATTGGGAATTTCAGCAATCAATGCGACAGTCCGCACTTCCAAATTTACATTAGTAGACTCCTTTGAATTAAGTTCAAAGAACGTTAGCGGGTCAGATTGTAAGAAGGTTGGCCCCGCCCACCATTTGGAACAGTTAATTAACTCAGAGGGTAAGCAACCCCTTGAACCAATGTCAGCAGGATTTTCTTCAGAAGGAACATAGTGCCAACATGAAGAAGTTACTCGTTCCTGCACATAAGCTACTCTATTGCTCACAAAAGTTTTCCACTGATGAGGGGAAGATTGTAACCAACGTAATGTAACAGCAGAATCAGAATAACAGTATATTTCCTTGATTTCTACTTTATCTTTAATAACAGAAGAAACAAAGGAGACTAGTCGAGCCACTAAAACCGCAGCAGACAATTCTAATCTGGGAATAGTAAGTCCCTTATTAATGGGTGCGACCTTATATTTAGCTATAACAAAAGAAACAAAAGGTTGGCCTGAAGGTGATAAGCATCGAAAGTACAAGACAGCGCAGTAACCTTTCTCGCTAGCGTCACCAAAACAGTGAACTTCTAAGCGTAAAATATCGTCAATTAATAAACGACGAGGTAAATTTAATTTACTCAAATATGCTACATCATCAATGTATTTTTTCCACAAACGGATAATTTCTTTTGATGGAGCATCATCCCAACCAATCTTTTGAGTCCATATTCTTTGAATAAGGTGTTTAATTAGAAATGTTATTGGAGATAAAAATCCAAGAGGATCAAATATTTTTGCTAAATTGGACAAAAGATGACGTTTTGTACAAGAAGAGTCTAAAACTTGAACTTTAAAAGCAAATGTATCCGAAGAAGCGTCCCATTCCAACCCTAATACTTTAAGTGTTTTGGACGAAATATCATCATTAAATGTAAGAGGTTTTATTGCTAAATCTGATACAGCTAATCCTTTCAATAAATCGGGTACATTACTGGACCATTTTTTCAACTCAAAACCTCCTTTGGCAAGTAAGGCAATAAGTTCGTCTCTTAGTGCTAAGGCATTTTCGAAACTAGGACAGGAAGAAATGATATCATCAACGTAGGTTCCAGTTTTAAGTGCCTCGGCTGCTAGAGGAAACAAATCCCCGTCATCATTAGCCAACTGATGTAGACATCTAATAGCAAGATAAGGAGAACAAGAGAGACCATAAACAACTCTGTTGATACGAAGATCTCGAACAGGTTCAGAATTATTAGAACGCCAAAGTACTCTTTGATAATCTGTTTGAGTAGGATTAATTAAAATTTGCCTATACATTTTAGAAATATCGGCCGTAATTACATAACCATGCAATCGAAAATTAATCAAAATTGTACAGATGTCAGTCTGAAGCTTAGGACCAGTGAATAATTTGTCATTGAGTGAGGGTTGATTTGGAAGATGCCCGGAACCATTAAAAACGACCCTTAATTTACTTGTTAGACTTTCAGGTCTTAAAACACAATGATGCGATAAATAGTAAACATAAGGTGAATCGAAGTTATTCAATGGGACAGGTTCCATGTGACCGAGCTCAACAAATTCCTTCATAAAGGTGCGGTATTGGTCATAAAGTTCAGGAGATTTTTGAAGCCTTCTTTCTAATGAATAAAACCTACTAAGAGCAAGTGATCTAATATTAGGAAAGACAGGATTTTCTTCCTTAAAAGGTAGATCTACTACAAAGCGTCCTGATTGTTCACGCTTATAAGTATTCATAAACATATTTTCCACTTTAGCGTCATCAGGAGCTAAGCAAAAAACTTCAGGGACTGCTTCTAATTCCCAGAATTTCTTTATTTGCTGATCCAAAGAAACCGTATCTTCAACTTGGCAAAATAAAGAAGTAAGAGTAGGTGCCTTTGAAATATTTACTTTTCCCATAAGCACATAGCCAAATATAGTATTAATTGCATCAGGTTGATCTTGATTGCCGTAAATACGTCCATCCAAAAGAATTGTAGAGAATACATCAGCTCCTAAAAGAATGTCGATGGATCCTCTACGAAAGAAGTTATCATCTGCTAACTTTAAATTAGCAATATGGGGCCAAGTATTAACTTCTAAATTACATAAAGGCTGATCCTCACATATTTTTGTCAAGACTAACGCATCGGTTGTCAAAATAGGAGAAGATTTACGTACTGGTTTAAAAGAAATGGTAACCCCACCTAAATTAGTGGTCGACTGCATAGAACCTAATCCTTGGATGTTAGCTGAAGTTTTCATGGGACGTAAACCTAAACGCCTAAGGGTCTTTTGACAGATGAAGGACGTCATGCTTCCCGAATCTAACAGACACCTAACAGGTTGGTAGTTACCGTGACAATCAAGCACCTCAATACATGCAGTGGAAAGCAAAGTACTTTTATCAGCGGAAGAAAAACACACAGAAACGGATGATCCAGTCGTTGAATTTAAAGTGGATGCCGCCGAATCTTGAACATTCTCTTCTTTCTTAGAAGAGGAGAAGCAAAGGAGTGTATGATGTTTTTTATGGCACGAGTGACAAGTCCATGTAGATTTGCATAGGCTAGAACGATGTGATCCAAGACAGTTAATACACATCTTGTTCTTTTTTATTAATTGAAATCGATCTACAGGAGATTTTGCCAAAAAAACGGAGCATTTATAAATGGCATGGGTATCATTAGTTTTACAGATAGAACATTTTGGTTCAGGTTCTGTTTGAGCAAGCAATGATGTAGATTTGGAAGAATTAGGTTTTTTAGAAAAGTTAGATTTTGGTTTAGTGTGAAAATCAATATTATCTAAAGCGAGACAACTTTGATTTAAAAAATCAATCAGTTTTTTATAGCTTGGGATGGTTGAATTATTATGAAAAAGCTCAAAACGTGTTACTAAAGAAACAGTTAATCGTTTTAAAATCATTTGAACAAGTATAAAATCCCAATGTACTGTGGGTAGTCCTAGCTTATTTAGAGATGCCACATTTTTCGAAAATGTATCTAACAACTTGCGTAGTTCTTTTGGATCTTCTGAAGTCAGTTGTGGTGAACTTTCAAGGTTATTCCATAAATTGGCAGCGATTACCCTAACATTATTAAACCTTTCACAAAGCAGATCATAGGCAATTGGATAATTGTTTGCTGTGATGTCAATATGATCCACAGCATCGCGCGCTGCACCCTTTAAACACGATAGTAACAAATTAAATTTGTCAATTGGTTGTAAGTAAGTAAGAGTATGAACGCGAGCATCAAACTGATCTATAAAACTTCTAAATTCAGTTATTTTTCCACTGAAAGATGGCAATTCCGGTTTCGGTAAATTAAAATAATTTATAGGTAAAGGATTTTGAGACTGTGAAGTTGATGTAGTTTGCTGACTTGATGTTGAAGATTTTCTAAAGGCTTGCACGTATGTTAATTTAATTTTATAATATAATTTGTCAAAATTACTACGGCAATCATCTTCGACTTTAAATAGCGCGTCCTCATTATCTTGCTCAGAAACTAACATAATTATTTTATTATGAAGATCATAAAAATTGTCACGAATTTTTTCCAATCCTTCATACATAACTTCCAAAACCGGGTAAAAATTCTTATCGTCAGCAGCTACCTTTAAAGCAACAGCATGAATTTCAGTCATTTGTTGCACTTCAACTTGTCTTAAAGATTGATATTTTTTAATTTTATCTGCCATTTTGTAAATTTAAATGTAGAATTAATAAATTTAGAAAAATATGAAATTAGCGTTAGGAAATAAAATAGGTTCACCACACGAAAATTAATAAAATACAACCGAACTTTGTGCTAATAAAATAGAAAACTATGTCCTCTGCTATTTGAATATTTATAGACAAAAAATAATTATAAAACATAAACCCTTTAAATAAAAATTACTGTGTAAAATAAACACACAGTTTCATCTATAATAGAGTCAACCTGTATAATAATTATTATAACAAAATTTGTCTATTGGCCGACGTTGACAATTTAATAATAATTACTTTTACATTAATGTGTTCCTTTTTTACTTAAAAAACAACATTAACTGAGGTATAGGTACCACTAACGATCGGCACAAACAAAAAACCAATTTACTAATTGATACGTGATTTTAATTTTGTAAAGAATATTTTATCGCCTTATGTTAAAGAATAACAAAAAAATAAAGTCAAAGGAAATGCGGTTAAATAACCTGAATTTGATTCTGATCTTTGTAAATTAGCAAAGTATGACAATAAAATCAAACAATTCAGGTTTAAAAGAAACTTTCCCCGACTATATTACCCTCTTAGAAAAATGAAAAATGCAAGAAAAAAACATAGAAAATGGATCTATCAGGCTCGTAACGGATCAATAAATCATCTTGGAGGAGATTACTAACTCAGTGAGCTTTATTAGTGGACTGTTTAGCATAGGGTGAATTTAAAATAGAATAAAAAAAATAACAGTAAAAAAACCAGACCTTAAAGTAAATTGTAATAAAAATATTTCCTACCTTGTCATTTCTCGTTGCACAAGCTGGAGCAGGCCTGCTATTTTTCGTACTGCTATTGCTGAGTAGTATAAAGTATAAATCACTCGCGAGGACTATATTGAGTTTCTATACACTTTTCGGAATGATTGTAAGTGACTGTTAACCAAGAGAGTTGGTTGGCGAATTGTCTTTTTAAAATGAGGCGAGTAGGCAGGTAATTACATACAAAAAACTTTAAGGTTTTTACTTGAAAATAATGATAAAAATTAATACATACTCACTGAATTAGGTATTGGCCTACTCGTATATACGGGGTGTCCCATAATATTGAAAAGAAAATGAATTAAAATATTCTTTACAAAAACAAGAAAATTAAAAATTGTTATTCCTACTTATGTGGACGAACCAGTATTCAAGCAATCTCTTGCCGTTATTGTTCCTCGTATCTTCCCCATGTGTACCTATTACTGTGTTATATTTGTGATCTTGTTTACCAACTCTGCTGTTGAAGTCTCCAGCAATTAATATTCTTCCTTTGCATTCTTCTGTAATTCTCGTCAGTTCATCCCAAAATTTATCTTTTATTGCTCAATTCTCGTCTTCGCTTGGTCCGTTTTAAAGTCATACCAACGATGTCAAACAAAGAAATTATTGTCAAAAAGCACGTCACACACTTTAAAATTTCCACGCACCTTTACTTACAAATTTTAAAATAATTCAGTGATTTAGATGGCATCAAGTGACGAAGAACTACCCTCATCCATTCTCGACGTTGTCAATAATCTTAATCTGTTACCGGAAAAATCAGCAAACAGGTACAAGAAATAATACAACATTTTTATGAGTTGGTGTATAATATACAATATGTATGTAAATTCAGTGCGGAAAAGTAATGCGAAAAAATAAAACTTTCCAAACTAAAACAGGTACGGAAAAGACTGTTCTGCACGCTAGTAGTAAAAAGTATTAGCAGTGTATTTTTATACTGGAAATTTTTTTACAATTCCAGGTATGTACTTTTTATGTTTAATAAAATTATTCTCATGCTCTACATAATGTTAAGTTATGCCTGAATCGCCGTGTTTTGTTAAACTATACCATGCTGCCTGTCCAATATCAAATATTCAGTATTCATATCCGAAATTGGACAGTATCATTTTATCACCCAGTAGATCGAATGCATTTATTTGTTATTAAACACACACACGTAATTAATTAAATTACATACACATTTGGTCAACTATCAATAATATAATTTGGACATCAGCCAAAAGTTGCTGACATAAGATAAACAATTTACCTTAATTAGATACACAAAATCACGCGGGGCCCGTGTTTACATTGACCCAATTTAAACTTATATAAAACTAAGATCTCTTGTCTAGAAATCCAATTATTATTAATTCATTAACGCGAGTGATTGTCTTCAACGCTCATCATTTAAGTCTTTACTCAAAGTACCCCGGGTCAACATCCATAGTGTAAGTCTCATCAATAAACTCTGCTACTATTATTTGGTGTTTCCATCACAACTTAAAGACCATCTACACTGAGCCAACGAAGGGAATTTTGTTCATGGTCCTTCGAGAAAAAGAATACTTCAAGGAAGTTTGAGAAAGCCTATACAGTCCACACCAGCAACACCCTCAGAGAGAGACCACTAGACCCGGGAGAACGAGAGCCGATTGCAGAGCTAAGAGCAGTACCAAAGCCGAGAGCCGATTGCAGAGCTAAGAGCAGTACCATAGCCGAGAGCCGATTGCAGAGCTAAGAGCAGTACCAAAGCCGAGAGCCGATTGCAGAGCTAAGAGCAGTACCAAAGCCGAGAGCCGATTGCAGAGCTAAGAGCAGTACCAAAGCCGAGAGCCGATTGCAGAGCTAAGAGCAGTACCATAGCCGAGAGCCGATTGCAGAGCTAAGAGCAGTACCAAAGCCAAGAGCCGATTGCAGAGCTAAGAGCAGTACCATAGCTGAGAGCCGATTGCAGAGCTAAGAGCAGTACCAAAGCCGAGAGCCGATTGCAGAGCTAAGAGCAGTACCAAAGCCGAGAGCCGATTGCAGAGCTAAGAGCAGTACCAAAGCCGAGAGCCGATTGCAGAGCTAAGAGCAGTACCATAGCCGAGAGCCGATTGCAGAGCTAAGAGCAGTACCAAAGCCGAGAGCCGATTGCAGAGCTAAGAGCAGTACCAAAGCCGAGAGCCGATTGCAGAGCTAAGAGCAGTACCATAGCCGAGAGCCGATTGCAGAGCCTACCAGAAACGAGGGACCCTAGACGTCTAAGAAAACAAAAAAAACCGTAAGTTTTTGAATAATTACAAAATCTTCCAACTGTTACAAGCGTACAATTTAACAAGTTTGTATTTTTATTATAATTCAACAATCTAGAACAACACTCTCCACTCTATCAATAGTAAAATAATGTACTTTAGAATGTATACCATATAAATAATACAGAGACAAAAATATATTTGAAAAATAATTTGAAAAAAAGAAACGTTCATAAACATATAGCTTGCTTTAATTTCAATTAAATACTTTATTTCGAAAAAATTAAAATACTACGTAACTTATAGAACGATAAAAGTCCACTCGATATAATAATTTCAGTTAAATTTTCACTATTTTAGAAAATGAAAATATTTTACCTATTTCTGTAAAAATTAATCACATAGATATCTAATTGCCAAATTTGAATAAGATTCCAGTATTAATATTACATATATCATTTACAGATCTTTTATAAATACAAAGGTTCATTAAATTATCCAACCAAAGAATTTCAATTTTAGCGTTAGTGAAATCGTAATACTATTCAGTTTATTTACAAACAGAAATCACTTAGTCAGGCAAGCGACCTACGGTAACGTTGAAAAATTGCAAACTTGACAAGGGCATACAATTACATTTTTATTTATATACATTCTGGCTTACGAGAGAGCGTGATAGTACAGGTATAGTAAATAAATATAATTGTTAATAAGCAGATATTTTTTTGTGTGAATTTGATGGCCTTGGACTAGCCAATTAGCCAGACATTATAGGCATATTTAAGTACATTGCTTAATAAATAAAATACAGTTCATATTGTTTAATATATTTACCGCTGAATTTAAAATTTTATAAAAATAACCATGGAAAGTGTATACGTTAAGCAAGCGGAGATAGGAGCAGAATTAGCGAAACTAGTTTCAAATACTAAAAAGGATTCTCAATCTCGGAGGACTCAACAATACATCCGGGATAGGCAGGAAAAATTAGAAGAATATTGGGCAAAATTCCTGAATATCCACGAAAAGCTGCTAGAAGGAGGTATAACGAAAGAAAAATATTTTGAAACAAAATACCATGATCAGGTATTTAAGACATATATTGAGGGGAAAACCCTGTTGGAAGAATATGGAAGGGTGCTGAAAAGAGGAAAAGCACCGAAAGTAAAGGAGATACAGATAAGGAAGCAAAGAATCGAGGAATTAGTACGGCCAGAAAATGAACAAGATTTGCAGGAGGATGAAGAGCTGCAGTCAGAGTTAAGAGAATACATGGAAAAGGTGAATACACTAATAATTGAAGCAGCAGTAAATGAGGAACTAGACGCTATAGATAATGGAGAAGTAGAGAGAATAAATCAACTAAAGAGGAGAGTCAGGGAAACCTTGAAGAAAATAAGGCCAGGAATGCAACGGCCAGAAAGCACACAGAGGAGGGACGGTGTGACATTACCGCAGGTAAAAATCCCTGTGTATGAAGGCAGGTATGAAACGTGGAGAACTTTCCACGATCTGTTTACAAAAGTAATACATGAAAACGAGCAGTTATCAAACGCAGAAAAAATGCAGTACCTAAAAACTCAACTAAGAGGGGAAGCCAACAGAATGATACAACACTTAAACATATCCGAGGCCAACTACGAAGTGGCCTGGAACATGCTAAAAGATAGATATGAGAATCCAAGGATGATATTGTTTAAATTGATAGACAGGATGCTACTAACACAGGAAGTAAAGGAATCTTCTGCTAGAGCATTGAAATCACTACATGACACCTTCCACGAAAGTCTGGAAGCCATAGGAGGGTTAGGAACAGACACGGAAGCGTGGAGCCCATTGGTAGCCCGAATTATCATAACGAAATGGGACAATGAAACCAGGAGGCTGTACGAAAACCACGTTGGAGACAGTAGAGAGATACCGACGTACAAATCGACACAAACATTCTTACAGCGAAGATTCCAGACACTGGAACTGCTGGAGTCAGAAAAAAGACAAGAGAAGCAAGGAGGATCTGGGAGGAAACCAAGAACGCGTTGCGTGATATGCAACGGAGATCACGGAGTACCGAACTGCAGAGAATTTCAGGAACTCAATGTAAGAGACCGAAACAGGATGATAAAAGAAAAAGGATTGTGTGCAAACTGCCTAGCACATAAAAAAGAAAAACAATGTTATGTACAATATAGGTGCAGACACTGTGGCGGAGACCATCACCGTATGTTGCATTATGAGAAAGGAACCACAGGCAACAAAAGAAACTCCAATGAAACGAAAGGAGAACAAACACAAGAAAGAAATGGAAGAGATTCGAATAATAGAAGAAACGGGTATCAAGCTAATAGGTACAGAGGAGGAAATAATAATCCATACAACGCCAGAGAACAAAATAACGGAAGGCGAGAAAATACACAAGATACCAATGGACATAGGAATATCAACGACCACCAAAGAGGGCAGAATTCAGTAAACTGTGCAAGCCATAAGGAAGGTGAAGCATTACTAGCGACAGCTGTTGTACGCATAAGAGATGCGAAAGGAGATTCACACATAATGAGAGCATTAATCGACCAAGGGTCACAATGCGCATTTATAACGGAACAAGCTGCGACGACGCTAGAAACAACAAGGAAGCCTATACAGGCGACCATATCCGGGATAGGCTCGTCAGGAGAAAAAACAGCCAATTGGAGTATGAAACTTTTAATCGAAACTCATTACGAAAGTGACTTCGAGATGGAAATACAAGCACTAGTATTACCGAAGATAACAAGGAATTTACCGGAACAGGATATAATTCTACCGGACTATAACGAGAAAAATGCAATACTGGCAGATCCAAGATATTACAAGGTAGGGAAAATAGACTTACTACTAGGAGTAAAAGAATACAGTTACATATTGACAGAAGGGATGCACAGAATAAGTAATGGACTCCTGAGTCAAAACACCAAACTAGGATGGATAGTTTCGGGGATAGCACGAGAGAAGGAGACTACAAAAGCAGAAGTATGCTGTATGATATCCAGACAAGAGATGGACATACAAATAAAGAAATTCTGGGAATTAGAAGAAGTAAATCAGGAAACAAGTTTATCAGTAGAAGAACAAGAATGTGAAGAAATGTATCGACAGACAGTAAAAAGAGATGAAGACGGGAGATACGAAGTGAGAATTCCGTTTAAGGAAGACGTAACAAAGCTAGGAGAATCTAAGCAGCAGGCATTCGCCAGATTGATGCAACTAGAAAGGAAGTTTGCAAAAGACAAACAGAAGCGAATTACAGACAATTCATGGAAGATTATGAAAACCAAGGTCATATGGTAATAGCAGAAAACCAGGGAGATGGGTACTACCTACCTCATCATCCAGTGAGAAAAGAGGACAGTACTACAACGAAAATAAGAGCCGTGTTTGATGCATCAAGTAAAAGCTCATCGGCAGTAAGCCTGAATGATATTATGCACACAGGGCCGAAATTACAACAAGATTTGACAAATATACTATTACGATGGAGATCCAATAAGATAGCATACTCAGCGGATTTGGAAAAAATGTTTAGACAAATCAGAATGGCAGAAGAAGACCAAAAATATCAAAAAAATTTGTGGAGAAAGGACACAAAGGACCCAATATAAGAATATAACTTAACGACGGTGACATACGGCACGGCCGCAGCACCATTTTTAGCGTTGAGAACAATACAGCAATTACAAGAAGACGAAGGAGCGAGGTTCCCGTTGGCATCGAAAATTGTAAAAGAAAACATGTATGTAGACGATATACTAGGAGGAGCGGAGACAGTGCAGGAAGCAGAAATAGCCCAAAAGGAATTAATACAACTGTTCAGAAAAGGAGGTTTCATTCTCAGAAAATGGTTGAGCAACGAAGAAAAAATAATGGAGAACGTACCGGAGGAAATGAGGAACGTAGACTCCAAGGCATTCAAACAAGAAGAAGTACGGAAAACGTTAGGAATACACTGGTCCCCTAAAGAAGATATAATCACATTCAAAATAGGGATAACGACAGCAAAGAAAATAACGAAAAGACACGTACTGTCAGAAGTAGCAAAACTATACGACCCACTAGGGTGGATAGCACCTGTAGTAATTCAGGCGAAAATGTTCATACAGGAATTATGGGAGCAAAAAACCAGTTGGGATAAAGAATTAACTAGCAACCAACAAAGCAGGTGGAATACATACCAGGCGCAATTAGTAAATCTGGAGAAAATAACATTGCCCAGGTGGAACAACTTAAGCAAGACAAACAGAGTAGAACTACATGGATTTGCAGATGCATCTATGAAAGGATATGGAGCGGTAATCTACTCAAGGGTTTTAGGCCCAGAAATCAAAACGAATCTAATGATAGCAAAATCGAAAGTCGCACCATTGAAAGGAAAAACGACATTACCGAGGCTCGAGTTGTGTGCCGCGGTGCTATTAGCAAATTTAATGAAGAAAACCCTACAAGCATTGAATAGGGAAAACATTGAGGTATATGCATGGTCAGACTCAATGATAACCCTGGCTTGGATAAGGGGATCATCAAAAAGGTGGAAAATGTTCGTCGCCAACAGAGTAGAGGAAATAAGAGGCGTTATAGGACCGAAAAATTGGCATAAGGTAGATACGAAGGAAAACCCAGCGGACATCCTCTCACGTGGAAGTACCGCATCAGAATTATTAGAAGCAGAGCTATGGTGGAAGGGACCAACTTGGCTGACTAGTAACAAAACTTTAACGCAGGAATCAGAAGAAATACCAGAGACAAATGAGGAGGAAGTCAAAACGAAAATAACGGTGCACACGACAACGATAAAGGAGGACATATGCGAGAGATTCTTAAATTTAGAAAGAATGAGAAGAGTACTTGCATACTGTAGGAGATTTGCAGACAAATGTAGAAAAAAGAAGGACAGTGGACAAAGTCAGCTGACAGTCCAAGCATTAGAGGAAACGCTATTAAAGGTGATAAAGCACACACAGCACGCCTACTTCAAACAAGAAATAAAGAAGCTGGAGAAGAAACAGCAGTTAGACAAGAAAAATAAATTAGCGTCATTGGTACCATTCCTGGATAGACAAGGAATTCTAAGAGTCACCAGAAGACTGATACACACGAATCTAAAGTACGGAGAAAAACATCCGATAATTTTGCCAAAGGATAGTGCATTAACAAAGTTACTTATAGCAGATAGTCACGCAAAAAATCTACATAGCGGATTACAACAAACACTACAGTATATAAAAGGGAAATACTGGATAATTAACGGCAGAAGAACCGTGAAAGATCATCTAGCAAAATGCTTAAGGTGCAGGAGGTATAAAAGCCAAGCAGCACAACAATTAATGGGAGATCTACCGAAAGACAGAGTGAACCCGAGTCATCCCTTTACTAACACAGGGATAGATTATGCCGGGCCAATAAAAATAAGTACCACGAGAGGCAGAGGACAGAGGAGCTATAAGGGCTACATCTCAGTATTTGTGTGTCTGTCAACGAAGGCAGTACACCTCGAAGTAGTAAGCGATATGTCTACGGATGCATTCATCGCGGCGTTCAAGAGATTTACGGCACGCAGAGGACAGTGCAACAACGTATACAGCGATAACGGAACCACATTCGTAGGAACAGCAAATTTGTTGAAAAAAGAAAATCAAAAAATAGATGACGAGATAAAACAAGGATTACTGGCACTAGATACCCAATGGCATGTCATACCTGCATATGCACCACATTTCGGAGGACTATGGGAGAGCGCAGTGCGGATAATGAAATATCACTTGAAAAGAATCATCGGGGAAACAGTTCTAACATATGAAGAATAGAGTACGGTGCTGACACAAATAGAAGCATGTATGAACTCGAGACCATTATGTGGGTCATCAGAAGACCCTGAAGGGAAAATAGCCCTGACACCAGCTCACTTCCTTATAGGGAGAGAAATTATATCACCAAATCGGGAAGAAGAGCTTACGACTTATTTGAAGATGCCGACGAGGTGGAGATTATTGGAGAAAATAAAAAGAGACTTCTGGAAAATTTGGAAACAGGAATACCTGCACCAATTACAACAGAGAAATAGATGGCATAAGGCGCACTCTAACATAAAAGAAGAAGAAATAGTTATAATAAAAGAAGAAGATACACCTCCAGGCAGATGGCCATTAGCGAGAGTAACAGAAACACACCCTGGAGCGGAGGGACTAACCAGAGTCGTAACAGTGAGAAAGGCGAACGGGAAACTGACAAAAAGACCCATACATAAACTAATACGACTGGAAGAAGAGAAACAGGAAAAGCCGAAGAAGGCAGCAGTACTAAGATGGAAGAAAATACTAGTAGCTATAATGTTTTTAACGATGTTAAAACCCATAAAGGCAGAACCGTATAAAATATATAATCCGGAACCAGGATTTTTCACAGAAGATCTTGGAGAGGTCGTTATAGACCGGGGAACATTTCGAATAAAGGTGTTACTAGAAAAGGGAAGATTTCGAACAGAGCACCAACTAATAGGTAATATGATACAAGGAGTACGAGAACTGTGTCAGGATATAAAAATCGTGAATTGTAAGGATATAATAGGGAAGTTAGAGAAAGGACAAAGAAAGGCGGAATCAGTAAGCGAGGGGTTGACAGTAGAAATAAAAGCAAGGGAAAGAAGAGGAATATTAGGAACAATACTAACCTCAGTATTTGGAGTCAATGACGAAGCCTACAGTAACATTGAAGCATTAGACAATAACCAAAAGGAGCTAATAAAGGGATCACAGCATCAAGCGAAGATAATGTTAGAAACAATAACATCAATCAATCACACAGAGAACAGGATAAACGAGCAAATGAACAAGTTTAACAAAGCACTAATCACAGGCCTACAAGAAATATCTAAAGGACCTAACGAAGTAGAAGACAAAGCACAGAGACTAGAAACCGAATATAGCACGTTGCGAATACAAACGATGGCGTTGCAAGTTATGGAATTCATAAACGAATATACTCAATTTTACGAGGGAATATTAAACCTTCACTATAACCACGGACACTTCATTGATATAGTGAAACCGGGTGAGATAACCAAATTGATAGAGAAAGCAGGGCAGATACTGCCACAAGGGGTCGAAATACGACGACAGCCCATTATAGAAACAGAAGTCAGTCATGACGACAGATATATAACAGTCATCGGCTATTTCATAGTGACAGGGAAAATTAAGTACAGCATGCTGAAAGTCACGGCCATACCACTTAACGTTGAGGGGTCGGTGTTGCGCACATTTGTCGCCCCAAGGAATCTACTGGTCGTAGATTATAACACACTGCACTACTTCGAATTGACCGCAGAAGATAGGGAAAGATGTTTACTGTTGACAAAGACGCAGATAGCGTGCTCACCAACGGCTATAAGGAACATGGATACCCAACCAAACTGCATACTTGAAGAAATTTATGAGCGATCTAAGAATAGCACATGTCCAGTGGTAGCCAGGACAATACAGACAGCTCAATGGAGTAAGATGGGTACCCCCAACCTCTGGCTCGTTATCACGCCAGTCACGATACACATATCCATTATTTGCGATGGAAATCGGAGCGAAAGAGTACTGGAACGAGTCACATTCCTGAAACTTTCACCCAAATGTATCGCCCAAACGAAAAATATTACATTACTCCCCACTAGCAGTGGGATGGAGAGAGCGGTAACAAGCTACCTGAAGGCGCCAATCACTCCCGTGGCCCAATTGGTGGCGAGGACACCCCGCAGGTTTAACATGCCTCTAAACACCTACCTGGACATACCAGGAGGAGAGCTACGTCACGCGTTACTTGAGGAGGAAAGTCTAGAACAAGAAATGACGCATACGCAGTGGCAATCGATTCCAGAATCTAATTGGCATTATTTTGTAGCCACCGGGACCTTTACTATAATGGTAATAATTGGGATACTCACGTTATGGAAATACCGTCCTGTTGTACGACTATGTCGTTCAGAGAATCCACATACTCAGACTAACGAACAGGAAGTACCTGTATTAAGTAGTAATCGGCATAACAATGTACCGTCGACTTCAAAGGCCGACCTCCCACTCTCCACATTTTCATCCAATTGCCCTAATTTTAATCTAGAGATAGAGTCGGACATTGATAGCTAGAGTACGGTTGGAAGATTGTTGATTATTCTTAAACTATTTATTTATTAACATGTTTGAATTTGACTATTTTATGTAATACTTATATGTAAACTTTGAGTATTGACACTTGGGCCAGTTTTTGCCCGATTCCGCAGTATGTCCAATATCAAATATTCAGTATTCATATCCGAAATTGGACAGTATCATTTTATCACCCAGTAGATCGAATGCATTTATTTGTTATTAAACACACACACGTAATTAATTAAATTGCATACACATTTGGTCAACTATCAATAATATAATTTGGACATCAGCCAAAAGTTGCTGACATAAGATAAACAATTTACCTTAATTAGATACACAAAATCACGCGGGGCCCGTGTTTACATTGACCCAATTTAAACTTATATAAAACTATGATCTCTTGTCTAGAAATTCAATTATTATTAATTCATTAACGCGAGTGATTGTCTTCAACGCTCATCATTTATGTCTCTACTCAAAGTACCCCGGGTCAACATCCATAGTGTAAGTCTCATCAATAAACTCTGCTACTATTATTTGGTGTTTCCATCACAACTTAAAGACCATCTACACTGAGCCAACGAAGGGAATTTTGTTCACTGCCATTATGGTATACGGTTTCTAAGGTCTAGTCGGGGTCTAAGGTCTAGTAGGCGCCGAGTACTGGTATCTACTGGAGATACCATCAGAATTTCTGAAATATGGTGGAGATGCACTACATCGCCAAATCCACCAGTTAATAACAAGAATATGGTTAGAAGAAAGGATACAAGCAAGATGGAACGAAAACAGCATAGTATCCATCCACAAAAAAGAGGACAAAACAAAATGCGCAAATTATAGAGGAATTTCACTCCTAAACACGGCATATAAAACCCTCTTAAATATCATTCTTATTAGACTAACCCCTTATGCTGAAAATGTCCTAGGAGAATATCAAACCGGTTTTAGGGCAAACAGATCCACAATAGATCAAATATTCACGCTGAGACAGCTTCTAGAAAAGGGATGGGAGTATAACAGGCCCATACACAAGCTTTTCATAGACTTTCGGCAGGCATATTATAGCGTAGAAAGAAGCCGTATGGAATTCCCTGGCGTTCCGTGGCAAAGAAACTCATTCGGATGACTAAAGTCTATATGGAGGGTGGAATATCAAAAGTACGTGTAAATAATAAACTATCTGACAGCTTTGAAATTAACAGTGGACCCAAACAGGGTGATGCGTTATCTCCACTACTTTTTAACCTTGTATTAGAGAAAGCCATGAGGTCGGCCGATATAAAAACAGAACTGCTATCGGTTCAAGGTCCCAAGCTATTACTAGCATACGCAGATGATATTGATCTCGTTGGAGACTCCATCCTATCCACAGAAGCCATTTTCAACAAGGTGGACGCAGCAAACAGCGAAGTAGGGCTGATAATTAATGAAGAGAAGACTAATTATATGTGTATAAATAGAACGACACGAAGAGAGAGGATAGGACAAAATATGACGGCCAACACCTTCAATTTCGAAAGAGTACAACCCTTAAAGTATCTGGGGGCCGTAATCACAGCTAACAACGATGGTACTGAAGAAATAAAAGACAGAATCCAATCGGCAAATCGCTGTCTATTCGCACTAGATAAGCTTATAAAATTAAAAAATCTTACAAGAAGTTCCAAGATCAAAATCTATAACTCCATCGTCAGACCTGTACTAACATATGGATGCGAAACGTGGATCGTGACCAAATCAAACGAAGAAAAGCTCAGACGTTTTGAACGAAAAATACTTGGGAAAATTTTCGGACCTCACCACGACATCAACACAAACCAGTATAGGATCAGAACCAACATCGAATTAAAAGCACTCTACAATGACACCGACATTATCCAAGAAATTAAATCATAGCGACTAAGATGGGCAGGCCACGTGCACAGACTTCATAACGAGAGACTTGTAAAACTGGATGGGAGGAGATTCCTACAGGCAAAGGACCGCTCGGACGTCCCAGAATGCGATGGAGAGATAATATCCAAGCAGATCTCCAAATAATGAACATTCCATTTGATCCTAGGTTGATGGAAGACTGAACAAATTGGAAGAAAGTTGTACAGTCAGCCAGGACCCACCCACGGTTGTAGCGCTTCGTGATAATAATGCTGATGATGGTAGTACCTAAAAGGTTTAAGTGGGGTTGGATTAATTTATTTCAATTAATTCCTATTATTTGTAATCTTCAATTCATTTGGTTTTAGAGGGTGAATACAGAATAGAAACAATTCAATTAATAGTATTAAAAATAACAAATTTTATTGTATAAGGTTAACGTACTAATTATGATTTCGTGTTTTTGAAGTCACAGACTCGTAAATTTAGCCATATCAGGTCTGACGAATACTAAAGATGCAGAAATAAAGAATACAGACGGGAAATTTGCGCCATCAGCGCAAAAAATTAAACTTTTGTCAAATCATGTAATATAAGAACCCGCAAATTTATACTACTTAGATGATCAGACTGGAGATTTTTTAAATAAAGACGACTCTACCGACAACGTAGATGTTTTATGTTATTCAGATAATTACATTCTTGACGAAAAATCAGGCTTGTTTCTTGAACAACCCGAGCGCGAGTCCATTGGATCAAAGAGCAGCTCATCACCAGATATATCTCAAAATAATAGTGGCTTCGAAGCCCATAATCGGGTTGGAATTCCAATTAAACATCTAGATGAAATTTCAGGTATATCTACTACTAAACGTTCACGAAAAAAAAAACAAGGTAATCCAAAAGAGTGGACTAGAAACAAGGGTCTGATGGCAAGAGAATAATGTTCATCATATTTCAGTAAACAAAGAGTAAAAAATAATGGCGTTATTGGTTACAAAACGTATATAACTTTTTTTCATCGTCCCCAAAATGTTGGAATAAATGATTACAATTTGTATCAATTTTAACTTTCAAGCAATCATCAGATACGCGCTGGGAAAGTAGAGCAAATACTATTCGGCCTTTACGATATTACTTAGGAGAAATTTATAATGCTCTTTTAGAAATTTTATATAATAACTTTAAACATGAAGCAAATATTGTATGCCTTAAAATTAACGATTTTAAATTAATTTGCAGTTTAATAATTTGTTACGATTTACTCAATAGGATTTATCCAGTTAGTAAAGCTATTCAAAAGAAAAATATAAATATTTCGTAAGTTATGAAATCTACCGAGAATATAAATTATACACAAATTATATTTTGATACAAATGATAACAAAATTTTGGAGGTTGCAAAACAATTAAGTGAAGATGTATATGAAGAAGCAGAATTCAAATCTATACTAGAGAAGTTCGACAGCTAAAAAAGGAACGTCAATTTGTTTATGAACAACCTAACATGGCTGAAGGTAGATTTAGTTAAAATTAATGTTTTTTATACCCTTATAAACACTCCTTTATGCTCATTAAACGAATGTTGACGTTGAATTGTTAGAAAATCACTTTAATAGTTTAGATTTTTATACGATCCATTTGAGATAAACAACAAGGATTTAAGAAAACACTCTAACAATTTAACTCCACAGAACTTTTCGAGGAAATTTTAATATACAGATATTTTTAATGCGAGTACAAATACGACAGTACAGTACCAGCAAAATCATTAAAAATTTTAAAATTTATAATCTCAAATAAATTATCTTTTAGCTAGTAGGCCTGGATCCAGCGTACCGAAAAAAGTTGATTAATAGCAAGCTGATAATTTGTTAATAGCTTAACGGTGTCTAGTCGGACAAATTTTAATGTACGGGAACACTGGAACAGGGGAAGTTTTAATTGTGGAACAGCTTAAAAATTTGGAAAGTCAGATTACGAAAATCGCCCCATGTATTTTGTCGGACAGAACTTCCAATATAATTCCTGTCATTTCACATGTTCTTCGTGTTCCACTCATTAAATTGCCTAGTTGGTGATAAACACGTCTGATTTCTGCATGAGAGTTTAATGAAATGGTAACAAATCAATTGGAAGTTCTCTCCGACAAAATACATGGAACGTTTTCGTAGTCTGACGTTCCAAATTTTTAACCTGTTCACAATTAAAACATCCCCTGTTCCAGTGTTCCCATACATCAAAGTTTGTCCGACTAGACGTCGTTAAGCTATTAACAAATTTCCAGAGTGAAGAGTAATAAGTCAACACTTTTCGACAATGAAAAAGATAACTTGCTTTATACATGTTTTCATTCTTTTACCTTTTTTGAATAAATAGTTTTAATAGTCTGATTTTCATAGTTTTGGTAATTTCGAATCTAAGGAAAACATATCTCCCTTATAACTGGCGCCCTAACGCGGAATCTCAACTTGGGAACGACTCCAAAATAGGACTTTTATCCGAAAATTTGTGCTCGACTCTTGTGCAATTTATCGCGGGAACAGTGTGTCTTCCAGATATTGCCGTCAAGATCGTTTCTTTTGTGCATCGTGGAAACAGTGTGTTTTCCAGATATTGCAGTCAAGACGAAATTAAGTATAGGTTAATAAGAAAACTTCAGAAAAACTGTAAGTACATTTTATGCATAAATATCTCCTCCGGTCAAAGTGCTCAAAAGCAGCTGCTGGCCCTTTAGAAGCCAATTCTACAGCGGAGATGTCATCAGTTACACTTACAGACGATCAGTTCCAAGAAATTTTGCGAAAAGTGGCAGTGACTACTCTGCCTCCGCCCGTACAACAAACCGGTAATTTATCAAAATGCTGTTCGCGATTCGACAGATCTAAAAATTCGGACATAAACGCTTTTCTAGATGCGGTCATTACCTTTAAAGACTGTTCGCAGGTATCGGATGAAACTGCGTTGAAAGGAATTCCAATGCTCCTGGACGGTTTTGCCGCAAAGTTGTACCCAGGCGTTAAAACTACGGTTAATTCGTGGAATGATACCGTGCAACTTCTACGCACTACATTCAGTCCACAAAAGCCCGCATATCGCGTATCTAAAGAACTTTTTGAGAATGAGCAAGACTCGTATACCGCTAGTGATATATTTATTTGTAGAACTCACGCTATTCTAGCACAACTACCTGCAAATACGCTAATAGAATCTGTGCAACTAGACATGGTTTACGGTTGCTTCATAAAAAAAACCGCGAGAAAGTCCCTCGTGACAAAGTAGGAAATTTTAACGAGCTTTTAACTGAAACACGGTTACTCGAAGAAACTTTTGATTATGACACCGAGTTTAAACAAATTAAAGATACCAAGAAAGTACGATGTGCCTATTGTAAAAACCCAGGCCATGTAAAAGACGAATGTAGGAAATTAGCAGCGGTAAAAGCAAAAGACACTGATTCCAACAAAGCTAACTTACCGAAAACGTCACAAAATCCAAATTTTACAAAACCTGTCTGTTAATGCGCCGGCGCAGAATATCTGTTGTATGCTTTCGATGTAATATTCCAGGATACGTTTTAAGCAACTGTCCTACGTGTTCTAAAAATGTTAAACCAACCTTCTTTTCTTCTTCTGCCACTTCCGAGTTTCTATTAGTTGAAATTGACAATGACAATCATGTCTTGAATTTTCATCCTTCACAATTCAAACCTATAATTCAGATTAATGTTGAAGGCCACCATGGTCATTGTTAGTTAGATTCTGGTGCTCAATGTAGCATTACAGGTTTGATGATAACAGCCATTATTTTGCAAGATAAAACGTCTTTCAGAACGAAAACAATGCAAATGACTCTTGCGGATGGTCAAAAAAATTAAATTGA
Organism: Diabrotica virgifera virgifera; assembly: GCF_917563875.1. Taxonomy (NCBI): domain Eukaryota; kingdom Metazoa; phylum Arthropoda; class Insecta; order Coleoptera; family Chrysomelidae; genus Diabrotica; species Diabrotica virgifera. Next base: position 80,285,344 of record NC_065451.1, on the reverse strand, counting down.
TTTCTGTACCTGAACACATTCAAGTAGAACATTGCTACTTGAATTGAACGTTGAATTTTAGAGATACCACGTGGCTCTTGGTCTTATGGTGATATATCAGAGTCTCGTTATCCTTTCTCACGTGCCCTTCAAGGTAATAGTTGTAAATTTAATACTAAACTGCGCGTCATAGAAAACGGGCACCCTAAAAAATGGGTCATTTTTGATGTCGCGTATCTCCTAAACCTGTTGTCCGATTTAAATTATTTTTTGAATATGTTATAGCCCTATTCTTTGTCAATATCTTTGTAATAATATTTTTGCAAAACAGGTAAATTTTCATTGTATACCGGGTGTACGAATCAAACTGTGTTTTTTTCTCAAAGTTCGCAACACCCTGTGGATTATTCTAGCATTTATAAAATACTGAAATTAAAATTCAACTATAGCCTCAGGTTTTCTTAACATTCTGTTTTTTGATTCATTCGCTTATGTTGGATAACACAAAAGTTATGTACTTTAACAACTATCCATGTTCTTCATCAGTACAGGGTGTTATAAGTCTAAAGTGTTTTAGGGACTAAATAGTAATTCTAAAGGGGTAATTCTGCATTAAAAATAATGACAGTTTGCTTTATAATCATATATCCGCAAAAGCTTCGTTTCCGAGATACGGGATGTTAAATTTTTTCTTACAAACTGATGATTTATTTATTGCTTTAAAACCGGTTGAGATATGCAAATGAAATTTGGTAGGTTTTAAGAGATGGTTATTGCGCATTTTTTGACCTTCAACTAAGAATTTTATATTCACTATTGGAGCGCATACGGGTAATATGACCGATCATATTATTCGTATGTACGCCAATGGTGAATAAAAATTTCTTAATTGTATATCAAAAATGTTCAAAAATTACGTCTTAAAACCCACCAAATTTCATTTGCATATCTCAACCGGTTTTAGGGCAATAAATAAATCGTCAGTTTTTAAGAAAAAATTCAACATCCTGTATGTCGGAAACGAAGCATTTGCGGACATATGTTTATAAAGCAACCGGTCATTATGTTTTCATGCAGAATTACCCCTTAAAGTTTGTCGTACTTCTTTAGAAACACCCTGTAATGATAGAGAGCATGCCTAGTTGTTAAAGTACATAACTTTTGTAATATCCATCATAAATGAATGAATCAAAAAACGGAATGTTAAGAAAACCTGAGGCTATAGTTGGGTTTTAATTTCAGTATTTTATAAATGCTGGAATATGCCACAGGGTGTTGCGAACTTTGAGAAAAAAACACAGTCTGATTCATACACCCGGTATATAATGAAAATTTACCTGTTTTGCAAAAATATTAATACAGTGATATTGACAAAGAATAGGGCTATAACATATTTAAAAAATCACTTAAATCGGACAACAGGTTTAGGAGATACGCGACATCAAAAATGACCCATTTTTTAGGGTGCCCGTTTTCTATGACGCGCAGTTTATTAGTATGGCTCACTTAGAAATTAGAGATGAAGGAATTTCCCTTTCTCCTCCTGAAAATGATACACTTAATATGTTTCTCAAAGAAAATGCGGATGCATTAGAACGAAGTCTTGAATCTACCCCATTTGCTGAACACACCATCACCCTCACAGATGATAATCCCATAGCTGTTCCACCATACAGAATTTCGGATAATAAAATGGAACAACTACGTCACGAATTAGACCAGCTATTGGAAGATGGTATAATAGAGGAATGTGAGTCCCGATATGTGGCTCCATGTTTGTTCATACGCCCAAAAAGAACAGCGGTGTTAGACTGACAGTTGATTATGATTAAACGCTGTGACCCGAGTTAATAAGTACCCTCTTCCCCGAATCGAAGATATTTTACATGTATCCAAAGAAGCCAAATTCATGAGTACCCTGAATCTAAAATCTGGTTACCACCAATTATCTGTCCGCCCTTCTGATTGTGACAAAACTGATTTTGTTTGTCCTTTTGGCACTTCCGATAAACCAGAATGCCCTTTTATCTCTGTAATACCCCCTCTACTTTCCAAAAGCTCATAGACAAGTTCCGTTCTTGCCTGCAGAACCAAAATATTTATGCTTATCTGGATAACATAATCATCCTTTTCTCTACTTTTGAAGACCATCCAAAAGACGTACTTTAAGTATTCGACAGAATAAGGCTCTTCAAACTAAAGATTAGAAACATCTATATTTACGAAACGTCCCCCTCCCGAAAATTTTCCGTATTAGAAAAGTGGTCCGATTCGACTTGAATAATTTAATAAAAATAATCTCATGAGGGAGGTATCAATTTTTTTAAGCGTGGGCCCAAGGTCTGTTTCACCCGTTACCACAAATTTTATGTTTTGTTTTAAATAGTTTTGTCTGTTAGTTTTGTATTAAGTTTGTGATTAAGTTTTTTTTAATATTAATAGGCATATTTATCTTATATAGGAACGATGAGCGGGCCCAATTGAAGCTGATTTCTTCAAGTTCACGCATTTCACACCACGGAAAAAATGACAATATGTTCAAAATCAAGACAGAGAGGTTTCCATATTACCTCTCTGAGACTCTCTATCTCTGGGACTGTAATTTTTTCCTCGACGCTGCTGGGAGGGCCGAGTAATTGGTCTTGGTCCCTGAATCTACAAGGGGAGCACGACCAGTGAAACCAAACGCAGTCCCAGCGTCCAGCGTCTGTGCATCGGGTGGTCGCAGAACACCACCGCTGGACGACGCCTTTTTCGACTTCAGCTTAAGTTTTGAACACCACCTAACTTCCTTACGGCTACTCCAAACCCACATTTCAAATCGCCTCTTCCAACATGTGCTGTGTCGGAGTCGGGAGTGGTGCCCTATGCCGTTGCTATACATACATTCCGTATCATCATCGACATATCCAATAGAAGTAGCCGATACGTCTCAGCATATCCCATTTCCCTTCCGCCCCCCCCCCCATACCCCACAGGAGTCCCACAGGCAGAGAGGATGAGTGCCGTCTTGCCAGAGCGTCAGCCCGTTCGTTACCTTCCACACCTGTGTGTCCCGGTACCCATACCAATCTAACCCTGTTGGTTATAGCAACTATGTGGCGACTAAGTGTGTTGCTCAAATAAATCGCCCTAGAGGTATCCGTTTACGTGCCGACGTATACAGCATCCCAAAGAACGATTAAACGAGTTAGGAAACGTACCAACCAGTTATACCCTAATCCGGCAACAGTTACTAATATCAATATTCCGTTTGTTTTACAAACAAGTTCAAGAAATATGAATTTCCTTTTGTGGGGTTCCGGTACGGAAGATCCGAATAGAATTCTTATGTTTGGAACAGAAGAAAATCTAGATATTCTACAGTAAAATCGTCATTGGCCTGTCGATAGAACATTTAAACTTGTACCAGAATTGTTTATGCAAGTTTTTATCATCCACGCGTTGGTCGAAAATACCTGCATGCCATTAGTTTACGTTATCTTACAAGGCAAACATGAAATAACATACGTTCGGGTATTTCAAAAACTTTTGGAATTAAAATTGTCGCTAAATCCCGCCAGTATAATGTCGTACTTCGAAAAAGCCATCCAAACTACAGCAGCACAAGTATTTAATGGCGTTGGAATCGTTGGATGTTTGTTTCACATAGGGCAGTCTTTGTGGTGAAAAGGCCAAGAATCTGGTTTAACAGAAGAGTACCAAAATAACGAAAACGGGCGTCAATGCACAAAAATGCTTTAAGTTTCGTTCCGGTAAATGATGTAATCATGGCCTTTGAAGAATTAACCGAAAATTTTCCAAATCGTTTGGACCTTATTGTAAATTACTGGGAAGACAACTACATAGGACGACTTAGGCCTACGACAAACGGTCGTCACGACAAACGGTCGTAACGACATTTAGTCGTACATTCCATTAGTCCAATACAGCAATGTATGGAGCCTTTCACACAGGACGACCACGACTAATCGTCGTGCCGTTGCTCCTCGCCTGTCGTCTAATGTCACTGCAATGGACGACGGTCGTGTCGTGCCGTACTATCAGTGAACCACGGGCAAAAATTAGTGCTTCCATACTTACCGACAGTTAGTCGTGTAGCACCAGTGAATTCAGTGGCACGAACATAATGGCAGACAATATAGACGGGGAATTTTTAATTGCACTGGTACAAAGTAGACCAGTGTTGTGGGACAAAACTTTGGATGTGTATTAAGACAGAAATGCGACAAGGAATCCATGGCGTGAAGTTTTAGTGGATGTTAACCCTGATTTTGAAAACTAAGAGGACCATAGGAGAAAACTAAGTTTGGTAAGTTGTATGTACTTACTTTATTTTACATTTAAAGTATACTCGTAGATTACAAACCTGAATTTTTTAACCCATTAATTTCCAACATTATGTAAACGTAACATTTTTAATTGTATTATTTTTAATGTATTACTACTTGAATAACATTTTTATTGCTACATTTTATTTAAAACAAAACATAAAGTACAAATCTAATAAAATATTTTGAAATAATTATGGCATGTAATGTAATACGCACAAAGATAAAGACAAGAAGAAATATTTTTTATAACGATTTCCGAAGTTGAAATCGAAATGTCTTAATCATAAAATAAAATAATTATGACTTATTCCCAACTAAAATAGTAAATTGCATAAGAGACCACAAGAAAATAGTTTCAGAACAATTATTATTATTTCTGTTATTTAATAATTACATAATTCTTCTTCTTAAAGTCCGTCTCCTATCGTAAGTTGGAAATCATCACAGCTATTCGTATTTTACTGTCGACCGCCCTAAATAGGTCGATGGAACTGCAGCCGAACCATTCCCTCAGATTTCTTAACCAAGATATTCTGCGCCTACCGATACTTCTCTTACCCCTGATTTTACCCTGGATGATCAGTCTCAGCAGCGAGTATTTGTCACCTCTCATAACATGGCCAAAGTATTGAAGCTTTCTTCTTTTAACAGTAAGTACAACTTCACATCCTTTTCCGATCCGACGTAAAATTTCGGCATTCGTCACGTGGTCCACCCAAGATACACGGAGCATTCTACGGTAACACCACATCTCAAAAGTTTCAATGTTTTTAATGCTGCCCATCTTCATGGTCCATGACTCAACTCCATATAATAAAGTGGAGAAGATATAACACCGCAGCATACGCAGTCTCAGATCAAGATTTATGTCACGACTACAGAGAAATATTTTCTTGTTTAATGCTGATCTAGCTATTTCTATTCTTGCTCTTATTTCTTTTGTTTGATCGTCTGTATGATCCAGGCAAGCTCCAATGTATTTATAGCAGGATACCCTTTCTATAATGGTGTTATTGACAACCAAATCATTCCTGGCGTGTGGATCTTTTGTTATTACCATCCATTTAGTTTTTCTGAGGTTTAATGTAAGTCCGTAGCTGTTGCAGTAGTGGTTAATGCGTTCCATCAGTCGTTGCAGATCTGCAAGATTGTCTGCTAATATCACTGATTCGTCAGCGTGTCTTGTCATGATGACATCATTTATATGGCTGGCATTCGCTAGAAAATGCCTACTCAATAAAGTGACAAAAGACAAGAGGGAGGGAGCTCTCTCTCAGATGTCAATTTGAACCATGTGTTTTATTAATTTTATTTCATCCTATAATTACCCAATTAATCAAAACAAAAGTAAGTAAGCACACAAATATTATATGGCGCAGTCATATTTCGTTGTCTTCGCACCCTAAGGAGAATTGATAAATAATAATACTTTCTAAATAATTGTTAAATTTGACTTAACCTCCAAAATGAACGACCACATTGTTCCAGTAACAGAACTGTGTTTTGATGGTAATATGGCAGATAATTGGAGTTTTTTCGAACAAAAATTTAATATATTTTTGGAAGCCAGCAAGCTTAATGAAGAGACCGACAGTTTGCAAGGCAGCGTACTGTTGAATCGAGCTCTTCGTATTTATAACAATTTCGAGTGGTCTTCAGATGAAAAGAAAACGTCTTGTAAAGTTATTCTAAAAAAGTTTAACGAGTACTTTACACCCTCAAAAAATGTCACATATGAGCGATACTTATTTTTTACTCGAGACAAGATAGGGTTAGAGACATATGACTCGTATGTAACAGAACTGAGACAGCTTGCAAGTACCTGTGAATTCGACACTCTAACTGACAGTTTAATACGTGATCGTCTAATCCTTGGAATCTCAGATGTTTCGTTAAAAGATAGATTGTTACGAGAACAAGGTTTAACACTGAGCCGAGGATTAGAAATATGCAGAGCTGCTGAGGTGGCAGCAAGACAGTTGAGCGTTATTAGTGGTGCCAATAGTAGTCAATCATTAGAAGTTCTAGAAATAGAAATAGAAATAGAAATCTGCTCCTCAGTATACATCTGATTGTGGTCAGTCTTACCGAAATCATCTCCAGACGTCAGGAAATCAAAAGATAAGTAACAATTTTATAAAAAACTGTTATAAGTGTGGTTCTAATCATAGTTTAAACAAGTGTCCTGCTTATGGATTACGGTGTAAAATTTGTAATAAGTTTAACCATTTTGCAAAAGTTTGTAATGCTAATAGTTATAGAAACAGAGTCCATAATGTAAATGTCCATCAAAGTGATACCGATTCAGATTCTGATTTTTCGCCAGATCAGTTTTTTCTAAATAATATAAATGAAAAGTCTTCAGAAAAGTGGTATGAAGACTGTTTTATAAATAATAAAATAATTGTATCTTTTAGATTAGACTCAGGAGCAGACTGTTGTGTTTTGCCATACACTTATTTTAAAAAATTAAATATTCAAACTGCTGAACTTACTAGTAGCACCAATAAAATTACTGATTATAATGGAAAAATAATAAATAAATACAGTAGGAAGTGTATATTTAAAAGTCAGACAATGCAAAAATAAAGAAAATATAGCTAAATTGAAATTTTATATTGTTAAAACACATAATGATGCAATACTTGGCCTTGATGCCTGTATAATGTTAAATTTAATTCAGAAAAATAATATTAATGTAATAAATGATAATTTACACAATGATATTGAGAGTATTAGAGAGCTCCCTTTGAAGGAGCTGGAAAGACTTGAGATAATTAGAAAAGTGAGAGAACTAACGGATTGGGTAAATTCTCTTGTAATAGTTAATAAAAAAGCTAATAATGATATAAGAATTTGTATGGATCCTAAAGATCTTAACAATGCTATTAAGCGTGAGCATTTTTATATCCCTATACTTGATGATATTTCTAGTGGACTAAAAGGTTCTTGTCATTTTTCTGTCTTGGATCTTAGCAACGGATTTTGGCATATCCAGTTAGATGATAACAGCAGTAAACTATGTACATTTAATACCCCATTTGGTCGATATCGTTTTTTAAGAATGCCAAATGGCATAGCTTCAGCTCCTGAGGTTTTTCAAAAGAAAATGCAGCAATTATTTGAAAATGTAGAAATAGTTACATTTTGATGATTTATTAATATATTCTGATACTCTTGAGGGTCACAATAAAAAATTAAAACAGGTTTTAGATATTGCTAGAAAAAATAATATAAAATTTAATAGAGATAATTGCAAGTTCGGGTTAGCTTCTGTAAATTATATGGGATATAATATTTCTAAAAAGGGTCTGGAACCTGATGAGAAAAATATTGAAGCTGTTACTAAGATGCAAAGACCAAGATCTGCAAAAGATGTACCACGAATCTTAGGTGTTGTAAATTATTTATGTCGTTTTATACCTAACTTTTCTGAGCTTACAGAGCCATTAAGACTTCTGTCAAGAAAAAATATTTCTTTTCATTGGGACAACCAACAGGAAACTGCTTTTCAGAAATTAAAAAAGCTGTTAGTTGAAGCACCTATCCTACAGTTTTATTCAGTAAAATGTCCTGTAGTGATTTCAACAGATGCCAGTCAGTTTGGATGTGGTTCTGTTTTATTACAAAATAATAAACCTGTGGCATATGCCTCGAAGGCTTTTACACCAACTCAGAAAAATTATGAAGTAATTGAAAAGGAGATGCTGTCTATTGTTAATGCTTGTTTGAAGTTTTACCAGTATATTTTTGGTCGTGTTGATGTGACAATCGAGACGGATCACAAGCCTCTTGTTGGAGTTTTTAACAAACCTCTAGTGGATGCTCCAGCTAGACTTCAAAGAATGCTTGTCATGTTACAACCATATAGTTTTACTATTGTTTATAAGAAAGGTAAGGATATGTTTTTTGCTGATGCCTTAAGTAGGGCTTTTCCAAAATCATATAATGAAACGTTTGAAAATAAATTCAGTGAAATTGAATCACAGCTTCTAAGCATTACAGAGAGTTTCCCAATTTCAAATTGTAAAATTAGAGAGTTTCAAAAACAAACTGCAGAAGACCCTCATTTAATACAACTCATGAAATTAATTACAGAAGGATTCCCTGATAGTAAATACAGAAATCAAGAATTTTAAAAATATTTGCCATTTAAAGATGAACTAAGTGTAGTTTAAGGTATAATTGTAAAAAATAATAAATTGCTTGTACCTAAACATCTAAGGGAAGAAACCCTGGATAAATTACATATGTCACACCAAGGAATACAGAAAACAAAATTATTAGCTAGGCAATTTTTTTGGCCAGGAATGTCAAGAGATATAGAAAATGTTGTGAAATGTTGCAATATTTGCCTATCAGAGAGAAAATGTAATCAGAGAGAACCTTTACTGCCTCACACCATTCCTGACCTCCCTTGGGATAAAGTTGGAATTGATTTATTTGTTTTTAATTCACAAAATTATATTTAGTGGTTGACTATTATACAAAATTCGTGGAAATGTCTGCTTTAACGTCACAAACTAGTAATAGAGTAATACAGTTCTTAAAACAAATTTTTTGCAGACATGGAATCCCTACAGTTGTGTTTTCTGATAACGGGCCTTGCTTTTCTTCTATGGAGTTCAGTCGTTTTGCTGCAGAATGGGGGTTTTCTCATAAAACATCTAGTCCCCATTTTTCTCAATCCAATGGCCAGGTAGAAAGATTTGTACAAACTGCAAAGTCAATGTTAAAAAAGGCATTCAAATCTAATAAAGATCCTTATTTGTGTATATTAGATTTAATGAATACACCAATATCAGATAAAGTTCCAAGTCCTGCTGAATTGCTATATAGTCGCAAAGTTAGAACAACTTTTCCTGTATTAAAATCAAATTTGAGACCACAAATGGTAAAAAACAATGTACGGAAGGAATTAACACAAAGGCAAAATAAATATAAAAAGTACTATGATAAAAATACTAAAGAATTGCCTGTATTAAAAATTAATGATCAAGTTAAAGTCAAAAATTTTAATGAATCTAGCAAAGAAAAATGGCTCGATGGTATAGTAGTTGAAAAACTGTCTAATCCGAGATCATATAAAATAAGATTATGTGGAACTAATAATGTTGTAGTAAGAAATAGAGCTCACCTAATAAAAGTAGAGTTGAAAAATGTAAATTCAGGTGAAGCTTCATGTAGTTACAATGAGGTTTCAATATGATAATGCACCTTCTGCAAATAGCACACACATACGCGACACTGTTGAAAATTCATTAAATTCAAGTGTAAGTTCTAATCACTCTTCCAGATGTGATACAGATTTATCAGATCATGAAATAAATAATTCAACTGTAATCTCTGAGCATACATCTTGTAGAACAAGATCTGGGCGAATTGTTAAACCTCCTGTTCGACCTAATTTATAATGTGTAAGCAATGTATTTTGTGATTTGATAATTTGGTAATTAACTTTCTGCTAAACTTTAATTATAGTGTATAAGCTGTTTATCTGTATATGTGTGCATATATGTGTATGGGTCTACATGTTTATTATTGTAATAGCTTCTAAGTTCTTGACATGTTCTTTTCTAGCGAATGTTGAAATCTTATCTTAGGAAGGGAGATGTCATGATGACATCATTTAGATGGCTGGCATTCGCTAGAAAATGCCTACTCAATAAAGTGACAAAAGACAAGAGGGAGGGAGCTCTCTCTAAGATGTCAATTTGAACCATGTGTTTTATTAATTTTATTTCATCCTATAATTACCCAATTAATCAAAACAAAAGTAAGTAAGCACACAAATATTATATGTCTCACATTATTGATTGTATTTCCGTTGATCATTACACCACAACTAACCCCCGACAGAGCTTCTTTAAATATGACATATCCAAACACCGCTGAAATAGTACGCCCACAGCAAAGAGCGCTTCCCTCGTACCAAGCCTGTTCCTGAAGCCCATTTGTGTTTCACTTATATCTTCTTCAAGTTTGCGGAAAATTCTATTATGAATGATTTTTAGAAAAACTTTAAGCATATGACTCATCAAGGCAATCGTTCTGTAATCCGAGCACTCTTTTACATTTGATTTTTTAGGTATTAAAATGAATGTGGACCTTAACCAGTCTTGTGGTATTATTCCAGTATCATATATATGTTGTTAAATAACTCGCGTATCATGTTCATCACTTCTTCATCAATAAGTTTTAATACTTCAACCGGTATTTCATCAGGCCCTGGTGTCTTACCATCCTTGGTGTTTTTTAAAGCATATTCCAGTTCTTGTTTAAGTATCCTTAATCCTTAAGTATCATTTCTTCTCGTTTCACTGTTATTAATTCTCTTTCGTCGTCAAAAAGTTCTTTTACGTATTCTTTCCATCTTGTGAGTTTTTATTTGAAATCTATTGTAATCTTGCCTTCTGAATCATCCATCATTCCACTATGAGGCTTCTTCTTTGTACCAGTTATTTCTCTGCTCACATTCCTCAATATCCTTGCATTGTTCTGACAGCCATTCTTGTTTTTCCTCTTTAATCATTCTATTTATGGTTCGATTTATTGCATCATATTGTTGTTTGTTTTTGTTCTTGTAGGCACGTCTCTCATCCATTAAATTAACAATTTCTTCTGTCATCCATGCCTTTCTTTTAGTTCTCTCAGTTCGTTTAGGAGTCAACGTCTATTTAACAGCTGTTGTTAGTGCTGCCTTTATCTGTTTCCAATTATTTTCAACTTCTTCGGAGTTCACGCTATTAATTTCTTTCAAGTTTTTATTATTTTTTTCTTTTATGTCTTCTCTTGTTCTTGTATCTTTTAGTCTATTGAAATCTATCCGAGTCGTTTTTTTCTTTTTTAGTTTCTTCAATTTTATGTTTAACACAGATACAACCGGATTGTGGTCAGAGTAGATGTCCGCACCTGGGTAGGTCTTTGTTGATAGTATAGAATTTCTAAATCTGTGGTCAACCAGAATGTAATCTATTTGATTTCTAATCATCCTCCCGTTACCATCAGTAATTACATAATACATAATTATAATTACAAAATAAAATCATAATTACAAAAGATTATAATTAGGATTATTAGTAAAAATGCTTATTTTAAAGAAATGTTGCTTATCTTGGTTTATTTTACTTTTTATGATAAACTATAGTGAAATTTCATGTTACTTCCTGTCTTAAGCAAAATTCTATGAAGTATACAGAGCTATATTAAAACTATAATAATTCAATAAACCATAAGAATTTTAATCCCTTAGGCTTAGGAGATAAGCGGGAAAACCCATCGTTATACCTGCCATGTAATAAACTAATATTTGTAGGCAGAAAGCCCAAATTTATTATATTCTTGTAAAATAGTATCGGCACATTTGTCTAAATTTAAATACGCACCAATCACATCTGCAGATGTTCAAAGAACTTTTTCTACGTATAACTAATAAGTTTTTGCCCGATTCATTCTACGCTTTGTGCTCTCTACGACAATAAGATGAATACTGTCGTAAAGTGTGAAAGTCCGATGAGCACGACAAACGGTCGTACGACCGTTTGTCGTGACGACCAAAGTCGTAAAATATGAAATAGGCCTTAGACGAAATCGTAGAGCTGAGACTTGCTTTGTAATGTGAAATGTTTACAATAGAGTCGAAATGGTCGAAATATGGTCTTCCACGTACGAATAATTCCGTAGAGGGATGGCATCGCGCTTTTCAATAGACTTAAACTGCCACCATCTGTCTATAAACTGATTGGGCAGTTTGCAAAAGGACAAGACCAATTCGTCTAAACGTCTATGTTCAGATAAGCCGAAGACTTAAAACACTAATTGAAAATTACGATGATTCCGCAGTTCTGCATTATTTTAGGTTTTCATACAATCTGGAAATATAAACGTAAATTCTTTATTATTTTGTTTTATAACTATTTTTATCATATTTGAATTAATATACTGAACATTTTAATTTTTATATTGAAACGTTCTTTGATATGTTGTAATAATGTTTTGGACGCGAATGTACCAAATTTTTAATGTTATGATAAAATAAATGGTACTCCGTTAAAAGGTAAAACTTTTTATTGGGGGTGTTTGCGCCGTGACTGTTTTAGCCGGTGCTATCTTGGCCGGGGCTGTTTTGTGTGCGATCTATTTTGTCGGATCTATTTTCTTTACGGACTATTTTGTATCCGGGCACAGATTAACCCAACACAGATTCGAAACCCTGGCTATAACTCTGGTACCGAGTTTTGGTAAACTCCTCCCACATTGAGTTACCAAAAGGGTAGTCGCTTAGTAGCTCGCTTAGTATGTAGGCTTAAGCTTATTGTCAGTTCCTGAATAACCTCGACAGTACATGCGCTTATTTTAGTGTTAAATTGACGGGCTGATTATTGGGAATTTTTTTTTTATTTATCAAGGGTGTTTAAATAGTTTTGTTATATTTTTAAAAATGGTTGTATATACGTGTATTTGTGAAGGGTGTTCATCTAAGAAGGGTCAAGTAATATCATTTTTTAGATTGCCAAAGGATGAAGTACGGTATGTAGTATTATTAATCTCTCCCTGGGGCTGTATTTTTACCTCGACGGCGGTGGGAGGGCCGAGTAACGGGTCGTGGTCCCTAAAATTGTGAGGGGAGCACGACCGGTGAAACCAAGAACAGTCCCAGCGTCCAGCGACTGTGCACCGGGTGGGCGCCGGACACCGCCGCTGGACGCTAAAAGGCGTCGCAACTGAGGCGAGCAGTTGCGACGCCTTCGCCTTCAGCAGTTCTATTTCACCCTCGAACTTCCCTACGGCTACTCTAATCCCTCAATTTAATCTCGCCCACCTCAGCATTGTGGCCGGAGGTCGATAGGGGGGCCCCAAAGCACTGTGCGGGGGGCTCTGCCGTCGAACTCCGATTACAAGTTTTTGTTCGAAAACTTTTTCGATATACCCAATGCGAGTAGCCGCCATGTCTTACCCCACCAATGTACCTTTCCCACCACACATCCATTCCAAATCCCGCGTAACAGGGGAGGCAGCAGTTACGCGGAAACTCCAGGTAGCCTGTGAATACAGACTGCCACTGCGTCCGGAGGCAACCGTGATAAAAAGCCTAGAGGAGTAAACCTCAATAAAAAATCCCCATTATCACGGTGGAAGGCATCGTGCCAAAGATATGAGAGATGCGAGGGTTAGAGCATCATAAACGATCCCTTCGGGATACCTGGCGACCTCCCGATGTAATACAGCCTTAACGCGGTAAGGGCGCACTGCTGCGTCGGACGAATAGCACGTCCCGACTCGTGGGAATTCATATGAATCCAAATCAAACAAAGAAAGCAAAGAGGGAAGACGAAGACGACCAAAAGCAAACGAACAAGGATAACGCTACAGGTAAAAATGTGAATAGGGAAGAACAGCCGCTAGACGGCAAAGTAGACGAAGAAGAGCAGAGAAAATTCGAATTGGAACTATTGAATTGGCATAGTCAGCAGCCAAAAATGAACAGATCGGGTGTCCAAAAACACTCGACACTGGTAGGGGAGGAGATTCTAGGAGAAATACATAGGGAAGAAGAGGAAGAAGAAAAAGAAGATGGAGGCAAAAGAGAGGAAGGTTCCTCGGCAGAAATTGTAGAGAATGCAGAAGCAGAAGCTGAAGGAAAAAAAGAAAGCCAAGGGGAAGCAGGATGGCAGGATATAGAAGAAAGCATCCTGGCAACTTTCCTGTTCGATGAGGGGGAAAGAATCGAAATGCAACAAGTAAAAAAAAGAAAGGGGGATAGTCTGGAGATTAATGAGAAATTTAAGAAGGAGAAATTAGAAGAGAGTAAGAAATACTCTGAAGAAACGGATAAAGAGAGGGTCCAGAGGAAGATAAGGGAGATGCTCGATATCCTAAACACGGATGGATCCATAGAACAAGAGAGGATTAGAATGAAGAAGCTACTGGAGGAAATAAACACAATTCAAAATAAAACCAGCCATATCCAAGTGTCAAAAGGAGAGGAAGAAGAGATAAAATGCGAGCAATGTCAATTAAAGGTAGAACAAGACAGGCAGAGAAAGGAGACAGAAAAAATAATAGGGATCCTAAACAAAGGGGGAGACTCAAACGCCTTTAGCCAAATCTACAAAAAGAAATGGGAAGAAAAGGTCTTTGAAAAAACGAAGTGGGAACAAGGTGGACTACAGGAAACGGTAGAAAAGAAAGAATGCTTAATAATAACGAAAAACGAAATAACAGAGGGGGGGATAGAAAGTGTAAGAAGAACATATAGGGAGGAAGTCTTTGAACTCATAGAGGGATGCAAAGAGGGGGACATAGAGTACATCGAGAATGCTAAGAGAAGCTCTATGGCTAGTCAAAAAAACCAGTGGTATACATACGTCACAAAAATAAAGAGACACGGGATGTATGAGATGGCCGAGAAGGCCATCAAGCAGATAAAAGAAAGGGAGAAGCAACCGGAAACGGTTAGAGTAATCGTCAATAATGAAATTAATAAAGACGATGTGCGGAAGTCACTAGAATTCGTGGGTCGGGGGGAGAATATTAAGTGGGAAATTATAGTAAGAGGAAAGGAAATGGATAGAGAGGTGAGAAACGAACAAGAGGAAGCCCTCCTAATTAAAACGGGAGAAAAAACATACACGGACGTGCTTAAAGAAATGAATAAAAAGATCGGTATCGGGAAGATAGGAGTAAAAGTCGACAGATTAAAAAAAACCGAAGGGGGAGATATCCTCGTTAAATTAAAAGGAAGGGGAGCCGCGGAAAAATTAAAAAAAGAAATGGATACAAGGATGTCTGGTATGAACATGGCCATACGGAAAAAAGAAAATTATTTTACGATAACGACGTTGGACCCTGGAGTAACAGAGAAGATACTACATATCGCCATAAAAGCCTATACGGGTATCCCTACAGAAGAAGTGGATATAAAAACGCTAAGAACTAATAGGCACGGGGAACAGGTGGCTACTATAGCCGTACGCCCAACAAAAGCCGAGGAACTGAGGAAGTATAGCACAATATGTATAGGCTGGGTGGTATGCCCGATCATGGAAAAGCATACGCCCGTAAGATGCTACAAATGCCTCTTATATGGGCACAATACATATGAATGTAAGGGTGAAAGCAGGGTAGCGTGCTGCTGCAACTGCTTTAACAGCGGTCACACGGCGGCGCAGTGTAGCAGCACTGCCTACTGCCTGACGTGTAAAGAAGAAGGGCACCGCATGACATGCCCAGCCTATAGGGCGTGTGTATATAGCAGAGTGGGAAAGGGAGCCCTCTAAGAAATTCGTAAAAAAAAAGAAGAAAAAAAGCGAAAAGGTGAGAGATGGTCTCCTGGAGAACGGGGGTGGGCCCATATACAGTCCACCTGTGGCATAGGAGACCGTCTCTCGCAGGGTTTCGTTTGAAACATCTACGAGAAAAAATAGACCTAATGCACTGTTATTTATTTATATTAATAATATATTTATATTTCTTTATTTTTATTTAACGAAAAATGTTATTTATACAAACCCTATCTATTTTATTTATATTTATACAAATTTTATTTATTTACTCTATTTAACTATTTTATCTACACTTATTTATTTATTTATTTTAGTTCTTAGGTGTTTTAATTTATTGACGAGACGCGAATCCGACGCAGTAACGACCTCAGGGAACTGAACCAAAACGGACCTCAAGGATCAACCTGGTATACGGATATTGCAGGTGAACGTGGGCAGAGCGCGCCGTGCGCACGACCTTGTCCACGCAAAAGCCTGCAAGCTAGAAACAGACCTGCTCATCGTCCCAGAACCAAACAAGAAGATTACCTCAGGCGGTGGTTGGGTCCAGGATGACGGAAAAAACGTGGCGGTGCTCATTAAAAACGGGGATGTGGGGGTGCGGAGAATCGTCAGGGGGGGGAAACCATATCCTTATTAGGTTGAGGGATTTCTGCCTCCTGGCATGTTACATATCTCCCAACATCCCTATGTTGAGATACAAAGCCATTGTAGATGAAATAATGAACGCCGCCACGAATGAAAAAGAAATTCTGATCGCCGGGGACATAAATGCGAAATCCAGGTTATGGGGTTCCCCCATAAATGACAAAAAGGGGGACCTGTGGAATGAATGGATAGCCCAGGCTGGCCTCCAAGTATTAAACAATGATAAACCAACCTTCGTGAGGGGGGCCAGCCAAACACACATTGATGTCACGTTCGCGAGTGAGGGGTTATCCAGAAGAGTACACGAGTGGGATGTCCTCGACGATCAATTATTCACCTACCACCGTTATATAAAATATGAAATAAAGGTAAAAGGGGGAGTAAGGCGGTCGATGGGTCACACGGAAATCTATTTCAATAAAACCATGTACCTATCGGAGGTCAGAAAGATCAATGAGGAAGAGATTTCTGACCTTGGCCAATTGAGAAGAGCACTAGAAAAAGCTGCAAAGTTGGCCACCGTGAAGAGAAAGGAAAATAAAAAATCCCCCTACTGGTGGACGGATGAGATAGAAGGTCTACGGGAGAGATGCCTCAGAGCTCGTAGGAATTACACGAGAAGCCAGGGCAACCTCGAGCTGAACGAAATATACAAAGATCTAAAGAGAACCCTAAATAAAAAAATAAGACAGGAAAAAAGAGAGAAGTGGCAGACCCTGATAAAAGCATTGGAAGACGATATATGGGGCGACGCATATAAAATTACCATGAAGACGTTGAAGATCATGGCCCCATATAAACTTGACGAGGACCAGCGGATGGAATCAGCTGAACTCCTCTTCCCCACCAAGCAAACCCAGAATTTTGTAAAAATCTATCCAACAATGGTAGAGGAGTTTACAGAAGAGGAAATACGAACCGCTGGTCAGGAAATGAAGACGGGGAAAGCTCCCGGCCCCGACGGGCTGCCACCAGAGGCAATTAAGATAGTAGCAACTGAGAAACCAGGCTTGATCAGAAGAATATATAACGACCTACTGCAGAAACAAGAGTTCCCCAGGGACTTAAAGGAGGCGAACCTAGTTCTTCTCCTGAAGCCTGGGAAACCCCCCGACTCAGCATCCTCTTATCGGCCAATATGCCTCCTTGACTGCCTTGGTAAGTTCTATGAGGGACTTATCAAGAAGAGGATGGAGGGCATGTTGGAAGATGAGAGAGTGTTATCAAATCAACAGTATGGGTTTCGTAAAGGTAGATCGACAGTCGACGCCGCGACCTGGATAAGGGACGCGGCAAAAACAAGCAAGAGGAGATGGGTGGTCCTCGTTCTGTTGGACATAAAAAATGCTTTTAACTCAGCAAACTGGGGCCTTATAGTAGACAGAATCGTCGAATGGGCCCCAGAATATGTGTCCAACATAATAAAGGACTACCTATCTGACAGAACCGTATGCATATCGAAAAAAAAGAAGAAAGAGATGACCGCGGGAGTACCCCAGGGGTCAGTCCTGGGACCCTTACTATGGAATATATTATATAATGGGGTACTAGAAGTAAACAAGGAGAGAGGAGTGAGAGCGATTGCATACGCGGACGATCTAGCTTTACTAATCGAAGACGACACGAATAGGGGAATAATAGAAAAAGTTAATAGAGCCATACGAAAGACCGCGGCTTGGATAGAAAGAAACGACCTAAAGTTAGCAGTAGAGAAGACGGAAGCCATAATCTTGAGGGGACCGAGAAAAAGAAATGATATTATATTTGAATACAAAGGCTCCGCAATAAGACCCCAGAAGACAGTGAAATACTTAGGTATAATATTCGACGGCAGGATTGCATTCGGACAACACGTACAGGAAGCATGTCGGAAGGCAGAAAAAAGGACCTCCACACTAAACAAGTTGATGCCAAATATAGGGGGTCCAGGATCCCAGAAAAGAATGGTGATGCTACAATCAATCCTATCTATAGTTTTATACGGGGCCCCAGTGTGGCACGAGGTCCTTCGAATGAGGAAGTACAAAGACATGCTTCTTAGGGCCCAGAGAAAACCTCTGATCAGGGTGTGCAGCGCGTACAGAACCGTATCAACCATTGCCTTACAGGTGGTGGCTGGTGCTGTACCGGTGCACATCCTGGCCGGAGAAAGAGTCCGAATGTACCAAAGGGGCAAGGAGGCAATAGGTTCAGGACCACAAGAAAGGACGAGAAGTCTGCAGATGTGGCAGAGGGAATGGACAGCCGAAGTCGAGAAGGCAGCCTGGACAAGATCCCTGATTCCGGATGTGGTGAGATGGTACGATTGCCGGCATCGGCGCGTCAACTATTACTTCACACAATTCTTGACGGGACATGGATCGTTTAGGAAATTTACCTATCGTATAGGGAAGACCGGGGACGATCTGTGTCCCGACTGTGGAGTGGTGGATGACGCGCAGCATGTTGTGTTTGAGTGCCCTGCATATCACGCGGGGCGTACCGAGCTGCAGCTGGGGCTGGGATCCCCTCTAGGCGAGCCTCATGAGCTAGTCGATAAAGCTATCGACAGCAAGAGAGACTTCGACCTGATCATTGCTTTTGTCACCAAGACAATCAAGCACAAAGAGGAAAAAGAGAGGCGTCTGCAAGCGGGATGACCAATCGTCATTATTTATTTTTTTATTCATTTTTTTAACGTGTTTGTGTCATGCAAGGCAGTCAGCGGGGGAGGACCCTTTACATCCAATCTACGCTGACTGCCCTTATTTTATATTATTTATTATGTTTTATCGATCTATTTATTTATTTATCAATTTTATTTATATAATATTTTACCGTTTTTGTTCTAATCTTATTTAAATGTGGTGCATGTCTCAAGAGGCATTCAGTAGGGGACTTTTACCTTCTACTCAGGCTGAGTGCCTCTTGTGTTTCTCGTTCTGTTTCTGTTTTGATTTACGTTTTCCTTGTTCTACCCGTGTTCGTCCTGGGGCAGCTGGAGGGGGAGGATCTTTTACATCCAACCTACGCCAACTGCCTCCTTGTTTTAAGTCTGAGATTTTTAATGAATTTGTGTATTGAATGAATGAATTGATGAAAGTAAGAATGTTTGGCGTTGCTCGTAATTACCAACTGGTTCTGTTTTGCTAGTTCCATCGTGAGGGGGGGCATTCTGGTCGCCCTGCCCGTGGGAGGGTTGCGCTGGACGGTCGCTTCACCGGCCGGTCTGGCGTGAGGCTCTTGCGGGGAGGAGGCTAGGAGGCCGCCAAACTCATGGAATGCACGCGAAGAGTGCCGGAGGGGAGTTAAGAGTAAGGTCGGCGTGTCAGATATGCACGCTAAGTGCGGTTCCAGACCCGTCGGCTGGAGAAAGAGGGGGTGAGTTTAGTCGGTAGGCGGCCTCGGCCCGCGGTGAAGCGTGCCGGACTGAATCCGACACACCTGGGACATCTTCCCAGAGAGTCTTTTGAAGATTCTCACCTCCCAAAAAAAAAAAAAAAAGTATCATTAATAAATTGATTTACTTTCTAAATACTGATTGAGCGGCATATTCATTATATCATATTAATTATATTAATCTCGAAACTTACATAAAATGGTTACTCAAGCTATGTGCGTTAGAAATAGTTCAAATGGTTTTTTTTCAAGAAATATTTTGATAAGTGTGAAAAAAATCCTGTCTTGAAAACAGTAAATTTTAGTTACTAGTAAGAATGAATAACGCCCTGTTATTGAAAATAGTCAAAATAATCTTAAAAAATAAAAGAGATATTAGCAAGACATTAAATTTTTATTAAAAAACATCTTATATTATAAGAGTGAGCTATGGTTAAAAGCTACTAAAAGACAAGATTTGTTAGAGGAGGATTTAACTAGATACAGAATTTGCGCAAAGCATTTTGAAAATAAATTTTTATGCACATCTTCACGACGAAAACTCTTATATGACAATGCTTTGCCGTCAATTTTTTACCGAATCTAAAGATATCTGCGCGAATACGTCTAAGGAGCCGCCGAAGAAAGTTCAAATATTGTAAGGAAAAAATTAGGTAAATATCATTAATTTCAATAATAAAAAGATATGATTTTTCAGATAATAGAATAACGCCTGTGGCGGAAAATTTACAGGTAATAACCTCTAAACAAGTTTGTTTAATCTGTTAATCTGTTAACCTGTTTAATGTCGGGTTAATCTGTGATCCGGGCTATTTTGATGGGGCTGTTTTGACCGGATTATTTTAACGGTTCACGCTATTTTAGCTGAACTATTGGTGTGACGGTTCGTGTGTTCTGGCATACTTATTTTAATGAGTGATTTAGACTCCATGGATGTACAATTTAACGATCAAATTAATACGCTTAAATCATCAGATTTAAATTAGAAATCAAGCTCGAAGGAAGCCATTAGTAATTGCTCCTGAAAAAATGTTATTTTACAAGTAAATATCAACAATTAATTTATAAAGTTATATGAAGATAAGCTTAATTAATTAGTGCAGGGTATTTGAAGATCATCTTTCTTTAAAAAAACAATTGGTTTGTTTGTGAATTGCAATGACTGCAATGAGAAGATAGTTTTTCTTTTAGTTTGTCGGTTAGTTTTTCTTTTAGTTTGTCGGTTAGTTCTTCTTTTTCAAACAAAAACATGAAGCAGTGAAGACAAACTGATAGTGATAGGTTTAGATTAAAGGGTGATTAGTGATTAAAGGGTTTGTGGTTAACATTCTGCTGAATATTCAAATAAGGGCAAATGCTTGATATGCAAAAAAGATGTGGCAGAAGATAAGACTTCATTCAAGTGTGATGGATGTAAAGGGGCTTTACATATTAATTGCGCCAGTATAACAACTACACAAGTAAGACGGTTTCAATTCTCAGCAGATGCTAGGACTAAGATATTTCTGTGAGGATTGTGAGTAAGGTTTACTGTTAGTACCAATTTTAAATACTATTGTAGAAGATTTAAAGATTGATGTAGACAAACTTAAATGTGCCAATGAAAAATCCTTACATGAAAAGGACAATTGATGAACTGAAATGCAACTCCAATGCGTCAGGTTTGCCATTCGAAGAAATGTTTATAGAAATAAATGAGACAATTGTAAAATCTAACAATGTTATGTTGTTCAATGTTCCAGAATTCAATTCTTTGAATATTGAAGATAGGATAAAACAAGACAGAGTGAAAGTCGAGGAAATTGCAATGGATTATTTAGTAAAAGTTAGGTAGAATAGGTAAAATAGGGAAGAACACAGGTACTAAGTCTCGTCCTTTTAGAGCTATTTTTTTCAATAATAGTGTTGTTATAGTATGTTCTTTAAAGGTAAAATATTGTAAAACCTCTATATTTTAAAGAACCGCTTGGATTGACATGAAATTTGGCATACACATAGCTAACAAGTCAAAGAAAAAAAGTGATATGGTACCGATGTGTGCTTTTGCCCTAGGGGTGAGTTTCACCCCCATGTGGGGGTGAAAAATAGATGTTCGAAATAAGTCCGGAAATGGATAAAATGACTAATTCTAAGCAACTTTTGTTCTATAAAGTTTTTTCACTAAGTTAATACTTTTCGAGTTATTTGCGCGTGAATATGTTAATTTTTCTACAAAATAATCACGTTTTCAGACGGTTTTTCGCAAATAACTCAAAAAGTAAGTATTTGGTCGAAAAAAGATTCTTAAAAATATAGCACGTACAAAAGTGAAACACATGGTGTATATATTAGGTCACTATACCTAGTAGAAGCAGAGTTATAGCTAATGAAAGATAGGTTCATATTCGTCAAATTCCAAATCGAATATTTTAATCTGCCATAACCAAATAACGAGGTACATTTTTGGGGAAAACTCATTTTAATTTTTTTAAAGTGTTTAAAAAAATTGCATCAAATGTAAACAAGTTACGCTCAAAATAAATTTGGTCCCTTCTTTTTTGGTAAGAAATCTGGATTTGGTAAGATCACCCCCTAATTAGCATTTCAAATGAACTTAATTGTTACCACTTCACAAGTTTTTTACTCGCGTACGTATTGATCATATGATCTATAAGTTTCATCGGTTCAAAGTCCTTATTTTTTAAAAATTTTACTTTAAAATCAATTTTTTTCAAAAATAAGCACTTTGAATCGATGAAACTTACAGATCATATTATAAACCCAATATAAATAAAGTAATTTGTGAAGCGGTAACGATTAATTTCATTTAAGTTGCTAATTGGGGGGTGATCTTCTTGATTCTTTTTTGCCAAAACAAAAGGGTGCAACTTTATTTTGAGCGTAACTTGCTTACATTTGATGCTAGAAATTTTTTTATAAAAACAGAAATCAAGCTTTTTTTAAACACTTTAAAAAAGTTGTAATGTGTTTTCTCCAAGAATGCTTCATTATTTGGATATTTCACATTGAATTATTCTGTTTGGAATTTTTCGAATATGAACCTACTTTTTATTAGCTATAACTCTGCTTTTGCCAGGTATAGAGACCTAATATATACACCATGTTTTTCACTTTTTTACGTGCTATATTTTTGATAAGATTTTTTTCCACAAAATGCTTACGTTTTGAGTTATTTGCAAAAAACCGTCTAAAAACGTGGTTATTTTTTTGAAAAATGAACATAATATGTTCATAAATTATTCACTTGCAAATAACTCGAAAAGTGTTGATTTGGTGAAAACACTATAGGACAAAAGTTGCTTAACATTAGTCCGTTTATCCATTTCGGGACTTATATTGGACATATATTTCTTCACCCCCGAGATGGGGTGAAACTCACCCCCAGGGCAAAAGCACACATCGGCACGATATCACTTTTTTTCTTTGACATGTTAGCTATGCGTATGCCAAATTCCATGTCAATCCAAGCGTTTCTTTAAAATTTACAGCAAAAACCGTGAAAGAATGTACTATTAAGGACATTTTAAGGAATAAGAAAAGACTACAGAACTCCACAATCTAACTAAAATAGTGATCAAACAAATCTCTGGCTCAATATCACCAGGTTGTATATGACATTTTTTCACTTTCAGACCTTTCAATGTAACAAGGTTGTATGTGCAAAGATGATATTTTTTGAATTTATTAGTAGATGGCACTACATATATTAATGTCACAAAAGTCAATTAAACATAATTGTATGCCAAAAAAAGTTCATAATTTATTATCATAGGTGCATGTATTCACATACAACCTTCTTTGAAAGTAATGTAAAACGTACACTGTAACAAAGTTGTATGTCTGAAACATAGAACTTTCATGCTTAAGATGCCCTTATGAACTTAATTATAAAATCTCACATGTAGCAGAGCCACAGACAACTATTTTTACTGCTAACTTCAAAAACAATAAAACCAAAAGATCTAAGGAGATCGAAAATAAGTTAGCACATTCCAGCATCTCCAAAACGAAAAACCAGTTACCAAAAAACAAAACAGAAGCGATTCAATCTATGTATCGGTGGATACTCGAGGTACAAAAAAACTACTACCTATATGACAATTTTTTAGAATCTAGGATCTCTTTTCGATTATGTTAGAATATCTTGTAGCCATACTAGTAATAACATTATCTTTTTTGTTTCAAGCTATGTTTTTGTTTATCCAACTACTACGATACAAACTTCTTATAATGAACTTATTAAAGCTATGCGGAATAACTTGGAAATAAATCAAGAATTTGCCAAAATAGTGACTATATACAATGCATCTTATCCGAAACTTTACTGCTTACCAAAAATTCGTAAGGAAGATATACCACTTAGATTCATTGTAAGCTCTATAAACTCGGTAACTTATGACTTATCTAAAGTTCTTGCTAACATCCTTAAATATGCTTTTGCCGAAGTGAATAACTATAATGCAAGAGATACATTTCCATTTGTAATGATGTCAGAGAGTTCTACCGAAAGATTATATTTTAATTTAGTTAGATGTCATATCGATATTTACTTGTACCAATAGAGTTGATCATTAATAAAATACAATAAAAATGGAATCAAGTTCAGAATTATACAACAATTTCTAAGAATAGTGTTTTATTACTTCTGACGTATGTTTTTGATAACACCTATTTTAGCTTTAATGATAAATTCTATCAAAAACTATTTAGAGCACCTATGGGTGGTCCATTCAGCCCCATAATAGCAACCATCATTTTGGACCATTTACTGGATGTCATAATTCCACAATTACCCTTCTCTTTGCCCTTCATAAAAAATTTGTAGATGACCTTATTTGTTCAGGTCCTTCTTCACAAATTCAAAATACCTTGAGAATTTTCAATACCTTTAATACACATATCCAATTTACTTTAGAGGTTGAAAATAATAGTTCGATATCATTTCTTGACACCAAATTAATAGGAACTGAACAAAACAAAATAACTATAGATTGGTATCAAAAGCAACACACTCTGGAAGATATTTAATATTTTTTCAAATCATCCTACTAATTAAAAGTTTAATACAGTGATTGCAATGAAAAATAGGGCAAGACATATTAGTGACGATCAATTCCTAAGCAGAAACTTGCCGTTAAACATCTTTGAAAATAATGGATACCCACAACATATCCCTAAAATTAACTATTTATATGGGAAATAAGCCACAATCCAATTGAAAAAAATAATTTTATTAACGTTTCGACGCACAAATCGGGTGTCGTTGTCAAAATACAAAATACTACTAAATGAAACAAAAATGTTGTTGCTAAGTAAACAATTCTTCTAATAATTTATTTAATATGACTCATTTATACTGGCAATTCAGACATATATTATACATTTTAAAGTAGAAGACTTTAAAGTGATATTGCCAATATTTATGAGTTGCGTTCCTGGAACGACTTTACTGAAAAATAGTTCATTCGATTACATGAAATCAACCCCAACTCAAGAATATCCGTCACAAAAAAATCATAGCATGTCATCTGTCTTTAAAAAGACAACCAAATGCAACGATGACAGTAAAATTCTCGCGTTAGAGATTCCATAGTAAATCACGAGGGAAAACCAGGAAAACACGTCGTGATACTATCCCGACATCGTAAGTATTCGGTCTTACATTTAATTTACTCTCAAGAACTAATACCAAATTCTGACTTTAATATGTTTAAATTATAAATAATATTAATAATACATAGATATATAAGTAATACTAAAATATAAAATATGTACTAACTCGATATGTTATTGACATATAAATAGTTAATCATAAAAATGACACAAGGAAATAGCTTCAGAACAATATCCTTAAAAATTAGATATTTAACTCAGACCCGTTTGACTGTCCCACTGATATCGGAGCAGTACAATCTTCATAAAGCATTTAACACCTTCTGTCACTAGATTATTTAAACAATTTAGCAATGTCAAAATTGTTCAATATAATTGATTAGAAAACCGTCAATTGTTTTCTAAAACAAAAGAGAAGACTCCAACACTTAATAAAACTAATATCATATACAAATTACCTTGTTTAGATTGTCAAAGTTGTTATGTTAGCCATGTTGAACATTACAATGGCTCAAACAAAGGATTACACAGCACAAAAGTGACTGTACCAAAAAGAAAAATACATGTGGGGCAGTTGACCACCACATAAAAACTGGACACCAATTTGACTATCAAATTAGTATTCTATAACAAGAAAATAATTACAAAATTAGACTGTTTTTGGAAATACACATCAACAAAGAAAAATACGCAATAAATTATAAAGCAGCCTAAATGTTTTTAGTTGTTTTATATTTACTTTTTGTATTTTTAATCAAGGAGTGGCAACGTAGCATTAAGTTTGTGAATATTAATTGTATTTTGCTCCTGTATTAAACCCGTTTTTCGCGAAATGCAGAGTAAATTAGATCTAACGCATGAAATGTGAAGTGAGTAATCTTTGCGCAGAACGAAAAATAATAAACAAAATATTAAAAGTGTGCTCCAAATTGGCAAAAATAAAAAGTAAGAGTAACACATAAGCAAATAAAACGTCATCGATATTACGCCATTTTGAAGTGAAACCTTGTTCGATGGGAAAGCGGTGTTGCCAAGTCGACAAGGAAGTCCTGTAACTAGGGAGGATCGACATAGTGTATATACTACTCAATATAATTTTAACATAAAAAAAGTAAGTCGTTACACTGAGAAGGGTCAATTTTCTGAGGAGTTGATCCGAACGAGACCTTTATCGCGGTGAAATGGACTATTTGTAATGAGCAGAGAAGATGAAAAATACGAATATCTATTTCGAATAGAAAGTGACGGTACGACAGCAGATAACGACAAGAAGACGAAAAATTGCAACGGGCTTTTAACACAAGTCGAAAAATAAGCTGATTTCCCTCCTATAGAAAGGAGAAAATGGAGGAAAGTGTACAAAACATGGAAATGATGACAGGAGTAAGTTTAAAGATAGAAGAACAATCAAGATAACTCAGCGAGATTCGTAGAGAGCGGAAAGAATATAGAGAAGAAATAAGAGAGCTAAGACAGGAGAATATCCCATTAAGAGAAAAAAAACTAAAACTGGCAGTTTATCAAATAAAAACGCTTGAATGTTTGTAAAATCAAAAAAGGCGAAAAAATATAATTATACAGAGTTTGAACATAGATACAAATGTCCCAGATATTCTAAAGCATGCAATGAAAAATTTTATGCAGACAGAATTAGAAGTAGATGTACAAATAGAGAAGGCTCTGAAGTTAGGAGAAAAAGATTGTTTGGTTGAGCTTGAAAATGAAGAATATAAAAGAAAAATCATGCGAAACAAAAGCAAATTGAAAAATCGAGAAGAAGGTCTAGTTTATATCAACGATGACCTATCAAAGAATGACAGAATTGTACAGAAACATGTCAGACAAAAACGCAAGAACTAAGAAAGGAAGGGAGAAAAGTGAAAGTAGGGTTTTTGCCATCTGTTTTGCAGTACAAAAGTTCGATAACTTCATTTATGGTAGAGAAATTTTAATAAAAACAGATCATAAGCCTTTAGTCTCAATCTGTAGTAAAGATTTCCACAAAGTGAGTGGTCGCTTACAAA
This sequence comes from Diabrotica virgifera virgifera, assembly GCF_917563875.1. Lineage (NCBI taxonomy): Eukaryota > Metazoa > Arthropoda > Insecta > Coleoptera > Chrysomelidae > Diabrotica > Diabrotica virgifera. The sequence continues at coordinate 80,258,083 of NC_065451.1, read as the reverse complement.
GGCTTAAGCTAAAATTACTGAAATATACTTTCAAAATTGAATATTTACCTGGCAAGTATTTCTACATAGCTTATATTATCACGTGCTTTCTTAAAAACTGCAAATAAGGATGTAAGATCGGATATAAAAAGAGTCTACTCGTTAGAATTTGAATCACTTTTGTCACAAAAGAGATTGTTAAAAGAGAAACAGAAAGTGACCAAATTCTTTAAAAGGTAATAGAATTCTATGAAACTAGTTTGTGGCCCAATAAATCAGGACCAGGAAGCTAAAACATTTTTCAAGATAAAAAAATCTATTTTGTAAAAATGGGATTTTGTATTACAGTGAGAAAATTATTTCAAGGTCATTAAGAAAATCAGTCATGGCCAAAGTCCACAACAGTGCTCATCTTGGTATTGAAAAATCTAAGGCAAGGGCACATACTCTTTATTATTGGCCAGGTTTGAGTTCTGATAGAACACATTTCGTTGAACAGTGTATAGTATGCCTGAAATATCAAAGGAAACCTCAGAAGGAACTTCTCATTCAGCACGATAGACCAGATATCCCTTGCTATAAAAGAGGTGCTGATATTTTAAGTTTTGAGAGTTTTGATTATCTAGTGGTACTTGATTACTTCAGTCAGTGGTTAGACCTAGTAAAATTATAATCAAAAACAGCACAAGAAATAATTAAAAACCTAAAGGTTATGTTCTCCACACATGGGACCCCAACTATTTTTGTATCAGATAATGTTCCATTTAATAGCAATAAATTCAGGCATTTCGACCAAAAGTGGAATTTCAACCTGATCACAACGAGTCCAAGATATTCACAGTCTAACGAACTAGCAGAGAGAGAAGTGGGAATTTGTAAAAACATGCTTAGAAAATGTAATGACTCTGGTGAGGATATACACAATGCATTAATGAAATACAGAACTACTCCTTTAACAGGAATTAATTTATTCCCGTCTGAGCTTCTCAACGACACGGTTCTTAGGACGACTATTCCAGTATCTCAAAAAGTTTTGTCTAAAAAACCCATAGTTGATCTAAATAGATTAAGGGAAGAGAGAAGTAGAAGTGCTAAATATTACAATAAAGATTCTCGAATTAGAAGTGACTTTAAAGCAGTTGAAAGCATAATGTTAAGAAAAAATAAAATATGGATACCAGGCGAAATTGTTAGCATTACTGATAGTCCAAGATCATATTGGGTAAAAGATAATTTTGGTAATACTTATAGAAGGAACTCATCTTTTATTCTACATTGAGCAGTGTGAATAAAAAATAAGTGTTTACTTTAAGAATTCAGTTATGGTATAAGTAAAATCTTATTAGATTCAGCTATAAGTTGAGGTACATTCTGAAAAATTTGTGAATAATATTTTGCTTATACTTATAAGTGTATACTAAAACATTTAAGTTTAAACTAACAACAGGAAACACAAATCTAGAAAAAACTTATAAAAACCGGCCGTATTCTATTTTTGTCAACAGATTTTTCAGTTTATTTAGTTATTTATTACAACCATTACCAGACACACGTTTGTAAAAGTGTTAAAAATGAGTTCCTAGTACGACAGTGAATCTCTTGACTCCGAAGTTGGTGAAGAACAAAGTGGCAATTTGCGCTTCATAGAGGCTTTATCTAATAAGAAAAAATAAGGAAATTTCCTTAATTAAAATGCAGGAATCATACCAAACGATTTATGGCAAAAGTGTTAATGTAAAACAATTGAAAAAAAAGATTCAAAATATGAAAAACAAATTAAAAAAGAAAACAGATATGAAAGCAACTGGAAATGAAAAAATTATTTTGAAAGATTGGGAAAAAAATTGCTGGACATTATAAAGATGAGAAAAACCCAATATTGCATAAAATTCCTGGAGCGGCGACAACGGGATTAAAGCCATTGGAAAATGTAGAAATGCAAAAACCAGCGAAGACAAGGCACGTTTTAGTCAGACCTCCTCCTCCTTCCTCTTATATTACACAATCACAAGCAAAAAGAAATAAGCTGGAAGGGCAAGAAACAGATGAGACTGCAAAACTATGCACAGCAGATCTACAAAGACTGGTTCTTCTTGAGCAGTTAAAACTTACGCGCATGCAGATCGAGCGAGAACAACTTTTATTGAACAAGCTACGTCAAAGTCTACCCGAAACCCAAGGTCCCGAAAGCGAAGGTCCCGAAATTTCAACTTCTTTATATTTAGATAAAATATATACAATGTTATAAATTATGAAATATGATATATTTTTTATGGTACACACCCTGTATATTTTTATTCGTTTCAACAGTTTTTGAATATAATTTTGATAGATTTCTTCTCTCCTTTGGAGTCCGCTTCTCATAACATTTTCAGCGTCATTTTCTAAATTGTATTGCTCTTCTTCTTGGTCATTCATGACATCTTCTTCTTCATCGACAGGAAGTGGATCATTTAAATACTTTGATATATTATGAAGTACAGCACAACTAATAATAACAGATGCAACTCTGTCTAGTTTTACTCTAACCATATATTGCAAAATTGGAAACCTTCTCTTCAGTTGGCCAAAGCACCTTTCGATTATGACTCTTTCTTTCATGAAAAGTGTGTTAAACGAAATTTCTTCACGAGTTTCGGGATTTCTGTATGGCGTCATCAGCCAACGTCTGATTCCATAACCAGAATCACCTAATAACACCATATTATTATGCCGCATATTATTCATTTCGACATAAATTGCAGAATTCTTTAGTATCCTACTGTCGTGTACTGACCCAGGCCACTGAGCGTGTATGGAAGTAAATTCTTCTTTTGCATTACATGTTGCCTGTACATTTATGCTAAAGTAACCTTTTCTGTTATAGTATTCGTCTCCATGCTCAGATGGTTTCGGAATTCTTATATGTGTACAATCAACAGCACCAAATGCACAAGGAAATTGATACTTAGCACTCCACTCTTGTTGTGCTTCAGCAATGTTATTTAAAGGAAAACGTAACCAAATATGTGATTTTTGAATTATTTTAGTGAAAACAAATTTCACAGTTTTACTCACTGTTGTTCGATGAACACCTTCATCCTTGCCAACTCCAACTTGAAATCCAGGACCACTTAAAAATCGAAGAAATATCTGCATTTTTTGTCTGGGATTTAATGTTCCTCCCCTTGTTTCTACAGTGTCTTCAAGGAAATTTTCTGCTAACCACTCCACACTAATTCTCGAAAAACGATATAAATTATGATATTCCTCATCCCGACACTCACTTCGTTGAAAATAATATTTTCGACGTCTGATGTTCATAAATTGAGCCATTTTTAAACGTGTTTGATTGAAGTTCTATACAAGACAAATTTTTAAGCTGCACATTACATGGCTTGAAAAATTCAAAGTTGTTACTTTAAAATTTCAGTAGATGCTGTATTTTATTCACATCTAAATAAGCTTTTACTACAAAAAAACAGAACAAACTTAAAGCAAACAGAATAAACTTATAAGTTTAAGCTACGACTTAATATTATTCACAAAAATTTTTGCTACGAAAGAGGTACTTTAAGTGCATACTACAATTTTATTCACACTGCCAATTGTCCTCACAAATATGTTCACAACACATCTTATAACATGCATTTTGATGAAACTGATGTTGTGCCAAGTTCTGGTGGTATTCCAAACATTCTTTCAACAAATTAATAATAATACTGAACCTAACATTGTAACGCGCTCTGGTAGAACTGCAAAAAGACTTTCTAGGTTTAGTGACTATGTTTGTTAAAAAGGGAAATGGGAGAGATGTCATAAGTAAGCATGTGAGGTTGTCTTTAGTAAGAAGGTTGGCAACAGTGTGCTTGTCAGTGTTGACACACAAATCCGCCGGCTTATGAAATGCCACTTGCTATACTACCATCAAGATGTAAGATGGTTAAATTTGAATATGTATTGTTTGTATTTGCAGAATACCTTAATAAAGTTAGTAAATCTCTAAATACTTATTTATCACAATTACAAAGCTTTCATCAAAACAATTGGAGAAAATAATACAACTAGTATAAACAATAATCATAATTATGATCCAGAATCAGAAAACCTATAAGAAAGGCAAGTTTTAAGTCACGGGATAAAACGAAATACTGAGGATGACTTATTTGAAAAACCTTCCAAATGAATTACCCCGGAAACACCCATATTTTGGACAAATCCAGTTGGGAATGGCTATTCATAATTTGGCAGCATTTCATTGTCTACTCAAAATTTTCAAATCCTTTTGCAAATATTGTTACACCATTTGATCGACTATTTGCAAATTCTTTAGAAAAATTGCAGAGAATTTATTTTTCAAAAATGATTCATCAAATTTGCATTGCTGAGAAAGAGCAAATGGAATAGATAAGTATGTAATAAAAAGCAAGTATTATACGGGGTGTAACAAAAATACAGGTCATAAATTTAGGCACATATTCTGGGACCAAAAATAATTGGATTGAACTTAACTTACCTTAGTACAAATGTGCACATAAAAAAAAGTTACAGCCCTTTTAAGCTACAAAATGAAAATCGATTTTTTCGAATGTATCGAAAACTATTGGACATTTTTTATTAAAAATGACATGTGGGATTCTTATGGCAGTAGCATCTTAATAAAAAATTATAGTGAAATTTGGACACCCCATAAAATTTTTATGGGGGTTTTGTTCCTTTAAACCCCCCCAAACTTTTGTGTACGTTCCAATTAAATTATTATTGTAGTACCATTAGTTAAAAACATTGTTTTTAAAACTTTTTTGCCTCTTAGTACTTTTTCTAAAAATCAGTTTTTATCGAGATATTTCGAATATTTGTCAAATCCACCACATATTTGGTTTATGGTTAAGTACGATTATGGAGACTTGGTAATTAAAGAGACTTTTTATTAAGGAGACTTTGTTAAAGATGGCGCTGTAAGTGTAGGTTGTGCTAGGTTGGCTCCTGTATATAATTGTGAAAAGTAGTGGTTAATATTTGTTAATAGTTAAAATTTATGATATTTGGTCTTCATCAAGTAATTATGACCGAAAATATAAGAAAAACCCGTCAACAACAGAAGGAGCAACAGCAACTTGAAAGTCAGGTTAAACGACTAGAATCTGACGTGAAAGGTGGCATTGAGGAACTAAAATCGCTTATAGGAGAACAAAATATGGATGAGAGTTCCAAACCCAATTCCAGTAGTAAGAATATCTTAGAAAGAATTAAAATGCTGGAAGATAATTTTAATAGATCCCTTAACAGTATCAAAAGCGAGAAAGAAAAACTAAGAGACACGTCTAATTCCTCTAAAAAAAGGATGGAATATCAACATCAGAACTACTTGCTAAACGGTATTGTGTTTAACAATATTCCAGAGAGTGAAGAACAACTACATCAACAGGTAGCAAAAATCATTAGTAATAAATTAAACATACAAATATCCGAAAACGATATAAATTTTTGCTATCGAATTGGCAAAAAACAAGAACGAGCAGTCAGTCAAAGGAAACCTCGACCAACGGCAGTTATGTTTATAAACAAGTGGAAGCGTGATCTAGTGTTCACAAACAAAACAAAATTGAAAGGCAGTGGACTTGTTATGATGGAACTCCTCACAAGAGAAAATCAAGCTCTTTATAAATACGCGTGTGACAAGTTTGGCTATAAGTGCTGTTGGTCGTGGAAAGGCCAAATTTTTGCAAGTGTCGGTGGTGAAAAGAAACAAATCACGAGTTTGGATATGGGAGACTAAATCATAATTTAACCAGTGAGTAAAAAAATTTATTTATTGATTTCTTGCTATTAACAAAAAGTTGAGCTGTGGGGCCAACTATGTGCCATTTTTGACAATCAAAAACATAAACTTTACGTAGAGTCCTAGTTTTTTTTTTGTTTGTTTTCCCATTAATTACTTGTTTCTGTTTATTTATTATTGTAAAAATAAATGTACAGTTCTACAAATTTAAATATTATGCCTCTACCTATTAGTGCGATATAATTATTATTCTCATATTAAATTAGATATAAATAAATTCTTCTTTTTATATTATGATTACTTTTGGTCATATTAATGTAAGATCACTGACTGCACATTTTATTGAATTCAAAAACTGTGTTCTCTTAAAAAAATTTGATGTACTAGCAGTTAGTGAAACTTGGCTTACAAATTTCATTACCGACAAGGATATAGGTATAGATGGGTATAATGTGATAAGAAGGGATAGAAATGGAAATGGGGGAGGTGTGGCATTCTATGTTAGATCTCAAATTAAATATAAAGTTCTACAAACAAATAATAACAGTATTGAACACCTTTGCTTGGAATTGTTCGTAAGTAATAAATCGTATGGATTCTGTGTTGTATACAAACCACCTAAATTTAATGTCCGACATTTTTTTGACGAGTTTGAGAATATTCTATCTGATGTTTTGCCGTTGATTGAAACATTTTATTGTACTGGTGACTTCAATGTTAATTTGTTAAATACTGATTGCCCTGATACTAGAGTTGTCTGTGATTTTTTTGAAACAATGGGGTTACATCAAGTCATAGATCAGCCGACTAGAATTACATCTAGTACGGCAACCCTAATTGATTATATTTTAACTACAAAACGAAGAACAATTCTTGATGTTGTCGTGGAATGTGTTGATTTTAGTGACCACGAGTTGTTGATATCTAAGGGGGACATGAAAGGAGCCTCCACGTAGATTGTGATCACTTGTGAATACAATCGGGCGTCCCCTGGAAACGAGTAATGTCGGCTAATCCTTTCAACACCGGTGCACCAACAACACAGATGCAATCAAAATCAAAACGGTCTTTATCAAGGCCATTTTTGATGACGACCTCAATTAATATTGAAGGACTATCAGCAGATAAAGAAGACCTATTGTCTAATATGTGCAGAGAACATGGTGTCGATGTTCTACTGGTTTAAGAAACCCATAGAGGTACTGCAAGCCGCAGACCAGGGATTCGGGGTATGAAGCTCATACTGGAGAGACCACACGACCAATATGGTAGCGCAGTCTTCGTCAGACCAGATATCGACGTAGCATCCACATCTCTAACAGATCAAAATGACATCGAGATCCTCACAGTGGAGATAAACTCCTGTACAGTAACGTCAATGTACAAACCACCAAACGCTGACTTTGCTTTTGAGGAACCGAATAACTTTCAATCACAGCAAATCAAATTCGTACTGGGTGACTTCAACTGTCACAGTGTCGCGTGGGGTTACAACGAAACAGATTCCAATGGCGAAGAACTAGAAAAATGGGCTGAAAGCATGAACCTAAAACTTATTCACGATCCAAAGCAGCCTGCGTCGTTCAACAGCGGAAGATGGCGCAGAGGTTACAACCCAGACAATATATTTGTCAGCGACAGAATTGGAGACCAGGTGACAAAAATCGTTGGAAGCGCTCTCCCAAAGACACAGCACAGACCAATAATTTGTCTTTCCAACGCGGCAATCAGATACGAAATTGTTCCTTTCAAGAGAAGGTTCAACTTTACTAAAGCAAAATGGGAAAAATTCTCTGAAACATTGGATCAAGAAGTTTCCCAGCTAGAACCTTGCCCTGATTCATACGATAAATTTGTAGAAATCGTAAAGCAAGTATCACGGAAATTTATCCCTAGAGGTTGTCGAACTGAGTACATAGCGGGGCTCAATGAAGAATCTAAACCCCTACTTAAAAGATACGAACAGCTATATGAAGAAGACCCTTTCTCGGAAGCGACAATACAGGCTGGGGAGGAAATGTTACATGCGATATCCGCCAACAGAACGGAAAGGTGGTGCAAGCTGGTCACGAGTCTGGACATGAAACAAAACAGCAGACGTGCCTGGAAGCTGATTCGGAATCTTGGCAACGATCCCGCTGCTCCGGCAGTCAACATGACAGAAGTCACACCCGATCAGATAGCCCATCATCTTCTAATGAACGGTAAGACGACATCAAGAAAGAACAAGGTGAGAGCTCAACGGAATATCGACGAAGAAAGAGATGTTCTAGGTACCTCTTTTTGTCTAGAGGAGATGAGAGGCGCGATCCATCAAATGAAAGATAATAAAGCGGCTGGCCTGGACGACATACGAACAGAGCAAATAAAGAACTTTGGACTAAAAACCGTAGAGTGGCTCGTAAAAATGATGAATTGCTGCATCCGTACATTACAAATCCCCAAAATCTGGAGAAAAGCTAGAGTGGTAGCCCTCTTAAAACCAGGGAAGGATCCGGCGGATACAAAGAGTTTTAGACCTGTATCTCTCTTGTGCCACCTTTTCAAGGCCTTTGAAAGAATGATACTGAACCGGATCGCAGAATATGTGGAGACTAAAATTATTCCAGAACAAGCAGGATTCAGACCCGGAAAGTGCTGCTGCAGTCAAATTCTTAATCTCACCCAACATATTGAAGATGGTTTTGAACGGAAGGAAATAACAGGAGTAGCGTTCATAGACCTAACTGCCGCCTATGATACAGTTAACCATCAACGGCTACTCGCAAAACTCTACGAAACTACAAAGGACTTCCGACTAACAAGGTTAGTGAAATGTCTCCTCCAGAATAGACGCTTCTACGTAACGCTCCAGTCCAAGAACAGTCGGTGGAGGGACCAAAAAAATGGGCTACCACAGGGAAGTGTCCTCGCGCCGTTTCTATACAACATATACACCAACGACCAACCCATACACCAACAAACAAGGCAATTTATTTACGCTGATGATACAGCGGTGGCAGCTCAGGGAAGAACCTTCAATGAAGTCGAAGTGAAGCTGACAGATGCCCTGGGAGACTTAGCTCTATACTATGATAAAAACCATCTGAAACCCAATCCCACAAAAACCCAGGTATGTGCTTTCCACCTGAGAAACAAGCATGCCCGAAGGTCGCTGGAGGTGGAATGGCGTGGTCAGATGCTGGAACACAACAAGACGCCAAAATACCTTGGCGTCCGTCTGGATAGAACTCTGTCTTACCGATACCACTGTCAAGATGTTAAGAAGAAAGTAAGTGCCAGAAATAATATCATCCGCAAGCTAACTAATACAAAATGGGGAGCACAACCACACACTCTCCGCACTTCTGCCTTGGCATTATGTTTTTCGGCCGCGGAGTTTGGAGCACCAGTATGGGCAAACTCTGCTCACGCAAAGAACGTCGACGTGGCTCTAAATGAAACGGTCCGTATAATATCGGGTTGCCTGAAACCGACACCTATCGAAGAGGTATACCCCATTGCTGGAATTGCTCCACCACCAATCAGGAGAAAGGTCACGTCAGAGGTAGAACGGAAAAAGCAGGAGACGGACCGAAGACACCCCTTATATGACCACCAAACTCAGCCAAGCAGACTAAGATCTCGGAAAAGCTTCCTGAAAACATCAAGATCCATCCCCGAAGCGCCAGAGACGCGCCGAATACACCTATGGCAAGCGTCAACTACTGCGACACATTTTCCTCCCTCGGAGGAAATGGCTGCTGGACACAATTTACCGTATCCGACTTGGAAAGCGCTAAACAGACTAAGAACCGGCGTTTCACGTTGTGCTAGTAACCTGAAAAAATGGGGATACCAGGAGGACGATACCTGCGACTGTGGCGCGGTTCAGACCAGCCGGCATCTACTATCATGCACAGAGATGAGAGAGACCTGCACAGAACAAGACTTAATTATAGCAAATGACAGGGCCATCTATGTGGCCAACCATTGGAAATACAGAATTTAAAGTTGTTGGTGTTCCGGACACGGAAAGTAAGTAAGTAAGTTGATATCTAATATAAATATAGAGATTAAAAAGAAAGAAATTGTTTATAAGACTGTAAGAAACTTTAAGGCGATAAATCAGACCGTATTCTATGAGGAATTACAATCTCTACCGTGGCGAAATATTTTTGATATTGAGGGTCTTGATGATAAAGTCGAGTTTCTTACCAATAATATAATATGCTTACTGGATCGTCATGCTCCCTATGTAACCTATAAAATTTCGAAAAATTATGCACCATGGATGACTGACACTTTACGTATTATGAAAAAAGAAAGGGACAAAGTATTGAGTTTATACAAGAAATACAAAAACATCCAAACTTGGGAGGAATACAAATCAATTAGAAATATGTTTACTTTAGCTGTCAGAAGAGAAAAAAAGGCTTTCTATTCAAAAAAATTGGATAATAAAAACGGGAAGGATCTTTGGAAATCCTTAAAAGTTATAGGTCTTGGTAGGGAAACTCAAAACAATACGCAACTGTCAGAAAATTTAAGTGATATTTCGGCAATGAATGACTACTTTATAAATTGTGTTCCCAATATGAATCCTAACTTAACACTTAAAAACTTTTATAGTCATAATTGTCGTGTGGACGTGGAAGCAAATTTTTCATGTGTTGAAGAAAGTGACGTTTTAAATGTCATTAAAAGTATAAAGAGTGCTGCTACCGGATATGATAAAATAAATATACTAACAATTAATATGTGCCTTCCCTTTTTATTGCCTTATTTGACACACATTATTAATGCTTGCATTCTAAGAGCCGAGTTCCCGTCAATGTGGAAAGTTGCAAAAATTATACCGGTACCGAAAACTACTAATCCGACAGGATATAACGAAATCCGACCAATTAGTATACTGCCCACTTTCTCAAAGATACTAGAGAAAATTCTAAATCAGCAACTACAGGTTCACTTGAGTCAACATAAAGTTCTACCAGAAAATCAGTCTGGTTTCAGAAGGTATCACAGCTGTACTAGTGCCTTGTTAAAGATAACTGATGACATATTTGATGCCTGCGATAATGGTTTAATCACAGTGCTGATACTTCTGGATTACTCGAAAGCATTTGATACGCTTGATCATTCGCTATTAACTTCAATGTTTAAGTATATTGGTATGTCTCAGCGGGCATCGGATATGATATCTAGTTATCTCAGTAATAGAAGTCAAGCTGTTCATTACAACGGTAGGACATCAAACTATCTTAATACAAATAAAGGGGTACCACAGGGCTCTATTTTGGGTCCCAAATTGTTTAGTATTTACACTTCAAACTTTCCTGCAAACTTTCTCTCTTGTAACCAACACTATTTTGCTGATGATACTCAAATATATTTATCTTTTAAGCCTGATGAGTCTGAACAGGCAGTGGCAGCAATCAACTATGATTTAGAAAGAGTTTATCAGTTTTCGACTAGCCATTGTCTTCGACTTAATAACAACAAGTCGGTAGGCATAGTGTTTGGTTCAGCGGCGCGGAGAGAAATCTTTCTGAGAGACTTTGCTCACATGATCACCATCGATAATTCTTCAATAGAGTTTAAGGAAACTGTGAAAAACTTAGGTTTACATATAGATCAAAACCTAAGATTTGGTGGTCATGTGGCCAAGTGTTTGCAGAAAAGTTATTTGAACCTGAAGTTTTTATTCCAATCTCGTCATATATTTACTAAAAAATTAAAAAAATTGCTCTGTGATACTTTGGTGTTATCACACTTTAATTACTGTGATACCATTTATAATTCCTGTATCACAGAACGTGACAGTTATCGGATACAAAAAATGCAAAATTCTTGTCTGCGTTTGATACATGGTATCCGTAGATGTCAAGCAATTAGTTACAAACTTAAAGAAACAGGGTGGTTAAGTATGAAACATAGAAGACATGTACATTCAGCTTGTCAATTCCAAAAAATTATTATTTTCAAAACCACCCCGTATCTCTATAATAAAATAAAATTCCGTACTGATGTACACAATATTAACATAAGACATAAAAACACCATTTCTATTCCTTATCATCGTACACAGCAATACAAGCGGTCTTTTACATATCAAATAGCCCAAGTTTTGAATAAATATACTACTGGTACTAATTTTACTCAAAACAAATTTAGAAGGTTCGTTATTGAAAAATTAGGAAATATTGCATAGGTAGAGTTGGCTGACATGGTATGAGTAGAGCTTACATTCAAAACGCATATTGGTAAACTAAAGTTAATTAATGTTACATTTTGATTTATTTTTATTTAAATGTTAGTATAGTATTTTTACTACAAAAACGTTATTACGTAGGTCAAAATTTTTGACGTAAGAGAACTGTCAAAACATTAGAATGTGACTTTTCATTATTGCCGTGTTTATAATAAACATAGCAATAATGAAAAGTCACATTCTAATGTTTTGACAGTTCTCTTACGTCAAAAATTTTGACCTACGTAATAACGTTTTTGTAGTAAAAATACTATAGGTAACCTATTATACATAATCCTAGATATTTTTTTTATTATTTGTTTTGCCCAGGTTAGCTGAACAGACAGGACATGTATTCTGCCCCGCATTATACATCTCCTGAACTGAAACTCGCCTGGAGCTTTTTTTTAAACTAATATTCATTATGTGAATAATATTATAGAATGAATAAAGGCCTTTATTATTATTATTATTATTATTATTATAGTAATAATATGTAGTCCAGAAAGCCACTGCGCATCCGCTAGGAAAAATATTCTGATTCGGATTTTTTGCACAATCATACTCAAAAAGGACTCCTTTTAACAAATTTGCATGTTGCCAGGACCAAAAGGTGGTCAAACATTTTTTAAACGTTTTTTTTTTGTTTTTTTCCTAAAATTATTTTTTTTGTATGGAAAAAAGTTTTTTTAGGTTTTTTGGATCATTCCAAACAGAAAAGGTCTTTAGTGACTTTTCTCTAAAAATGATAGTTTTTGACATATAAGCGATTAAAAATTGAAAAATTGCGAAATCGGCCATTATTAACCCTCAAAAACTATGTGAAAAACTGAAAATTTGAATATTGCCAAGGTAGGTAGATATTCTTCAAACATCGATTGATGAAATCCCGAAAAGTTTTTTGCAATACAAAATTCAAAACTCCTTTGTTTTTTAATCGCTAATCAAGCGTGCGCGACACTATTTTCCACCGACAGTATGGTGCAAATGAAAGGAATAAATTCGTTATTTCGTAAACCGGCGACTTTAAGGAAAAATCCCGAAACAGGTCGATTTTTATTTTTAATTTATGATATCGTGGCATATATGGTATACTAGTGACGTCATCCATCTGGACGTGATGACGTAATCAATGTTTTTTTTTAAATAAGAATAGGGGTCGTGTGCTAGCTCGTTTGAAAGGTTCTTCAATTCTCTATTCAGTAATATAAACGTTTATATAATTATTTATACAGGGTGTCCACAAAATGTTTTATTAAATTAAATTATTTGACAAGAAAAGAAATAGAAGGACACCCTGTATAAATAATTATGTAAATGTTTACATTACTGAATAGAGAATTGAAGAACCTTTCAAATGAGCTACCACACGACCCCGATTCTCACTTAAAAAAATCATCGATTACGTCATCACGCCCAGACGGATGACGTCACTAGTATACCATATATGCCACAATATCATAACTTAAAAATAAAAATCGACCTGTTTCGGGATTTTTCCTTAACACTTTGGCTACTGGCTATAAATTTGAAGTTTTTTGTCAGAAACTGAAACTATATTTTGGTAAAATTCACAATATTTAATACTAAAAACATGTAAATATCAACATTTAGGTATTTTTTTGAAAAAAAATCATGTGTAAGGGCCGTGTCAAAAAATGGTACACACAGTTTGTGGCAGAAATAAATGCGTAATTATCTTCTTAGAAACTATGTGTACCATTTTTGGACACAATGTTCATTTTTTTGCTTGACAGTAATGAGTGTCAAAAAAGCAGTTGGTACACAAAAACTTATCACTGCATGCTAGACAAGATGTTTTAACACGTTTTGTTTCTTTTATAGCAAAGTTACGTCCATTTCTAGCACTATTATTTTTATAACATCTTGTACAACGACCTCTCTGTTCCACTTCGGAAAGTTTGTGATTTCTTTCTTGGTTAACACGACGATCATCCAAATTTTTCATCTGAATATTTTGATTACGAAAAATTTCTGAGGCGATTTCTTCTCTAAATTTAGTGATACTTATCTTTTTGTTTGTTATAACCTCGTATGCAGTATGTGCATTTATAATAGATGTGTTAACCAAAAGTTCAATTGAAACTTTCCTATACCACTTAATACCCCTACGCACTGCTGATGAATATGATGCTTTTTGATCAGAGACGTCTATAAATGATTTCACATTATTATACTGCACGATTGTGGAAGGCTTTCTCACGACACCCCTTTTTGTTGGCACGTCCACTATTTCAGGCACAGACTCCGTAGTGAGAAACATGACATCTCTTTTGTCTTTCCATTTTCCAATTATGATTTTACTGTTACTCTGTCTCATGACTAATTCACCCCTTTTTAATTTAGCCTCACTTACTACTTTTGGATTATGCTTCCTGTGTTTTCTCAGTGTGCCTATTAAATGTGTATCTTTGTACAGAAGTTCGTGCGCTAAATTCACGCTAGTGTAATAATTATCTGTGCACAAAACGCGACCTGAATGTAAAAGTGGTTCCATAAGCTGTAGCACCACTTTTGTACCAATTGGCTTTTCATTAGGTGTTTGCTCTTTTCCTGTATAAATTTTAAAATTGTATGTGTAACCTTTCACTCCACATAGTTTAAATAATTTCACACTGTATTTGTGACGCTTCCCCGGTATATATTGGCGAAAGCTCAGTCGTCCTCGAAAAGGAATCATCGTCTCATCTATACACACATTCTTGTCAGGAGTATATGCTGATTGGAACTTCTTGATTAACAAATTTTGCAAGGGAATGAATTTTTTGAGCCTATCATCTGAGGCAATTTCGTTGTTTGACAAGTGCAAATTGGACAAAAGAAGCTCAAAGCTTATCCTGACATGTGAACAAATTTTCCAATTTCATTTTTGTACAGCATATTGGTGCTAAAATAATCTTTCAAAGTGGGTTTACGATCCAAACCCATCCATATTAGAAGACCTAAGAAAACAAAAATTTCGGATTGATTTGTGTTTCTCCATTGTCCCAATAATGCTGTTTTTGTTAATGTTTCATTTGTAATTCCTGATACTATTTTCTGTTCAGCATATCTGTTGGTTTCCTCGGAAATAAGTGATAAGATATCGTTGTCAATAAATAATTTATAAAAATGAATTGGATGATCTCCTTCCCTTTGTGCAAAAAAACTTTGGGAGAATCCTGAATCTTCCGTGAAAGTAAATGTGTTCAAATTACCTACAAAATTATAAACTCAAAACTATAAAAGTGAATACTAATTTATATATTACCTGCACAATTATTCCAAATGATATTAGGATTAGGATTATTTAAAAAATTATCAGGTTCAGAATCGGTGTTGAGAGATTCTAGATCAGATTCGAATTCTAACTCTTGTCCATCACTGTTAATTTCTAAATTAGAGGAAGAAGAACACGAATCTTGATCATTTGGATCATCTATATCCATAGCATCATCATCATCATCATCATCTTCACTAATAAACTCATACTCCATTTCACTCATATTCTCGGCTATTTCACGTAGTTCAGCATCACTTAATTTTTTATTTGACATTTTAAGTACTAATTTTAGAACCGTAAACACAAGACTAATATTGCACAAACAACAAGTTTCTGCAAGTCAGAAAATGGCCATAATATGCCATCTGCTGAAGGAGTCTCAAACTGCTCCGCCATAATTTTAAAAAATCGGTCATAGTACAGCCATCTGTTGATTAAGTCCCAAACTGCTTCGCCAGAATTTAGCAGTAAACTGTAGGAACCTAGATACGCATTTAAAACCATCAGAACTGTGTTCACCAAATGTACACACAGCTTGAAACATTACCATTTCATGTGACCAAATTTGGTACACGCAGTTTCTGGTAAACATCAACTGTGTACCAGAAATGGTACACACAGTAGCCAAAGTGTTAAAGTCGCCGGTTTACGAAAAAACGAAATTATTCCTTTCATTTGCACCATGCTGTCCGTGGAAAATAGTGTCGCGCACGCTTGATTAACAATTAAAAAACAAAGGAGTTTTGAATATTGTATTGCAAAAAACTCTTCGGGATGTCATCAATCGATGTTTATAGAATATCTATCTACCTTGGCAACATTCAAATTTTCAGTTTTTCACATAGTTTTTGAGGGTTAAAAATGGTCGATTTCGCAATTTTTCAATTTTTAATCGCTTATATGTCAAAAACTATCATTTTTTAGAGAAAAGTCACTAAAAACCTTCTTCTGTTTGTAATGATCCAAAAAACCTAAAAAAACTTTTTTCCATGCAAAAAAAAATAATTTTAGGAAAAAAACAAAAAAATTTTTTTTTTAAATTTTTGACCAGCTTTTGGTCCTGGCAACATGCAAATTTGTTAAAAGGAGTCCTTTTTGAGTGAATTGGGATACACAGCATCTCAGTAAACATCATATTAAAAATAAACCTTTTAATAATTAAATGCCCGTGGTAATGTTTGTTTTTAATAAATACGATTAACCTAGTTTTTGCATCGATGCATGCTAGTATTTGATACAAGGTCGAGTTGCAATAATATTCAGTGGGTGTTTATTAACAGTCAGCACTTTTGAATCACTTTCACCTTGGCTTACCAAAACAGTAAATAAACAACAATCGACCTTTAATTATACTTTTACGGGAACACATAAATCAATTGGTAGTTGAGATTCCAGCGGATAACATCGAATTCAAGTAAATACTATACCACCAGTTACTTTCTGTGATATACTTAACGTGTAAATAAATGTATTAACTACGAACGATATTTACTACATCAACCCTCATAGTCGGGGTAACCACCCCTAAGTATCCAGGGTGGCTCGGAGACCAGGAGCCACCATATGGCGATCCAAGACCAGGCGAGAACGTAAGGAACAAGCAGTCTAGAACGAGAAATGGGAATACACGTCAATGTTCTTGCACCTCGACCGCCCTAGATAGCAGCGGGGTGCCCACATAAAAAGGATGGAGACATCAGGCCCGAGACGGAGATGAGTATGGTATGGAAAATGGAATGGTATGGAGATGGAACTTCGTGTGGACAATGGACAATGCTATGGAACGTGCAGCGAGGACTTTTGGGTGATACGAACACAGACCGTGTAAAAGTGGTAAGTCCATATTAGCTATTTTTATGGTATTTCCTGATTCGTATAAAGTATAAAGTAATATTAACGTAATTATAATTTAAGATACACATTACCTTTTAAGTTTTACCTATTTTTACTTAATTATTCTATTTTAATTTCCTGATAATACCAATATTTACCAATATATACAGATTTTTTTTACCCTGATATTAGTTATTATAGGACGCAATGATACAATTTTTATATGATTTTTTATATATTTACCAACGTATATTTTATCTTTGCTGATTTTTATCCATTTATTATTTGACTACTGATTTTTATTACATTTTTATTGGTCTACTTCTTTTTAATGGCGATTTATATTGAGTGATATACTGATTTTTTATGGCAGTTTACTATATTTTTACTATTTTTGACATAATATTTTTCATATATATATATTTACTATACCTCGTAAGACTGTCAAATTCATGCGTTCGTTACGGGTACAGGAATAAGAAAATTATGAATAAATGAGTAGCAACAAAGTTACTTTGGCAAGACTGGCAAGAAGTAACAAGACAAAGTAGAAGGGTCTTGAAGAAGAAAGTACCTAAATCTAAGGATATACAAGAAGATGTAACGACACAGCTAATTAAATTGTATAACAAATTCACACATTTAACGAAGAAAAATTGGGAAGCGCTATCGGACAAACAAAGAGAAGCGTGCAACAAATATTTCGGAAAAATAAGAGACAAAGTTATACGCTCATTTCAAGCTGTAAACTTAAGGACAGTAGTTCCAAGTTCAATACACCAACCAATCGACAAGGAAATAGAGGAAGAACAAAGCGACGAAGAAGTAGAAGAGGAAAAAAGTGACGAGGAGATAGAGGAAAAAATTGACGAGGAAATAAAAGAGGGAAAAAGCGACATAAAACAAGATATAAAAATATTAAACATGGCTCTGACAATCAACGAATTTTTGAATATTGCAAGCAAGGTATTGCCCAACGAGTTTGATGGAAGCGCAGGGAAACTACAACCATTTTTAGACGCATTAGAGTTACTTGGAAAAATAGCAGAAGGACATGAAGAAACAGCAATAACATTAATAAAAACAAGATTGACTAATAAGGCTAGAAACCTGATAACTACAGAGGATACGATCCCACTTATAGCAGCGGCACTGAAGAAGGAATTAAGAGGCGACAATCCGAAAACGATAATAGACAAGTTAGCAAAGAAAAGGCAAGGAAACAAAGATGCAGAAGTGTACGCATCCGAAGTAGAGGAATTAGCGGAACAGTTGAAGGTAGCATACATAGCGGAAGGAATGCCATTGGAGCTAGCGAAAAAATACACAACGGAAACAGTTGTAGCAACAATGAAGCGAAACGTTAATACGGATAGAGCAAAGTTAATACTGGAGGCAGGTAATTTCACAACACCGCAGGAACTAGTATCTAAATTTTTATCGATTGATACGACAGAGGAGAACACACAGGGAAGAGTGTTCAATTATAGGACGAATTATGAAAATAGGAGAGGACAACAGCAATACCGAAGAGGATACCATAACAAATACGACAGAGGAAGAAGAAATAACTTCGGACAACGGAACGAAGGAGAAGAAACAGGAAACCAACGGAATTATTCCAACAGAGGATATAGACAATTTAACAACCAAACATACAGAGGGAACCAGAGAGGAGGACGTAACAGAAACGTAAGGCTACTTGAGTTAGAAGACAGCCAAGAGGAACCAGAAAACCAGCAGTTGGGGTTTTGAATGAACGAAACAAGGAAAGTACACAGTCAGAAGTGGAATATAATATTTACAACTTCGACTTAAACCTAACGAATTTTGTACGAATGAAAACAGGAATCCTAGAAAACACAAATACCTTTATCATAGACACAGGAGCTGATATTTCAATACTGAAATGTTCACAAGATTTTATGAAGGAACATGTGAAACCAAACACAAAAGCGAAAATAAAAGTTACTCCTTTTAATTACAAACAATGGGAGAAGTTGAAACAACGCTAGAAGTAAAAGGATCTCGATTTGAGCATATCTTTCAATTAGTGGAACCTAGCTTTCCTATTCCAACCGACGGAATCATTGGGAGAGACTTTATTTCAAATTTTCAATGCATACTAGACTACGCTAACCTTAAAATGCACATTAAAGAGGACAACGATTGTTACATTAGTACAAACATTTTGGATAATATAGATAATGACACGATAATAATACCGCCTAGATGTGAAATTTACAGAGTTGTAAAAATTTTTCAAACGCTGAAGAACGACAGGATAGTGGAACAACAAGAAATACAACCAGGAATATTCATAGCGAGAGCAATTATTTCAAGTAATAATCCGTACATCAAAATTTTGAACACAACCTACGAAACAGTAAAAGTAGAGACAAACGCAATCAAAACATTAGACATTAAATTATTCAACATATATAGACTGATCAACGACAGCAAGGATAGGAAAAAGGAATTACGGGAATCATTGAAGTTAGACATTCCAGAATACATACGCGATAAGTTAGTATCTTTATGTGAAGATTATTCAGATATATTCGCCCTAAGGCATGACATGCTAACATGTAACAACTTCTACGAACAGAAACTGAGAGTTAAAGACCAAACTCCGGTATACATTAAAAACTATAGGACACCTCATGCACAAACAGAGGAATTAAACCGACAAGTACAAAAACTGAGAGACCAAGGAATAATAGAACCGTCCACATCAGAATACAACAGCCCAGTAGTGCTAGTACCGAAAAAGGCGATAGATGGAAATAAAGCATGGAGGTTATGCATAGATTTTAGACAACTGAACAAGAAAATAGTCACAGACAAATTTCCTTTACCAAGAATAGACTCGATATTAGATCAACTAGGAAGAGCAAAATGGTTTTCAGTTATAGACTTAATGTCAGGTTTTCACCAGATACCATTATAAAAATCATCGAGAAAATACACATCGTTTAGCACAGAAAATGGAGCATTTCAATTTACCAGATTACCTTTTGGATTAAATGTAAGCCCAAATAGTTTTTCAAGGATGATGTCAATAGCATTTTCGGGACTAACACCAGATAAGGCATTTCTTTACATGGACGATATAGTAGTAATAGGAATATCCGAAAAATATCACCTAGACAACCTGAAAAAGACATTCGAGACATGTCGAAAATTCAATTTGAAACTTAACCCAGGAAAATGTCAATTTTTTAGAAGAGAAGTAACATATTTAGGACATGATCTTTCTCAGGAAGGAGTATCACCAGACAAAGCGAAATATGCAACGATTGAACAACACCCGACACTTAAGACAGCGGAAGAAACAAAAAGATTCGTAGCATTTTGTAACTATTATAGACGTTTTATTCAAAATTTTGCTGAAATATGCAGACCACTCAACAGATTATCAAGAAAAGGAGTAGAATTTTTTTGGTCAGAAGAATGTGAAAAAGCATTCAATAAGCTTAAATCATCTCTGATGAAGCCACCGATCTTAAAATATCCGGATTTCAATAAACAATTCATACTAACAACAGACGCATCCAACGAGAGTTGTTCAGCAATTTTAAGTCAAGATTATAACGGAATAGACCTACCAATAGCATACGCATCAAGAAGTTTCAATAAAGGAGAATGTAATAAACCTATAATCGTTAAGGAATTACTAGCGATTCATTGGGGAATTAATCATTTCAAATGTTATTTATATGGAGCACCAAC
The DNA here is from genome assembly GCF_917563875.1 of Diabrotica virgifera virgifera. Lineage (NCBI taxonomy): Eukaryota > Metazoa > Arthropoda > Insecta > Coleoptera > Chrysomelidae > Diabrotica > Diabrotica virgifera. Next base: position 80,237,263 of record NC_065451.1, on the reverse strand, counting down.
ATTTTTAGTAAAAACGGATCATAAACCACTAACACATTTATTTGCAATGAAAGAACCAACTTCGAAACTTACAAGAATCAGATTAGATTTAGAGGAATACGATTTCGAAATAGAATACATAACAGGGAAAAATAACTATGCAGATAGTCTTTCAAGAATAACATTACATCAACTAAAGAACCTATACATAGACAATACCCATATATTAGCTATAACACGAGCTCAAGCAAGAGAAAATAAGAAGGAAGCAAGGCAAACGAAGGCAGAAAGCGAACTCGCACTACAGCCAGAAGCCCACAAACAGACAGTAAGAAAGGTACTAAATAATTTAGAGGCGCATAGACTACCAATTTTGTCTTTTGGAGCAGAACTAATCTCACCAAGGCTGAGCATTAGGGTCAAAAACAAAATAAAGTGCAGCAAGAGCATAGCCACAGGATTCAATCATTTCGATTTAAACCAAATGTTGGCACAGCTTGATAAGCTGGCGGTAGAGAATGCAGTACGTAAAGTAAAAATATACGTAAACGATATTATTTTTAAAGTGTGCACAATGGAGGAATTTATTAAACAAGGAAACGAAATATTAAAGAATGTTGAAATATACATATGTGAAGTACCAGAAACAATAGAAGATGACAAAGAAAAACACAGGCTAATAGAAGAATATCACAATCATCCGATGTTTGGAGGACACGTAGGAAATAACAGACTAATAAAGAAGCTAAAAGCAAGATTTAGATGGAAAAATTTGGAAAAAGACGTAAGAAAATACGTTAAACAATGTCATAAATGTCAAATTAACAAACCGAAAAAAACACATGTCGAAGAATTCGTGATATCGGACACTTCTTCCAAACCATGGGACATAGTATACATAGATACAATAGGTCCATTCACTAAAAGTAACGAAGGTAATAGATACTGTATAACAATGTTATGTGAACTTACTAAATACGCGGTCAGCATACCCGTGTGCAATAAAGAAGCAGATACAATAGCCCGAGGAATTTTTGATCATTTCATACCAACATACGGACTCATGAAGCAAATAAGAACAGACCAAGGCACAGAATATAAACATGAAGTAATGCACGAATTAACAAAGCTATTAAAAATAGAGCACAACTTCTCAACGGCATACCATCCACAGTCCATTGGAAGTTGCGAAAAACTGCACAGAACATTAAACGAATACTTAAGAGCATTCATAGACGAAGACAGAGAAAATTGGGATGTGTGTTGCAGGATGTTCACATACTGCTACAATACAACCCCTAATGCGTATCATGGTGGCACACCGTTTGAACTGTTATATGGTAGGAAGGTTAACCTACCAGAAGACCTTACACAGGAGGTTCAACCATGTTACAATATAGATGCTTACTACAATGAGTTACGTTACAAACTACAAAGCGCACACGAGAGAGCTAGAACCTTCTTACTAAAGCACAAAAAAGAGCGACAAGAAAAGAATAAGCTCAAAGCAACACCACAACACTTTAAAATAGGAAACCTAGTCCTGGTAAAAAGGGAAGAGAATGGTAAGTTTGATAGTCTTTATGTAGGCCCTTTCACAATAACAGAGGTAAATAATGTTAATTGTAAGATAAGATCGGAAAACAATAAAATCAAGGAAATACAAAAAATAGATTATATGCTTACAATCCGAGAACACCGTGAGTGACAAGTGAAACGGGAACAGTGTAGATAACGAACATTTTCACTTTTATTTTTTGTATTTAATTAGTATTTATAGGAAAAATGTATATATTGTACTTCGTAAAACGCAGCAAGCAATTGGTGGTACTATTAGAAAAATTTTCTTCCTTTTCCGTAGTCAGAAAATTTTCGGGGGAAGGGGAAGATGAATTGGGATACACAGCATCTCAGTAAACATCATATTAAAAATAAACCTTTTAATAATTAAATGCCCGTGGTAATGTTTGTTTTTAATAAATACGATTAACCTAGTTTTTGCATCGATGCTTGCTAGTATTTGATACAAGGTCGAGTTGCAATAATATTCAGTGGGTGTTTATTAACAGTCAGCACTTTTGAATCACTTTCACCTTGGCTTACCAAAACAGTAAATAAACAACAATCGACCTTTAATTATACTTTTACGGGAACACATAAATCAATTGGTAGTTGAGATTCCAGCGGGTAACATCGAATTCAAGTAAATACTATACCACCAGTTACTTTCTGTGATATACTTAACGTTTATATAAATGTATTAACTACGAACGATATTTACTACATCAACCCTCATAGTCGGGGTAACCACCCCTAAGTATCCAGGGTGGCTCGGAAGCCAGGAGCCACCATATGAGTGAGATTGTGCAAAAAATCCGAATCAGAATATTTTCCTAGCGGATGCGCACTGCGCAGTAGCTTTCTGGACTAATGAACATTTATTTATGATTTACATTTTTAGGGCTATTTTGAACCATATTAAAAAAGAAGTCACATCTCGATAAAAGGTGCCTTTTCGAAAAAATACAAAGAGGCAAAAAAGTTTTAAATACACTGTGTTTAACTAATGGTACCGCAGTAATATTTTAATTGGAACGTACACAAACATTTGGGGGGTTTAAAAGAACAAAACCCCCATAAAAATGTTATGTAAACATATTGAAAAATAAGCCTCAACTCGATAAAAACTGCCTTATCGAAAAATACTAAGAGGCAAAAAAGTTTTAGTAATATTGAATTTAACTAATGGTACCACAATAATAATTTAATTGAGACGTACACAAAAGTTTGGGGGGGTTTAAGGGAACAAAATCCCCACAAAATTTTTATGGGGTGCCCAAATTTCACTATAGTTTTTCTTTAAGATGTGCCTGCCATAAGAATGCCACATGTCCATTTTCAATTAAAAATCTCCAATAGTTTTCGATATATTTGAAAAAATCGATTTTCATTTTGTAACTTCAAAGGGCTGTAACTTTTTTTATGTGCATATTTGTACTAAGGTAAGTTAGGTTTATTAGAACTATTTTTGGTCCCAGAATGTGATTTCATTTATGACCTGTATTTTTGTTACACCCTGTATTTTATTTTGATGCATTTTTATGTTCTAGGTTATGGATACCTAAAAGAAGGATGCTGGACATTTGCTTAGATTAAACGGATGTGTTCTGAGAAGAAAACAAAGTGTTTTTGGCATTCAAACACGTTTAAAAATCAGTAATCAATGAAGTATTATTGTTCGATGTTATTTAATTTATATAATTTATTAGTGTCATATTGTTTTGATGTTTCGAAAATTGTTATGTCAGTTGGTAATCATTAAAATACATAATCTCTTGTCAAATACCTTAAAAAATTATTCATATTAAATTACGTACAAAACACAATAGATTTGGCGTCGAGAATAAACAGAACTCACGATGGAAGCAGTACTTACTGAAATAGTGAATGCATTAAGAAATTTGCAAATTTAGCAAGAGAATTTTATAAGGCAAATTATTTTTTGTTAATCATGGAATATATGTGGTGTGAACCGAAAGTTAGTGCATTTTACGCACAGTGTCCTTTTCCTCCCGCCATTCGCTACTGCTCAATATCGCCCCGTGGTGACCATAACCTATCACGCGAGCCCGTACTTCGTTACAAACTGGCTCCCAATTCGTGGCCGTGATAAAATTGGACATTTTTCGGTGTGCGTATTTTGGTGCAATTAATAACATTTTGTTAATTCGGTCCGGTTTTAAGGACATAACCTCCAAAGCGAGTGCATCGTGTTTTGAAAATCGCAGGCGCAAAAGGTAGGATCTTTTCGGTTTTCAATACGTCCAATCAGCCAAAACCGATTGCAATCGTTAATCGATTATAACTTCAAGCAGTAGTATTGGTTGCCTAATAATTCAACGATATTTTTCGTAGAAAATTTTACTGATTTCTTATCGTTGCCAGATAAAAGTTGTCTGAAATTAACTAATTTTGATTTTTCTAATTTCAATTTCAATTCAAAGTAAAAAACTTTCAACAATTTTAAAATATTCTGTTTAATTTTATTTCACTTTACTTTGAGAAATTTCATGGTAGCTTTGGCTTTTATTTGATAAAATACCTAAATTTTATATTTGAATTTATACTTTTGGGTTTTGAAAGTTATTATTTATTTTTACAACATGCCACGTAGACGTACTAGTGATCCACAGGTCAGCTCAGTCTTTGAAAATATGATTGCAATATCAAACGCTCAATTTACTACCTTAATTCAAGAATTGCGAAGTTCGACATTGGGAACTAACGAAGATTTTTTGACCCGACTACGTGAGAGTTCGGCTACTCCTACAATATCACCAATGACGGGAAAATTCGTAAAGTGCACAGCTCGTTTCGACGGTAGTGAGCATGCCAATGTAGAAGCAGTTCTGGATGCATTTCTTACGTTCAAGGAATGTACACACGTGAGCGACGACAATGCACTACGTGGATTGTCCGTGTTACTTAATGGCACTGCCGCAACTTGGTGGCAGGGGATAAAAACCTCGACTAACCTGGGCCAATGCAGTGCAAGCATTAAAGGATTCTTTCTCCAAAAAGCTACCGCCCTATTTAATTTTCCGAGATATTCGCGCGCGAACAAAACATGGATAAACAAACCGAATTGTTCGTTTGCACTGTACGAGCATTACTTGCACAGTTACCGTACACTCTGTCAGATGAAGCTGAATTGGATATGGTGTACGGATTACTACAACGGAAGATAAGAAAAAGACTTCCGCGTAGTAGATTTCAAACATTTCAACATTTGCTAAAAGAAACAAGAGATATTAAAGCTTCGTTGTTAGAATCTAAGTTAAGTAGCGATAACGAACAAACAAAGTCGTCTCCCGTGAGGATGCAAGAACCAAATCAAGTAAAATTTAAGGTTAGACCCAAGTGTACGTTCTGTAAACATTTCGGCCACCTTCAGACCGATTGCCGAAAATATGAGAAACAGTCTCTTATTAGCCATTCCGAAGAAAACAAGCAAATGTGGCATCCAAACCTTCTTCTACAGGTTCACGGACTCCGACAATTTGTGGTTATGGCTGTAATACGCCAGGTTTTATCCGTTCTAACTGTCCTACTTGCAGAAATACTGCACGTGCGTCAACTTCAACACAAAATGTCCTTAGAACTTCCTATGGCAGATACAGATTCTAATAATCTGAGACCCCTTCTTCCTATATCGATCCTAGGCTTACAAGGATGTGCATATGTCGATACCGGTGCTAAATGTAGCATCGCTGGTTCAAGGTTATATAATCATCTAATGGTAATGTTTCTTATAGTATCAAGGATACAACTATGTTCCTTGTGGATGGCGAGTCGCACATCGTGTGTGCTCATGTATTTGAATGTCCTGTCATTCTTCTGGAAAAGGTTATTTTAACAACTTTTGTTGCTATTCCAGAACATTCGTGTGCCAAAACCCCTCTTGGTGTAGATTTTATCACCAATGCAAATCTGATTATAAATGTTCCTCAGATGAAATTTGCTTTCACTTCTTCTCCTCACGTCCAGTACGACTTGGTGAAACAAACTGTCTCTTTGACTACTTGTGTAAATTTACTCAAAATGTCTTTGCTCGAAGATGAGGCCACACAACTGAATGGTGCGGAACGAAAGCAAATGCAAACAATTATTGACGAAAATAGGGATGTTTTCGAAGAGAAAAATGAGCCCACTTCTTATGCAAAGCATTGTATAAATTTAACAAGCGATACGCCTATAGCTGTGCCACCATACCGGGTGACACCTTAAAAGTCACAGATCTTACGATCCAAAGTTGAGTCCCTGCTAGATAAGGGCATAATAGAGGAATGTGATTCCGCCTATGCCGCACCCACCGTATTGGTTGCTAAGAAGGATGGTAGTTATAGAATGTGCGTTGATTACCGCCGGCTTAACAGTATCACTATAGTGGATAGATACGCTCTTCCAAGGATGGACGATTTAATGCATGCTGCGAGTAGAACTTTGTACATGTCTACTCTGGATCTGAAGAGTGGTTACCATCAGGTATCTGTGCGAGAAGCTGATAGAGACAAAACCGCATTTATCACTCCATTTGGTATATACCCGTTCAACCGTATGGCATTTGGATTACGTAATGCACCGGCAACTTTTCAGCGGTTGATTGACCGTTACCGGCGTGGTTTACAGGGTATACTAATATTAGCGTACTTAGATGATATGATTGTAATATCACTTTTGAAAAACATCTTCAGGAACTTGATTGTATTTTAGAAAGACTCCGAACCTTTAACTTATGCGTCAATCGCGATAAGTGTACTTTTGTCCGGCCATTTGTACGATATTTAGGACATCTGATAACCCCATCAGGTATCGCTACAGATCCAAGCAAGGTAGAAGCTGTAGTTGCGATGCGGGCTCCACGTAATGTGAAACACGTTCAATCTTTTCTTCAAACTTGCAGTTGGTTCAGAAGATTAATTCCCAATTTTGCGGAAGTGTCCAAGCCATTGTCTGATTTAATGGGGAAAAATACAAAGTTTATTTGGAAACAAACTCACAATGCAGGCTTATAGTGATTTAAAGAATCTCCTGATAGGTGCTCCAATCTTACGACAAGCGAACTTCAGAATCCCATTCATCCTTAAAACATATGCCAGCTCTTATGCCTTGGGAGCATGTCTACTCCAGGGGGAGAGAATAGACGAAAGATCTGTAGAATATACCATTAGATTACTGACCTCTGCTGAAAGAAATTATAGCACCACAGAAAGAGAGAGCTGCTATAATTTATGCTGTAAACATATTCAGAGGGTGTATTGAAAATTCCCCTGCGTTGAAAATTGCGTTGGCTTATGACATTACGATCTCCAACAGGACGATTGGCAAGACGGGCACTGGAATCGCAGAGTTATGACCTCAAGATAGAGTACATCCCTGGGAGAACAAAGAGTATTGCAGACATGCTATTCCGCACCCCATGCGAGGACCCTAGTGTATGTGATGTATGTACTATAGCTATTGATGTAACAACAGCAGGTAATCAACAACTCCGAGACGAGCAACTTAGGGACCCAGACCTAAAGAAGATCATCGATTGCTTCGAAGCCTATGAGTCAGAGATAGTCGATCTGAACAGATTTACTGATCGCGGTTACATCATGAACCAAGGCGTTCTGTACCGGTTTAATCAAGATGTTGACTCTGACGAAGCGCAGCTAGTGATTCCTCAATCTAATATTAGCACGATTCTAAGGGAATGTCACGACGATCTCTTAGCTGGTTATTATGGTATTGAAAGAGAATTACTGGTCGTTATTAGTGGACCACTATCAGAAAAGATGTAACAAACCACATAAGAAAATGTGTCGAGTGTCAAAAGTTCAAACCCAGTAATCTAAAGCCAGCAGGACTAGTGCAAACCCCAGTACTAGCCCAACGTTTCGAATGTTTAGCCATGGACTTGGTTGACCCATTACCCGAAACGGAACGAGGTAACAACTGGATCTTCGCAGTAGAAGATACCGCTACCAAGTGGATGGAACTGTTCGCGTTAAGAAGTGCAACAGCCGAAGAATGTGCTAAGACACTTATTAATGAAATATTTTTCCGCTATGGTACTCCGAAACGAGTAGTAAGTGATAACGGATCGCAATTCGTAGGTAGAGTCATGCAACAAGTAACTTATTGTTTAGGCATCCATCAAACTCTGACTCCTTTGTATTACCCCTCGTCGAATCCTGAAGAAAGGAAAAATAGAGACCTTAAGGTTCAACTTTCTATGCTAGTTCAAGATGACCATACTCGCTGGGACGATAAGTTATCATGTATTCGGTTTTCTATGAACAGAATCCCGAGTTCGGCTACCGGATATTCGCCCGAGTACCTGTGCTTTGCGCGTGAACTCAGAACCCCTATGGACGTACATAAGGACTTGCGTGCCGTGGTAAATTCTGAAACGTTATGGACCAAGAGCGGGAAAACAGTGATTTTAAGACACTTGGTTTTTTAATATATTATTCCCTATGCCTCCTTGAACACCTTACCGGCCATCTGGCTACTGAGACAGGTTGCGTTCATTACTGCGCAGCGCACCTGTACAGGTAAATATATCGAATTTAAAATTATTTTAAGACGAAAAATTTTTTTGGCCATTACTTTTTAAACATAATTAGAAATATGAATTATAATTGCCAGGCATTTCTGTGGTTGCTAAATATGCGCCAGACGCTATTTTTCATAAATAATAATTGAAAAATTTTAATCATTTTAGTATGTCTGAAATTTTAATATTATATTATTTACACATAAATAAATGCAAAATTAATTTGCCAGGCATTAATTCGGTTGCATTAACCAGCCAGATGGATTTAAAATCATAAAAAAATGTGTATTTTCAGCAAAACGATCGCTGGTTGGGTTAAGAAACTAGACAAACAACAGATACGATAATTTCGGGGGTGAATGTTGTCCGCAGATGTTATTAAGAGGGTCAGTCACAATAAATTCACAGTTTGTTTTTAACGATTCTTGTCGAGTTTCTATTTAGTGAAAAGTAATTGTGCTACAATATAATGGCAAATAAAATACAATGTGTGTTTTGCAAGGAAAAAAAAACGAGAATGTAATAACTTTTTTGGATGAAAAACTGTTAAAGTGTAAAGAAGTTTTGAGTGCGCGTATTAAATACAATTTAAAATATAATCATGTACAGTTACCGGACTAAGTGAATACCACTGATGGATACCATAAAAATGTTACAATTCTTTTGCAAGTATCGTAACATATCTGACATTAATTCAGTTTTGTCAAATCTTCGTCATACATCAAGTTCTTCGCTGTCAAATGTGAGTGACACTGTTTTAGATAGTGATGAATTTTCCAATTTATCGTCGACAGGTTTTTCTGGTACATCTAGTTCTAAGACATTATTCATTTTTACCAAAAACTTCAATTAGTATAAGTGAAACAGTGGCATATGACGAGGCTTCTTCAAGTTCATGTACTAATTAAAATTTCCAAGAAACAAACTTTTGTCCTGAAATCGCGCCGATTGATGATCATCAGTCAACAGACACGTGTAAGAAAATTTTTATTTATTAACATTTTATATATTTAATTCTGTCATTATTAGCTAGATTGAGATAAATAAAAATTTCTTTAAATGCCGTAGGTAGATTTATTTCTGTCTCTTTCCGCCAGTCTACTCTACCGCTATCTTTCTGTAATAACTAATAAATTACTGGAATACCCTACAACTTTAATTGATCTGGCTGATGACTGCAGCCGAGTTAATGTCTGGCAAATTAATTTGGCATTTATTTATGTGTTAATAATATAATATTAAAATTACAGACATACTAAAATGATTTAAATTTTTCTATTATTATTTATAATAAATCGCGTCTGGAGCGCATTTAGCAACCACAGACATGTGTGACAATTATAATTCATGTTTCTAATAATGTTTAAAAAGCAATGACAAAAAAATTTTTCGTCTTAAACTAATTTCAAATATATTTACATGTATCTTTTGTTTGTCTTATTTCTTAACACAGCCAGCGTACGTTTTGCTGAAAATATATATCATTCTAAACGATTTTAAATCCATCTGGCTGATGACTGCAACCGAGTTAATGTCTGGCAAATTAATTTTGCATTTATTTATATGTTAATAATATAATATTAAAATTACAGACATACTAAAATGATTTAAATTTTTCTATTATGATTTATAATAAATAGCGTCTGGCGCACATTTAGCAACCACATAAATGTCTGGCAATTGTAATTCATGTTTCTGATAATGTTTAAAAAGTAATGGCAAAAAAAATTTTCATCTTAAAATAATTTTAAATTCGATATATTTACCTGTACAGGTGTGCTGCGTGGTAATGAACGCAACCTGTTTCAGTGCCGGGAAGGTGTTCGAGGATTCATAGGGAATAATATATTAAAGAATCAGCTCTCTTAAAATACTTTCTCGAAAACGTTGATAGCCATTTAGACTATAGCGTCTGGCACGTATTTAGCAACCACAGAAATGTCTGGCAATTATAATTCATATTTCTAAGAATGTTTTACAAGTAATGGCAAAAAAATTTTTCGTATTAAAATAATTTTAAATTCGATATATTTACCTGTACAGGTGCGCTGCGCAGTAATGAACGCAACCTGTCTCAGTAGCCAGATGGCCGCTAAGGTGTTCTAGGATGTTTAGGGAATGATATATTAAAGAATCAGCTGTCTTGAAATAGTTGCTCGAAAATGTTGCTAGCTCTTAGACCATTAGTGCCCGAGATAAGTCCATACTTACGACAACATGTTGATGCATTACTACGTGCGAGCGAAACAAACGAACTGGCGAAAGACTCAAGTAAACGATTTGCTGATATGCGTCTCCGCGAGACAGAACATTACGAGAAAGGCGATAAAGTGCTTATACAGACTCACTTTCTAAGCAAAGCAAACGCCGGTTACACTTATAAGTTTGCTCCGCGTCGCGACAGCCCATATATAATCCTTTCCCAAGTTTCTCCTACCTCTTATGAAATTGCATCTTCAGATCAGCCTAATATATCTTTAGGTAAATACCACATTTCAGTGCTGCAACGCTTCATCGATGACGATGGTGTTACCAACACCGTCCCCATTCGGGCCTCCTCTTCTCGGAGGAGAAGAGGCCCGACTTTGGCAGCAGTTTCGGCCCCATCGACTGACAACGGTGTAATTCCAGATACCGTTGAACCTGAATCGAGCATAGTTGATGTGCAACCCGTGAGCGACGAAAATACTAATCCGTTGCCGATTTTGGCATCTTCCGATGCCCTAGAGAGTGCTAGCCAGCACCAACTCGTGCCTTCGTCCAGGCCAGCTCGTCGAAGACGTCCGCCTCGCCGTTTTAGATACGAGGAAGAGTTCAACCTGATCTTGGACCGCCACACGGGACGTAGCGGCGATCCAAAGGGGGAGGATGTAACGAGCCGCGTCTGTGCTTCTCCGGCCGAGCTGTATGATGTCTCCCTCTAAGAATCGAATGAATCGCAGAGACTGCGCGGGAGAAAAGAAGAGAGAAGAGGCTGACACACGAATCGGGTCGGTGAGAAAAGATTCTGAACTATTGTTACATTTCTTTATTATTTTACTATTGTAGTAACTATACTGTTTGTTCATGTTTTGTTAATCATCGAATATATGTGGTGTGAACCGAAAGTTAGTGCATTTTACCCATAGTCCTTTTCCTCCCGCCATTCGCTATTGCTTAATATCGCCCCGTGGTGACTGTAACTTATCACGCGAACCCGTACCTCGTTACAGCTTTACGTAAATTAAATGATGATACACCTGAAAACGATAAAAAAAGTGTACAACTTATTATCAATTGTTTGGGACCTAAGATTTATTCAACTTTAACAACACTTACAGCACCAGATTTGTCATCTGCCAAGAAGTATAGTGAATTAATCGGGTTTTTAAAACAACATTTATGTCCAAAACCAAATGAAATAACAGAACAGCATAATTTTTCAAGAAATCAACGAGAAGGTGAATCAATCGCACAATATCAAGCAGCGCTTAAGCATCTGACGGTAAATTGTAATTTTATACGTGGAAACTATAAAAAACCTACTGCTGATACTTATTTACCTGCTGATATTGCTATATCTTAATATATAACTGTTGATGCTATACAGTTTATAAGAGGGGCGCGTTCAAATGAAATTAAAAAAAACTTTTACAAGTCACTACAACAAGTCAAAAATCCACATTTGTAGATGTTGTTGCAGTAGCTTCTTCCATTGAAGCATCAAAAATTGAATCACGTTCTATACAGACTCCCGAAAATCTAAATACGATTTCAAAAGTAAACAGAAAATCAAAAATATTTTGAGTTCGCCAAACTTTTAAAGAAAACAACAACTGGGAAAATAAGTTCCAATGTAGCACATGAGTACTCACTAGAAGATGGTTGCATTTTATATAACAACAGAATTTTAATTCCAAGAAGTCTGCGTCAACGTGTTCTTCAAGACCTACATGAAGCACATACAGGAATTGTCAAAATGAAAGCACTTGTACGTAGTTACGATTGATGGAGTGGAACCGATAGAGACAGAGGAATTGGTTAAATCATGTCGAAATTGCTGTTTAGTTTAAACAAATCCAAGGAAAGTTCTTTTCCATTCTTGGGAGTTTTCTAAAGAACCATGGTTTCGTCTTCACATTGATTATGCTGGACCATTTTAAAATACATATTTTCTAATTGTAGTAGATGCATATACAAAATGGTTTGAAGCAATCCCTACTACTTCTACAACAAGTAAGGCAACCATCAACATTTTACGTGAAATATTTGCACGATTCGGATTACCTAATTGCATTGTGTCTGATAACGGTAGACAATTCACATCGCATGAGATTCAAGATTTTTTAAAATCAAATGGTATACTTTTCAAAACCATTGCTTCATATCATCCAGAATCGAATGGACAAGCTGAGCGTTACGTTCAAATTTTGAAAAGGAAGCTGGGAGCCATGATGGATGAACAAGGTGAATTAAGTGTTAAACTTGCCTGATTATGCAGTACAGGAAAACACCCAATAGCAGTACCGGGTATAGTACTGCTGAACTTATGTTTTGACGAACAATTAGAACCATAATTGATTTAGTAAAAACAAGTTTAAATACAGACCCTACAGATTGAAATTGTAATACAACGAGGGGAAGTGTTCAATATTATTTTATTTATATAATTTATTAGTGTCATATTGTTTGGATGTTTCGAAAATTGTTATGTCAGTTGTTAATCATTAAAATACATAATCTCTTGTCAAATACCTTCAACAATTATTCATATTAAGTTACGTACTTCTTCTTCTTAAGGTGCCGAGACCGCTTGTCGATCGTTGGCTCTCATGTTGCCCAGCATATTAACAATCATTGTCTTATTTACAGCCGCACGAAATAGTTCAGTGCTAGTTTTCCCAAACCATTGGCGTAGGTTTTTAAGCCAAGAAGTTGTACGGCGGCCCACACTTCTTTTTCCCATTATTTTACCTTGCATGACAAGGTGAAGTATGTCATATTTTTCTGGGTGACGCATTATATGACCAAAGTATTCCAATTGGCGCATTTTAACCGTGTTCACTACTTCGCAACTTTTATTCAAACGTTGCAAAACCCTTTCGTTTGTGACTCTTTCTACCCAACTGATCTTCAGAATACGGCGGTAGACCCACATTTCAAATGCTTCTAGGTTTTTTAAAAGCGATTCTGTCAGTGTCCATGCTTCGACCCCGTAAAGTAGTACTGGGAATATATAACATCGGACCATTCTTATGCGAAGTTCCAAATTTAGATCATGACTGCATAGGATTTTCTTAAATTTCATAAGACTTGTTCTTGCTTTGGCAATTCTACTTTTTATTTCTGTACTAGGGTTCCAGCTTTCATTAATATGAGTACCCAGATATACAAGATTACTTACTCGTTCAATTGAGTCATTACCGATTGTTACGTTATAGTTATTATTATTTACGGCTGCCTGTTTACTAACAACCATAAACTTTGTTTTTCTTGCGTTGAGTTTGAGTCCATATATCGCGCAGAATGCCATCATTCGGTTCAATAACGCTTGAAGATGTTCAATTGATCCAGTCAGAAACAAGGTGTCATCTGCGTATCTGATATTGTTCATAAGCATACCATTAATGAGTATTCCCTCTTTTGCGTTTTCCAACACTTCATTTAAGATTGTTTCAGCGTAAAGATTAAACAACATTGGTGACAATATACAGCCTTGTCGAACTCCGCGCTTGATTTTTACTTCTTTAGAGCACTGATTCGCAACCCTAATACATGCAGCCTGGCCCCAATACAAATTTGCGATTATTCTAATGTCCCTACCGTCCAGACCGGTAGTTTTGAGAATATGTAGCATTTTTTCATGGCGAACTTTATCAAAGGCCTTTTCAAAATCAATCGCGCACGTGAAAACGTCATGATTTACATCTCTGCATCTTTGAATTAAAACTTGAGTTGCGAATAGTGCATCACGCGTTCCAAGGCCACAGCGAAAACCGAATTGAGTACTTGAGATTCTTTCCTCAATTCTTCTATATGTTCTTTGATGAATTATTCTGAGAAACGTTTTCAATACATGACTCATTAGGCTGATGGTGCGATAGTCGCTGCATTTTGTGGCTCTGTGTTTTTTTGGTAGTACAACAAATGAGGATTTAAGCCAATCTTTAGGAATTTTTCCGCTTTCGTAGATTAAGTTGAACAATTTCGTAAGTATCTTAATGCCCTCGGCACCTAAAAGCTTTAGTGTTTCTACGTAAATCCCATCTGGTCCGATCGCCTTGCCGTTTTTTGCGTTCTTTATAGCGTATTGCACTTCTTCCTTAGTTATTGGAGGACCGCTTATGTCATTTAGCGTTTCTAGTTCGCTTCTTTCATCATCGAATAATTCCTTTATAATATTCTGTCCATCGTATTAGTTGACCTTCGATATCGATTATAATTTTTCCGTTTTTATCTTCGATTAGTGGAGGATTACATTTTTTATTCAGTCCTGCAACTTCTTTCAGTTTTTTGTGCATATTGAATGCGTCATACATACGCTCGTAGTTCTCAATTTCTTTACATTGTTGTTTATGCCACTCTGATTTAGCTGATCTTATTTTTCTTCGAATCATACTGTTTAGCTTTTTGTATTCTGTCAGATTAGCATTCTTATATTTTCTTCTTACATCCATTAAATTCAATATCTCTTCTGTCATCCACTGTTGCTTATTCCTACGCTGATTTTCCATTAGATGGTCTTCTTGGACTTTTTCCAATGTTTCTTTGCATGACTCCCATAATTATTCTTCTGAATTTTTATTTCCCAATTTCTGAAACTGATCTTCTAATTTATCGGTTACTATTTCTTTCACTTCCGCATTTGAAAGTTTATCTTTGCTGATCCTAGGAGATATTTTGGGTTTTTTAATCTTTTTAAATTTAAGTAATACTTTAGCTGCTAGTAAGTTGTGGTTGGAGGGTACATCCGCTCCTGGATATGTTTTGGAGGACAAGATAGCATTTCTATATCTTTTTGATATACAGATATAATCAATTTGATTTCTTACTATTCTTCCACAAGTGTCCATAGGAGATTTCAAGGTGTAAAGTTACGTACAAAACACAATAATTGTGACAAATGTTTAAAGCAATGTTCAAAGTGATTAAGGTCACAGCCGGTACACCGGAAGAGTTGTGGCACGCACTCGAACGTGTCAGGGAGGAAACTCAAGAAAATGACTGGTGGCTGATCTGAGGAAGATGGCGGAAGTTTTCTTCCGGAACACCACCCATGTTTCCGTCTTAGAATTCACTACAGCTACCGGACGGGAAAGACCGAGGTATGGATTTTTGTGTCTAAGAACGCCTTTCCCCCGGCTTTCTCTACTCCCAGCTGCTGGCTGAAGTAGAAAAAGCCGGGGGAAACACACGAGGTAGTTCATAGCCTTAGAAGCACCCGTGATGGCAACCTACTCATCACAATCGACGAAGATCAGAAAGCGGCGTCTATGATTAAAAAGGCTATTATCAAGGATAGTGGGGTATCGGCCAAACTGATAGGCCAGGAGAGACAGGCTGACAGGCCGTCATCCACGTTAGAGGGATGACCTTGAATACTATTAAGGAAACCTCAAGGTAGCTCTTACGAGAGAGCTGGTTAAATGTGAACCTAGCTACTCCATCAAACACTTGCGTACCATGCGGAATAACACCTTGGCAGCGACGGTCGTCCTTTCCGCGGAAGCGGCAAGGAGAATCATTGATATGGGAAACATTAAGGCCTCGTGAGTACACCTCGTGAGTTGTGAGGTGGAAAGGAGGTACCGCATCAAGAGGTGCCAGAGATGCTGGCCATACTCATAACGTGAGCAAGCGCAATGGCCCTGACCGTACTGAATCCCGAAGTGTGGAAAGAAGGGACACACTTTCGAATCTTGTGAGGATGCAGATTATTGCGTGATTTGCGAAGGCTCACACCGTATTGGCAGCGGCAAATGTGAGGAATTCCGGTCGGCTCTCCAGAGAGCTCGATTGGCGGACCAAACGAAGATCCTTGAGACTCCCCTTCCACAGGCGTACCAGCTCCCTACTCCTACAATAGACATCACCCCCCCTTCGCCCACCTTACCGAAATGAATATGGATTCAGAGAAAACTGATGAGTTAAAGATCGAGACGTCAGCGCCTTCACATGAGTATTTAGTGAGGGCCGACGACGAGGTTTTCCACGGAGCGGTTCACTCCACCCTCCTGGAGCAGTTTGGCTCCATGTGCGACAGCGTGGCGGCTGAACACTTATAACGGGCCGAACGGCTCAGTTGTTCATCCTGCCCTCCCCCGACTGAGGAACTAGATGTAAACCCTAAACCCACGGTGGGTGACCAACCTACCCGTGAGATAGAGCCTAGATAGTAGATACTAAAAGATAAACCCTTTACCCCCGACTACGCACTCTATGCCGATATAGACACTTATTTGATCTGAAATGGCTTCGAACGGTGCGAATACTCTCAAAATATTACAAGTAAATATCAGAGGGGCCAAGGTGGCACATCCTATTCCTAAGTGGTTAGAAGATCCTCTTTTCTCAGGATAGTTATTAAAAACTACAGATGGTAGAACTAAGTGCATTTGCTGTAATATTAAAGAGCCATAATAAAAAAAACACTGAAATGTCAATATTCTACCAATTTAGATTAAATAATGGTACTAATTAAAATTAAGTCACATTTTAATTTTTTACTTCGAGCTTCGTAATTCACATAATTTCAGAATTCAAATTCAAAATTGTACCAGAAAAGTCGTTTTGCCGAAAATTCAGTATCGCACTAAATTTAGTTTTTCATCCTCTTATCACATGCAAAATCCATTTAAAAACAATAATGTACTTAATATGTTTTTTTGGGTCGGAACATTTTTCCAATGTTTTTTAATCCGGCCATGGATTTTTTATAATTGTAAATAAATTAATTGATTGACACCTAAAGGAATATTCGTGTGTTAAATATAAAATAAATATACAGTTTGGTTAACAAGTTGTAAGCCGTATTTCAATTTTTTCTACGTCAAGCTCTCGCAATTCACATAATTTCAGAATTCAAATTAATAATTTTACCAGAAAAGTCATTTTGATAAAAATTCAAAGTATACCACTAAATTTAGTGTTTCATTCACTTATCAAATGCAAAATCCATTTTAAAAAAATTTAATGTACAAGGTGTTGTTTTTGGATCGGAATATTTTTAGAATATTTTTTAATCCACACCTGGATTTTTTACAGTTGCAAATAAATTAGTTAATTGCACATCTCAAAAAATATTTGCGTGCCAAATATAAAATAAATATACAGTGTGGGTAAAAAGTTATGAACCAAATAAGAAAATGGCAAAATAGATAAAACACCCAGTATCTTTGTTATTAATAAAGTAAGCCCCATTAAGTATGGTATTTTTGAGACCGCTTAAGTGTTCTCTTTCTACAGTTAACTTATGTTACTTTCCTAATGAAACCTATTTTTGTCTATTTAGTTCAACACTGTCAGCTGCTAATGTGCTCAAATTAAAATTTCACAACGAAGACCCGCCAAGTTATCCTAGCGACGCCGACGGCTTGGAATCGCGAAAGGAAATCCTTCCAAATGGTTATCGACACTTGGAATGAAGTGTGACTTAAATTTCTGACTTATATATACCGACTGTTTTACATCATCCTAGGCAGTCCCGGATTAATAATCTTGAGGCCCCTAGACAACCCAAGCTATGAGGCCCCTTAAGAAACCCGTCTCCGAGTGGCATTCCTTAAATATATTAGTGGACATTTTGTAGACCTAAACTTTAAATCTAGATCAGTTAAGGAAGCTTTGTTTCAATATTAAACTTTTCTTTGCCCTGCAGAAAAACTTGGATGTTTGAGAATATCTAAAATGTAAAGTTTATAACGAGGAAATAAACAGTAGGGAAGAACTTCTTGATAGGATTCCAAGACGCATTCAAAGAAATGAAAAATATAACCCTGACGAGATTAGGAAGTCAGTCAGACAAATAACATAAAACAAAATTTTGCCTTCAACAAGGTGATGGCCATTTTGAACAATTATTATAGTTTTGATAAGTTATTTTTCAGCAAAGCTTATCTGTATTGTAACAAAAATTTTACCACTTTGCAGTAGTATTTGTTGAACTAAAATGATAAGATGAAATGAATGAAGGAAGGGTGATGAACTGATAATGGAAGTATGGAGAGACAGAGGCAAACTGAATAGAGTTGGCTAGCAAGAGCTGCAAGAGAACAACTTGACACTCAAGGATGGATACGGCTCGTTTGCATGCCTGTCAAAGAACAGTAGCTCAACCTAAAGAGAGATGATGACTAGAAAAGGGAAATCTTAAGATAAAAATATATGTTCAGAAAATAAATTAAATAAATATAATAATATAATAAAATAGAAGAATATAGAAGATAAATAAAATAGACTGAATTATGGGCGCCAGAAGTTGGAATGGACCAAACTTCCAGATATCTTACACTGCTGTAAAATATTCAATATATTAAATTATTAAATTCAAAACTGGGAAAAAAAAAAATTGGTATACAAAACAAATAAATATTTATTATATATAACTATCTAGATTATTGACAACCTCTAAGTTATGACAAGTGTAACTATGTAACTCTAAAATGACAATGAGAAATAATTACCTATTGTGATATAAATATAATTATCTATTAAATTATTATTGGAGTAGCTTTCCTAGGAAGCATACCCTCAACTTACATCTAGGTTAAATGACAACCCTTCACCAAATAATAGTACGAATAAAATACGTACAGCCTAATTGAATACTACCTGATAATATAATAATAAAAATACCTAATATAAATAATATTTTTATATAACTCTCAATGAGTTGACGGGTAACAAGTCCCTAAATGAACCAACGTAGTACTGGATACAAAAACCCTTTTATGACTAGTGGTTCTTAATAATAATAACAAGTAAAACTAGTACCGTCCTGAGGGGCTAGGTACTAGGGATTGATTCAAAGTTAATATAAAAAGGAAATGATTGATACGTTAACGTTAAATAATATTTGCAAAAAACTAATAAAAATTGATAAAATATGAAAGCAAGTTAAATGATTTTAAAGTTAGAGAATTAAGACAATTATATATTTAATTTACATGGGAACAAGTCTAAAATTAATACAAACCAAGGGTAAAGAACATATATGTGGGAAGAATATTCGAGCTCGAAACTTCTACCAAGGAATTATGTAAATTTGGGGAACACTATCAACTTTAGGTATGGCTCTGATAAATTACAGTATACTTATGTTTTTGGAGGAAAGAAAAAATATATGTAATTAAATTATGAAAGTATAAGTATGCTAAATGTCCTGAAAAATTAAAAAAAACAGTATGTCTTTAACCGTTACAAATAAATGTCCCCAAAACAAACCCCTTTTCACAGGTTCCAATGTTCCTTGATGTCTAATACCCAAGTCCGTGGTACGAAGCTAACACCAATGTGGTGCAACGGTCCAACCGTTACTGAAACTGCCCCTCTGAGGGTTGCAGGAAGAAGAACCAAAATAAACAAGATCAAATGGGAGGCTGTATATCCTCCAGACCTGTCCCTTGTCGATTGAACCCTGGAAGTGCCTACCCGTGGTGTTGTTGGGTCTTTATAAATTCATACGTCGTTTGAGATTTCTCCCGAAGGGCTAAAACCAAAAACATTCCCAGTTTATTTCCAATAAAACCTGTTATAAAAAGAAGTAAAAGAGAGAAGTTGACGAGGAAAGGTTTTTAGAAGAGAAGACTACAAAAACTCGACCTTTCATTGACCCCAAAAAAACCTATCTACCTTGACATTTTAACCATAGGTTGTGATAAGAGTTTTAACACATATGGCCTTGATTAGAATAGACAAGAAAACTTACAATTTAAATGTTGGATGTGATATTTTTGTTATTTTAACAAATAATATGTTTTTTTTTCAAAAGTAGTTGTATATGTATTGTATAAAGAAATAGGTACTGTGGAAATATATGAACATACTAGATATGGGAAAAGAATTATGAAGTCTATAAAGTAAGATTTAATAAGTTTCAGGAAGTCATGACATAATTTTCAATAGGTTTTCAGAACTGGAAAATTTTGATGAACATAACCACATATTAAGTATATTCTTAGAGATATTTTCTGGATACATTATAGACACTGCAATATTCTACATCAAAGCCAATCGATGACTTGATTTAAATTCAATCCATAATGAAAATAATATTACAATGGCCAAAACTAGGACGCCATAATGAAAAACTAGTACACATAAAAAACATACCGGTGCAAAATCCTTCTTCTTACAGTTTCATTATATTTCGTCACTTTGATTCAAACACAAACTTAATAAAATAACTGGCAATACAGTAATAATTGAACCATGCGGCTAAAATATAATTTTCTCAATCACTTATTGTAAGAGATTACACCGCCCTTCTTGGCACTTCGCAGAGAACAATCACCCTCCTTGCTCCGTTCGACTTGATGACAGCTGGCGACCGGCGTCAATGCCAACTTCAAAAATCTATCAGTGATGCCACAGCACCTAGGTATGACGTCATCCAGAGGATTTTGTGCGAACGGCTTGTTTTAATTACGAGAAAAATAATTTTAACCATAATTAAATAAGGTGTTCCCATTAATAATTACTTAGATAAGTGATGGAACGTCACATTCCTCTCCTACTGGGAGAAAAAAAAATTTATTAAAATTTTTTTTTTTTTTTTTTTATTTATACTCTAAATATTAAACTAAAGTAGTAGTAGTGTATTATTTCGCGTTGATTCGCCAGATTACAAAATAACCACAAACCAAGGAATAGAGGAAAGCAGGAGAGTCCCTGCAACAGATATCATGACTTACAACAGATGACTCGAAGTCATATTAAAATATCCTCGGCATTGTCTAAAGCCAAAGATAAACTAAATAATTTACTAAAGTTCATAATAACAAATAAATGTCGAATGGGCCCGAAATCCAAAATTGAACTATCCAGGGACATCAGATTTATAAAATGTATATCCAAGGACGAACAACCAGGCAAAGGTGTGAGCCTGTTCGTACAATAACGCAAATAAATATACTGAAGTAAGACCAAAGAAATCAATAACTACAATAAGTGAAGAATCGAACACTTAATCCAAATTTGAACTAACAATGGACACCAGATTCGTAATAGCATATCCAGAGAAGAACAATCAGGAAGATTTATGGAACAATTCTCACCAGTGCCAAATAATACAAATAGTAAACATATCAAAGTCATCCAAAAACTCATTAATCAAAATAAATGTGGAATCGGACACTTAATCCAAAGTCGGACTATCAATGGACACCAGATTCATAAAGCATATCCACAGAAGGACGACCAGGAAGATTTATGGACCAATTCACACCAATATTAAATCACATAAATAAATTAGGTATACGTACACCCACATCCGGTAGTACGAGCCTATACAACCAAATAAACAAAATAAGTGAGGAATCGGACACTTAATTCAAAATCGGACTATCAATGGATACCAGATTTATAAGAGCATATCCAAAGAAGAACGATCAGGAAGATTTATGGACCAATTCTCACTAATACTAAACTAAACAAACTAATGTCTAAGGAAAGAAGTGGGAATCTACTAAAAATAAACAATTGATTTGTTCAAACACCTCAAATACTAAACTAAGGAACCTACTATGTATATGGGTAGTCAACAACAACCATACTATGAAGTACGAGACATAATATAAACTAAGTACTTCCCTAACAAATGGTAAACATGTAACTGGAATAATTGGACTAATTACACAAGGATGGTTAGGAAATGCTGCAGACATTTCCCGACCAGAAATAATTTGATGGATAAACATCAGCGTACTCTGCTATGAAAACATAGGTGACGAAATCGGATAGCAGTGATCAGTTGCTGAATTTCGAACCCACGCATTCACTAGGTTACCTAGGAACCCACATTAAGAGTATTGGCTGACTAGTTCTTAAGAAGAAATCCATACATACATCAGAATTCCAACTAATTCCAGAATCATACTGTGTAGGGCATAAGGACATAAATTATTACAAAGTATTTAAGATATCTGTGACAAATGTTGATAAAGTAAACCAATATCAAGTTAAGAACCACCACATCTTTCCAATATGGCAAATCTAATAACAAGATAATAAAAGATACATCTATAAAAAAAAAGTAGGTAATCAAATATCAAAAATACAACATACAACCTGAGAGAAGTAGTGTATAATATTGTTAGTTCCATAGTTCCATACCAAATATCAATATTAAACCAACATACTTGTATGAGCCCATATTCAAATATATAAATATATAATAATCAACAACCCTTCTATACTAAGGGGTGAGGTGTACACTCTATAAGGTACAAGTAGGTTCTTACTAACTGGATAATCCTACTAACAGCATTAGTAATTAATAATGTTGATTCATAATAATTAAAGTGCAACATTAATAATGAAAAAAAAATGATAAGCTCATACATAAGAGTACTACATAAATAATTAACCTAATGATTCATAAATTGGAAGTCATCTAACAACCATGCCAAAAGATAAAAATGGAGCTATGTACCTGCTCTATCTGGTGAATAAAACATTAAACTAAAATACTGAATCTTAATAAGGATCGAGCTAAAGACAAATAGAGGAAGAAGTTAGCTCAAACAACCCTATAAAGTTAATCTTCTTCCGAAGATGACGAACCAACCTCATCCATGGTGTTATCAGGCAGTAAATCCTTTAGGTGAAATTGTCCAATTCGTCTGTTAGTCGAATTGTCCTTCAATTCATATACTAACGGAGATATTACTTTCACAACCGTACAGGGAATATATTTCTGGCAAAATTTTGCCGAAATAGCATCACCCTTATTAGACTTTACAAAGTTTCGCTTCAACACTCTATCTCCAACGAAGAATCGCAGATCTCTTTTCCTCAAATTATACTGCCGCTGGTTCCTTAAATAGGAAGTTTTTAACTTCTTCCTAATGTCAGAAAAAATTTGAGGTAGAGTCTGGAGATCATCTAAGCGATGAAGGTTATCGGATATCTGAGGGAGATTTGTGGAAGTGTCTGAGATTGCACCAAAATAGTCACCAGATAAAGCAACATTTCTACCAAAATTGAGATATGCCGGAGAACATTGGGTCACCTCATGGACAGAGGTCCTTATGGCTTGAGCGATGGAATGGATATATTGATCCCAAGCTCTGTGATCTGGGAATGTATAAGACCTAAGGGCTGTGACGATACTGCGATTCACTCTCTCAGTATGATTGGCTTGAGGATGGTAGGCAGCATTATAAAAGGTCTTCTGAACCTTATATTTAGCTAAAAGATCTTTAAAGGCCTTTGATACAAACTGAGGACCGTTGTCACATGACACAATTTGGGGAACACCATACACCAAAAAGACTTGTTCTTCCAAATATTTCAAAATTGCTGGAGTTGTGGCCTGACGAAGAGGACAAACTAAAGGAAATTTGGTGAAATAATCCACAACTACCAAGCAATAGGTATTACCCTTGTAGCTCCGAGGATACGGTCCAATGAGATCCATTGAGATCATCTGCCAAGGAAAATTAATGTTCCTGAAGGACCCCATAAGTCCAGCTTGTGGTAAATTACTTGGTTTACAAGTAGCACAAACCATGCATTTAGAAATGTACTTTTTAATAGACTTCCGCATGCCAGGCCAATAATATAACTCAGCAATACGATGAAAAGTTTTATAAAAACCAAAATGTCCAGCAGTAACTTCATCATGAGACATACGTAATATGTTTTCCCTATTTGGCGTAGGTACAACTATTTTCCAATCTGACATATTGGATAAGGCCTCTATAGGACTTAAGATATGTTTGTAGAGTATATTGTTCTCTACCTTAAAATCGGGATAATTTTGTGGGTCTTGAGTAACCCTATCAATCATATTCTGATACCACTCATCAGGAGTTAATGTGGACAAATCGAATACATTAAGGTCATGGACACGGGAAAGAGCATCAGCAACCACTACACCGTTGGCCTTTCGATGAACAATTTTATATGAATAGGCAGCCAGTTTGCATATCCATCGGGAAAGTCTCTGAGATGGGTTTTTCATACTATGAAGCCATACCAAGGAACTATGGTCCGTAATTATAGTGAAATTACGACCCTCTAAATAATAACGGAATGCTTCCAACCCATGTATGATAGCTAAGAGTTCTTTCTCCGTGGTGGAATAGTTTTTCTGGGCCTTATTTAATTTCTTACTCGTGTAGGCTATGGGATGTTCAGAGCCATCTTTCAACTGAAACAACACGCCACCAGAAGCAGTATTAGAGCAATCAGTCATCAAATAAAAATGCTCGTTAAAATTAGGTGACATCATAACCGGTGCGCTAGTTAAAGCCTCTTTAACGCGCCTAAAAGCTTCATCGGCCTCAGGAGTCCAAGTAATGGTCTGCCCTTTTTTTCTGTTCTTCAAAAGATCAGTAAGAGGTGACAACAAGGTAGAGTACGAAGGTACAAACCGGCGATAATATCCACACATTCCCAATATCCTACGGACTTGGGTGGTGGTCTTAGGTATAGGAAAATTCTTAATAGCAACTATTTTCTCCGGATCAGTCCTTAGACCCTGGTTATCCACAACATAACCCAGAAACTTAAGACTAGGACGACAGAACTGACACTTATCCAAATTAATCGTTAGACTAGCTTCCTTAAGACGTAAGAATAACTTATCTAAAATTTCCATATGACGGGAAAAATCAGGAGTGACAACCAAAATATCGTCCAAATAATAGAAAACATAGGGCTCTAACTGTGGACCAATGACTAAATCCATCAGACGACACATTGTCTGAGGAGCAGAAACAAGACCAAAAGGCATGGTGACAAACTGGAATAATCCTTTACCACTGACAGCAAAAGCAGTATACTTCTTGCTCTCTTCACTCAGTGGGATCTGTAAGAAGGCCTTAGACAAATCTATCGAAGAGATGTATTTGGCATTCTGAAGTTTGCTCAAAATCACATCAATTCGGGGAATTGGATAAGCATCCCTGTTAGTGGTGATACTGTTTAGTTTTCGACCATCAAAGCAGATCCTGAAGGATCCATCCTTCTTCTTTGTTAACCAGAGTGGGGAACAATAGGACGACGTTGAATATTCTATGATATTTAAAGCAAGCATCGAATCTACTTCTTTTTCTAAATCTGCCTGCCAGGCTTGAGGTATGGGATACTGATATAATCTGAAAGGAGTAGGATTTCCCACCTCAATAGTGTGAGATATTAATGAAGTACGACCTAGTTTGTCATTTGAAGAAATAGTAGTAAACTGAGAGATCATATTCTCCAATTGCCTTTGTTCAGAACTAGATAAACTGGAAAAATCATGAATAGCACTAAGGGTAGACAGATTAAATTCAGATATGGAAAAAGAAAAATCAGAACAACTTAAGGTGCTATTAAAAGCATTGAAGAAGTCCATACCTAAAATTATAGAATTCTGTACAGAAGGAATAACATAAAATGTAATTTTCCTACATAAATTTGCCACTGTGATTTCAATTTGGAGTTTGCCTGTAATAGATTGGACTGTACCATCTGCAGTAGATACATGCAAAGATGAAATGGGCATAATGGGAATATTAGCATTTTTCAATAAATTTAATGAATGTGCTCCTATCAATGAAATATTAGAGCCACTATCTAATAAAGCTAAACACGATTGTCCTAAAATTTGAATGGGTAGATATGGCCTATTATCATTTTGTTTCCTAACTAATAAAGAGTTAATATCTAAATCTAAAATATTTGGTTGGATACAACCATTATATGGAACTACTTCACCATCAAAATTATTATTATACTTAACACTACCAATTAAAGAAGAATTTGTGGCTTTGCAACCCTGTGAATCATGTGCGTTCAACGTATCATGACTAAAACTTAATTTCTGGACTGATTTTGATTTGTGGTGTGTGCTTGTTTCCTGAACGATACCTTCTTCCCTTTCCGATTGGAAGATGGGTTTGAGTTGCTTGGTGTGCTTGGGCCAGCTGTCTCGTTTTCTGATGGGGTTTGATTCCCTGATTGGGTGTTGGACGGAGAAACGCTCAGGGGACGGACCTCCGACATTTCGTTTCCCGAACACTTGAAACAATTTCTTTTGAGGGTATTTTCCCTACCACAACCGTGGCAGAAAATACGAGTTTGAGGGATACCACAATCATTGAACTTATGATTAGACTGGTGACAATTCCAGCAAACAACGGAACTGAAAACAGAAACATTATGTTCAGGGCCCTTATTTTGCCAAGAACGTTGTCTAAAGGAAGTTGGTTTATCTTAAGATTTCCCTTTTCTAGTCATCATCTCTCTTTAGGTTGAGCTACTGTTCTTTGACAGGCATGCAAACGAGCCGTATCCATCCTTGAGTGTCAAGTTGTTCTCTTGCAGCTCTTGCTAGCCAACTCTATTCAGTTTGCCTCTGTCTCTCCATACTTCCATTATCAGTTCATCACCCTTCCTTCATTCATTTCATCTTATCATTTTAGTTCAACAAATACTACTGCAAAGTGGTAAAATTTTTGTTACATTTGGCGCCCAACGTGGGGCTTGATACAAAAACCCTTTTATGACTAGTGGTTCTTAATAATAATAACAAGTAAAACTAGTACCGTCCTGAGGGGCTAGGTACTAGGGATTGATTCAAAGTTAATATAAAAAGGAAATGATTGATACGTTAACGTTAAATAATATTTGCAAAAAACTAATAAAAATTGATAAAATATGAAAGCAAGTTAAATGATTTTAAAGTTAGAGAATTAAGACAATTATATATTTAATTTACATGGGAACAAGTCTAAAATTAATACAAACCAAGGGTAAAGAACATATATGTGGGAAGAATATTCGAGCTCGAAACTTCTACCAAGGAATTATGTAAATTTGGGGAACACTATCAACTTTAGGTATGGCTCTGATAAATTACAGTATACTTATGTTTTTGGAGGAAAGAAAAAATATATGTAATTAAATTATGAAAGTATAAGTATGCTAAATGTCCTGAAAAATTAAAAAAAAACAGTATGTCTTTAACCGTTACAAATAAATGTCCCCAAAACAAACCCCTTTTCACAGGTTCCAATGTTCCTTGATGTCTAATACCCAAGTCCGTGGTACGAAGCTAACACCAATGTGGTGTAACGGTCCAACCGTTACTGAAACTGCCCCTCTGAGGGTTGCAGGAAGAAGAACCAACATAAACAAGATCAAATGGGAGGCTGTATATCCTCCAGACCTGTCCCTTGTCGATTGAACCCTGGAAGTGCCTACCCGTGGTGTTGTTGGGTCTTTATAAGTTCATACGTCGTTTGAGATTTCTCCCGAAGGGCTAAAACCAAAAACATTCCCAGTTTATTTCCAATAAAACCTGTTATAAAAAGAAGTAAAAGAGAGAAGTTGACGAGGAAAGGTTTTTAGAAGAGAAGACTACAAAAACTCGACCTTTCATTGACCCCAAAAAAACCTATCTACCTTGACATTTTAACCATAGGTTGTGATAAGAGTTTTAACACATATGGCCTTGATTAGAATAGACAAGAAAACTTACAATTTAAATGTTGGATGTGATATTTTTGTTATTTTAACAAATAATATGTTTTTTTTTCAAAAGTAGTTGTATATGTATTGTATAAAGAAATAGGTACTGTGGAAATATATGAACATACTAGATATGGGAAAAGAATTATGAAGTCTATAAAGTAAGATTTAATAAGTTTCAGGAAGTCATGACATAATTTTCAATAGGTTTTCAGAACTGGAAAATTTTGATGAACATAACCACATATTAAGTATATTCTTAGAGATATTTTCTGGATACATTATAGACACTGCAATATTCTACATCAAAGCCAATCGATGACTTGATTTAAATTCAATCCATAATGAAAATAATATTACAATGGCCAAAACTAGGACGCCATAATGAAAAACTAGTACACATAAAAAACATACCGGTGCAAAATCCTTCTTCTTACAGTTTCATTATATTTCGTCACTTTGATTCAAACACAAACTTAATAAAATAACTGGCAATACAGTAATAATTGAACCATGCGGCTAAAATATAATTTTCTCAATCACTTATTGTAAGAGATTACACCGCCCTTCTTGGCACTTCGCAAAAAACAATCACCCTCCTTGCTCCGTTCGACTTGATGACAGCTGGCGACCGGCGTCAATGCCAACTTCAAAAATCTATCAGTGATGCCACAGCACCTAGGTATGACGTCATCCAGAGGATTTTGTGCGAACGGCTTGTTTTAATTACGAGAAAAATAATTTTAACCATAATTAAATAAGGTGTTCCCATTAATAATTACTTAGATAAGTGATGGAACGTCACAGTATTTTTTTTTTAATTTTTAAGTTCGGCATTTATTCATTAATAAGTAAAGGTGAATATTTGTTATGAATTATTTGTAGCCATAATAAAAAAACACTGAAATGTCAATATTTTACCAATTTAGATTAAATAATGGTATTATTTAAAATTAAGTCACATTTCATTTTTTTACTTCGAGCCTCGTAATTCACATAATTTCAGAATTCAAATTCAAAATTTTACCAGAAAAGTAATTTTGCCGAAAATTCAAAGTATACCACTAAATTAAGTTTTTCATCCTCTTATCACATGCAAAATCCATTTTAAAAAAGTTTAATGTACTGAATATGTTTTTTTGGGTTGAAACATTTTTCCAATATTTTTTAATCCGGCCATGGATTTTTTATAATTGTAAATAAATTAATTGATTGACACCTTAAGGAATATTCGTGTGTTAAATATAAAAGAAATATACAGTGTGGTTAACAAGTTGTAAGTCGTATTTCAATTTTTTTCTACTTCTAGCTCTCGCGATTTACATAATTTCAGAATTCAAATTCAAAATTTTACCAGAAAAATCACTTTGCCGAAAATTCAAAATATACCACTAAATTTAGGTTTTCTGCCACTTTTCAAATGCAAGATCCATTTTAAAAAAATTTAATATACTTAATATGTTTTTTTGGGTCGGAACATTTTTCCAATATTTTTTAATTCGGCCATGGATTTTTTATAATTGTAAATAAATTAATTGATTGACACCTTAAGGAATATTCGTGTGTTAAATATAAAATAATTATACAGTTTGGTTAACAAGTTGTAAGTCGTATTTCAATTTTTTCTTCTTCAAGCTCTCGCAATTCACATAATTTCAGAATTCAAATTAAAAATTTTACCAGAAGTCATTTTGCTGAAAATTCAAAGTATACCACTAAATTTAGTTTTTCATTGAATTATCAAATGCAAAATCCATTTTAAAAAAATTTAAAGTACAGGGTGTTGTTTTTGGATCGGAAAATTTTTCGAATATTTTTTAATACGTACCTGGATTTTTTACAGTTGCAAATCAATTAGTTAATTGTACATCTCAAAAAATATTTGCGTGCCAAATATAAAATAAATATACAGTGTGGGTAAAAAGTTATGAACCAAATAAGAAAATGGCAAAATAGATAAAACACCCAGTATCTTTGTTATTAATAAAGTAAGACCCATTAAGTATGGTATTTTTGAGACCGCTTAAGTGTTCTCTTTCTACGGTTAACGTATGTTAGTTTCCTAATTAAACCTATTTTTGTCTATTTAAGTCAACACTGTCAGCTGCTAATGTGCACAAATTAAAATTTCACAAGGAAGACCCGCCAAGTTATCCTAGCGAAGCCGACGGCTTGGAATCGCGAAGGGAAAACCTTCCAAATCGGTATCAACATTTGGAATGGAGTAAGTATGACTTAAATTTCTGACTCATATATACCGACTGTTTTACATCATCCTAGGCAGTCCCGGATTAATAATCTTGAGGCCCCTAGACAACCCAAGCTATGAGGCCCCCTTAAGAAACCCGTCTCCGAGTGGTATTCCTTAAATACGTTAGTGGACATTTTGTAGACCTAAACTTTAAATCTAGATCAGGTAAGGAAGCTTTGTTTCAATATTAAACTTTTCTTTGCCCTGCAGAAAAACTTGGATGTTTGAGAATATCTAAAATGTAAAGTTTATAACGAGGAAATAAACAGTAGGGAAGAACTTCTTGACCGGATTCCAAGCCGCAATCAAAGAAATGAAAAATATAAACCTGACGAGATTAGGAAGTCAGTCAGACAAATAACAAAAAGCAAAATTTTGCCTTCAACAAGGTGATGGCCATTTTGAACAATTATTATAGTTTTGATAAGTTATTTTTCAGCAAAGCTTTTCTGTATTTTTTTTTAATTTTTAAGTTCGGCGTTTATTCATTAATAAGTAAAGGTGAATATTTGTTATGAATTATTTGTAGGCATAATAAAAAAAAACACTGAACTGTCAATATTTTACCAATTTAGATTAAATAATGGTATTATTTAAAATTAAGTCACATTTTATTTTTTTTACTTCGAGCTTCGTAATTCACATAATTTCAGAATTCAAATTCAAAATTTTACCAGAAAACTAATTTTGCCGAAAATTCACCATTATACCACTAAATTTAGTAGTATACCACTAAATTTAGTTTTTCATCCTCTTATCACATGCAAAATCCATTTTAAAAAAATTTAATGTACTTAATATGTTTTTTTGGGTCGGAACATTGTTCCAATATTTTTTAATTCGGCCATGGATTTTTTATAATTGTAGATAAATTAATTGATTGACACCTTAAGGAATATTGGCGTGTTAAATGTAAAATAAATATACAGTGTGTTTAACAAGTTGTAAGTCGTATTTCAATTTTTTTCTACTTTAAGCTCTCGCAATTCACATAATTTCAGAATTCAAATTCAAAATTTTACCAGAAAAGTCATTTTGCCGAAAATTCAAAGTATACCACTAAATTTAGTTTTTCATTAACTTATTAAATGCAAAATCCATTTTAAAAAATTTAATGTAGAGTGTTGTTTTTGGGTCGGAACAATTTTCGAATATTTTTTAATCCGTACCTGGATTTTTTACAATCGCAAATAAATAAGTAAATTGTACATCTCAAAAAATATTTGCGTGCCAATTATAAAATAAATACACAGTGTGGTTAAAAAGTTATGAACCAAATAAGAAAATGGCAAAATAGATCAAACACCCAGTATCTTTGTTATTAATAAAGAAAGACCCATTAAGTATGGTATTTTTGAGACCGCTTAAGTGTTCTCTTTCTACTGTTAACGCATGTTAGTTTCCTAATGAAACCTATTTTTGTCTATTTAGGTCAACACTGTCAGCTGCTAATGTGCACGTCAGTGGACATTTTGTAGACCTAAATTTTAAATATAGAACAGTTAAAGAAGCTTTGTTTCAATATTAAACTTTTCTTTGCCCTGCAGAAAAACGGATGTTTGAGAATATCTAAAATGTAAAGTTTATAACGAGGAAATAAACAGTAGGGAAGAACTTCTTGACCGGATTCCAAGACGCAATCAAAGAAATGAAAAATATAAACCTGACGAGATTAGGAAGTCAGTCGGACAAATAACAAAAAGCAAAATTTTGCCTTCAACAAGGTGATGGCCATTTTGAACAATTATTATAGTTTTGATAAGTTATTTTTCAGCAAAGCTTTCTGTATTTTTTTTTTAATTTTTAAGTTTGGCGTTTATTCATTAATAAGTAAAGGTGAATCTTTGTTATGAATTATTAGTAGCCATAATAAAAAAATTACGTCACATTTTATTTTTTTTACTTCGAGCTTCGTAATTCATATAATTTCAGAATTCAAATTCAAAATTTTACCAGAAAACTAATTTTGCCGAAAATTCAAAGTATACCACTAAATTTAGTTTTTCATCCTCTTATCACATGCAAAATCCATTTTAAAAAAGTTTAATGTACGTAATATGTTTTTTTGGGTTGAAACATTTTTCCAATATTTTTTAATCCGGCCATGGATGTTTTATAATTGTAAATAAATTAATTGATTGACACCTTAAGGAATATTCGTGTGTTAAATATAAAAGAAATATACAGTGTGGTTAACAAGTTGTAAGTCGTATTTCAATTTTTTCTACTTCAAGCTCTCGCTATTCACATAATTTCAGAATTCAAATTAAAAATTTTACCAGAAGTCATTTTGCTGAAAATTCAAAGTATACCACTAAATTTAGTTTTTCATTGACTTATCAAATGCAAAATCCATTTTAAAAAAATTTAAAGTACAGGGTGTTGTTTTTGGATCGGAAAATTTTTCGAATATTTTTTAATACGTACCTGCATTTTTTACAGTTGCAAATCAATTAGTTAATTGTACATCTCAAAAAACATTTGCGTGCCAAATATAAAATAAATATACAGTGTGGGTAAAAAGTTATGAACCAAATAAGAAAATGGCAAAATAGATAAAACACCCAGTATCTTTGTTATTAATGAAGAAGACCCATTAAGTATGGTATTTTTGAGACCGCTTAAGTGTTCTCTTTCTACGGTTAACGTATGTTAGTTTCCTAATTAAACCTATTTTTGTCTATTTAGGTCAACACTGTCAGCTGCTAATGTGCACAAATTAAAATTTCACAAGGAAGACCCGTTAAGTTATCCTAGCGAAGCCGACGGCTTGGAATCGCCAGGGTAAAACCTTCCAAATCGGTATCAACATTTGGAATGGAGTAAGTATGACTTAAATTTCTGACTCATATATACCGACTGTTTTACAACAACCTAGGCGGTCCCGGATTAATAATCTTGAGGCCCTAGACAACCCAAGCTATGAGGCCCCCTTAAGAAACCCGTCTCCGAGTGGTATTCCTTAAATACGTTAGTGGACATTTTGTAGACCTAAACTTTAAATCTAGATCAGGTAAGGAAGCTTTGTTTCAATATTAAACTTTTCTTTGCCCTGCAGAAAAACTTGGATGTTTGAGAATATCTAAAATGTAAAGTTTATAACGAGGAAATAAACAGTAGGGAAGAACTTCTTGACCGGATTCCAAGACGCAATCAAAGAAATGTAAAATATAAACCTGACGAGATTAGGAAGTCAGTCAGACAAATAACAAAAATCAAAATTTTGCCTTCAACAAGGTGATGGCCATTTTGAACAATTATTATAGTTTTGATAAGTTATTTTTCAGCAAAGCTTTTCTGTATTTTTTTTAATTTTTAAGTTCGGCGTTTATTCATTAATAAGTAAAGGTGAATATTTGTAATGAATTATTTGTAGCCATAATAAAAAAAACACTGAAATGTCAATATTTTACCAATTTAGATTAAATAATGGTATTATTTAAAATTAAGTCACATTTTATTTTTTTTACTTCGAGCTTCGTAATTCACATAATTTCAGAATTCAAATTCAAAATTTTACCAGAAAACTAATTTTGCCGAAAATTCAGTATAGCACTAAATTTAGTTTTTCATCCTCTTATCACATGCAAAATCCATTTAAAAACAATAATGTACTTAATATGTTTTTTGGGTCGGAACATTTTTCCAATGTTTTTTAATCCGGCCATGGATTTTTTATAATTGTAAATAAATTAATTGATTGACACCTAAAGGAATATTCGTGTGTTAGATATAAAATAAATATACAGTTTGGTTAACAAGTTGTAAGCCGTATTTCAATGTTTTCTACTTCAAGCTCTCGCAATTCACATAATTTCAGAATTCAAATTAAAAATTTTACCAGAAAAGTCATTTTGCTAAAAATTCAAAGTATACCACTAAATTTAGTGTTTCATTCACTCATCAAATGCAAAATCCATTTTAAAAAAATTTAATGTACAGGGTGTTGTTTTTGAATCGGAATATTTTTCGAATATTTTTTAATCCACACCTGGATTTTTTACAGTTGCAAATAAATTAGTTAATTGTACATCTCAAAAAATATTTGCGTGCCAAATATAAAATAAATATACAGTGTGGGTAAAAAGTTATGAACCAAATAAGAAAATGGCAAAATAGATAAAACACCCAGTATCTTTGTTATTAATAAAGTAAGACCCATTAAGTATGGTATTTTTGAGACCGCTTAAGTGTTCTCTTTCTACGGTTAACGTATGTTAGTTTCCTAATTAAACCTATTTTTGTCTATTTAGGTTAACACTGTCAGCTGCTAATGTGCACAAATTAAAATTTCACAAGGAAGACCCGCCAAGTTATCCTAGCGAAGCCGACGTCTTGGAATCGCGAAGGGAAAACCTTCCAAATCGCTATCAACACTTCGAATGGAGTAAGTATGACTTAAATTTCTGACTCATATATACCGACTGTTTTACATCATCCTAGGCAGTCCCGGATTAATAATCTTGAGGCCCCTAGACAACCCAAGCTATGAGGCCCCCTTAAGAAACCCGTCTCCGAGTGGTATTCCTTAAATACGTTAGTGGACATTTTGTAGAACTAAACTTTAAATCTAGATCAGGTAAGGAAGCTTTGTTTCAATATTAAACTTTTCTTTGCCCTGCAGAAAAACTTGGATGTTTGAGAATATGTAAAATGTAAAGTTTATAACGAGGAAATAAACAGTAGGGAAGAACTTCTTGGCCGGATTCCAAGACGCATTCAAAGAAATGAAAAATATAAACCTGACGAGATTAGGTCAGTCAGACAAATAACATAAAACAAAATTTTGCCTTCAACAAAGTGATGGCCATTTTGAACAATTATTATAGCTTTGATAAGTTATTTTTCAGCAAAGCTTCTCTGTATTTTTTTTTTATTTTTAAGTTCGGCATTTATTCATTAATAAGTAAAGGTGAATATTTGTTATGAATTATTTGTAGGCATAATAAAAAAACATAGAAATGTCAATATTTTACCAATTTAGATTAAACAATGGTATTTTTTAAAATTAAGTCACATTTTATTTTTTTTTACTTCGAACCTCGTAATTCACATAATTTCAGAATTCAAATTCAAAATTTTACCAGAAAACTAATTTTGCCGAAAATTCAAAGTATGTATAGCACTAAATTTAGTTTTTCATCCTCTTATCACATGCAAAATCCATTTTAAAAAAATTTAATGTACTTAATATGTTTTTTTGGGTTGGAACATTTTTCCAATATTTTTTAATCCGGCCATATATTTTTTATAATTGTAAATAAATTAATTGATTGACACCTTAAGGAATATTCGTGTGTTAAATATAAAATAATTATACAGTTTGGTTAACAAGTTGTAAGTCGTATTTAAATTTTTTCTACTTCAAGCTCTCGCTATTCACATAATTTCAGAATTCAAATTAAAAATTTTACCAGAAGTCATTTTGCTGAAAATTCAAAGTATACCACTAAATTTAGTTTTTCATTAACTTCTCAAATGCAAAATCCATTTTAAAAAAATTTAAAGTACAGAGTGTTGTTTTTGGATCGGAATATTTTACGAATATTTTTTAATACGTACCTGGATTTTTTACAGTTGCAAATCAATTAGTTAATTGTACATCTCAAAAAATATTTGCGTGCCAAATATAAAATAAATGTACAGTGTGGGTAAAAAGTTATGAACCAAATAAGAAAATGGCAAAATAGATAAAACACCCAGTATCTTTGTTATTAATAAAGTAAGACCCATTAAGTATGGTATTTTTGAGACCGCTTAAGTGTTCTCTTTCTACGGTTAACGTATGTTAGTTTCCTAATTAAACCTATTTTTGTCTATTTAGGTTAACACTGTCAGCTGCTAATGTGCACAAATTAAAATTTCACAAGGAAGACCCGCCAAGTTATCCTAGCGAAGCCGACGGCTTGGAATCGCGAAGGGAAAACCTTCCAAATCGCTATCAACACTTGGAATGGAGTAAGTATGACTTAAATTTCTGACTCATATATACCGACTGTTTTACATCATCCTAGGCAGTCCCGGATTAATAATCTTGAGGCCCCTGGACAACCCAAGCTATGAGGCCCCCTTAAGAAACCCGTCTCCGAGTGGTATTCCTTAAATACGTTAGTGGACATTTTGTAGACCTAAACTTTAAGTCTAGATCAGGTAAGGAAGCTTTGTGTCAATATTAAACTTTTCTTTGCCCTGCAGAAAAACTTGGATGTTTGAGATTATCTAAAATGTAAAGTTTATAACGAGGAAATAAACAGTAGGGAAGAACTTCTTGACCGGATTCCAAGACGCAATCAAAGAAATGAAAAATATAAACCTGACGAGATTACGAAGTCAGTCAGACAAATAACAAAAAGCAAAATTTTGCCTTCAACAAGGTGATGGCCATTTTGAACAATTATTATAGTTTTGATAAGTTATTTTTCAGCAAAGCTTTTCTGTATTTTTTTAATTTTTAAGTTCGGCGTTTATTCATTAATAAGTAAAGGTGAATATTTGTTATGAATTATTTGTAGGCATAATAAAAAAAACACTGAAATGTCAATATTTTACCAATTTAGATTAAATAATGGTATTATTTAAAATTAAGTCACATTTTATTTTTTTTACTTCGAGCTTCGTAATTCACATAATTTCAGAATTCAAATTCAAAATTTTACCAGAAAACTAATTTTGCCGAAAATTCACCATTATACCACTAAATTTAGTAGTATACCACTAAATTTAGTTTTTCATCCTCTTATCACATGCAAAATCCATTTTAAAAAAATTTAATGTACTTAATATGTTTTTTTGGGTCGGAACATTGTTCCAATATTTTTTAATTCGGCCATGGATTTTTTATAATTGTAGATAAATTAATTGATTGACACCTTAAGGAATATTGGCGTGTTAAATGTAAAATAAATATACAGTGTGTTTAACAAGTTGTAAGTCGTATTTCAATTTTTTTCTACTTTAAGCTCTCGCAATTCACATAATTTCAGAATTCAAATTCAAAATTTTACCAGAAAAGTCATTTTGCCGAAAATTCAAAGCATACCACTAAATTTAGTTTTTCATTCACTTATTAAATGCAAAATCCATTTAAAAAAATTTAATGTACAGAGTGTTGTTTTTGGATCGGAACAATTTTCGAATATTTTTTAATCCGTACCTGGATTTTTTACAATCGCAAATAAATTAGTAAATTGTACATCTCAAAAAATATTTGCGTGCCAATTATAAAACAAATACACAATGTGGTTAAAAAGTTATGAACCAAATAAGAAAATGGCAAAATAGATAAAACACCCAGTATCTTTGTTATTAATAAAGTAAGACCCATTAAATATGGTATTTTTGAGACCGCTTAAGTGTTCTCTTTCTACTGTTAACGCATGTTAGTTTCCTAATGAAACCTATTTTTGTCTATTTAGGTCAACACTGTCAGCTGCTAATGTGCACGTTAGTGGACATTTTGTAGACCTAAATTTTAAATATAGAACAGTTAAGGAAGTTTTGTTTCAATATTAAACTTTTCTTTGCCCTGCAGAAAAACGGATGTTTGAGAATATCTAAAATGTAAAGTTTATAACGAGGAAATAAACAGTAGGGAAGAACTTCTTGACCGGATTCCAAGACGCAATCAAAGAAATGAAAAATATAAACCTGACGAGATTAGGAAGTCAGTCGGACAAATAACAAAAAGCAAAATTTTGCCTTCAACAAGGTGATGGCCATTTTGAACACTTATTATAGTTTTGATAAGTTATTTTTCAGCAAAGCTTTCTGTATTTTTTTTTAATATTTAAGTTTGGCGTTTATTCATTAATAAGTAAAGGTGAATCTTTGTTATGAATTATTTGTAGCCATAATAAAAAAATTAAGTCACATTTTATTTTTTTTACTTCGAGCTTCGTAATTCACATAATTTCAGAATTCAAATTCAAAATTTTACCAGAAAACTAATTTTGCCGAAAATTCAAAGTATACCACTAAATTTAGTTTTTCATCGTCTTATCACATGCAAAATCCATTTTAAAAAAGTTTAATGTACTTAATATGTTTTTTTGGGTTGAAACATTTTTCCAATATTTTTTAATCCGGCCATGGATGTTTTATAATTGTAAATAAATTAATTGATTGACACCTTAAGGAATATTCGTGTGTTAAATATAAAAGAAATATACAGTGTGGTTAACAAGTTGTAAGTCGTATTTCAATTTTTTCTACTTCAAGCTCTCGCTATTCACATAATTTCAGAATTCAAATTAAAAATTTTACCAGAAGTCATTTTGCTGAAAATTCAAAGTATACCACTAAATTTAGTTTTTCATTGACTTATCAAATGCAAAATCCATTTTAAAAAATTTAAAGTACAGGGTGTTGTTTTTGAATCGGAAAATTTTTCGAATATTTTTTAATACGTACCTGGATTTTTTACAGTTGCAAATCAATTAGTTAATTGTACATCTCAAAAAATATTTGCGTGCCAAATATAAAATAAATATACAGTGTGGGTAAAAAGTTATGAACCAAATAAGAAAATGGCAAAATAGATAAAACACCCAGTATCTTTGTTATTAATAAATTAAGACCCATTAAGTATGGTATTTTTGAGACCGCTTAAGTGTTCTCTTTCTACGGTTAACGTATGTTAGTTTCCTAATTAAACCTATTTTTGTCTATTTAGGTCAACACTGTCAGCTGCTAATGTCCACAAATTAAAATTTCACAAGGAAGACCCGCCAAGTTATCCTAGCGAAGCCGACGGCTTGGAATCGCGAAGGGAAAACCTTCCAAATCGGTATCAACATTTGGAATGGAGTAAGTATGACTTAAATTTCTGACTCATATATACCGACTGTTTTACATCATCCTAGGCAGTCCCGGATTAATAATCTTGAGGCCCCTAGACAACCCAAGCTATGAGGCCCTCTTGAAACCCGTCTCCGAGTGGTATTCCTTAAATACGTTAGTGGACATTTTGTAGACCTAAACTATAAATCTAGATCAGGTAAGGAAGCTTTGTTTCAATATTAAACTTTTCTTTGCCCTGCAGAAAAACTTGGATGTTTGAGAATATCTAAAATGTAAAGTTTATAACGAGGAAATAAACAGCAGGGAAGAACTTCTTGACCGGATTCCAAGACGCAATCAAAGAAATGAAAAATATAAACCTGACGAGATTAGGAAGTCAGTCAGACAAATAACAAAAATCAAAATTTTGCCTTCAACAAGGTGATGGCCATTTTGAACAAGTATTATAGTTTTGATAAGTTATTTTTCAGCAAAGCTTTTCTGTATTTTTTAAAATTTTTAAGTTCGGCGTTTATTCATTAATAAGTAAAGGTGAATATTTGTTATGAATTATTTGTAGCCATAATAAAAAAAACACTGAAATGTCAATATTTTACCAATTTAGATTAAATAATTATTTAAAATTATTTAAAATTAAGTAACATTTTATTTTTTTTTACTTCGAGCTTCGTAATTCACATAATTTCAGAATTCAAATTAAAAATTTTACCAGAAGACTAATTTTGCCGAAAATTCAGTATAGCACTAAATTTAGTTTTTCATCCTCTTATCACATGCAAAATCCATTTAAAAACAATAATGTACTTAATATGTTTTTTTGGGTCGGAACATTTTTCCAATGTTTTTTAATCCGGCCATGGATTTTTTATAATTTTAAATAAATTAATTGATTGACACCTAAAGGAATATTCGTGTGTTAAATATAAAATAAATATACAGTTTGGTTAACAAGTTGTAAGCCGTATTTCAATGTTTTCTACTTCAAGCTCTCGCAATTCACATAATTTCAGAATTCAAATTAAAAATTTTACCAGAAAAGTCATTTTGCTAAAAATTCAAGGTATACCACTAAATTTAGTGTTTCATTCACTTATCAAATGCAAAATCCATTTTAAAAAAATTTAATGTACAGGGTGTTGTTTTTGAATCGGAATATTTTTCGAATATTTTTTAATCCACACCTGGATTTTTTACAGTTGCAAATAAATTAGTTAATTGTACATCTCAAAAAATATTTGCGTGCCAAATATAAAATAAATATACAGTGTGGGTAAAAAGTTATGAACCAAATAAGAAAATGGCAAAATAGATAAAACACCCAGTATCTTCGTTATTAATAAAGTAAGACCCATTAAGTATGGTATTTTTGAGACCGCTTAAGTGTTCTCTTTCTACGGTTAACGTATGTTAGTTTCCTAATTAAACCTATTTTTGTCTATTTAGGTCAACACTGTCAGCTGCTAATGTGCACAAATTAAAATTTCACAAGGAAGACCCGCCAAGTTATCCTAGCGAAGCCGACGGCTTGGAATCGCGAAGGGAAAACCTTCCAAATCGCTATCAATACTTCGAATGGAGTAAGTATGACTTAAATTTCTGACTCATATATACCGACTGTTTTACATCATCCTAGGCAGTCCCGGATTAATAATCTTGAGGCCCCTAGACAACCCAAGCTATGAGGCCCCCTTAAGAAACCAGTCTCCGAGTGGTATTCCTTAAATACGTTAGTGGACATTTTGTAGACCTAAACTTTAAATATAGAACAGTTAAGGAAGCTTTGTTTCAATATTAAACTTTTCTTTGCCCTGCAGAAAAACGGATGTTTGAGAATATCTAAAATGTAAAGTTTATAACGAGGAAATAAACAGTAGGGAAGAACTTCTTGACCGGATTCCAAGACGCAATCAAAGAAATGAAAAATATAAACCTGACGAGATTAGGAAGTCAGTCAGACAAATAACAAAAAGCAAAATTTTGCCTTCAACAAGGTGATGGCCATTTTGAACAATTATTATAGTTTTGATAAGTCATTTTCCAGCAAAGCTTTCTGTATTTTTTTTTTAATTTTTAAGTTCGGCGTTTATTTATTAATAAGTAAAGGTGAATCTTTGTTATGAATTATTTGTAGCCATAATAAAAAAATTAAGTCACATTTTATTTTTTTTTACTTCGAGCTTCGTAATTAACATAATTTCAGAATTCAAATTCAAAATTTTACCAGAAAACTAATTTTGCCGAAAATTCAAAGTATACCACTAAATTTAGTTTTTCATCCTCTTATCACATGCAAAATCCATTTTAAAAAAGTTTAATGTACTTAATATGTTTTTTTGGGTTGAAACATTTTTCCAATATTTTTTAATCCGGCCATGGATTTTTTATAATTGTAAATAAATTAATTGATTGACACCTTAAGGAATATTCGTGTGTTAAATATAAAAGAAATATACAGTGTGGTTAACAAGTTGTAAGTCGTATTTCAATTTTTTCTACTTCAAGCTCTCGCTATTCACATAATTTCAGAATTCAAATTAAAAATTTTACCAGAAGTCATTTTGCTGAAAATTCAAAGTATACCACTAAATTTAGTTTTTCATTGACTTATCAAATGCAAAATCCATTTTAAAAAAATTTAAAGTACAGGGTGTTGTTTTTGGATCGGAAAATTTTTCGAATATTTTTTAATACGTACCTGCATTTTTTACAGTTGCAAATCAATTAGTTAATTGTACATCTCAAAAAACATTTGCGTGCCAAATATAAAATAAATATACAGTGTGGGTAAAAAGTTATGAACCAAATAAGAAAATGGCAAAATAGATAAAACACCCAGTATCTTTGTTATTAATGAAGAAGACCCATTAAGTATGGTATTTTTGAGACCGCTTAAGTGTTCTCTTTCTACGGTTAACGTATGTTAGTTT
This sequence comes from Diabrotica virgifera virgifera, assembly GCF_917563875.1. Taxonomy (NCBI): domain Eukaryota; kingdom Metazoa; phylum Arthropoda; class Insecta; order Coleoptera; family Chrysomelidae; genus Diabrotica; species Diabrotica virgifera. Next base: position 80,195,547 of record NC_065451.1, on the reverse strand, counting down.
CCTAATTAAACCTATTTTTGTCTATTTAGGTCAACACTGTCAGCTGCTAATGTGCACAAATTAAAATTTCACAAGGAAGACCCGTTAAGTTATCCTAGCGAAGCCGACGGCTTGGAATCGCCAGGGTAAAACCTTCCAAATCGGTATCAACATTTGGAATGGAGTAAGTATGACTTAAATTTCTGACTCATATATACCGACTGTTTTACAACAACCTAGGCAGTCCCGGATTAATAATCTTGAGGCCCTAGACAACCCAAGCTATGAGGCCCCCTTAAGAAACCCGTCTCCGAGTGGTATTCCTTAAATACGTTAGTGGACATTTTGTAGACCTAAACTTTAAATCTAGATCAGGTAAGGAAGCTTTGTTTCAATATTAAACTTTTCTTTGCCCTGCAGAAAAACTTGGATGTTTGAGAATATCTAAAATGTAAAGTTTATAACGAGGAAATAAACAGTAGGGAAGAACTTCTTGACCGGATTCCAAGACGCAATCAAAGAAATGTAAAATATAAACCTGACGAGATTAGGAAGTCAGTCAGACAAATAACAAAAATCAAAATTTTGCCTTCAACAAGGTGATGGCCATTTTGAACAATTATTATAGTTTTGATAAGTTATTTTTCAGCAAAGCTTTTCTGTATTTTTTTTAATTTTTAAGTTCGGCGTTTATTCATTAATAAGTAAAGGTGAATATTTGTAATGAATTATTTGTAGCCATAATAAAAAAAACACTGAAATGTCAATATTTTACCAATTTAGATTAAATAATGGTATTATTTAAAATTAAGTCACATTTTATTTTTTTTACTTCGAGCTTCGTAATTCACATAATTTCAGAATTCAAATTCAAAATTTTACCAGAAAACTAATTTTGCCGAAAATTCAGTATAGCACTAAATTTAGTTTTTCATCCTCTTATCACATGCAAAATCCATTTAAAAACAATAATGTACTTAATATGTTTTTTGGGTCGGAACATTTTTCCAATGTTTTTTAATCCGGCCATGGATTTTTTATAATTGTAAATAAATTAATTGATTGACACCTAAAGGAATATTCGTGTGTTAGATATAAAATAAATATACAGTTTGGTTAACAAGTTGTAAGCCGTATTTCAATGTTTTCTACTTCAAGCTCTCGCAATTCACATAATTTCAGAATTCAAATTAAAAATTTTACCAGAAAAGTCATTTTGCTAGAAATTCAAAGTATACCACTAAATTTAGTGTTTCATTCACTCATCAAATGCAAAATCCATTTTAAAAAAATTTAATGTACAGGGTGTTGTTTTTGAATCGGAATATTTTTCGAATATTTTTTAATCCACACCTGGATTTTTTACAGTTGCAAATAAATTAGTTAATTGTACATCTCAAAAAATATTTGCGTGCCAAATATAAAATAAATATACAGTGTGGGTAAAAAGTTATGAACCAAATAAGAAAATGGCAAAATAGATAAAACACCCAGTATCTTTGTTATTAATAAAGTAAGACCCATTAAGTATGGTATTTTTGAGACCGCTTAAGTGTTCTCTTTCTACGGTTAACGTATGTTAGTTTCCTAATTAAACCTATTTTTGTCTATTTAGGTTAACACTGTCAGCTGCTAATGTGCACAAATTAAAATTTCACAAGGAAGACCCGCCAAGTTATCCTAGCGAAGCCGACGTCTTGGAATCGCGAAGGGAAAACCTTCCAAATCGCTATCAACACTTCGAATGGAGTAAGTATGACTTAAATTTCTGACTCATATATACCGACTGTTTTACATCATCCTAGGCAGTCCCGGATTAATAATCTTGAGGCCCCTAGACAACCCAAGCTATGAGGCCCCCTTAAGAAACCCGTCTCCGAGTGGTATTCCTTAAATACGTTAGTGGACATTTTGTAGAACTAAACTTTAAATCTAGATCAGGTAAGGAAGCTTTGTTTCAATATTAAACTTTTCTTTGCCCTGCAGAAAAACTTGGATGTTTGAGAATATGTAAAATGTAAAGTTTATAACGAGGAAATAAACAGTAGGGAAGAACTTCTTGGCCGGATTCCAAGACGCATTCAAAGAAATGAAAAATATAAACCTGACGAGATTAGGTCAGTCAGACAAATAACATAAAACAAAATTTTGCCTTCAACAAAGTGATGGCCATTTTGAACAATTATTATAGCTTTGATAAGTTATTTTTCAGCAAAGCTTCTCTGTATTTTTTTTTTATTTTTAAGTTCGGCATTTATTCATTAATAAGTAAAGGTGAATATTTGTTATGAATTATTTGTAGGCATAATAAAAAAACATAGAAATGTCAATATTTTACCAATTTAGATTAAACAATGGTATTTTTTAAAATTAAGTCACATTTTATTTTTTTTACTTCGAACCTCGTAATTCACATAATCTCAGAATTCAAATTCAAAATTTTACCAGAAAACTAATTTTTTCTACTTCAAGCTCTCGCAATTCACATAATTTCAGAATTCAAATTAAAAATTTTACCAGAAGTCATTTTGCTGAAAATTCAAAGTATACCACTAAATTTAGTTTTTCATTGACTTATCAAATGCAAAATCCATTTTAAAAAAATTTAAAGTACAGGGTGTTGTTTTTGGATCGGAAAATTTTTCGAATATTTTTTAATTCGGCCATGGATTTTTTATAATTGTAAATAAATTAATTGATTGACACCTTAAGAAATATTCGTGTGTTAAATATAAAATAATTATACAGTTTGGTTAACAAGTTGTAAGTCGTATTTCAATTTTTTCTACTTCAAGCTCTCGCAATTCACATAATTTCAGAATTCAAATTAAAAATTTTACCAGAAGTCATTTTGCTGAAAATTCAAAGTATATCACTAAATTTAGTTTTTCATTGACTTATCAAATGCAAAATCCATTTTAAAAAAATTTAAAATACAGGGTGTTGTTTTTGGATCGGCAAATTTTTCGAATATTTTTTAATACGTACCTGGATTTTTTACAGTTGCAAATCAATTAGTTAATTGTACATCTCAAAAAATATTTGCGTGCCAAATATAAAATAAATATACAGTGTGGGTAAAAAGTTATGAACCAAATAAGAAAATGGCAAAATAGATAAAACACCCAGTATCTTTGTTATTAATAAAGTAAGACCCATTAAGTATGGTATTTTTGAGACCGCTTAAATGTTCTCTTTCTACAGTTAACGTATGTTAGTTTACTAATTAAACCTATTTTTGTCTATTTAGGTCAACACGGTCAGCTGCTAATGTGCACAAATTAAAATTTCACAACGGAGACCCGCCAAGTTATCCTAGCGAAGCCGACGGGTTGGAATCGCGGAGGCCCCTAGACAACCCAAGCTATGAGGCCCCCTTAAGAAACCCGTCTCCGAGTGGTATTCCTTAAATACGTTAGTGGACATTTTGTAAATCTAAACTTTAAATCTAGATCAGTTAAGGAAGCTTTGTTTCAATATTAAACTTTTCTTTGCCCTGCAGAAAAACTTGGATGTTTGAGAATATCTAAAATGTAAAGTTTATAACGAGGAAATAAACAGTAGGGAAGAACTTCTTGACCGGATTCCAAGACGCATTCAAAGAAACGAAAAATATAAACCTGACGAGATTAGGAAGTCAGTCAGACAAATAACATAAAACAAAATTTTGCCTTCAACAAGGTGATGGCCATTTTGAACAATTATTATAGCTTTGATAAGTTATTTTTCAGCAAAGCTTCTCTGTATTTTTTTTTTATTTTTAAGTTCGGCATTTATTCATTACTAAGTAAAGGTGAATATTTGTTGTGAATTATTTGTAGCCATAATAAAAAAACATTGAAATGTCAATATTTTACCAATTTAGATTAAACAATGGTATTTTTTAAAATTAAGTCACATTTTATTTTTTTTACTTCGAGCCTCGTAATTCACATAATCTCAGAATTCAAATTCAAAATTTTACCAGAAAACTAATTTTGCCGAAAACTCAAAGTATGTATACCACTAAATTTTAGTTTTTCTTCCTATTATCACATGCAAAATCCATTTTAAAAAAATTTAATGTACTTAATATGTTTTTTTGGGTTGGAACATTTTTCCAATATTTTTTAATCCGGCCATATATTTTTTATAATTGTAAATAAATTAATTGATTGACACCTTAAGGAATATTCGTGTGTTAAATATAAAAGAAATATACAGTGTGGTTAACAAGTTGTAAGTCGTATTTCAATTTTTTTCTACTTCTAGCTCTCGCAATTTACATAATTTCAGCATTCAAATTCAAAATTTTACCAGAAAAATCACTTTGCCGAAAATTCAAAGTATACCACTAAATTTAGGTTTTCATCCACTTTTCAAATGCAAGATCCATTTTAAAAAAATTTAATATACTTAATATGTTTTTTTGGGTCGGAACTTTTTCCAATATTTTTTAATTCGGCCATGGATTTTTTATGATTGTAAATAAATTAATTGATTGACACCTTAAGAAATATCCGTGTGTTAAATATAAAATAATAGGGAACTTGCATAAAAATTAAATTCCAGAAATACTACTGATAAACGTTATTTAATACTGTTAAAAGAACCCCAGTTTACAAAAAAACTCATATTTTATTATTATGAAATAAATATAAGCAATTAAAAACTGCAGAATTTAAATTATTCTTTCAACGGGCGGAATCGGTTGTTACGTCAAAGTGCTCGTTGGTCATCTCTATAAACGGGTAAAAACAATAAGTATTGCAACGCTGCAACTGCAACGGTATTGCATTTTCAACGATTGCATTTTATGCACGTGACAATAGATTTGATAACGTTTCCCTTGTATTATAGCCTGTTTTAATTTTTAATACTGTTAAAGGTTTTAAGTGTGTTACATTTTGTAAAATAATTTTTTTAAAATGACTGACGCCGGGTTTTTAAAGGGACAGTCTGACAATTTACCTTTAGTGGATATGTTTATGATGGCGACTTACATCAAAAACAGCGTTTTTGCTGTTTTTCTCTTGCTGAAGTTCGAGGTGTTAAAACTAACAGGTAGGATATAAACCACAGTTAATAGTTCTATGTATAATATAAATCGATAAAGTATTTTTCATACAAGTAAAAACTTATTTAAGTTAAGAGGAAAGGAACAGAAGGCAAAATTTTGGCGCCTGTCAAAATTTTCAATGTATTTTATATGTAATCATTTTTTTCGAATCCTGAGAAAACTAATAAGTATTTTTGAAAAATTTAAACGCAGAATGAAAGATTACTTTATTACCGAGGGCCGAAAGTCCCTTAAAATGAATTAGAAGTTTCTTTTGAATGAGATATTTGAAATTAAAAATCACACTAAATTTTTTCTTCAGTTTTTCACCCCTGTAACTTATTAAAATAGACATTATAGAAGTTTTCAGGGACTTTCGGCCCTCGGTAATAACGTAATCTTTCATTCTGCGTTTAAATTTTTCAAAAATACTTATTAGTTTTCTCAGGATTCGAAAAGAATGAATCCCATTTAAATAGCATTGAAGCCGAAAGTTCGTATCCATCCCTTAAGGCAAAATTTCGCGCCAATATGTGTTTGAAATACATTCATTTTTTTCGAATCCTGAGAAAACTAATAAGCATTTTTGAAAAATTTAAAGGCAAAATGAAAGATTGCATTATTACTAAGGCCGAAAGTCCCTGAAAACTTCTATAATTTTTATTTTAATAAGTTACAGGGGTAAAAAAGAGAAAATTTAAATATTTAGTGTGATTTTTAATTTTAAATATTTGGTTTTTCTAAGGGACTTTCGGCCCTCGGTAATTCATTCTGCTTTTAAATTTTTTAAAAATACTTATTAGTTTTCTCATGATTAGAAAAAAATGAATGCATGTAAAACACATTGGCGCGAAATTTTGCGCCTACGCCCTTAAAGTATAACATTATTATAATAAGTTAAGTGAATAATATGGATAATGTGAATAATAATATGAATAATATGCAATAATATGAAGTGTAAAGGACAATATATTTTTAGTTACTTGAAATAAAAATATTAGGCACAAAAATACTTACATCTACATAGGTACCTACTTATTAAATATTTCTACTTATTTACAGATTCGCTAGGCCTTCTTATGGTGACTCTGCTGTTGGATGGGTGCAAGTTCGAAGGGATAAAAATGTGTGCACAGTTAAAGCTAAAATGACACCTGAACACAATGTGAGGAAAACACAATATGCTGTAACTTGCAATATTGATGAGGAATGTGAAAAGGTGTTAAATATTCAGTGCCATGACTGTGCTGCCTCTTCAGGTAAATATTTTTAAAATGTTAAAAAATATACTAGGTAAATATCAGATTAGTTTTAGTCGTGCATAGGTATATTGACATTCTACGATTTTAAGACTAAAAAAAATGTTTTATATGTCTTTTATGCTATTTAAAAACTGTTTATGTTTATGGAATGTCTTCTTTACGTGTCATCTCCGCGACGAAGGTTGGCAATCATCATTGCCTATTCTAACTTTTGGCACTATACAGCCCGAAAGAGTTCAGTTGAGCTACATCCAATCCATTTTTTGAGATTTCTCAGCCAGGACAATTTTTTCTACCTATGCTGCGCCTTCCTTGAATCTATCCCTGTATTATTAATTTTAGGAGTTCATATCTGTCACCAACTGCTGTTATATGACCCAAGTATTGCAGTTTTCTTATTTTGATGGAATCCAGTATCTCCCTGCTGATCTCTATTCTTCTTAGTACTTCTTCATTGGTTATTCTGTCTATCCAGGAAATTCTTCGATATGTCCACATTTTAAATGCTTCCAATCTAATTGTAATATGGAACGTAAAGGATAGCAAGTACATACTATGAAATGATATTAATTTTGGGTATAATTTATAAGTATAGCATTTACTTTGTTTTAGGTGGGTGTAAGCATTCCATAGCACTCTTGATGTGGCTTCACAGAAGGAGTGAAGAACCTTCTCCAACTGAAGTTGCTTGTTACTGGGCAAAGAGTAAACTTTCCAAAGTTGGAACTTCGGTTAAATACCTAACTTTGAAGGATTTTGGAGCACAAGAAGAACTGAGCTCAGATGAAGAAAGCTCACTCTTTTTACAGGAAGTTGTGAACCAAGGACTAGAACATAATGTTGAGAGTCAGCTATTAAAACACTTCAAGCCTAACAAAATTTTGCAACATCTTGGACTACATCAATTGATGTTAAATTTTGTTAGCAGAAATGATTTTTCGGAAATGGCACTGAATTTTTCAGAATTTCTAGAACTTTGTTATCAGGAAATGGATCCCCAACTATGTTCTGAAGCTGCAGCAATAACGATTGAACAGTCTAATTCCGGTTTATGGTTTGATCTGCGATATGCAAGAATAACTGCATCAAAGATTTATAATGCAGCACACTGCAAAAAATCAGATGGTTCCCTGGTTAACCAAATACTTGGTGTAACCAAACTTCCTGCTACAGAAGCCATGTCTCGAGGAAAAAGGCTTGAGGATGCTGTAATTAAAGCTATAGAAAAAAAATTAAAGATGAAACTCAGTCATATTGGGTTACAATTAAATCACAGGCATCCAATATTTGGGGCTTCTCCAGATGCTATATCTGAAGAATTTGTAGTTGAAATAAAATGTCCTCAATCTGAGAAAACTATTTGTAACTATTTAACAAAAAATATGGAAATTACAGCAAAATACAAAGCTCAAGTGCAGCTACAGATGTTTCTATGTAAGAAACAAAAAGCATTATTTTGTGTTGCAGATCCTAATTTTGAGGAAAATTTAAAATTTTTTGATATATGGGTACCATATGATGAAGAATACATAAAAATGTTAATGGATGCTGCAGAAAACTTCTGGCAACATAATATATTTACACATTTATGTAACTCATTCAAAAAATGATAATATATTTATATACAGCACGACCAGTTTCACTTTGTATTTAAGATTTGGATGCGAACTGGTGTTGACATTCGGTTTTTTCAAATTTTTAAAATTTTATTTTGGAAACGTCTCGCCAAATAAAATGCCTGCACGGTACCAAAATAAAATTCAGAAAATATGGAAAAACCGAACATCAACAACAGTGCACATCCAAATCTCAAATACAAAGTGAATCTGGTTCTGCTGTATATATATGATATATAAATATATAAAGTATAATGTAGGTATGTACCTATAATTAATTTATGATTAATAAAACCACTTGCACTACGATATTAGTTTGATTTGTTTTTATTAAATTACTTTTACTGTGTTTGACCTTGACCAATCCCTAGATAGATGCATTTGGGAATCTGGTGTAATTGTGAAATAAAACAAAATAAATGCTACTTGCATACATTTATTGCTTATATTTTATTCAACATAATAATATATATTGCAAATAGTGAAATAGTAATAAGATGAAATATCAGGTTCCTACCAACCATTTCCTTAAAAACATATTTTTTCTAAAACTAAACAACTGAATGAGTCTGCCGAATAACGTTGTAAGTGCCACATTGCTTGTTTTTGTGATAATGGTGAGTTTATACATTTTAAGGGTGAGTAATACAGTTTGTAATCCGTATTTACAAACTTTATTACTAACTCTTAAAATGTCATTGTTATAATTTTAAAATTTATTTTTCGATTTAATAAAAACAAGTGATGTGGTGCTTGCAACGTTATTCGGCGGACCCATTCAACTATCTACCTACAAAGTATAAAAATAAAAAATACAAAAAGTTACTGTCGTTTACTACATTTATTGCTTATATTTTATTCAGCACGAGCCATTTTACCTATCGCCATACGATGGGAGATTGAAACAATTGCCATCTACAGTTACTTCACTCATTTTTTTTTCAAAATTTTAGGAGTAACAAGCAGTCAATAGAATTAAAAATTAAATTTTTTGAATAATAAATGTCTTGCATGTAAACCAAGTAAATATAAAGTTACAAAAACTTTAAATTATTTTCTCTACAAACACGTTAAAAATGAAATTTTTACCACTCCATAGGAGCGTTAAAAATGCTACTTTAAAGCACTGGGTGCTTTAAAATTTTTAAGGCACTGCAGTTAAAAGTGAAATGTCAAATTTTGAAACGTCAAAATATTTATATTTCATTTAATATTAATAGTACAATTTGAAAAAGTAAACTGTATTATTGCATTACGTTTGTAGAAAAAACAAGTTTATGTAAGGGTATAATATTTTCGCTAAGAATTTTTAGACATTCTCTTCGAGTGTAGACAACCAGTTCTACATTTTACGGGTCATAGGTTTCATGGATTCAGCAATTAACACAAATATTGTATTTTATAAATTTATAACGTTTGTAGAAAAAATATTGTATGATATACTTACGTGTTAAAAAGTACATTTTTAAGGCACTCATGTGAATTGCAGAATTCACTTCGTTCATTCTGCAAACCTTCACATGCGTGTTTGTACATGCGTAAAATTGTACTTTTAACGCTTATATCATAAATTACTATCAAATTTTAATAAAATCATTGTATTCGATTTTAATACATAGTATATTATGCAACGAGCATTTAATGATAGTCATTATTAAGTGAGAATTAGGGATATGAAACTCGCCGCTAGGCGGCTCGTTTCATATATCATATAGAGTACGAGCTTCATAATGATAATTAAATGCAAGTTGTATACACAATTTTTTCTATGATCATTCACAGCAAAAAATATATTCAAATTTATTAATTTTGTAACGCAAATAAATTAAGTAGTTTGTCAGTTTGTTTACATATTGAGAACTGTCAAAGTGTATGTATTTTGTGACACCTTCATCGCAAATGCCATATCGTGATTCTATTGGTTAAAAATCTGTATTGTAATGAAAATCTGTATCATAATGAAGTTCATTATGTATGATTTCATGTGTTCAATGATTTCACTACCTTCACTAGGAAGTGGATAGGTAGATTTCACTATCATAATGAAGTTCACTATGGTAGTGAAATCATAATTGATAGGTATATTATAGTATGAGAACAGAAAAAAATATTTTACATAACGTACCTATATATTATGTAGTTTGTTTAAAATATATATAATAAAATTATCCCGTTATAAAAAGTTAGGTACTGTCCTGGAAAACTGCATGGCTTGTCGCATTAGGATTGTATAAGATTAGATAATAATAATATATTGCAAATAGTGAAATAGTAATAATATGAAATATCAGGTTTTTACCAACCATTTTCTTAAAAATATTCTAAATTTTTTTTCTAAAACTAAATAACTACCTACAAAGTATAAAAGTAAAACCTACAAAAAGTTACCGTCCTGAAATTATTCCTGATTGCAAGTTGATTAATCCACACACTATTTTGATAATATTATCTGAATAACACAACAATTTATTATCAATACATGCATGTGGTGCTAAAAATGAAAGTTCTCTCAATCTACGAATAACTCTTTCCACATGAATTCTCAAGCTAGCTATTCGTTTGGTCTCAAATACCTCATCTTTACTAGGTTTTGTACCTACAGAGACACTCGGTGGCCTAATTAGTACAAAACCTTTACTAGACCTAAGTAAATGGTCAATATGTTTAAATCCCCTATCTGCCATAACAGCAACATTTGGAGGTAAAATATTTAAAAAACCACTATGTTCTGCAATGACAGCATCAGATGTACGACCCCCAAATGCTGTCGATATATAATTTATGATACCATCAGGAGTACAACATATTAAATATTTAAGTGTATTACATTTTTTATAATCTCACCATGTTAAAGATTGTTTCACTGCATCTCTTGGTTTCTCTATCTCTATTTCTAAACAATCAATTATACAATAAACATTACAATATCGAGCTCGAAAAGCTATTGGTAAATTTGATTTCACGAATGAAACCTGAGGTTGTATTATACATTTTCTTAAATATTTACTTATAATTGGAACAGATTTCGAAAATATTTTTGAAGCATAACTTTCAGTTATGCCAAAATCATCTGCTAGAGCTATAAAAGAAAGTCTAGTCCTGATTTTTTTTAGTGTTAAAAATATATACATAGAATTTACCGTGCAATATTTCTCTAGCAATTGAAATGTATAGTATGCATGTTCTGGCAATCCCATATACAATCTAGGTCTGTTTTGTAACTTTGTAATCGTACAATTCATTGTCAGATTTTTAAATTCAGTTCTCTTTTCATCATTAAGTTTTTTCACTTCACCGGGCGTTAAAGTATACTCACTACTTCCACTAACACTTTCACTAAAATTTTCATGATCACTACTTTGTATGCTTAGAGTAGTTTCAGAAATATTTGTCACATAACTCGTTGATGGCTTCATCTCTACGTTGACTGGAATAATTTTGATTGGTGATAACCCTACTGTAATTCCACACTGTAGGTTACATTGAACACCTTTAGTCCTAACACTAGGACGGGTTTGTGAAGAGACATCCCTTTTCGAAACTTCAATGTCATTTGTTTCCAGCTGAATTTCCATAGGGTGAATGGTCTTACTACTACATGCAACTATTTCCAAATTCTTCTGAATACAAACTGGATCTTGTGGCACCAAAGAAATAGCTTTATCAACAATTCTTGCAGTTCTCTTAGTACCTGCTGCCCTGGGATGATTTTCATAAGATCTTTTTCTATTTTGCTGGCAATCAAATATATGAGGCACTACGTTTGGTTTCATTTTTTTCTGACCACCCATTAACTTGTATTTAACATAGTTATCCATGTCTTCTTCAAGCTAGAATACATATATAAATAACTAAATAAGCCATAAAAAATATGTGTTATTATGAATAAATATTATAGTAACAATTAAAAGCATAAGGTTATTTGTAATAAAACGGTAATACTATACTTAATAGTAAATATTACTGCATTGTGTAGCAAATAAATAAATATAAAATACCTAAGTATGTATAATGATCTGTAGATGATTAGATATAGAGTCTGATTTTTACACTCACATTAAAATGATCCTCACATACGTGGGCTGTAGTTTTCTGTGAAATATCTTTCTCACTTTTTCTGCATGCCTTTAACCATTTTAAACGACGTTTTTGATCTTTAGGCACACGAATAAATAGCTTTCCGAGCGTTTTATAAGTGGTATTGGAACACAAGTGAACCATACAATATTTGTAATGTTGATTTTGTGTTGCTTCCATTATTATTATTGATACTATTAAAGCACAGATAATAAAAAGCGAAAAGGAATTATCCACAACAAAAACAAAATCTAACCTTCAACACTTACAGTTGACAGTTTGTGGCAACAGTGTTGCCAGTTCGTTGTTCTCTTGCCCTGGAACGAGCAGCGTGACGTCATATAGCTTGTCCTGTTATTTAAAATGGTTAGTTGGCGATCATAACTTAAAATGTGCATTGTAAATTAAATATTGCGATTTGAGGGTTGATATTTGGTATGCGTTGTTTCTATATGTAGACAAATATAATAAATAAATAAAAAAAATTGTCAAGTTCCCTATTATACAGTTTGGTTAACAAGTTGTAAGTCGTATTTCAATTTTTTCTACTTCAAGCTCTCGCAATTCGCATATTTCAGAATTCAAATTAAAAATTTTACCAGAAGTCATTTTGCTGAAAATTCAAAGTATACCACTAAATTTAGTTTTTCATTGACTTATCAAATGCAAAATCCATTTTAAAAAAATTTAAAGTACAGGGTGTTGTTTTTGGATCGGAATATCTTTCGAATATTTTTTAATACGTACCTGGATTTTTTACAGTTGCAAATCAATTAGTTAATTGTACATCTCAAAAAATATTTGCGTGCCAAATATAAAATAAATATACAGTGTGGGTAAAAAGTTATGAACCAAATAAGAAAATGGCAAAATAGATAAAACACCCAGTATCTTTGTTATTAATAAAGTAAGACCCATTAAGTATGGTATTTTTGAGACCGCTTAAGTGTTCTCTTTCTACGGTTAACGTATGTTAGTTTCCTAATTAAACCTATTTTTGTCTATTTAGGTCAACACTGTCAGCTGCTAATGTGCACAAATTAAAATTTCACAAGGAAGACCCGCCAAGTTATCCTAGCGAAGCCGACGGCTTGGAATCGCGAAGGGAAAACCTTCCAAATCGCTATCAACACTTGGAATGGAGTAAGTATGACTTAAATTTCTGACTTATATATACCGACTGTTTTACATCATCCTAGGCAGTCCCGGATTAATAATCTTGAGGCCCCTAGACAACCCAAGCTATGAGGCCCACTTAAGAAACCCGTCACCGAGTGGTATTCCTTAAATACGTTAGTGGACATTTTGTAGACCTAAACTTTAAATCTAGATCAGGTAAGGAAGCTTTGTTTCAATATTAAACTTTTCTTTGCCCTGCAGAAAAACTTGGATGTTTGAGAATATCTAAAATGTAAAGTTTATAACGAGGAAATAAACAGTAGGGAAGAACTTCTTGACCGGATTCCAAGACGCAATCAAAGAAATGAAAAATATAAACCTGACGAGATTAGGAAGTCAGTCAGACAAATAACAAAAAGCAAAATTTTGCCTTCAACAAGGTGATGGCCATTTTGAACAATTATTATAGTTTTGATAAGTTATTTTTCAGCAAAGCTTTTCTGTATTTTTTTTAATTTTTAAGTTCGGCGTTTATTCATTAATAAGTAAAGATGAATATTTGTTATGAATTATTTGTAGCCATAATAAAAAAAAACACTGAAATGTAAATATTTTACCAATTTAGATTAAATAATGGTATTATTTAAAATTAAGTCACATTTTATTTTTTTTTACTTCGAGCTTCGTAATTCACATAATTTCAGAATTCAAATTTAAAATTTTACCAGAAAACTAATTTTGCCGAAAATTCACCATTATACCACTAAATTTAGTAGTACACCACTAAATTTAGTTTTTCATCCTCTTATCACATGCAAAATCCATTTTAAAAAAATTTAATGTACTTTTTTTTTATTATTATTAATGGCTTTGACAGAGCCAATTAGCCAGACTATTTGTGTTTTTTTGTATGGTATTACAATAACAGTTTTAAGTTAATATCTAAGCCTACTTATTATCTAAATTTACAGACTGTTATACTATATTAATGGATACATTTTTCAATTTTGTGTGATATTTTTACAATTTGATAATTTTATTATCTAAGCCTATTTAAAATTTAAATTTACAGGACGTTACATATTCGTAAAGATATTGTAACGTCTGCTTATTTTTTGGAAAAAGAATTTCGTTTAAATTGACAGGTAAAGGACAATTTAGATCAATTAACTTTTCATACATTACTTTAATATTTTGTCTGTACAGTCCACACTCCAATATGAGGTGCTGTAGATCTCCCATTCCACCACAGGCGCAATATGGGTTATCACTGATACCTATGCTGTGTTTGTATGCTGGGGTTAGTGCGTGATTTGACCTCATTCTGTTTATTGTTTTTATAAATAGCCTATTTGATTCTTGTTTAAACCATCTCTCATTGGGAATTAGTGGCTGGCAATTTCTAAAATTTATTCCCGTTGTACTTTGGTTATATACACGTTGCCAATTTTGTTTGCAATGGTTTTTACTGATATTATCTATATCGGTTACTGGTAGAAGTATGTTGCTTATGTTTTGTTTGGTTAAAGCTGCAGATTTAGCTAATTTAATGTACTTAATATGTTTTTTTGGGTTGGAACATATTTCCAATATTTTTTAATCCGGCCATGGATTTTTTATAATTGTAAATAAATTAATTGATTGACACCTTAAGGAACATTCGTGTGTTAAATATAAAAGAAATATACAGTGTGGTTAACAAGTTGTAAGTCGTATTTCAATTTTTTTCTACTTCTAGCTCTCGCAATTTACATAATTTCAGAATTCAAATTCAAAATTTTACGAGAAAAATCACTTTGCCGAAAATTCAAATTATACCACTAAATTTAGGTTTTCATCCACTTTTCAAATGCAATATCCATTTTAAAAAAATTTAATATACTTAATATGTTTTTTTGGTCGGAACATTTTTCCAATATTTTTTAATTCGGCCATGGATTTTTTATCATTGTAGATAATTAATTGATTGACACCTTAAGGAATATTGGCGTGTTAAATGTAAAATAAATATACAGTGTGTTTAACAAGTTGTAAGTCGTATTTCAATTTTTTTCTACTTTAAGCTCTCGCAATTCACATAATTTCAGAATTCAAATTCAAAATTTTACCAGAAAAGTCATTTTGCCGAAAATTCAAAGTATACCACTAAATTTAGTTTTTCATTCACTTATTAAATGCAAAATCCATTTTAAAAAATTTAATGTACAGAGTGTTGTTTTTGGATCGGAACAATTTTCGAATATTTTTTAATCCGTACCTGGATTTTTTACAATCGCAAATAAATTAGTAAATTGTACATCTCAACAAATATTTGCGTGCCAAATATAAAATAAATACACAGTGTGGTTAAAAAGTTATGAACCAAATAAGAAAATGGCAAAATAGATAAAACACTCGGTATCTTTGTTATTAATAAAGTAAGACCCATTACGTATGGTATTTTTGAGACCGCTTAAGTGTTCTCTGTCTACTGTTAACGTATGTTAGTTTCCTAATGAAACCTATTTTTGTCTATTTAGGTCAACACTGTCAGCTGCTAATGTGCACAAATTAAAATTTCACAAGGAAGACCCGCCAAGTTATCCTAGCGACGCCGACGGCTTGGAATCGCAAAGGGAAAACCTTCCAAATCGCTAACGACACTTGGAATGAAGTGTGACTTAAATGTCCGACATATATACCGACTGTTTTACATCATCCTAGGCAGTCCCGGATTAATAATCTTGAGGCCCCTAGACAACCCAAGATATGAGGCCCCCTTAAGAAACCCGTCTCCGAGTGGTATTCCTTAAATACGTTAGTGGACATTTTGTAGACCTAAACTTTAACTATAGAACAGTTAAGGGAGCTTTGTTTCAATATTAAACTTTTCTTTGCCCTGCAGAAAAACGGATGTTTGAGAATATCTAAAATGTAAAGTTTATAACGAGGAAATAAACAGTAGGGAAGAACTTCTTGACCGGATTCCAAGACGCAATCAAAGAAATGAAAAATATAAACCTGACGAGATTAGGAAGTCAGTCAGACAAATAACAAAACGCAAAATTTTGCCTTCAACAAGGTGATGGCCATTTTGAACAATTATTATAGTTTTGATAAGTTATTTTTCAGCAAAGCTTTCTGTATTTTTTTTTAATTTTTAAGTTCGGCGTTTATTCATTAATAAGTAAAGGTGAATCTTTGTTATGAATTATTTGTAGCCATAATAAAAAAATTAAGTCACATTTTATTTTTTTTTTACTTCGAGCTTCGTAATTCACATAATTTCAGAATTCAAATTCAAAATTTTACCAGAAAACTAATTTTGCCGAAAATTCAAAGTATACCACTAAATTTAGTTTTTCATCCTCTTATCACATGCAAAATCCATTTTAAAAAAGTTTAATGTGCTTAATATGTTTTTTTGGGTTGAAACATTTTTCCAATATTTTTTAATCCTGCCATGGATTTTTTATAATTGTAAATAAATTAATTGATTCGACACCTTAAGGAATATTCGTGTGTTAAATATAAAAGAAATATACAGTGTGGTTAACAAGTTGTAAGTCGTATTTCAATTTTTTCTACTTCAAGCTCTCGCAATTCACATAATTTCAGAATTCAAAATAAAAATTTTATTAGAAATCATTTTGCTGAAAATTCAAAGTATACGACTAAATTTAGTTTTTCATTCACTTATCAAATGCAAAATCCATTTTAAAAAAATTTAATGTACTTAATATGTTTTTTTGGGTTGGAACATTTTTCCAATATTTTTTAATTCGGCCATGGATTTTTTATAATTGTAGATAAATTGATTGATTGACACCTTAAGGAATATTGGCGTGTTAAATGTAAAATAAATGTACAGTGTGTTTAACAAGTTGTAAGTCGTATTTCAATTTTTTTCTACTTTAAGCTCTCGCAATTCACATAATTTCAGAATTCAAATTCAAAATTTTACCAGAAAAGTAATTTTGACGAAAATTCAACGTATACCACTAAATTTAGTTTTTCATTCACTTATTAAATGCAAAATCCATTTTAAAAAATTTAATGTACAGAGTGTTGTTTTTGGATCGGAACAATTTTCGAATATTTTTTAATCCGTACCTGGATTTTTTACAATCGCAAATAAATTAGTAAATTGTACATCTCAACAAATATTTGCGTGCCAAATATAAAATAAATACACAGTGTGGTTAAAAAGTCATGAACCAAATAAGAAAATGGCAAAATAGATAAAACACCCAGTATCTTTGTTATTAATAAAGTAAGACCCATTAAGTATGGTATTTTTGAGACCGCTTAAGTGTTCTATTTCTACTGTTAACGTATGTTAGTTTCCTAATGAAACCTATTTTTGTCTATTGAGGTCAACACTGTCAGCTGCTAATGTGCACAAATTAAAATTTCACAAGGAAGACTCGCCAAGTTATCCTAGCGACGCCGACGGCTTGGAATCGCAAAGGGAAAACCTTCCAAATCGCTATCGACACTTGGAATGAAGTGTGACTTAAATTTCTGACATATATACCGACTGTTCTACATCATTCTAGGCAGTCCCGGATTAATAATCTTGAGGCCCCTAGACAACCCAAGCTATGAGGCCCCTTAAGAAACCCGTGTCCGAGTGGCATTCCTTGAATATATTAGTGGACATTTGGTAGACCTAAACTTTAATGCTCTCGGTCAGACTAAGGTGGCTTTCCAAGATCTGCAGACTCAGCTCGATCGAATTCGACGCGCCGGATTAAAACCCGCTTAGAAACTGAACGTGGTTAAAACATACTTGCTACCGCGTTACATCGATTTGCTTCAATCGCCGACCGTAAAAATAAAAGCACTGAAGGGTTTTGACAGGACTGTGCGAATATCCGTGCGTAAGATCTGTCGTCTCAATCGAACGTGCGCCGACGCTTATATACACGCGCCCACAAGAGAAGGTGGCCTGGGCGTCATGGCCATGGCCATGCACGTTCCGGCTATCATGAGAAGGAGGTTGACTAAACTGATCGCCTCAGCAACTGGCATTAACGCCACGATATTGTCCACAAACTACGTTAGCAACCTCTGGGAGAGAATCCTAAAGTGGACTACGAACAACGGAGGCAGTTCGGCGTCTATCGCACGTGAGTTGAGCGAAAGACTAAACACCGGCTATTGCGGCAACGGTCTTGCTCAAGGTTCGAGCCATAGCGAAAGCTCAGCCTGGATACACAATCCACCGCCCTACTGGTCGGGGCGTGACTATGTCAAAGCAATTCAACTGCGAGGTAACCTTCTACCAACGAGGGGCATCCCGTCAAATCCACCAGAACAGCGGAAATGCAGAATGGGATGTGACAGAAACGAGTCTCTCATCCACGTCTTGCAAAAGTACTCTAGAGCACATTGGCAAAGATGTAAGAGACATGACCAGCTCGTGTCTTATATACGAAAGGCAAGCGAAAAGAAACGGTGGATATGTGAGGTTGGGCCGCGTATAAGAATGCGCAATGACGAGTTAAAAATACCTGACTTTGTTGCTGTTCAGGGTGACAGCGTACTGGTTGCAGACGTTGCCGTTAGCTGGGAAGGGCCTGATTCGCTAAGTTTGGCAGCCGCTAACAAGACGGCCAAATATACGGAACCCCTGTTCCTTCAGACCATTCAATCCCTATATTTGAGAAAAATGTACATGAATTGATAGACGCATTCAAAGTCGAATTAAAAATCTCCAAAAAACTGTACTAAATAATCAAAAAGATATCGAGTACCTAAATACAGACAAACCGTCAAAAATGGTCGTTATTATAGGTGTACAGGAGAAAGAAACGGAAGATCTACCTATAGACGTCGCCAAATTACTTTCAAACACATTAAAAATTAATATATCTGCAAATGACCTAGACCACTATTATCGTTTGGGCAAAAAACTACCTCAAGCTAAGAAGGCAAGACCGATTGCTATATCATTTGTAAACAAATGGTTGAAGGAGAAAGCTTTCTTTTCTGTTTCTCTCTTTCGCTAAGATGTGAGATCCTGGCAGATTGGTCATTGTTGGCTGATTGGTACTTCTTCATTGAAGCAAAAAACAGCTGTTTTCGTTTTATGGTATTTGGGCGGTGCAAAAATGGCATGGTGATTTGACCTTAAAAAGGTATCAAGGATTATTCTTGAATTCATGCCTATTTTTGAAACTTTTCCATCCTGTTGTTAGAGTACACTTAATTGTGTGAACAAACCTTTAAAATTTTGTGTTGGCAACAGTGAATGTCAAGTTCCTGTTCTTTGTAAGAACTTGTAGCGATCACGCTACTAATTAAATTACTTTAATTAAAAATTGGATTAAAATATACCCCTCTACAAAATCCTTGGGTGACGCCCGCGAAGATCCAACTACGATTTTTCGGTGCACAGGCGCGCCAATAGAAAGAAAATCGATGATTGTCGATTTCTAGTTTAGTTGGTCACGAACTCACAAAGAGGCAACACTCCGTCACCTAAGTAATGACGATGTGTTGCCTCTTTGTGAGTTCGTGACCAACTAAACTAGAAATCGACAATCATCGATTTTCTTTCTATTGGCGCGCCTGTGCACCGAAAAATCGTAGTTGGATCTTCGCGGGCGTCACCCAAGGATTTTGTAGAGGGGTATATTTTAATCCAATTTTTAATTAAAGTAATTTAATTAGTAGCGTGATCGCTACATTAATTGTTGCCTCTTTGTGAGTTCGTGACCAACTAAACTAGAAATCGACAATCATCGATTTTCTTTCTATTGGCGCGCCTGTGCACCGAAAAATCGTAGTTGGATCTTCGCGGGCGTCACCCAAGGATTTTGTAGAGGGGTATATTTTAATCCAATTTTTAATTAAAGTAATTTAATTAGTAGCGTGATCGCTACATTCTCCCTCTTCTCCAGCAAAAAAAGGAAAACTCTACAAGTTTCCTTTTTTTTTTATTTTCCAGAACTAACTGACGCTAGGCGAACCTGAGGATGGACACGGTAAAGGAGAAACGTTGTGGTATAAAACCATAATTTTGGTAGGCTCAACAGCCATACTATTTGCTGAGGAGACAGAACAAAAATCAGGACGAAGTCATACAGACAGTATAGAGGCCACGCGAGATATCTTTAATGGTACTTGCAGAAAGTATAGAACATAGAAGGGATGTGTAACTAACCGACATACGTAACTGACTGACATAAGTTATTCAACAAGATAATTTACTTTAATTTAGTAAAACCAAAGATAGAGAAAAACAAATAATTACGCGTTAATCACTAACATTCTAAATATAATTATACAACCTTATAGAGTAAGTTAACTCTTAACACTACTTACTATCTACATTCTCAAGTGTTAGTAAACCCATGATTAAAACTAAATTACAGGTGTGTATTAACAACCCTTAACACAATATAACTAAGAACCATAAACAACAATTAACCTAAACGCATCCTATTAACTTTACCCAACATTGACACTAGAGCGAACAAATTCTATTAATCACCCCAGAATTCAATGAGGGACTAATTCATTAGGACCAGTTAAAACTACATTACTACAAACCTAAACATATATGATATGGTTCCGGATATCAACATCTAAAACTCAAGGTAAAAGATAATTCATAACGTCTACTTGCTTTCGTAGCGATAGGAAGACACAATCTAGGTAAAGATACTAGCAAGCGCACTATACGCATAGTATAGGGTATGCTAAAAGGTAAAGATACTGGCAAGCCCGCATCTACTCGTGGTAGAGGGTATGCACAAAAGGTAAAAGGTAATAAAAATCCTAAGTGTAATACCTAAACTGTACTATTGACGTGGTCCAATTATTTACTCACGACAAGCACAGGGAAGGACAGATTCTTAGGACTTTAAAATAATCAAGATAAAGATAAGATATGCATTCAATCAAGATATAGATAAGAGATAAACTCATCTAGGTAAAAGTACGAGATAAACTCAAGGTAAAGATAAAGATAAATGCATCAAGGTAAAGGTACGAGATAAACTCAAACTAAAGGTAAAGATAAACTCACATCTACCTTTTCATATTTAAGGTAAAAGAACATCTACTAACATAATGCTCAGTAGGGAGACAAATAAGGTAACTCACATACTCACATTCACTAATCCAAGCAAGTGGTAGACACAGGTAACCAAACTTACGGTAATAAGATATGTTAAAACTCAAAATTAAAGCAACACTAAAGCAACACATCGTCATTACTTAGGTGACGGAGTTTGGGCAAAATTGGGAAAATATATAACTAAAAGACCTCGAACATCAGCCAATAACCCATACTAATAAAAATCAAGCAGTAGTTATATCTGGAGACTTATTTACAAGAAAGGAAAAAGGTTATAATACCGCCGATGTGTTGCTTTGCTCAAGTGAGTATATTGATATATTTCTCTTTATTTCTTCATTATAAAATCAAATTCACCATCCTAGATATCTCGTTCGTTATCTGTAGATATTAATTTCAGTTAAGAAATAATTTAAATGTCACATTATAAGTTATATTACGGTAAGGATATTCATTTCCATTTGCAAAGGAACAGTCAAGGCCATATGTTTTAGTGCTAAAGTTAAATTCCAATTTCTCATTAGACTTTTTGCTCTAGGTTTTTTTGAGGTAATAATATAAAAAAAGTTTTAACGAATATCAGACATGTCATGCGCATGTCCCTGCCATGTCTGATTTGATGATTTGGATTAGTTTCAGTTTGACATGACATATGTATACCTAACCTGAGTTTTTTTTTGTTTTGGTTTCCAGTGCAGTGACCCTGTGCTGTCTACACATAATGTTATAAATAATGTAATTAAATTGAAAAAATTTATTTTAGATTCCGTCCCGTAGCTACTTGTCACATAGACACTTAGCCTAGTCAATTTATATAGATTGTATCATCATTTAATGTGCCATCATATAAATATGTGCCAGTTACTGTAAGCAGCTAGGGATGGGTTACCCCTAGAGTTACTTTTGATTGGATTGGATAGTACCTATTTCACAACATCCAGGATTGGATTTATCACCACAGCAGCCCACTAGTTTTTGCCGTGCCAAGAGGAAATTCATTCCTATCTGGACCTTTTTAAATAGGACTTGTGGTTAAGATAAGTTGTTTAATCTTATTATTTACATATTTTGGGTACTCTATAGTTGCTTGCACTGTAAACTTATTGTATGCATACAATTGAGGTAAACTAGGTACATATTTCTTGATAGATAGGGTTTTAGGTCGTTGGTTTTTTTTTTAATTTAATAGAAGTAGTAGTTTCCAATAAATAAAATTAGGTCTTGTTCAATAATCATTATAAATAAAAATTGTAGCTTAAAAATTTGATCGGGAAGGGGTCGTTAAAGGTTTGTCGCGGATTTCAAATAGGGAATATGTCTTGTAGGTTTTTACATTGTATATAAAGAGTAACTGACCAACTCATTTATACAACTCATTTATATCACTCATTTATATAACTCATTTATATAACTCATTTATATAACTCATTATATATTTACTTATTAGTGTTTTTGCTAGGTGAGATCTTTATTATTTTTGGTAACCGTAGCGTTCTTGTTGTGGATCTCACTCTAGCGTAGTTCAATTTAGGAAATAATTACTAACTTTTTAGTTGTAAGGACTTAGTGCTATTCTGACGGACTTTTGCTTTGGATTTTGATTTTAATACCTTTGCTTGGCCAGTGATAGTGGATAATTGCTTGTTAAGTGGCCTTTGCGGTCCTATTTGATCTTTTCCCCATCCACTATCACTGTTATCACGTTGCGTTATATGTAAATTGTTAGTATTTAACATTTGTTATTAATATATTTGTATGTATTAAGGTTGGTGTTTTATTTCAGTCTGTATTACCAGTATATAACATAGCAAGACAAGATCAGTATTTAGTATTTTGTATTTCAGGTGGTTGTAACCAGTGTCATAGAGTTCCCGTTGTTCGTTACTTCAAAATCTCGAACCTGTCCAACTTCTTGGTTCTGAGAGCCGAGTTGTTCGTTCGAGTTGGCGCCCTTTTTTCTTCTTCTTTCTTTGTTGTAACTCGATATTATTTTATCTCTAGCATTCTGATCTATTTTCCTTCCATTTTTGTATTAACAGTCTCATTTTCTTCCTAGTTACTATCATTTCATTACCAAATTTTCTTCTCATATCTCCAAAGCCAATATTCGGTATATTGAAGCTAGCCCGAATACTCACTTGAGATTTAGTGTCTCTCTGCCCTTTTAATTTTTTTTTCTCCTGAGCTAAGCCCCTCTTCTTGTCGTCTTAAATCTCTTATCATTTATTTTACCCATCTTTATTCAGTTCTTCTCTTCAAAAATCTCTATACCCAGAGTAAAGAGGTTTCAACTGGCTAGACCCAACGTGTGGCTTCTTTTACATTTTTGGCTGTAAATATATTTTCTTTAACTTTTGGTTTTATCTTGGTGGTTTCAGTGATTGTGTTTTTAGATTCTCACTTTAACGTTCAGTGTTGTACTTCAATTTGGTTTTTTTTGGAGATTATCTTATATCTATATCTTGTATAAACTTGTTTTGCTATAGTATACTGTGTTGACTGAATAAATCGCTTTGTTTTGATTGGTTAAAGAACTATTTTGGTATTAATAATAAATTAAATTAAAATTAAAAATTTAAATATCTTGAATTTAACAATCTCATCGATGTTTACAAGTCCGGAGTAGCATTAATAGTGAATCACTACCTTGAATTAAAAGTATTATTCAATTTTAGGTTTATCGGGAGTGTAGCAGTACATTTCATCGGATTTCACAACTGGACCAAACAAATAAACATTGCTGGTATAGGTATCGACTCAGAACATTAACTTGAGGACAGAGAGTAAGTTAAACTTTACCTACTTACATTTTATCTCATTCTCGTGTTTACTTCCCAGTGGTGTGTAATGGCATCTTTTAAGGCAGAACATCTGTCAACCCCTGAATTGGATTACGAGTTGAAAATTCGTCAGTTAGCTGATCCATCGCTAACTACTGATAGGGCTAAAGTTATCGTTTTGACAGGTGCGTTAAAGCAAGCTTCAGCAAATCGGAGTCATGCTGTTCTGTCAGCTTTCCAACTAAATTTTAGTGATGAGGTCCGTGAAATAGAAGCTACCCTTGCAGATTTGAAGACCCAAATTAGCTCTTTTGTTGGCTCCCATAGTGATGTTTTATATGGTCGCTTGACTTCCCGTTTAGGTCATGTTTCAGGTAGGGTTCATTTGTTAGAGTCAGTAACCGAGGAAGAGGATGCCATCAAGAAGTCTCTTAACTTCAAGATACTTAATCTGGAAGGAGAACTTGAGTTTAAAGTAACTCCACAGGCTCACTCCACTCCTCATAACCCTAGTGTTTCGGTTAATTCATTTCCTTTCTTTAAGTCAGCTCCAATTCATAAATGGGGTGTACATTTTTCTGGTGGTTCGAATGAAAATGTTGTTAGTTTCTTAGAGAAAATAGAATGTCTGCGTCTAGCGCGTGGGAACAGTAAAGATGAGTGCTTTTCATCAGCAGGTGATCTTTTTAAGGATTCAGCCTTTACTTGGTACCTCAATAATCGAGGTAGTTTTACTTCATGGCAAGAGTTAGTTGCCAAACTTAAGTCTGATTTTCTTCCTTACAACTATGAAGACAACTTATTAGACGAAATTAAATCCCGGAAACAAGCTCCCCAGGAGAAAGTCACCATCTTCATCAATGAAGTTGTCAGTTTGTGTAAACGTTTGGAAGTCCCTCTTTCTGAGTCCCATATAGTGAGAATCATTAAGAAAAATTTGTTGCCGTCTTATCATCCTAGTCTGGCACTCACTGACATTCTCTCGATTGCTGACCTTACAGAAAAATGTAAGAGGTTAGAAGAAGTTTTGTCATGGTCTTCTGAACCTATATCTAGTGTCCCTAGTCGGTCAAACATTAGAAATAACGAATCTTCCTATTCTGGTAGGCCAAATTATTCCCGGTCGGGTAATGTCTCCACTTTTAACTCCAGAATTACCTGTTGGAATTGTCGTCAGCCAGGACATGGGTATTTTGACTGTTCTGAACTGAGAGGGTTGTTTTGCTATGGATGTGGACATCAAGGAGTCCGTAAGTTTGAGTGCGAATTCTGTTCGGGAAACGACAGAAGGAGTGGGTCGTCTCCCCTGGCTCCCACTCCTCATCAAAATACAGGGAATACCCTAGAAAATACTCAAAACCCAGGAAGCAGTTTCTCGAGTCAGGAGGCCCATGCCTCAACCACCCAAACATCCCAACCTCCACCGAAAGACAAAAGACCACGGAACGGCAGATACCAACCGAAAAGAGGACGTTAGTTGACCATGTCCTTTGTGATTCTTCTGTAGTTTCTCCAAGTAATCCCTTATCTTCCCTCATTGATATTGACATTAATTCATTATTAGTTAGAAAAAACAAGGATAATCGTCCATACCTTGAAATATCTATCTTAGGACATTCTTGTTTAGCTTTACTGGACACAGGGTCCAATATCTCTATTTTAGGTTCTTTAGGTCTGGAATTTCTCCAGAATTCTAATGTTAAGATAGGAATGGATGAGAGTTTGCAAGTGACTACAGCTGATGGTCAGGTCCAACCAATTTTAGGTCAGTTCACAACTGAGATTTCTGTTAGTTCATGTAAAAGGATGATTACATTTTTTGTTATACCTTCTGTTAAGAATTCAGTTATCCTAGGGATGGATTTTCTGAAAACTTTTAATAGTGAATTGAATTTTCCTGAATTTTCTTTATCTGTCTCTTCTTTTAATATCTCTTGTGTTGATGCAGTTGAAGATATGAGTAGACTTAATGCTCAGGAGTTAGAGCAGTTGAATAATGTCATCAAATCCTTCTCTTCTATCTCTTCGAAGAATCAGTTAGGCAGAACTCATCTCATCGAACATCACATTGATGTGGGTTCGTCTAAGCCCTTCAGACAATACCAGTATCCATTGCCTCAAGCCTGGCATGAGAGCTTAGTTAAGGAGGTGGATGAAATGCTTAAGCTTGGTATTATCGAGCAGAGCTCGTCTAGCTTTTGTAGTCCCTTATGGATGACAAAGAAGAAGGATGCGACTTTTCGTGTCTGTTTTGACGGACGTAAACTTAACAGCATTACGATGAATAGGGATGCCTATCCTATACCTCGTATAGATATCATCCTCACCAAGCTACAAAATGCTAAATACATTTCATCCATCGACTTAAAGAAGGCATTTCTACAGATCCCATTAAGCGAAGAGAGTAAGAAACTTACGGCTTTTGCAGTAAGTGGCAAAGGATTGTACCAGTTTACTACAATGCCTTTTGGTCTGGTGTCTGCTCCCCAGACTATGTGTAGATTAATGGATTTGGTAATAGGTCCTGCTTTAGATCCCTATTGTCAATATTATCTTGATGATATTCTAGTCATTACTCCTGATTTCGACACTCATATCTCTGTATTGCAACAGTTGTTTCAGCGTCTCAAAGATGCAAATTTGACTATTAACTTAGATAAAAGCAGCTTTTGTCGTGATTCTATTAAGTTTTTAGGATATGTTGTAGATTCTCATGGCTTACATACTGACCCTGACAAGGTGTCAGCTATTCGTGATTTTCCTGTGCCTAAAAATACCACCCAGGTCCGTCGATTGTTAGGAATGGTGGGCTATTATAAAAAGTTTGTTAAGTCTTATTCTACCTTGTTGTCCCCTATCACTGATTTGCTTCAAAATAGGAAAAAGGGACAAAACATTGTGTGGACTCCTGAAGCTAATGAAGCTTTCATTAAAATCAAGGAGGCTCTCACCAACTCCCCAGTTATGGTAGCCCCAGATTTCACTAAGCCTTTCTATTTGATGACTGATTGTTCAAACACAGCATCTGGTGGTGTACTCTATCAAATTGTCGATGGAGAGGAACACCCTATAGCCTATACAAGCAGGAAATTAAACAAAGCCCAGAAAAATTATACTACAGTAGTGTAATTATGTACTAGCAAAATGAGCAGAAATGAGCAAGGGCCATCTGGCAGTGAACACCTGCATCCGGTCTAAAAATAGGGTGGGGGAATATATGATATTGTATGAGCAAAATGAGAAACATCTGGCATCCGGTCTAAAAAAATAGGGTGGGGGAATATATGATATTATTGTGTGCAAAATGAGGAGCCCAATGAGGGTATATCTAGTCTAATATTTATCCTTTTAGGGAGAGAAAAAGATTGTAGACAATATCCGGGTTAAAAATAGTCCAATCAACCACTGGTCACCCACCCAGCAGGATATCGATTACTAAACAATAATTTTAAAGGTCATTTCTGGCTGGAGTGGGCATTTTTCAAATAAACAAAAAGAAATTATTTTAATTTGTATCATTCAATATAAAAAATAAATTACATAAGTCCATTATCGATGGGCATCATGGACAGTGGTCATTTCTGGTTGTACTGGACATAGTCCCAAATAAACAAAAAGAAATTATTTTAATTTGTATCATTAAATATAAATTACATAACTCCATTACCGATAAACATTGATCACGAAACAATAATTTTAAATGAACTTCTAGCTGGCTGGATTGTCGCAATGCATGTTAATTGCATAAATTAAAAAGTCATTCCCGCCAAATATGAAAACTAATTCTAAGACGGGAATGTAAAAAACCATTCGTTCCCAGTGGCTTAAAACAAAACAACAAAAAGTTTAGACAAACATATTCCCCGGCAAATTAACTGCAATTAATAGTGTCTGACTTTCAATTCTCATCTCGTATCACATCTGTTAATGCTCTTCTTATTATTAAACGTTATAGCAAGCACAGGGGTGTCCTAAGACCTATTTATCTCTCTTTAAGCTATCAATTATGTATTCATATTTTTTAAGACAAAAATTATTGAAAATAACCATATAATAATGCTCTTATTAATAATAAATGTTATAGCAAGCACAGGGGCGTCCTAAGATCCATTTTCCTCCTCTTTAATCAATTTATGTATTAATATTTTTTAAGACAAAAATTATTGAAAATAACCATATAATAATGCTCTTATGAATAATAAATGTTATAGCAAGCACAGGGGCGTCCTAAGATCCATTTTCCTCCTCTTTAATCAATTTATGTATTAATATTTTTTAAGACAAAAATTATCGAAAATAACCATATAATAAGTTGTCATACATTGTTTCTGTCTTTTAAACTCAGGCTCATTGAAAAATTATTCAATAGATTGCTACGTTTTTATTATAATCGGTTGCATGTGATTTTTTTCAATTATTTTTTAAAATAAGTTTTATAACTTAGTCAAACTTTGGTTAATGCAAAAATCTTTGTGTAAAAATTAATAAAGCGTCCTTTTATCTTTTCAAATAATTATCAGAAATACGCAAACACTGTTTAAATTTTTTGTTAATAACAAATGAGGAAAAAAAAAAGAGTAACACATGATATTCATGTGGGAATTCATTTCATGGTTTTTCTCACGCAAATTTTGAGTTGTCGTAAAGCGGACATCTGGACCTAATTAAAAATTTAACTGAACCCCTACACATACGTGGGTGGTATTTTTTGTGAAAAATATAACTATGCAGAAACATAACACAAACAGACTGTGAGAGACACATGGATGGTGTTTTTTTGCAAAAATCCTATAGATGGTGATTCAGTTCCCACAGTTCCTTAAGAAGGAAGCTCTATTTCCATGGAGGGGGGTACAAAACTTACAAGCCAAGCACCGATATGGGCGTGGTGTAGCTATCCCATTGGTTGGTTCACCCTCTTAAGTGGTGGGTAACAAAATGTTCTAACAAACGGGGGATTTTACAATTTTTAGATTGGCCTACTTTCTTTCCCACTTCAAAAAGCTATAAAACCATATGTAGCAAGTAGATTAGTTTTATTAAAATCAGTAAGTTCTGTCGAATATTCCAAAATGAAAGTGAAGTTTGCAGTACCTGAATGTTCGAAATCAAGTACCAAAATTATTTCGAATTTCAGTCCCCCAATGGGAAAAAATTTAGTGAAGTGAAGTTAAAATCCAACGCGGGCGGGGAAACATTTAATGAAGTGATCTTCCAGCGTGGAACTAACCGAAGGAGATTTTACTTGCCACAGACCAATGGAGGCCATTTGAGCAACAAGTTATGGCGTCATCCACCCCAATGATCGACCCAAAATACGATACTGTATCTGACGACGAAGGAGAAGAAATAGGTAATGGCTCTTTTCACGGGTCAAATCTTATTCAGAGTGATGATTTTAATGAAAGCATGGAAGTGTACCTCATGGTGAAAAAGAAGAAGACGACCTAAATATTACCACAAATTATGATAATATTGACAAAACTGTCAAAACTACAGATGATGAATATGACAGTAAACATTTGTAAGTGAAAATACTCGTTATTTGGAAGAAAACCAGATGGGCTGTGCTACTTAAGAAGATTAGTGGTTATGAGAAAAAACGCGATAGGGCGCAAAGGAGTTTGGACAAAGTTTGGACATTGGCATCTGCAACCAAATTCTGGCGTCTATATTGAGGTGTAAACCTGTGGACAATTAGTGTGGATTGCAGTGATAAAAAACGTTATATTTTTTTTGTATGCTGAATTGTTTGCTTAACTATGTAAATTAATTGTTTTTTTAACTATGTAAATTAATAGCATTTTTTGCTTATTGGTTTATTTAGTTAAACAAACATATTCCAAAATGAAAATTTTACTTTCATTTTGGAATATTAGACAGAACTTACTGATTTTAATAAAATAAATATTTTAAATAATATTTCAGTTTCATTTGTATTTTACAGGTACAATAGGCAGTTTTGCCAATAATTAAATCGTAATATATAAACACTTACCTAATTTATATATATATATATATATATATATATATATATATATATATTCCAATATTTCTCATCACAAAACACAAATCAAATTCCCTTTATGAACTTCATTAAACACATTATTTGTCCTTCCCAAATATCGCGTACATTTTAGCCGGACAAGTCGAAGAAGACTACATTTAAAAATAGACGCCGTGGTGTCTTCATTATGCGAGAGGTCAGAATGTAGAAATGCATCCTAAAAATATGTCATAAACGTACTCGAAAAATTTTTAAGCTAAAACATTTATTGATTTAATAATTAATTTTTCACTTCATTTATGAAAATTAAGAAAAGATATTTTAGAATCATATTTTAGAAGTATAGGTCTAATCAAAACTTGGAAAACAAATTTGTATTAATAATTTTTAACGGGGGCCCATCAACAAAAATTTTTTCAAAACAATATAATGTTGCATATCAATAAGGAAAAAATATCAAATTCGAAAATATATAACTTATTTGTTTAAAATTTAATACAGGGGGCGTTTCATTTGTACTTAAATAAAATTATTTCACCATTTATTTATGAAAATTAAGAAAAGATATTTTAGAATCATATTTTAGAAATACATGTCTAGTTAAAACTTGGAAAACAAATTTGTATTAATAATTTTTAACGGGGGCCCATCAACAAAAATTTTTTCAAAACAATATAATGTTGCATATCAATAAGGAAAAAATATCAAATTCGAAAATATATAACTTATTTGTTTAAAATTTAATACAGGGGGCGTTTCATTTGTACTTAAATAAAATTATTTCACCATTTATTTATGAAAATTAAGAAAAGATATTTTAGAATCATATTTTAGAAATACATGTCTAGTTAAAACTTGGAAAACAAATTTTTATTAATAATTTTTAACGGGGTCCATTAACAAAAATTTTGTCAAAACAATATAATGTTGCATATCAATAAGGAAAAAATAACAAATTCGAAAATGTACAACTTATTTAAAATTTAATACAGGGGGGTGTTTCATTTGTACTTAAATAAAATTATTTCACCATTTATTTATGAAAATTAAGAAAAGATATTTTAGAATTATATTTTAGAAATACAGGTCTAATCAAAACTTGGAAAACAAATTTTTATTAATAATTTTTAACGGGGTCCATCAACAAAAATTTTGTCAAAACAATATAATGTTGCATATCAATAGGAAAAAAATAACAAATTCGAAAATATATAACTTATTTGTTTAAAATTTAATACAGGGGGGCGTTTCATTTGCACATAAATAAAATTAAAGGGAAAATGGAAAAGGGGATTGAATAAAAACCTTTTTATTGTTCTAGATTTATATTATTACAAATAATACAGTATTTACACAAGCAGTAAATATACAAGTTCATATTGCAACAAAAACAACTACGTGTACTAAGATCATCTGCTTTCCCACTTGAATGTTCCGTAATATGAACAGCTGGGACGTATGATGGCACTCCGCTAACAGTCTCAAAAAAACAAGAAGGGCACAAACTTTCATTGTCTATTACGTAATAATATTTGGTCATACATACTGTTTGTCCGCTTTCATATGACAGAAAGCGGACATTGTTAACATCATCCACTTTCATTATTTTGTTCTCTGCCTCTGGGGAATCCATGTCCAACACCTCACAATCTTCCAGGTCTGACAAATTTTCGGTGGATATCGAAAAAACAAAACTTTCGTTAGAAGAGGCACTATCACTATATTCAGCTTCATTTGGTGGTATGACATCCAATGGATTAATAACTGCTTCCTCCATTGCCTGATTTTCATGATCACTATCTTCATGTGGTGGTATGACATCCAATGGATTAATAACTGCTTCATCCATTGGATTTATAACTGCTTCATCCATTGCTTGGTTTTCATTTTCTAGCACCATTTTGATATTACCACAAAAATTATAAATGCATCAGTTTATATATTTTCAAGTAGAATAAAGAGGGGGAGTTAGTGCCATATGCTTTTCACATCTAAAACTAGTTCAAGGGTCAATTAACTGGACATCTGGTGTGTCTAGACAACATCCGGTCTAAAAATAACTCAAGGTTAACGGCCAATATCTAAAAATAGCTTAAGGTCGGCGACCGGGGCATCTGTTAGTCTAGACAGTATCCGGTCTAAAAATAACTCGGGGGTTAAGGACCAATATCTAAAAATAGCTCAGCGATCTGGGCATCTGTTAGTCTAGACCGTATCCGGTCTAAAATGAGGTAGAGGGGGGACCCATCTGCAACTGGTATCAATGAGAGTGGGGAGGATGTAAGAGTACAGAAACATCGATAATGTTAACAGTATGTGCTCAAGAAGGCTTCGTGAACGTGTCGAACAATTTAGTAAAGGTATTAACAGAATAAAGCGTGATATTTTAGTTTATGAAAAAACAAGAAATATTAAACAGTTAGAGAAGAGTATTAACCAGTTAATAAGAAAATATAAAGACAAAGAATATATGTTTAAAAACTTTTCACGACTTAGTATAAGTGATGCGTTTGCGTAGTGGAATACTCCAGAAGAAGAAAATATACTATTTTTTGTTTCTGCAATCGAGGAGCAAAAAGTGGATAGACTTGGTGTTTAAAAACATTAATCGTTTTAACAATAATGGAGTGTTGCCAGAAAAGAATTGTGATGAATCAACACCCACAAAAACCTTTGTACCTATTCACAGAAGCAGAACTACAAAACTTTACCATACCATACATTAAAAAATTTGTGGATCCATATGAACTACTTCAGTCTTGGCATCACCCAGAAATTTGTGCAAGATTTTGAAATTCGAACTCGACTTCCGTGTTTTGTTCATTTCAATCGTCCCGAATGGAGAACAGAGGAAGAAGGATTAGCTTCTGCTCAATCCAGTTACCGTTTATGCAGATTTGCGCTGGAAAATCTATGTAACAATTATAGCGGTTAAATAAAGTACTATCTTTTATTAAGGTTTTTTATTAATAAAACAAAATGTCAAAAAAAATTCTTTATTGCATCATAAAAGTATCATACAAATAAAATACGTTAAATAATGCACATACACTATTATTATTTAAATGGTTCCATAAATTGAGTAGGGAGCCGCGGAAGATAAAAAACAAAAGAAACTGTGGGTTGGTTTAGAGTTATATGATAATAACTTTTCTGGAAATTAGCAAACATCTCAGATAGTTTGGTAAACATAATAGTTTTAAAGTCTAGTTGAAGATAGGGATATCTTTCATAATTTAAAAACACTTTGATATTTTTTAAAGTGTAATGATCAAATCTACTCACATCTTTTGTTAATTTCAATTTTTTGGTTCCCACTGAGCATGTATAACGTGTAAAGTTAGCTAGGGCCGGATATGGTAGAGTTATATAGGACATAAGACTAAGGTAGTTAAAAGTGTAACTATGCTAGTTTCACCTCCAAAAGTTCCAAATTCTCCACCAAAATGGGGGGGGGGGGGCTATTTTAATGGAATCTACAATATGGGCTGTCATAGTTCGGCAATTATCCGCTAGGTGGCTATTTTTACGACATTTTCTAATTTTAATTAGAAATTAATATGAATACATAAAACTTGATTGTTGTTAGGATGTAGGTATATTCATAAACTAAACATATTTCTTACAATTAATTATATATAGATGTAAGTTTAGATAGCAGAGTCTTTAATTGATATAAAATATTTTCGTTTGGACAAGGCACTCCAAATAGATTCCAAACTAAATTGTCCACCTGCGACAACTTTTACTTTGGTCGAACGGAAAACTGAATGGTGATAAGTTATGCTCAAAAGCCCCCCCCCCCCTGACTAGATTTGTGCTTGTATTCTCATAAGAATCAATGTAAAACTGCTGTGTTTAACATATTTATTGAACTTGACATTTTTCCCTTCATATACGATAAGTATAAATAACAAATTTTAGATGTAAACATTCAAAAATCCTGTTTACCCCCCGCCACTTTCATCACTAACACACTCGCGAATTCTAAATAATACCATCAAGTTTTCATTCATCGAATAAAAATTGTTTAACAATTTAACATAACATAAACAACTGTTTGATATGCTGATATGATGTATATGTTAACATAGAAAAGGCATTTAACGTAGTGTAATAAAATGGGGGGGCTCTTATTTAAGATTTTAAAGTAAGCCCACCCTTCACATCCGTGGGGTGTCGTGTTTGGTGTCATTCATACCGAATAACAACAGCAGGTAAACCACATTTTTGGAATGTAGAGCTAAAAACTGGAGAGCATTTATGCATGGTGAAAAAATACAACATTCTGATAATGCGTGACACGATTTAAGGTAGATACGTGAAGACGAACGTCATGGTCTTAGATAGTGATTTGATGCAGTTCCATGCAGAAGCTTCAAAAGATAGTAATGGTGATTGCCTACCTCCGTGGGGGGAAAGGTATGTGGAGAAGAAAATATACAAGATGGAAATAATAAATTTCGAAATGAAAAACACAAAAGAGAAAAAGGATTTAGACCGCGAAGATCATGAAGGAGCATATGGAAAGACGGAAACCTCATTTGGCAGGTCAAAGGAAACGTTGACGGAAATCGACTGCTTTATTCAGTATATCTACGGAAAACTTGAAGTGAAATTATAAGTGGTTATAGTAAAAATTTAGAAAGTATATGTCTTCAAACAAATACGTTAAATTAAAATTAAATATTACAAAAAAAATAAATTTATAGGATTTTAAGAATAAGTAGAAAGATTGCAATACTCAATTTCTAGTATCAGTCAATCTTTACTAGAATATATAACTTGAAATGAAAAAACAATAAATTAGTAAAACCATTCAGAAGGACCTGTCTACGCCTCTGTTACTCTAAAAATACCATATTAGTATAAAAAATATACGGTCATGAACTTCCAGACGCGAAATATGATTGAAACCGTATCGCGTAAAGGCGGTGCAAAAATTGTTGTTTAATATTAATAGAAATGCATGAAATAATTTTCTTTTCAGTATGTTTATTATTAAAAGTATGCAATATTTATAAATTCTTCCAAATAGGTTGTTACCAGGGTTAGAGAATGAATCAATTAGTAGCATTACATCAAAACAAAATATTTAAACAGAACGTTTTGTGTTTTTTAGAAAGACGCACTGGCGAAGCATCCAGTATTTGAATAATTTAAATTATACCTATCGATAACTTGATAATGCATTTCAGGAAGATCTTAAATTGGTAAACCTATTTTTAACAGTTTTGGCTACAAGTGCATCCGTTGACATCAGTTTTTTCAGCAATGAAGCGGATAAAAACATGTTAAAGAAATACCCCCAATTTTAAAATTGAATGTCCTCATTTTCTTTAATTTCCATTGAAAAACGCTTTTAATTGGATAAATGACAAAATCCTCTTTATACAATTCTGTTATTAACATTTTTTGCAAATAAGCAATAAAACTTACATTTGGGAGGTTCAAAATAACTTTTTTAATTAAGATTTTTTACATCTGGTTTTGGTAACACTTTAGAAAAGTCACACGTCGCCGCTGGAAAGTTTGTTATAAAAGATCTTATAAGCTAGAAAAAAATGTGGTAAAGAGTGAAAAATTTAGATGCTTAGAATCAGTATTGCGGATCAATGGAGGGGTAGATAGAAATGTGGGTGGTAGAAGAGCAGGGTCGGGATGAATACACTTTTATTTGGAAATAAAAACATTAAGCGATAATTAGATTTTTTACATTTTATCGAAATGCTACACTCAACAAATATTGACGTAAGTTCTCAAATCTCACATAATAGTTTTTATCACTATAAATAATCATACCACTTAACTTTCGTCTTAACAAATTATTATATCAAAAGAGATTACGGTATCGTTGATAATCGTCACAGTCACACAAACTGTAGACGGGGTTATATCTTAATACAAATGACCAATAAATCTTAAATGGTCTTTGTTAAACAATAAAAAGTGAGATAAAAGCCGACTATTACACTTTGTGGATTACTTGAAAGACACAAAATCGAAAAGGGTGGCAAGAAAAGATATTCAAGAGTGTAATGAGAGTGTGTAGTATATAAAGAAGATTCGAAAAATGGAGGTAGCTGAGATGAAAATGTTACAGTGGATGCTAAGTTAAACAGGAACGGGTTGATTAAGGCTTAAAAAAAATTTAAGAACAAATACTGAAGTTACGTCACATTAGACGTAAAAATGAAAACTAAGTGTAACGAATGATAGTTATTTTAGAATGAATCGAGACTTAAATTAACTTAGAGATACTTAGAAGAAAGCTTCTCCATCAAGAAGAAGATGAAAGAAATGTCTGGAAGAGAACTTTAGAGGAAGGGTGGAAAAGACTCGATGGATAGAAATGATTGGTGATTAATAAAAATAATATTGACTTAGATAATAAATAAAAAATTTAAATAAAATTATGTCATATTCCTTGTCACTATCTCACTAAAAACA
Organism: Diabrotica virgifera virgifera; assembly: GCF_917563875.1. Lineage (NCBI taxonomy): Eukaryota > Metazoa > Arthropoda > Insecta > Coleoptera > Chrysomelidae > Diabrotica > Diabrotica virgifera. The sequence continues at coordinate 80,159,151 of NC_065451.1, read as the reverse complement.
TAGATAAGTTTCATTTTTTAATTTTATTGAGGTGTTACAGGAGTGTCACAATATTATAAACTATAGGTATATAGTGTAAATATGAAGAATTGTTTGAGTACTTTTGATTTGATGCTATTTATTTAATCAAATAACATCAATTTCACATATAGTCTGTTCGCTAAACTCAGACGCAACTTTCTAGATATTTTATTCGGTAATTTTGCCAATTTTAGTAAAATTGGCAAAAAATAATTACTAAATAGTTAATAATCACTAAATAGTTACTAAAAAATAATTACTAAATAGTTAATAATCACTAAATAGTTAGTAATTTTGCCAATTTTACTAAAATTGGCAAAATTACCGAATAAAATATCTAGAAAGTTGCGTCTGAGTTTAGCGAACAGACTATATGTGAAATTGATGTTATTTGATTAAATAAATAGCATCAAATCAAAAGTACTCAAACAATTCTTCATATTTACACTATATACCTATAGTTTATAATATTGTGACACTCCTGTAACACCTCAATAAAATTAAAAAATGAAACTTATCTATGTTTTTAGTGAGATAGTGACAAGGAATATGACATAATTTTATTTAAATTTTTTATTTATTATCTAAGTCAATATTATTTTTATTAATCACCAATCATTTCTATCCATCGAGTCTTTTCCACCCTTCCTCTAAAGTTCTCTTCCAGACATTTCTTTCATCTTCTTCTTGATGGAGAAGCTTTCTTCTAAGTATCTCTAAGTTAATTTAAGTCTCGATTCATTCTAAAATAACTATCATTCGTTACACTTAGTTTTCATTTTTACGTCTAATGTGACGTAACTTCAGTATTTGTTCTTAAATTTTTTTTAAGCCTTAATCAACCCGTTCCTGTTTAACTTAGCATCCACTGTAACATTTTCATCTCAGCTACCTCCATTTTTCGAATCTTCTTTATATACTACACACTCTCATTACACTCTTGAATATCTTTTCTTGCCACCCTTTTCGATTTTGTGTCTTTCAAGTAATCCACAAAGTGTAATAGTCGGCTTTTATCTCACTTTTTATTGTTTAACAAAGACCATTTAAGATTTATTGGTCATTTGTATTAAGATATAACCCCGTCTACAGTTTGTGTGACTGTGACGATTATCAACGATACCGTAATCTCTTTTGATATAATAATTTGTTAAGACGAAAGTTAAGTGGTATGATTATTTATAGTGATAAAAACTATTATGTGAGATTTGAGAACTTACGTCAATATTTGTTGAGTGTAGCATTTCGATAAAATGTAAAAAATCTAATTATCGCTTAATGTTTTTATTTCCAAATAAAAGTGTATTCATCCCGACCCTGCTCTTCTACCACCCACATTTCTATCTACCCCTCCATTGATCCGCAATACTGATTCTAAGCATCTAAATTTTTCACTTTTTACCACATTTTTTTTCTAGCTTATAAGATCTTTTATAACAAACTTTCCAGCGGCGACGTGTGACTTTTCTAAAGTGTTACCAAAACCAGATGTAAAAAATCTTAATTAAAAAAGTTATTTTGAACCTCCCAAATGTAAGTTTTATTGCTTATTTGCAAAAAATGTTAATAACAGAATTGTATAAAGAGGATTTTGTCATTTATCCAATTAAAAGCGTTTTTCAATGGAAATTAAAGAAAATGAGGACATTCAATTTTAAAATTGGGGGTATTTCTTTAACATGTTTTTATCCGCTTCATTGCTGAAAAAACTGATGTCAACGGATGCACTTGTAGCCAAAACTGTTAAAAATAGGTTTACCAATTTAAGATCTTCCTGAAATGCATTATCAAGTTATCGATAGGTATAATTTAAATTATTCAAATACTGGATGCTTCGCCAGTGCGTCTTTCTAAAAAACACAAAACGTTCTGTTTAAATATTTTGTTTTGATGTAATGCTACTAATTGATTCATTCTCTAACCCTGGTAACAACCTATTTGGAAGAATTTATAAATATTGCATACTTTTAATAATAAACATACTGAAAAGAAAATTATTTCATGCATTTCTATTAATATTAAACAACAATTTTTGCACCGCCTTTACGCGATACGGTTTCAATCATATTTCGCGTCTGGAAGTTCATGACCGTATATTTTTTATACTAATATGGTATTTTTAGAGTAACAGAGGCGTAGACAGGTCCTTCTGAATGGTTTTACTAATTTATTGTTTTTTCATTTCAAGTTATATATTCTAGTAAAGATTGACTGATACTAGAAATTGAGTATTGCAATCTTTCTACTTATTCTTAAAATCCTATAAATTTATTTTTTTTGTAATATTTAATTTTAATTTAACGTATTTGTTTGAAGACATATACTTTCTAAATTTTTACTATAACCACTTATAATTTCACTTCAAGTTTTCCGTAGATATACTGAATAAAGCAGTCGATTTCCGTCAACGTTTCCTTTGACCTGCCAAATGAGGTTTCCGTCTTTCCATATGCTCCTTCATGATCTTCGCGGTCTAAATCCTTTTTCTCTTTTGTGTTTTTCATTTCGAAATTTATTATTTCCATCTTGTATATTTTCTTCTCCACATACCTTTCCCCCCACGGAGGTAGGCAATCACCATTACTATCTTTTGAAGCTTCTGCATGGAACTGCATCAAATCACTATCTAAGACCATGACGTTCGTCTTCACGTATCTACCTTAAATCGTGTCACGCATTATCAGAATGTTGTATTTTTTCACCATGCATAAATGCTCTCCAGTTTTTAGCTCTACATTCCAAAAATGTGGTTTACCTGCTGTTGTTATTCGGTATGAATGACACCAAACACGACACCCCACGGATGTGAAGGGTGGGCTTACTTTAAAATCTTAAATAAGAGCCCCCCCATTTTATTACACTACGTTAAATGCCTTTTCTATGTTAACATATACATCATATCAGCATATCAAACAGTTGTTTATGTTATGTTAAATTGTTAAACAATTTTTATTCGATGAATGAAAACTTGATGGTATTATTTAGAATTCGCGAGTGTGTTAGTGATGAAAGTGGCGGGGGGTAAACAGGATTTTTGAATGTTTACATCTAAAATTTGTTATTTATACTTATCGTATATGAAGGGAAAAATGTCAAGTTCAATAAATATGTTAAACACAGCAGTTTTACATTGATTCTTATGAGAATACAAGCACAAATCTAGTCAGGGGGGGGGGGGGCTTTTGAGCATAACTTATCACCATTCAGTTTTCCGTCCGACCAAAGTAAAAGTTGTCGCAGGTGGACAATTTAGTTTGGAATCTATTTGGAGTGCCTTGTCCAAACGAAAATATTTTATATCAATTAAAGACTCTGCTATCTAAACTTACATCTATATATAATTAATTGTAAGAAATATGTTTAGTTTATGAATATACCTACATCCTAACAACAATCAAGTTTTATGTATTCATATTAATTTCTAATTAAAATTAGAAAATGTCGTAAAAATAGCCACCTAGCGGATAATTGCCGAACTATGACAGCCCATATTGTAGATTCCATTAAAATAGCCCCCCCCCCCCATCTTGGTGGAGAATTTGGAACTTTTGGAGGTGAAACTAGCATAGTTACACTTTTAACTACCTTAGTCTTATGTCCTATATAACTCTACCATATCCGGCCCTAGCTAACTTTACACGTTATACATGCTCAGTGGGAACCAAAAAATTGAAATTAACAAAAGATGTGAGTAGATTTGATCATTACACTTTAAAAAATATCAAAGTGTTTTTAAATTATGAAAGATATCCCTATCTTCAACTAGACTTTAAAACTATTATGTTTACCAAACTATCTGAGATGTTTGCTAATTTCCAGAAAAGTTATTATCATATAACTCTAAACCAACCCACAGTTTTTTTTGTTTTTTATCTTCCGCGGCTCCCTACTCAATTTATGGAACCATTTAAATAATAATAGTGTATGTGCATTATTTAACGTATTTTATTTGTATGATACTTTTATGATGCAATAAAGAATTTTTTTTGACATTTTGTTTTATTAATAAAAAACCTTAATAAAAGATAGTACTTTATTTAACCGCTATAATTGTTACATAGATTTTCCAGCGCAAATCTGCATAAACGGTAACTGGATTGAGCAGAAGCTAATCCTTCTTCCTCTGTTCTCCATTCGGGACGATTGAAATGAACAAAACACGGAAGTCGAGTTCGAATTTCAAAATCTTGCACAAATTTCTGGGTGATGCCAAGACTGAAGTAGTTCATATGGATCCACAAATTTTTTAATGTATGGTATGGTAAAGTTTTGTAGTTCTGCTTCTGTGAATAGGTACAAAGGTTTTTGTGGGTGTTGATTCATCACAATTCTTTTCTGGCAACACTCCATTATTGTTAAAACGATTAATGTTTTTAAACACCAAGTCTATCCACTTTTTGCTCCTCGATTGCAGAAACAAAAAATAGTATATTTTCTTCTTCTGGAGTATTCCACTACGCAAACGCATCACTTATACTAAGTCGTGAAAAGTTTTTAAACATATATTCTTTGTCTTTATATTTTCTTATTAACTGGTTAATACTCTTCTCTAACTGTTTAATATTTCTTGTTTTTTCATAAACTAAAATATCACGCTTTATTCTGTTAATACCTTTACTAAATTGTTCGACACGTTCACGAAGCCTTCTTGAGCACATACTGTTAACATTATCGATGTTTCTGTACTCTTACATCCTCCCCACTCTCATTGATACCAGTTGCAGATGGGTCCCCCCTCTACCTCATTTTAGACCGGATACGGTCTAGACTAACAGATGCCCAGATCGCTGAGCTATTTTTAGATATTGGTCCTTAACCCCCGAGTTATTTTTAGACCGGATACTGTCTAGACTAACAGATGCCCCGGTCGCCGACCTTAAGCTATTTTTAGATATTGGCCGTTAACCTTGAGTTATTTTTAGACCGGATGTTGTCTAGACACACCAGATGTCCAGTTAATTGACCCTTGAACTAGTTTTAGATGTGAAAAGCATATGGCACTAACTCCCCCTCTTTATTCTACTTGAAAATATATAAACTGATGCATTTATAATTTTTGTGGTAATATCAAAATGGTGCTAGAAAATGAAAACCAAGCAATGGATGAAGCAGTTATAAATCCAATGGATGAAGCAGTTATTAATCCATTGGATGTCATACCACCACATGAAGATAGTGATCATGAAAATCAGGCAATGGAGGAAGCAGTTATTAATCCATTGGATGTCATACCACCAAATGAAGCTGAATATAGTGATAGTGCCTCTTCTAACGAAAGTTTTGTTTTTTCGATATCCACCGAAAATTTGTCAGACCTGGAAGATTGTGAGGTGTTGGACATGGATTCCCCAGAGGCAGAGAACAAAATAATGAAAGTGGATGATGTTAACAATGTCCGCTTTCTGTCATATGAAAGCGGACAAACAGTATGTATGACCAAATATTATTACGTAATAGACAATGAAAGTTTGTGCCCTTCTTGTTTTTTTGAGACTGTTAGCGGAGTGCCATCATACGTCCCAGCTGTTCATATTACGGAACATTCAAGTGGGAAAGCAGATGATCTTAGTACACGTAGTTGTTTTTGTTGCAATATGAACTTGTATATTTACTGCTTGTGTAAATACTGTATTATTTGTAATAATATAAATCTAGAACAATAAAAAGGTTTTTATTCAATCCCCTTTTCCATTTTCCCTTTAATTTTATTTATGTGCAAATGAAACGCCCCCCTGTATTAAATTTTAAACAAATAAGTTATATATTTTCGAATTTGTTATTTTTTTCCTATTGATATGCAACATTATATTGTTTTGACAAAATTTTTGTTGATGGACCCCGTTAAAAATTATTAATAAAAATTTGTTTTCCAAGTTTTGATTAGACCTGTATTTCTAAAATATAATTCTAAAATATCTTTTCTTAATTTTCATAAATAAATGGTGAAATAATTTTATTTAAGTACAAATGAAACACCCCCCTGTATTAAATTTTAAATAAGTTGTACATTTTCGAATTTGTTATTTTTTCCTTATTGATATGCAACATTATATTGTTTTGACAAAATTTTTGTTAATGGACCCCGTTAAAAATTATTAATAAAAATTTGTTTTCCAAGTTTTAACTAGACATGTATTTCTAAAATATGATTCTAAAATATCTTTTCTTAATTTTCATAAATAAATGGTGAAATAATTTTATTTAAGTACAAATGAAACGCCCCCTGTATTAAATTTTAAACAAATAAGTTATATATTTTCGAATTTGATATTTTTTCCTTATTGATATGCAACATTATATTGTTTTGAAAAAATTTTTGTTGATGGGCCCCCGTTAAAAATTATTAATACAAATTTGTTTTCCAAGTTTTAACTAGACATGTATTTCTAAAATATGATTCTAAAATATCTTTTCTTAATTTTCATAAATAAATGGTGAAATAATTTTATTTAAGTACAAATGAAACGCCCCCTGTATTAAATTTTAAACAAATAAGTTATATATTTTCGAATTTGATATTTTTTCCTTATTGATATGCAACATTATATTGTTTTGAAAAAATTTTTGTTGATGGGCCCCCGTTAAAAATTATTAATACAAATTTGTTTTCCAAGTTTTGATTAGACCTATACTTCTAAAATATGATTCTAAAATATCTTTTCTTAATTTTCATAAATGAAGTGAAAAATTAATTATTAAATCAATAAATGTTTTAGCTTAAAAATTTTTCGAGTACGTTTATGACATATTTTTAGGATGCATTTCTACATTCTGACCTCTCGCATAATGAAGACACCACGGCGTCTATTTTTAAATGTAGTCTTCTTCGACTTGTCCGGCTAAAATGTACGCGATATTTGGGAAGGACAAATAATGTGTTTAATGAAGTTCATAAAGGGAATTTGATTTGTGTTTTGTGATGAGAAATATTGGAATATATATATATATAAATTAGGTAAGTGTTTATATATTACGATTTAATTATTGGCAAAACTGCCTATTGTACCTGTAAAATACAAATGAAACTGAAATATTATTTAAAATATTTATTTTATTAAAATCAGTAAGTTCTGTCTAATATTCCAAAATGAAAGTAAAATTTTCATTTTGGAATATGTTTGTTTAACTAAATAAACCAATAAGCAAAAAATGCTATTAATTTACATAGTTAAAAAAACAATTAATTTACATAGTTAAGCAAACAATTCAGCATACAAAAAAAATATAACGTTTTTTATCACTGCAATCCACACTAATTGTCCACAGGTTTACACCTCAATATAGACGCCAGAATTTGGTTGCAGATGCCAATGTCCAAACTTTGTCCAAACTCCTTTGCGCCCTATCGCGTTTTTTCTCATAACCACTAATCTTCTTAAGTAGCACAGCCCATCTGGTTTTCTTCCAAATAACGAGTATTTTCACTTACAAATGTTTACTGTCATATTCATCATCTGTAGTTTTGACAGTTTTGTCAATATTATCATAATTTGTGGTAATATTTAGGTCGTCTTCTTCTTTTTCACCATGAGGTACACTTCCATGCTTTCATTAAAATCATCACTCTGAATAAGATTTGACCCGTGAAAAGAGCCATTACCTATTTCTTCTCCTTCGTCGTCAGATACAGTATCGTATTTTGGGTCGATCATTGGGGTGGATGACGCCATAACTTGTTGCTCAAATGGCCTCCATTGGTCTGTGGCAAGTAAAATCTCCTTCGGTTAGTTCCACGCTGGAAGATCACTTCATTAAATGTTTCCCCGCCCGCGTTGGATTTTAACTTCACTTCACTAAATTTTTTCCCATTGGGGGACTGAAATTCGAAATAATTTTGGTACTTGATTTCGAACATTCAGGTACTGCAAACTTCACTTTCATTTTGGAATATTCGACAGAACTTACTGATTTTAATAAAACTAATCTACTTGCTACATATGGTTTTATAGCTTTTTGAAGTGGGAAAGAAAGTAGGCCAATCTAAAAATTGTAAAATCCCCCGTTTGTTAGAACATTTTGTTACCCACCACTTAAGAGGGTGAACCAACCAATGGGATAGCTACACCACGCCCATATCGGTGCTTGGCTTGTAAGTTTTGTACCCCCCTCCATGGAAATAGAGCTTCCTTCTTAAGGAACTGTGGGAACTGAATCACCATCTATAGGATTTTTGCAAAAAAACACCATCCATGTGTCTCTCACAGTCTGTTTGTGTTATGTTTCTGCATAGTTATATTTTTCACAAAAAATACCACCCACGTATGTGTAGGGGTTCAGTTAAATTTTTAATTAGGTCCAGATGTCCGCTTTACGACAACTCAAAATTTGCGTGAGAAAAACCATGAAATGAATTCCCACATGAATATCATGTGTTACTCTTTTTTTTTTCCTCATTTGTTATTAACAAAAAATTTAAACAGTGTTTGCGTATTTCTGATAATTATTTGAAAAGATAAAAGGACGCTTTATTAATTTTTACACAAAGATTTTTGCATTAACCAAAGTTTGACTAAGTTATAAAACTTATTTTAAAAAATAATTGAAAAAAATCACATGCAACCGATTATAATAAAAACGTAGCAATCTATTGAATAATTTTTCAATGAGCCTGAGTTTAAAAGACAGAAACAATGTATGACAACTTATTATATGGTTATTTTCGATAATTTTTGTCTTAAAAAATATTAATACATAAATTGATTAAAGAGGAGGAAAATGGATCTTAGGACGCCCCTGTGCTTGCTATAACATTTATTATTCATAAGAGCATTATTATATGGTTATTTTCAATAATTTTTGTCTTAAAAAATATTAATACATAAATTGATTAAAGAGGAGGAAAATGGATCTTAGGACGCCCCTGTGCTTGCTATAACATTTATTATTAATAAGAGCATTATTATATGGTTATTTTCAATAATTTTTGTCTTAAAAAATATGAATACATAATTGATAGCTTAAAGAGAGATAAATAGGTCTTAGGACACCCCTGTGCTTGCTATAACGTTTAATAATAAGAAGAGCATTAACAGATGTGATACGAGATGAGAATTGAAAGTCAGACACTATTAATTGCAGTTAATTTGCCGGGGAATATGTTTGTCTAAACTTTTTGTTGTTTTGTTTTAAGCCACTGGGAACGAATGGTTTTTTACATTCCCGTCTTAGAATTAGTTTTCATATTTGGCGGGAATGACTTTTTAATTTATGCAATTAACATGCATTGCGACAATCCAGCCAGCTAGAAGTTCATTTAAAATTATTGTTTCGTGATCAATGTTTATCGGTAATGGAGTTATGTAATTTATATTTAATGATACAAATTAAAATAATTTCTTTTTGTTTATTTGGGACTATGTCCAGTACAACCAGAAATGACCACTGTCCATGATGCCCATCGATAATGGACTTATGTAATTTATTTTTTATATTGAATGATACAAATTAAAATAATTTCTTTTTGTTTATTTGAAAAATGCCCACTCCAGCCAGAAATGACCTTTAAAATTATTGTTTAGTAATCGATATCCTGCTGGGTGGGTGACCAGTGGTTGATTGGACTATTTTTAACCCGGATATTGTCTACAATCTTTTTCTCTCCCTAAAAGGATAAATATTAGACTAGATATACCCTCATTGGGCTCCTCATTTTGCACACAATAATATCATATATTCCCCCACCCTATTTTTTTAGACCGGATGCCAGATGTTTCTCATTTTGCTCATACAATATCATATATTCCCCCACCCTATTTTTAGACCGGATGCAGGTGTTCACTGCCAGATGGCCCTTGCTCATTTCTGCTCATTTTGCTAGTACATAATTACACTACTTACTACAACCGAAAAAGAGTTGTTAGCTATAATTACGGGCATTGAACATTTCAGATATTTTCTGGAAGGTCGTTCGTTTACGGTCATAACTGACCATAGTAGTTTGGTGTGGTTACAGAGTATGAAGAACCCATCTCCTCGTTTGGCTAGGTGGATTTTAAAATTGGCACAATATGATTATAAAATTGTTCATCGTAAAGCTGCAGGTGTAGTAGTCGCTGATGCACTATCGAGAACTTTTGATATTAACTTGTTAGATTTATCTACTTTACAACCAGATGACTGGTATCAAAAAATGTTGTATGATGTCCAGAATGTTCCAGGTAAATTTCCTGATTTTAAAGTTGAGCATGGTGTGTTGTATAAACATGTGTTAAGTTCTATGGATGCCCTTACTGGAATGTCGGAATGGAAGATAGTCGTTCCAACAGCAAATAGAGCAGAGGTTTTGGCCACTTTTCATGACCATCCTACTGCAGCTCATTTTGGCTTCTACAAAACTTTCTGTCGTATATCTGAACTGTATTACTGGCCGAAGATGCGTCAGACTATTCGTAGTTATCTCGCTCGATGCAAAATTTGTGCTACGTGTAAGTCGACAAATCTTCCCCAACCAGGTTTAATGGGTAGTTATCGACGGATTGATTTTCCATTCCAACTTATATCTTTAGATCTTATTGGTCCTAATCCTAGGTCGTATAAAGGTGCTCAATATGCCTTAGTAGTTGTTGATTACTTTACAAAATTTCCTTTGGTGCATACTATGTCTAAAGCAACTACTTCAGCCATTATCAAGTATCTAGAGAATGAAGTTTTCCTAATTTATGGTGTTCCACAGATCGTGTCTTGCGATAATGGACCCCAGTTCACAGCCAAGGCTTTTCGTGATCTCATGTCTAAATATAATGTACAAAAGATCTGGTACAATGCGAACTATCATCCTCAAATTAATCATACTGAAAGAGTAAAAAAATCTATCGTTACTGCTTTAAGATCATATTCATTTCCTGATCAGAGAGCTTGGGATACTCATATCCACTCTATAGTACAAGCTATCAGGACTTCTTCTCACGAAATAACCAAATGTCCTCCATCATACTTAATGTTTGGTCGTCATGTTCCTCTTTCTGGTGATTATTTTGGTAACATCTCAGAAAATGCCACTAATTTTCCTGCAATATCAGATAAGTTACACCGCTTAGAAGATATTCAGCATCTTCCTGACATATATGTGGATGTTCGCAAACGTTTGAAAGCATCTTATGACAGAAATAAGTGCCGTTATGACCTGAGAAAGCGAGCCTTATCGTTCAGAGTCGGGGATTCCGTTTTGAAGAAAAATTTTGTCAAGTCAGATAAAGTGAATTTCCAATCTGCCAAGTTGTGTCAAAAATACATACCTTGCACTGTTATTAAGGTTATCTCCCCTTTGATTTATGAGTTGAAGGAAACTTCCACCGGCAGGAAACTAGGAAGGTTTCATGTCAAAGATTTACTTGAGGATAAGACTGTAGGTCCACATAACTTGTCTGACAATTCAGATGGTTCATCTTCAGATGAAGATTAAATTGTAAGGGCCAGTTTGTTATTTACGATCTATTTATCTATTCTGTTTACCTGGTTAACATCTGTTGTTATGCCTTTTATCTTATTTTATCTTATATTATCTTATCTTAATGTTGGTTAATATCTTAGTTTATGGACTTGTTCATTTTGCTGTTGGTTGTCTCTGAAAGTCCAAACTATATATCATAGGAGTGCAGGATGGATAATGGGAATTTTCCCCATCTTGAATTCTGGGTTAGATAGATATTTATAGGGATAGTTAGGAAACCGTTTCTATAATATTTTCTTTGATTGACGGTTGCATGAGCTCGTGGACCATGGCCATAAAGCTTATGCATTCACTTACTTACTGTGTCAGGGTTTAGCGTGGGTTCAGGACTGATCACCCTGGACTTGGGCATTTCACTTGGCTCAAAAATATATTAATATCTATAAGTTGTTCCTAGAGTATCTCTTAGGTTGAAATTAGAATGTGTCATGTAGAATTGGATCGTTCTAATATTCAGCAGTAAGTCAGTCTGTTTAACTTGGTTGTCATCTCCTATGCTGTTATCTTTTAAATGATTTGAGTTTTAACATATCTTATTACCGTAAGTTTGGTTACCTGTGTCTACCACTTGCTTGGATTAGTGAATGTGAGTATGTGAGTTACCTTATTTGTCTCCCTACTGAGCATTATGTTAGTAGATGTTCTTTTACCTTAAATATGAAAAGGTAGATGTGAGTTTATCTTTACCTTTAGTTTGAGTTTATCTCGTACCTTTACCTTGATGCATTTATCTTTATCTTTACCTTGAGTTTATCTCGTACTTTTACCTAGATGAGTTTATCTCTTATCTATATCTTGATTGAATGCATATCTTATCTTTATCTTGATTATTTTAAAGTCCTAAGAATCTGTCCTTCCCTGTGCTTGTCGTGAGTAAAGAATTGGACCACGTCAATAGTACAGTTTAGGTATTACACTTAGGATTTTTATTACCTTTTACCTTTTGTGCATACCCTCTACCACGAGTAGATGCGGGCTTGCCAGTATCTTTACCTTTTAGCATACCCTATACTATGCGTATAGTGCGCTTGCTAGTATCTTTACCTAGATTGTGTCTTAGCAAGTAGACGTTATGAATTATCTTTTACCTTGAGTTTTAGATGTTGATATCCGGAACCATATCATATATGTTTAGGTTTGTAGTAATGTAGTTTTAACTGGTCCTAATGAATTAGTCCCTCATTGAATTCTGGGGTGATTAATAGAATTTGTTCGCTCTAGTGTCAATGTTGGGTAAAGTTAATAGGATGCGTTTAGGTTAATTGTTGTTTATGGTTCTTAGTTATATTGTGTTAAGGGTTGTTAATACACACCTGTAATTTAGTTTTAATCATGGGTTTACTAACACTTGAGAATGTAGATAGTAAGTAGTGTTAAGAGTTAACTTACTCTATAAGGTTGTATAATTATATTTAGAATGTTAGTGATTAACGCGTAATTATTTGTTTTTCTCTATCTTTGGTTTTACTAAATTAAAGTAAATTATCTTGTTGAATAACTTATGTCAGTCAGTTACGTATGTCGGTTAGTTACACATCCCTTCTATGTTCTATACTTTCTGCAAGTACCATTAAAGATATCTCGCATGGCCTCTATACTGTCTGTATGACTTCGTCCTGATTTTTGTTCTGTCTCCTCAGCAAATAGTATGGCTGTTGAGCCTACCAAAATTATGGTTTTATACCACAACGTTTCTCCTTTACCGTGTCCATCCTCAGGTTCGCCTAGCGTCAGTTAGTTCTGGAAAATAAAAAAAAAAAGGAAACTTGTAGTTTTCCTTTTTTTGCTGGAGAAGAGGGAGAATGTAGCGATCACGCTACTAATTAAATTACTTTAATTAAAAATTGGATTAAAATATACCCCTCCACAAAATCCTTGGGTGACGCCCGCGAAGATCCAACTACGATTTTTCGGTGCACAGGCGCGCCAATAGAAAGAAAATCGATGATTGTCGATTTCTAGTTTAGTTGGTCACGAACTCACAAAGAGGCAACAAACTGTTATGTCATGTCATATATAATTATAATGTCAAGAAAACGCATCGCGCCTTTTTATATTAATAGTAATATGTAACACGCTTAATATAAAATAAAAAATATTAACACTTCTCCAAACATTACTTGAAGAACCTAACATTGGTTATGGGCTCAGAAAGGGTAATGTGTTAAAGTTTATTTTTCAGTGTGAAGCTTGTGAGTTTAAGTTTCTGAAAATTAAATTCTGCTGCTAGGCGTGGTGTGTGAAAAAATTAGTTGATAAGTATGGAAAATAAACACGAAATTATTCCATTCAATGGAAATGTATTTGATAATTGGAAGTTTCGTCTGTACTCTGTGTTGAAAGCAATGGATTTGGATGCTGTCTTACATGAGGCACCGGCTAGTACCCGAGATGATGATTGGATTAAGAGGAATCATAAGACCTATATGGTGATAATTCAAAGTGTGGCAGACTCCCACTTAGAGTATGTAAAAGAAACAGAAATAGCCTTTGAAATTATAACCAAATTAGAAGCCATTTTTAGCAAAAAAGGTATGTTCTCAAAATTTTATTTACTGAAGAAACTAATAAATTTAAAATATATCTATTGTACTGATTTGCAAAAACATTTTACAAAGTGTGATCGTATTTTTCGAGAGCTTAAAAGTCTGTGGAGCTCTTTTGAAGAGACAGATATCGCATGTTTTTTGTTGCTATCCATGCCAGATGATTTCGAGGGGATAGTCACAGCTATACAAACTTTATCCGAAGCAGGCCTGAAGGTTGAATTTTTAAAGAGTAGGCTATTAGAATTTAACTCAAATAACAATAAAAATGTAGCTAAAGTTATGCCATCATCATTTAATGGGATTCAAAAAGGTGTTAAATGCTTTAAATGTGGTAAAATGGGCCATTTAAAGAATGTTTGTGGTATAAGATGTCATACATGTAACAAAATTAGACACAAATAAAAAAACTGCTATCTGACAATAAAAGTAGACAAAATCAAGTTTACAATAGAGCAAATTTAGCTGAAGGGTTATATAATGATCAAAACAGTGATATTCAAAGTGATTTGTCAACATCTAATAAAATAGAATGGTACGCTGATTCAGGAGCTACACATCATTATATTAATGATAGCTCGAACCTAATAAACAGAAGACAGTTTGCGGAGCCAAGGTCAATACAGTTAGCAGATAAAGGAAAGTCTATGAACGCAATCTGTGTCGGGGACTTAAAAGTAATAAGTGAAGTGAATAACAAAGAAGTTGTTATTACTATTAAAAATGTGTTATGTCTGCCTTGTTTAAGAGCAAATTTGTTATCAATATCAACAATTGAAAAAGCTGGTTTTGAAATAAAATGTTTTAATAGTAAAATTGTCAATTAAAAGAGGTAACTCTATTTATGCTGAAGGTAATCGATGTAATAAGTTTTATAAAATCATTTTTAAGCATTGCAATTCTGAGTATGCAAACTTAGCTGTTGGTAATGAAAAAGATCTTTGGCACCAGAGGTATGGTCATTTAAATTATACTTCACTGTTACAAATAAAAAATAAAAATTTGGTTAATGGCATGTAGTTTACAAATTTAGAAAATGAGTTGTGTAATATCTGTATAAAAAGCAAACAACAGTGTTTGCCATATTTTTCAAAAAGGAAACAATCAAGTAGAGTTCTGGAAATTATACGGATCTCAAACATCTGGATGTTTGCGGTCCTATTACACCAGTATCACATAGTGGTAGTAGATATTTTGTAACTTTTGTAGATGATTACTCAAGGTTTGTCATGGTGTATGTAATTAAACATAAAAATGAGGTATTTAACTGTATAAAAGATTATGAAGCAAAGGTATCTTTATTTTGTGGTAAGAAAATTGCTAAAATATAATGTGATCATGGTGCTGCTAGATCAGACTGACAGAGTCTGTCAGTTTGAAGCCAAGATGAAGACTCCATGTGCTCCATTATAGTCTAATTGTATTCTTTTAACATCGACTTATTGTCGACATTGTTGTAGCCGAAATGGCTTAGTTTTTGTAATGTTAAGGTCATTCGACCTAACTATGTAGCTAGTTCCAACTACTTTGGATCTGAAGTTTCAACCTGACAATGGACTAATTAGTCCGAAAACGTTTGTTGTTTTGTAGTAGTGATGTACCCACTTTAATCCAACTTGGATCTTTTTAGAAAAAAATTTTAATAAATTTATATACTATCTACCTACAAGAAAAGTTTTACTTCGTTAGTAAGTTGACTAATAGAAAAGAACTTAAATTTAAAAAGAAATGTTGAATAAAATAATATGACAAAATTACCTTCTAAGGAACTACTAGGAAGTCTTATGTATGTAATGATGGAAACAAGACCAGATATTTGTTTTAGTATTAGCTATTTTGGTCAATTTCAAGACTGTGCAACAGATGAACATTTTAAACATCTTTTAAGAGTTCTAAAATATCTAAAAACCAATGTTAGTTATAAGTTCTATTTTTACTGTACTTCTGACAACTTGATTACTTACACAGACGCCAACTGGGCTAATAATGTTAATGATAGAAAATCCAGAAGTGGATACTGTTTTAAAATATTTGGTAATTTAATTTCTTGAAGTTCCAAAAAACAAACATTTGTGACTTTGTCAAGCACAGAGTCAGAATTTGTAGCATTTTGCACTGCATCCTGGGAATTTTTATATATATTAGACCCTTGTTATCAGATTTAGAAATTAATATACAATTGCCAGTTTGTTGCAACACATATACAATTGCAACTTTGAGAATAACAAAAGATGCAAACATATAGATGTTAAATTGTATTTTGTGTTAGACTTAGTAAATAGTAACTTGCTAAAATTAGAATATATTCCTACAGAGAGTCCGCTGGCAGATGAGTTTACTAAGGCATTAAGTAATGCAAAATTTTGTAAATTTGTGGAAATGTTAAGTTTAGTTTGAGTTTTTTTATTTCACTACGAGGCATTTTACAGGTTTGAGGGAGGGTGTTAGAGTACACTGAACTGTGTGAACAAACCTCTAAAATGTTGTGTAACAGTGAATGACAAGTTCCTGTTCTTTGTAAGAACTGTCATGTCATGTCATATATAATTATAATGTCAAGAAAATGCACCGCGCCTTTTTATATTAATAGTGATATGTAACACGCCTAATATAAAATAAAGAATATTTTTAACACATTTCCAAACATTATCTGAAGAACCTAACACCTGTTAATTTGAGAATTTTTGGAGAAATTGTTTGAGATGTTATGTGAATTGGAAAAACCCAATCTTTCGGGAATATTGTGCTTCACAACCGGACTGGTAAGTAAATTTATGAGAAATTTGATTATGAACTGTATGTTCGCACATTTTTAGTGATCAGGAGGTACATAGTTGGCTTAATATTATTGTAGGGATAAAAGGTACCGTGGGCGAAATGAAAACCTTGTGTTTAGAGGAAAGCAGGTATGTCGTTAGTTTTTTTTTGTTTTTTTTTTCTATGTCAATGGGCATAAAAAGCGCCATAAAATTTTTTGTTATCAACTCGATAAAAAAATTTACTTAACGCATTGAAGGGAGTAACTACGGTGGAGGAATAAAACTTTAACACGTACCTATTTTAAATTTAAGCTGCAAATTTTGTAATATAATATATTTTGGGATGGGCTTAGCAGTATTGGATTTATTTTCTTGTTTGGGTTGGGATAATTTAGAAAAGTGAGGCTATATTGCCATATAGGATATTTCAATTTTGTATAATAAAGTACATAAACTGAGTACTTATTGGGACTA
Source organism: Diabrotica virgifera virgifera (assembly GCF_917563875.1). Classification (NCBI taxonomy): domain Eukaryota; kingdom Metazoa; phylum Arthropoda; class Insecta; order Coleoptera; family Chrysomelidae; genus Diabrotica; species Diabrotica virgifera. The sequence goes on along the minus strand of NC_065451.1, from coordinate 80,141,902 downwards.
TTTTCTTTAAGGATTTTTAATGCCAGATGGCAACACCGACTTATTAAGGAGGTCGTGACGAAGCCAGGTGCTCTGGGCAGGGAATGCCATCACATTAAGTCATTGAGGGATCATCCTGAAGGACTATGAGGCCCTACTGTGGTTAGTGTATATAGAAGGTCCTGAACATATGGGTGAGGACATAGGAAGAGTTGGAGGCTTAATTTGTATTTTTGAGGGTATTTATGTCTTGTTTTCGGTTATATTGACGAATTATGGTTTGATAGGTTACATGGTGATATATTATATTTGGGGCTAGGTTCTATTTTCATATTTTTTATATAAAGTACAAACATTTAGAACTGTAACGGGGCAAAAGCCGAAAATATCCTTAATTATGTGTGAACTATTGTGTGATCACACTGTGTGCTTGCATACGTGCGTTTTTGCGGAAGTAACCCTTTCAGTCTTTGTTACGAAGCTTATTCTTATTATTTTTTCTAAAGTTGTATTTAGCATATAGGGGGGGGGTTGATTTTGAAGCTGTATGAAATGGAAAATATTGCATTTTAATGGGAAATATCGGATTTAACTAGTTGTATTACTTTAAGGTAAATTTGTCACTGATAAGTTTGAAATAACTTTGTTAAATAATATAATTTTTTTGTCGCTGTAACCTAGGGGGAGATATTGTTTTTATAACTTTCATCTTGAGGTGATTATGTCACTTATATTATATAAGTAGTTGTAATACTTTCAAACGCTTGAGGTATTTAATGTCGTATTACATCATAGTGAAATAAAGCTGTATGTGGGTTACCGGTGTCTAGTTATTTGTTCCTTTTGCTTCATTTGTGGAATTAATTATGGTCATCAGTTTGAAATGGCTAGCAATAAAGAAGCTGGTGCCCAATAATATTTAATCGTTCATTTTAAATCCACCACTCCACCGATGAGTTAGTTTGGAGTTATTAAATTTGAATAACGACAACTACCTATATTATGTAACTGCAAGGTGAGTAACTTTAGTGCTGTGGTGTTTCTAATTTGATAGTGTGATTATTATCTACTTGCCTACCCGTCTTGTGCGTTACATAGTATTACAGTAAAGTGCTGTTTTATATGTGCCGGTGGTTATGTTTTACCTCCAGCAATAATTTTTCCGCGGAAAAATTATATAATTTTTCTGCGGAGAAATTATAGGGATTTCATGTTAAAAGGTACATCCACTGGCTCTTTAGGCCTTGCTAAGCCGACACGATGGATGAATTCGTTATTTGTAGAGGTAACAAATTTTATATTCGATAATTATGAATGTCCTTTATCCATCGAAGACTTAGATTTAGCAAAAGATGCAGGGGTTAATATTGTTACTTTGCATCCCCACTTCTTCTTCTTCAGCCTTCAGTAATCCAACTTTGGACATAGGCCTCCCCCAATTCAATCCACTGTTGTCTATTTTGTGCCACCTGTTTCCAGTTGTGTCCCCACACATCTCCTAAATTACAGCCACTTGACGTTGGTTTATATGCGCCATTCATGACGTATTATAACAGCGTGGTTTCTAAGAAATCCTGGTAGGCCGATATCTATCTATGACTTAACTGAATGTATTGGAATAGCACACAGTCGTTCCATGACTCCTACAAATATAGCCCATACATTTAAAAAATGCGGTATATATGCCTTTGATCGGGATATCTTTACAGACTTCTATTTTTTGACAAGTGAGGTAACAAACAGACCATGTCCAAATGATGAAACTTCTAATAATACAACAGACCTTCAAGGAGGTGAACCTACATTATGCCTGCATTAAAAGCCCAACCTCGCCAAAATAATAGAAAGAACAAACAAGTAAGAAGAGTATTATTGTCACAGATACACCGGAAAAAACATTATTAAAGAACAAAGATTGCAAGCTAAAAAAGAAGCTTATTCTTCTTCTTGTAGTTCCTTCTCCTATCAGAGGTTGGCTATCATCACAGCTATCCGTACCTTATTGGCGGCGGAGGAGGCAGCCAGGAAATTCATCTTCTACCTTTGGATCTTTTCCCCTTAGTTTTGCCCTAATTTTTAAAAAAGAAACTAATAAATGAAAATGACAGGCTAAGAAGAGAGTGAAATTTGTTAATGACGATAATACAGATTCAGAGGAGGATGAAATAGTCGGCCCTTGACACTGACAGTGATAGTGGACAGTATGAACAAGACGTTCCTATTTTATATCCAAATTTGTTTAGTACCCAAGGTTTTAACCCTAACGCAGAAGATTATGTCCTGGTAGAATTTCATCCACCAAAGTAATTTTTTGTGGGAAAATATTACAGATAGAATAAGATGAGGAATATTGCATATCATTTTTAAGACAAGGACAATTAATATAGTGAGCAGTTTGTTAGGCCCAATGTTATTGATATAGCTTCCGCCAACAAGAAAGATGTGAAATATATTTTGCCGAGAACAAAACTATGTGGCAGCACAAAACGACTTCTTCATTTTTCTCATGATCATTAGTGCCCTTTAGGGCGTCGGATGAACGGCCTAAATCAATTAAATACCATGAATAGCGAAAGCGAAAACAAAACCCCTACCGACCGGTAAGCATTAAACCGGAAAACGATCAAAGCAGAAGCGTGTCGACAATTTCAGTAAAGAGAAGAATGCAGAGACTGACGCCATGATCCAAGCAGGAATATTTGCTAGGCTGCAGATAACTGACCCTCCTAGTGTCCCCAGAATTCCACTAGCCAATGACACTTGTTACATACTGTTACAGTACCAATCACATTTAATGTCCAACCAGATTACACGCACCGTGTTTGGGATACCATGGAGGCTAATGGTACGAGGTCGGTCGGAACGTTGAACACTCCCTTAAATAACAATATATTCAAAAAGGGTATGCAAATTTTGGCAAAGGTCAGGGGCCCAGTCAGATAAGCCACATGAGGATCTACCATCTAAAAAGCTCTACATTTCAGAGAAGCTCATTGATTTTAATAACATGGCAAAGATCCTTCCTTATCCCCTTGTCATGTATCTAGAATGTATCGGAAACACTATAGATAGAAAACAGATTATTACGCCAACATTAGCTAGTATACAGGACGTGACAAAAGAAAATAAAATATTTCTAAATACATTAATATTTATGGATAACCAAATTACTAGTAATAGGTTACAAATATGTGTTTCTAATACTTGTACAATTTCGTGTTTCTAGGTTCTAAAATTAGCTAGTATACAGGACGTGACAAAAGAAAATAAAATATTTCTAAATACATTAATATTTATGGATAACCAAATTACTAGTAATAGGTTACAAATATGTGTTTCTAATACTTGTACAATTTCGTGTTTCTAGGTTCTAAAAGGTTTCTAGGTTCTAATATTATTAGTTCTAGGTTATTAAAAGGCGCCGCAACTGAGCAGCAGCAGTTGCATTTTACCCTCCAACATCCCTACGGCTACTCTGATCCCTAAAGTTAATCTCGTCCACCCCAACATTGTGGCCGGGGGTCGATGGGGGAGCCTCAAGCACAGTGCGAGAGGCTTAGCCGTCGGACTCCGATCACAAATCTCTTCTCGAGGCCATTCTCGATATCCCTACTGCGAGTAGCCGACATGTCTCCCCGTCAAAGTACCTTTTCCCGCCACACATCCTTTCCAAATCCCGCGTAACAGAGGAGGCAGCAGTTACGCGGAAGCACCAAGCAGCCTGTGAACACAGACTGCTACTGCATCCGGAGGCAACCGTGATAAAAAGCCTAGAGGAGTAAACCTCAATAAAATAATCCCCACTATCACGGTGGAAGGCATCGTGCCAAAGATATGAGAGATGCGAGGGTTAAAGCATCACAAACGATCCCTTCGGGATAACTGGTGACCTCCCGAAGTAATCTAGCCTTAGTGCGGTAAGGGCGCACTGTCGCGCCGGACACGTAGCACGTCCCGACTCGTGGTTCTTACATGGATTCTACAAAAACAAAAAAAGGAATAGTAAAACATGAAGACGACTACAGGCAAGGGAATAAGGACGATGAAAAAACTAAGAAAAATGAAAATGGGGAAGAACGGCCGCAAGACGGCAGACTAGTAGAGGAGGAACAAAGAAGGAAGAACAAGATTTCGAAGAAGAAATGTTGGATTGGTACAGTAGGCAGACAAAGATGAACAGGTCGGGTACTCAAAAACACTCGACGCTGGTAGGGGATCAAGTGTTAAAAGAAATAAACAGAGCAGAAGAAGAGAAAGAGGAAGGAGATACAGCGGAAGAAGATCCCTCGGTGGAAACAGAAGAAGTGGAGGAGACAGAAGCTGAAGGGGAAAAAGAAAGGCGAAGAAATACACAGTGGCAAGACATAGAAGAGAGCTAGGGGATGATGTGTTAAAAGAAATAAATAGAGCAGAAGAAGAGAAAGCGGAAGGAGATCCAGCGGAAGAAGATCCCTCGGTGGAAACAGTAGAAGTGGACGAGACAGAAGCTGAAGGGGAAAAAGAAAGGCGAAGAAACACACAGTGGCAAGACATAGAAGAGAGCTAGGGGATGATGTGTTAAAAGAAATAAACAGAGCAGAAGAAGAAAAAGAGGAAGGAGATACAGGGGAAGAAGATCCCTCGGTGGAAACAGTACAAGTGGAGGAGACAGAAGCTGAAGGGGAAAAAGAAAGGCAAAGAAATACACAGTGGCAAGATATAGAAGAGAGCATCTTGTCAGCTCTCCTGTTTGATGAGGAGGACAGAGAATAAATGAAACAAAACAAAAAAAGAAAAGGGGATAGCCTCGAGATAAACTAACAATTTAAGAACGAGAAGCGAGAAGAAAGCTTAAGATATTCAGAGGAAACGGAAAACGAGAGGATTCAAAGGAAACTAAAGGAGGTACTAGACATCCCCAATGCCAAAAGATTAATAGAGGGAGAACAAAAGACTAAAGCGAGAAAGCCAATAGGTGAAATGTCATACAAAACAAAACTAGTCAAAACCAAAACCAAACGACACAAGGGGAGGAGGAAGACATTAAATGCGAACAATGTAAACTTAAAATAGAACAGGAAAGGCAGAAAAAAGAAACCGAAAAAATAATAATAAGTCTTCAACAAAGGGGGGATATTAATGACTTTAGTCAAATATATAAAAAGAAATGGGAAGAAAAAGTTTACGAAAAACCGAAATAGGAACAGGGGGGTCTAAAAGAGACGATAGAGAAGAAGGAATGCTTGATAGTAACGAGGAAGAATATAAAAGAGGGAGGGGTAGAAAGTGTTATACGCACAATTAGAGAAGTCTATGAAATTATTGAGGGTTGCAAGGAGGGAAATGTAGAATATATAGAATATGTGAAGAAAAGCTCCATGGCCAGTCAAAGACGGCAATGGTATACGTATGTAGTAAAAATTAAGAAGCAAGGCATGTATGAAATGGCCGAGAGGGCCCCGAAGCAAATCAAAGAGAGGGAGGAGCAGCCGGAAACAATCCGCGTAGTAGTAAATAACGAAGTAAATAAAGAAGAGGTGCGGAAGGCCCTAGAATTCGTGGGTCGGGGAGAAAACATAACGTGGGAAATCGTGATGTGATAAGAGGGAAGGAAATTGACAAAGAGGCTAGACATGAACAAGAGGAAGCTCTCCTAATCAAAACGGGAGGGAAGACATACACCGATGTCCTGAAAGAAATGAATCAGAAGATATACATCGGAAAGATAGGAGTCAAAGTAGACAGGATGAAGAGAACAGAAGGGGGGACATCTTGGTTAAACTAAAGGGGAAGGGAGCCTCCGAAAAGTTAAGGAAGGAAATGGACACGAGGATGTCCGGGATGAATATGGCAATAAGAAGAAAAGAAACTTACTTTACGATAACTGGACTGGATCCCGGGGTCACGGAGAAAATATTACACAACGCCATAAAGGCCTACACAGGAATACCCAAAGAAGAGGTCGATGTAAAAATGCTTAGGACGAACAGACACGAGGAGCAGGTGGCAACCATAGCCGTGCGCCCTACAAAAGCAGAAGAATTACGAAAATATAAAACGACAGCGACAAGCTGGGTGGACTGTCCCATAATGGAAAGGTACACCCCTACAAGGTGTTACAAGTGTCTCCACTATGGACACAACACCTACGAGTGCAAGGGGGAAAGCAGGGTAGCGTGCTGTTACAACTGCTTCAAAACAGGACACACAGCAGCGCAGTATAGCAGCGCCTCATACTGTTTAACGTGTAAAGAGGAGAAAGACAGAATGGACCGAACGGACCTACGAGTGCAAGGGGAAGCAGGGCAGCTACAACTGCTTCAAAACCGGACACAGCGGCGCACTGTAGCAGCGCCTCATACTGTTTAACGTGTAAAGAGGAGGGACACAGAATGGACCGAATGCAATGCCCAGTCTACAGGGCGTAGGTCTACGGCAGAGGAGGAGAAAGGGAACCCCAGAGGGGTGCGTAAAAAGAAAAAGAAAAGTGATATGGTGAGAGGTGGTTTCCCGGAGAACGGGAGTGGGCCCGTATACAGCCCACCAGCGAAACAGGAAGCCACTTCTCACAGGGTTTTACGGGAGGTAGGTTATATTATGAATCGAGCACCAAATTATTTTATTTATACAAATTTTATTTATATATTTTATTTATTTATTTTAGTTATTCTATTTCCTTTATTTTATTTATTTATTTATATATTTTACTTATTGAATAATTTTATTTATACAAATTTTATCTATTTATGTATTTTAGTTTGTAGGAATTTTTTATCTATCAAAAAGACGCAAATCCATTGCAAATATGACCTCAGGGAACTGAACCAAAGTGAACCTCAAGGATCAACCTGGTATACGTCAGATCATATACAAAGATCACGTCAGGCGGTGGTTGGGTTCAAGATAATGGAAAGAACGTGGCGGTGCTCATTAGAAATGGGGATGTGTGAGTGCAGAGCATTGTCAGGGGAGGAAATCATATCATCATTAAGCTGAGGGATTTCAGCCTCCTGGCATGCTATATATCTCCTAACATCCCTATGATGAGATACGAGACCATCGTTGATGAAATAATGAGCACCGCCATAAATGAAAAACAAATACTGATCGCCGAGGACATCAACGCGAAATCTAGATTATGGGATTCCCCCATCAATGACAAAAAGGGGGAACTCTGGAACGAATGGCAGGCTGGCCTCCAAGTATTAAATAACGACAAGCCAACCTGTGTAAGGGGGGTCAGACAATCACATATTGATATCAAATTCGCGAGCGAAGGGCTATTCAGAAAAGTACATGGATAAATGTCCTCGACGATCAGTTGTTCACCTACCACCGTTACATAAAGTTCGAAATAGAGACAAACGGGAGAGTAAGACGGCCGATAGGTCACACGGAAACTTATTTCAACAAAAGTAGGTACCTATCGGAGGTCAGAAAGATAAACGAAGAAGAGATTTCTGACCTTGGCCAACTGAGAACAGCTCTAGAAAAAGCAACAAAGTTGGCTACCATGAAGAGGAAGAACAATAAAAAATCCCCCTATTGGTGGACGGATGAGATAGATGGACTACGGGAAAGATGCCTTAGAGCTCGAAGGAATTACACGAGACGTTCTGTATAGTAACATTGGCAGACATATCCATGGATTATTTTTACGCAGTCACATAAAAGTAATACCTCTCTGTGCCAGCAAAAAACACTACTGGTTGTTGATTATTATTGATAAATTTTGGTTATTTACGGTACATAAAAACATATGAAAAACCAATAAAATCAGTTTAGGATGCGAATTTAGGTTTAACTAATATATAATATTAAAACTTACAGTCTTAAATGCTGTTGGTTCACTTTGATTGTAATTAACACTTTCGATATTTGTAATTAAACACAAAATATGAAGAGCCGAGACAAACAACTGTTTCTACTTATTTATCAGGGCCGAACTCCGTTGCAATTTGTTATTTCGTCAAAAAGTAAAGATATATCAAAGAAAAACAACAGCGTTTATACTGAAATAATAATTATTATGTAAAGCCGTAAGGACTTACAAAATGTATATAGTCCAGAGTGGGTTGGCCGCAAAGTTTACGGTTCTGATCCACTTTGTAAAGTTTGATTGGTTCCATTGGGTCATTGGATGCACTGAGCTGTGTTTGCTGATTACCCGAAAATTTGATGCGTCAAGCTTTCGAAATTCCTGGTACAGTTTTTTTATATGGCATTCTAACAATAATTTATTGTATAGTGTTTTACTTTTATGCTGAGATCGCCTTCTTCCAGACATTCATTTGACCTCAGCCAATGCTGTACAAATACGACATCAAATGGGTTTGTCTTTCTGCAGTCTTCTAGCAGATTAACATAAACTTCGAGGTTGTCAACTTTATCGTACTTCGTTTTTCAATCGCAGCGAAATCTCGATCGACTGGTATCATACTGTGACCGAGTATTGGATACCAGGTTTCTATAGCTTCAAAAATATTATTGGAACGAAGCTGATCCAAAAAGACAAACAAATACCAATTTTTATTCTGGCTAAAGCAGTTGTCGCAAAGTTTCAATAACGTTGTTCTGGCTTCTGATTTTGAGTAATATAGTCCTACAGGCAAGTAATAACCTCGGTTGGTCTCTTCTGAGCGAAATGTTCTGCATACATATACATATTGGTTTTTCCTGTTGTTAAACAACGTATTCCCAAATTATGAATCCACAACTGACTTTAATATGGTTATTAGAACCTTAGGGGCTGATCTAGACGATTTAAATTTTTGACTGGTTTATTGATGAACACATGCTCCTACCATATTAAAATATTAATGAAGCTATTCAAAAAAGTATTTAATTAATAAAAAGTATTCTGAAAAAATAAAAGTCGTCGGGAAATGGGTAAAAGATATTTTGGAAGACAGAAGATTAATGGAAAAACCAACGATGATATGGAGAAAATACTCAGAGAATTAAAATATAGATTCTTGGAAGACCAAAAAAAAATCGTTTACTAAAGTGCAATAAAATTTCTGAGGAAGAGAGAAACGCAATGTTTCATTACTTCTGAAATTTAAGCAGGAGAGAAAAAAAGATAGTTGTAGATAGTACTATAAAATCGACTTCTCTAAAGAGACCGATAGGTAGAAAGGACCCAGAAAAATCTAAACCCAAACAATTATTAATGTATTATCTTGTCGAATATATATATATATAGATATATATATATACATATATATATATATATATATATATATATATATATATATATATATATATATGACCCTTCATCATTTTATATATTTCCAACTAAATTCACATTCACTTTACGAGTATTAGCCAATGATTTTGCTTATTTATTTTTATATTTGTACTCGATTATCCAACATCATTTTATATATATATATATATATATATATATATATATATATATATATATATATATATATATATATATATATATATATATATATATATATATATATATATATATATATATATATATATATATATATATATATATACGTCTTCATATCAAGGCGAGATCCGCCTAAATCGAGGACAACCCGAGATCCACCAATAGGAAATTAATTATTGGAGTATATTGTTCATAAGTATCTTTATAATTAACATATTAATCATGGCACACTTAGAGGGGAAAAGATTTTTGTACTTAAATTTTTCTGATAAATTTACAGCGAAACGAGATCCGTCGCTGAAAAGTAAAGGGGAGGACTTATATACGAAATTTTAGATATTTACCGTTCAACGCGAGATCACACACTGATGCCAGCTCTAAAGAGTATTAGTCGAGCGGTTGGAGCTCGTGTTGTATTGTATATTTCCCACGATATAAAGATATATAATGGGCGTAACTTTTAAGTATCGCTTCTTTTGTGTCTTTAAAGTCTACGATTGACCTTTCAGAAAGTCCCTTAGTTTTATTACATACATAAGGGTGTGAAAAAAGAAAAAGAATACTTGACAAATAATAACCATTTAATAATGATAATTATTTGCAATACAATATTTTAAAACTATACATTAATATTCTTAAAAAACACTTACTACGAAACCAAAATGTAATTATTATATTCTTAAATAATACAAATTGTTACAAAATAATTATTTAAATGATTGCTTGTTTTAAAAATACATTACAAGAAAGTAAAATTTTTTATAAATATTATTAAAGTTTAAAAAATAAAATAACTCAATATGTAATTATTATTTGATAGTTAAAAATGATTTTAAGTAAAATGATTTAAAAGATAAAAAGAAACACACATAATTTTCAGGGTCAACTCCTAATTGCATGAAAATTTGGATTTAGATTCTACCCATCCCCCACTTCAAAGTTGAATTTGTGCCGTTGATTGCTTTTACTTGGAGGGTGAAAAAATATACGTTTAAAATAAGTCCGGAAACAGATCTGACTAAGTTTAAGCAACTTTTGTTCTATAGAGTTTTTTTAACTTAGGTACTAGGTTAATTTAGTAGTAGGTACTAGAGTCACTTGCGACTAAAAATATTTACTTTTCAACAAAAAAAAACACGTTTTTCGGCGGTTTTTCGCAAATACTCAAAAAGTAAGTATTATATCGAAAAAATATTATTGGAAAAAATGTAGCATATAAAAAAAAACGAAAAAATGGTATATTCTTAGTCTATAGAACCAGTAAAAGTAAATTTGTAGCTCATAAAAAGACGATCTTATCCTTCAAATTCCAAATCAAATATTTTAACGTGATACATAGTACCATAAAATGAAGCTCTTTTCGGGGAAAACCCATTAAAATTTTTTTAAAGTCTTAACAAAAAGCTTTATTTTATTTTATAAAAGTTATATACGGGTAGGAGAGACAACGGAACGAATTTTCGAACGTTTAAACAGACGACATCCCAGATTTACCAATTTCTGGACAATTGATCCAAAGGCTGGATTCTAACAACGAAACAGTTGTGGATTTTCAAGTTTTCAATGAGAGTTAGAATGAAAAAACATTAGTGACCTCGAGTATGATGGTTTGGAGAATTTGTCTGGTTATATCTGCCATAAATTGAAGGACTCCAGTATTCAATCCGAAGATGTTTCAACGTACACGTGGGTTGATCATTTGAGTAAGTGGTTTATGTAAACCATCAGACACTCTCTTGTCATATATTAAGTAACTGGAGACAATTTTTCCGTCCACATGAATGGTGATTCCATTTTGGTAACTAAAAATTATTTAGAAAACCTTATGTCCAAAAGTGCAACTGTAGACTGTTCTAACAAAGCGAACAAGTTATTTTTTAGGTCTCGGATGTACTTCCGAATTAAAGAATTAAACAAGTCTCTTAACAACCTGACATTGCGTAAAAGAAAAATTATGAAAACTGCTACATAGTTGCTGTATGTACGTCTATTTCACATGCACAAAATTTAAATAAAGTGCATGGCATGAAAACTGTAAAACTTATTTTTGTCTTTTCCAAGCCTCTTACTTAAATCTGATGAAATACATTATTTAAAAAGTAAAAAATTTTGTTTTTTTATCAATCCATTAAATTTATGGTTTTATTTTGAGGCTTTTCTTCCCCTTGGTAAAAATTATATTTACTAATGTGTAGGCCACTAATCAATTTTTGCCAACTAACGAAATATAATAATTTTAGTAGATATCGATTATATGAATATTTTTATTTTCCGGATACCAATATAATCAAGAAACTGGGAACTTTACAAATAACTGAAAATCAATTTAAATAAAAGTAAATAGTTTAATAATTTTCCTCTAAACTATAAAAATCCCTTAGTTTCTTTTAGTCATAATTCATTCATTTGTACTATTCTCAAATTTCATTCGCGTTCGTATTACGAACGCATAGACGGGACTATGCTTTACTCTGTTGTTAACGTCATGCGCCAATCGGACGAGCTTACGTAACTAGAATATCAGGGTGTGCATATTTCCGGGTCCCGGTGAATTCGTATCTATTTTAATCCCCATCCTAATTACAGACCAACTGGCAACTCTGGTGCGCAGGTAATTTTTAAATAACGCATTAACTACCGGTGAATTGGTAACTTTCATTTTTTAAGTATTGTTGATAATCTAATATCGGTATTCCAGGTATTTAGCGCTGCACTCCTAGAAAATGGAAAAAATGTCACAAAAAATTAAACCGATGATGAAACGAAACGCAAAAGAGAAAACTTGGATGATTGTTTTAATAGAAGTAAAATTAAAAAACGGTCATCAAGCAAAGCAGGCAACGAAAACAAGGAAGACATGGAAAATGTTATGATTACAATAATGAAAGAGCTAATGAATAAAAACGATGAAATGCTTCAGGAAATAAAACAAATAAGGAAAGAATAACAACAAACCAATAAAGAGTTAATGGGTGTAAAAGCAGAGAAACAAAAACTAAAAAAAGAAGTAAAACAGCTACATGAATGAATGGAGCAACTGGAGAAATTTAGCAAAAAGAAAAGCTTGATCGTAACTGGGTTGAAAGTAGAAACAAATGATTATAAGAAATTAAAAGAAGAAATGGAAAATTTCAGAGCCCAAGAGTTGCAAATACAAATAAAACTAAGAAGTGCAAAAAAATAGGAGAAACAGTATGCGCAATAGAAACAGAAGCCCTCACGGATAAAATGGAAATCCTAAACAAGAAACGTAAACTAAAACAGCATAAAGATCGTATCTATATAAACAACGATTGGACATCGAAAGAAAAAGAAATACAAAAGGAAATAACTAAAATAGCAAAGGACGAAAGAATCAAAGGTAAGCAAACGAAAATCGGCTACAAGAAATTAATAGTGAATGGCAAAATCTAGATATGGGACGAAGAGAGAGAACAGCTGATAGAAAATTCAAAAAACTAATAAACGAAGAACAGCGGCTGAAATATGATATTGACATGGCAAAAAAAGACTCGGAAATGCAAACGGTTAACGAAAACAAAATAACGCACACAAAATAAAGAAATAATCTTAATAAGAAGAAAAGAACAAAACCCATTAGAATGGGCTCTTGGAATATTAGAACCATGCTGGCAGCAGGTAAGATGCAAGAAATAGCTCTTGAAATGAAAAAATACCAACTAGAAATCCTAGCCGTATAGGAAATACGATGGAAGAAAGAAGGAAAAATTGAGAAGAAAAACTTTAGCATGTATTATTCGGGAGAAAACAAACAGGGAACGAATGGTACGGCATTTATGGTGAACAAAAAAATGAGGGAAAAACTGATACAATTCAAAGCAGTTAATGAAAGGATATCTTACATAAGAAAATAAACAAGCCCACATCTCGATAGTCAATTGCTATGCACCCACCGAAGAAGCAAACCAAGAAGATAAAACAGAATTCTAAGACATCCTGGAAGAAACCTCTGAAAATATTCCGAGGAATGACATATTAATAATATTGGGTTATTTCAATGCAAAGATCGGAAAGGAGGACTATAATCGTAATGTAGCTGGCAAAGAAACCATTCATGAAACTACGAATGATAATGGAGGAGAAATCTGCAACCTAGCAGCAGCAACAAATACATATATAGTTAGTACTGGGCATAAACATAAAAAAGAAAACAAAATACCATGGATGATACCAGGAAGAATGGATGGAAACCAAATAAATCATACTCTAATTTCGAAAAAGTGTACACAAATAGTACAAGACGTAAGGTCATATAGAGGGGCAAATTGAGGCACTGACCACATATTGTTGATAGCAAAACTTAAGATGAAAATAATCAAAGCAAATAATCATAAGGAAGGAAAAAGGAGGAAATGGAATATAGCCAATCTGAAAACGCAAGAAACAAAGCAACAATATACAGAACAACTGGAACAGAAATTGGGTGAGTACGAGCACATAGAAATAGAAGGAGAATGGAAAAACATAAAGAACAGCATAATAGAGACAGCAGAACAAATAATAGGATTCCAAAAAAACAAAGAATCGAAAGAATGGTTTGATGAGGAATGTCACCAAAAAAGTCAACTGAAGCACCTCGCAAGAAACAAATGGCTACAAAGTGCCGAACAGGAACAACTGGACCAATATAGAAAAGAAAAACAAGAAGCATTGAAACTCTATAGAAGAAAGAAGAACACATGGATCTCTGAACAAATGCAAGAATTAGAAACGAATAATAAAGACAACAAGAAATTGTTCGAATAGATAAAACAACAACACAGTACCAAAAAATCTGTCACAAAAATAAACAAAAAAGATTGGGAAAAACATTTCACGGACCTATACAAAAACGACAATAAGGCATATTCAGAGGATGAGGATATAAGAGATAACAGAGATGAAGAGGAAGTAGCACCTACTTATTAGGAATTCATGGAGGTATTAAAACAACTAAAAGTAAACAAAACGCCAGGGCCAGATGAAATCAACAACGAACTGATCATCAACGGCGGAGAGGAGCTCACGAAGCGAATGCACAAGTTAATGGTTACAATTTGGAAGGACGAAAGCATGCCCATAGAATGGAAAAACGGACACATCGCACCAATCTTTAAGAAAGGGGATCCAACTAAGTACTGCAACTACAGACCAATTATGCTACTAAATACAACGTATAAGATATTGACCACAATTATAAGAAACCGACTAAATCAATACACAGAAAAAATTATAGCACCATATCAACAGGGTTTTAGAACAATAGATCAAAGGAAGATCAACAATAGATGCAATACACGTACTGACACAAACAATTGAAAAAAGCTACACATACTATTCATCGACTTCCAACAGGCCTTCAACAGCATATACAGACAACAATTATTAAAAGAAATGAAAAAAATGGAGATACCGGCAAAATTAATAAGACTAACTAGAATGACAATAAAAGACTTAACAGCAAAAGTTAAAACAAATGAGGGCGATACAAATGAGATCAAAATAGAACTTGAAGTAAGACAAGGAGACAGTCTGTCAACAACAAACGACACTATTTAATATCGCTCTAGAAGGAGTAATTACTCTCCCTGGGACTGTAATTCTACCTCGACGACGGTGGGAGGGCCGAGTAACCGGTCGTGGTCCCTAAAAAATTGTGAGGGGAGCACGACCGATGAAACCAAGAACAGTTCCAGCGTCCAGCGACTGTGCACCGGGTGGTCGCCGGACACCGCCGCTGGACGCTAAAAGGCGGCGCAACTGAGGCGAGCAGTTGCGACGCCTTCGCCTTCAGCAGTCGTATTTCACCCTCCAACTTCCCTGCGACTACTCTAATTCCTAAAGTTAATCTCGCCCACTCCAGCGTTGTGGCCGGGGGTCGATGGTGGAGCCCCACGCACCATGCGGGGGCTCTGCCGTCGAACTCCGATCACAAATCTCTATTCGAAATCTTTTTCGACATACCCATAACGAGTAGCCGCCATGTCTTACCCCGCCAAAGTACCTTTCCCAACACACATCCACTCCCAATCCCGCGTAACAGTGGAGGCAGCAGTTACGCGGAAATTCCAGGTAGCCTGTGAATACAGGCTGCTACTGCGTCCGGAGGCAACCGTGATAAAAAGCCTAGAGGAGTAAACCTCAATAAAATAATCCCCACTATCACGGTGGAAGGCATCGTGCCAAAGATATGAGAGATGCGAGGGTTAGAGCATCACAAACGATCCCTTCGGGATACCTGGCGACCTCCCGAAGAACCTAGCCTTAACGTGGTAAGGGCGCACTGCCACGTCGGACGCGTAGCACGTCCCGACTCGTGGGAATTCATATGAATAAAACCAACTCAAAAAAACCTAAAGGAAAAAATAACGACGACCAAAGGCAAAAGGACAATGACGACGCATTAATTAGTAAAATTGAGAATAGGGAAGAACAGTCGCAAGACGGCACAATAGATGAAGATGAGCTGAGAAAGTTTGAAAGGGAATTGCTACAACGGCACGATCAACAGCCTAAACTAAACAGGTCGGGTGCCATAAAGCACTCGACACTTGTAGGGGAAGAAATTAATACAAGAGAAGAAGAAGAAAAAGAGGAGGAAGAGAAAGAAGAGGAAGATCCCTCGGTGAAAATCCTGGAAGCGAAAGCCTTCACAGAAAGTCACGATGAAAAAACGGAAGAAGAAAGGGGAGGAACTTGGGAAGATATAGAGGAGAGTGTTTTAACAGCCTTCTTGTTCGACGAAGAGGACAGAAGAGAAATGCAGCAAATGAAAAAAAGAAAAGGGGACAGCCTTGAGATAAATGAAAAATTCAAAAAAGAAAAACTTGAAGAAAGCAAAAAATATCCAGAAGAAACCGACAGGGAAAAGGTCCAACGGAAAATGAAACAAATACTCGATATACTTAATACAGAAGGCCCAATAGAGGACGAAAGAATAAGAATGAAAAAACTCATAGGGGAAATTAACTCTATGCAAAACAGAAAAATTAGCCCAAATCAAACAACACAAGGGGAGGAGAAAAATATAAGATGCGAACAATGTAAAATTAAGATCGAGCAAGAGAGACAAAGAAAAGAAACAGAAAAAATAATAGGAATTGTAAACAAGGGAGGAGACATAGACACCTTTAGTCAAATCCACGAGAAGAAATGGGAGGACAAGGTGTTTGAAAAAACGAAGTGGGAACATGGGGGACTGCAAGAGACAATTGAAAAAAAAGAATGCATAATAATAACTAAAAACGAAATAAAAGACGGAGGGGTAGAGGGCGTCATAAGAACGCTCAGGGAAGAAGTAGCAGAAATCATTGAGGAATGCAAAGTGGGCGACATAGAGTACATAGAAAATGTAAAGAAAAGCTCTATGGCCAACCAAAGGAGGCAGTGGTACACATATGTAACCAAAGTGGGTGAACAGGGAATGTATGAAATGGCTGTAAAGGCCATAAATATAATAAAAAAAAGGGAGAAGCCCCCGGAAACCGTTAGAGTCATCGTTAACAACGAGATAAATAAGGAAGATGTGCGAAAAGCTCTCGAATTTGTGGGGAGAAAAGAAAATATAGTATGGGAAATAGTTATCAGAGGGAAGGAGATGGATAAAGGGGAGAGGCATGAGCAGGAAGAAGCGCTCCTAATCAAAACGGGGGGGAAATCATACACTGATGTATTAAAAGAGATGAATCAGAAAATTGATATAGGGAAGATTGGCTTAAAAGTAAATAGGCTAAAAAAAACAGAAGGGGGAGACATCCTCGTAAAACTAAAGGGGAAGGGAGCAGCGGAGAAACTGAAGAAGGAGATGGACAGTAAAATAACGGGAATGAGCATGGCTGTTCGGAAGAAAGAAAATTATTTTTCCATCACGGCAATAGACCCTGGGTTTACAGAAGAACAGCTAATAAGCGCGATAACAACATATACCGGTATCCCCGAGGACGAAATAGATGTCAAAACGCTACGTATAAATAGGCATGGGGAACAGGTGGCGACCATAGCCGTACGCCCCTCAAAAGCAGAAGAGCTACGGAGGTATAGAACGATAGTAATAGGTTGGGTTATATGCCCCATAATGGAACGCCATACGCCAGTAAGGTGTTATAAGTGCCTCCATTATGGTCACAGCACCTATGAGTGCACAGGGGAGAGCAGGGTAGCATGCTGCTACAACTGCTTTAAAAACGGGCATACAGCGGTGCAGTGTAGCAGCACTGCGTACTGCTTAACTTGTAAGGAAGAGGGTCATAGAATGGACCGCATGACATGCCCAGCCTATAGGGCGTGGGTGTACGGCAGGGGAGGGGAAAGGGAACCCATAAAACATTAAAAGAAACAAAAGCGAAAGGGTGAGAAGTGGTTTCCTGATGAACGGAGGTGGGTCCGTATACAGCCCACCAGTGAAACAGGAAATCACCTTTTATAGGGTAAATTTATCGATTTTAATCATACATATTTTTATTTATTTATTTAATTTATTTGAAAATTTTATCTATACACATTTTATTTATATAAATTTTATTTATATAAAATTTAATTTCACATATAATTTTAAAAATCTTAGTGTGTTGTGTATTGTCCAGTATACCATTTTAATCTTTTATTTATTTATTTACCTATTTATTCATTTTATATTTACACCTTTATTTTATTTATATTTATTGTGTTCAATATATACAAACGGATACGGGTCAACTCTCTAGGGAACTGAACCAAAAATGAACCTCAAGGATCAACCTGGTATAAGGATAATGCAGGTGAACGTGGGCCGCGCAAAACGGGCACACGATCTCGTCCACGCGAAAGCCTGCACGCTAAAAATAGACTTACTCATCGTCCCGGAACCTAACAAAAAAATAACGTCGGACGGTGGCTGGGTGCAGGATACAAACAAAAACGTGGCGGTGCTCTTCAGAAATAAAGATCTTGGCGTGCGTGGCATAGTCAGGGGCGGAAATTATATTCTCATTAAGATGAAGGATTTTTGTCTCCTGGCATGCTACATATCTCCAAACATACCCATCAGAGACTACAAACAAAAAGTAGATGAAATAATGAGCATCGCTACAAGAGAGAAGCAAATAATGATTGTCGGGGACATCAACGCAAAATCTAGGTCATGGGGCTCTCCCATGAATGATGAGAAGGGAGAGTTCTGGAATGAATGGATAGCCCAGGCTAGCCTCCATGTACTCAACAACAACAAACCCACATTCGTAAGAGGGGCTAGCAAATCACATATTGATGTAACCATTGCAACCGAAAGGCTATCCAGACGCATAAAAAATTGGGATGTCCTCGACGAACAGTTATTCACCTACCACTGTTACATAACGTACGAGGTGATGGTTAAAGGGAGGGTTCTAAGAAAACCGATAGGTCGAAGAGAGAAAATATTAAACAAAAACAGGTACCTGTCGGAGATTAAAAAAATCGACGAAGATGCAATTACAGATCTCGGCCAACTTAGGAAGACACTCGCTAATGCCGTTGAGTTGGCCACAGAAAAGACAAAAAATAACGAAAGAACCCCCTATTGGTGGACGGATGAGATAAGAGAACTACGGGAAGTGTGCCTCCGAGCTCGGAGGAATTACACAAGAAGCCAGGGCAACCCCGAGCTCAATGAGATATATAAAACAGCGAAGAGGAATCTAAACAACAAAATAAAGAAAGAGAAAAAGGAAAGGTGGCAGAATCTGATAGACGCGCTAGAAAATGACATATGGGGAGACGCATACAAAATAACAATGAAGTCTCTCAAAATGATCGCCCCATACAGACTAGACGAAGACCAGCGGCGTGAATCTGCGGAACTTCTCTTTCCTGCCAAGGAGGAGCAAGCTTTCTTGAAGATTTTCCCCACGGTAGTGGAGGAGTTTACGGAGGAAGAAATAAAAGCCGCTGGTCAGGAAATCAAATCGGGTAAAGCTCCCGGCCCCGATGGTCTGCCACCCGAGGCACTGAAGATAATAGCAACAGAGAAACCAGGTTTGATCAGAAGAGTATTTAACAATCTACTGCGGAATCAAGAGTTTCCCAGGGAATTAAAGGAAGCAAATCTGGTATTGCTACTCAAGCCTGGGAAACCCCCCGACTCGGCATCCTCCTACAGGCCGATATGCCTTCTAGACTGTCTTGGCAAGTTTTATGAAATTCTTGTGAAGAAGAGGCTGGAAGGGGTATTGGCAAGTGAGAGAGCTCTATCCAGTCAACAATTCGGATTTCGAAAAGGTCGATCAGCAGTAGACGCAGCGATCTGGATTAGAGACGCGGCACAAATAAGTAGAAAGAGGTGGGTGGTACTTGTTCTATTGGACATTAAAAATGCCTTCAACTCGGCGAACTGGGGCCTCGTCATCGACAGGATTGTCGAGCTGGGGGCCCCGGATTACATGTCCAATATAATAAAGGACTACCTATCGGAAAGAAGCGTATGCATAACGAAGAAAAATAAGATGAATATGACTGCTGGAGTACCCCAAGGGTCAGTCCTGGGACCCACATTATGGAACATATTATACAATGGGGTACTAGAGGTAAATAGAACACTAGGAGTAAGGGCAATAGCATACGCAGACGACCTAGCCCTACTAATCGAGGACGACACGAATCGGGGCATCATACATAAAGTAAACACAGCAATAGAAAAAACCGCGAAATGGATAGAGAACAACGATTTAAAATTGGCAGTAGAAAAGACTGAGATAATTATCTTGAGGGGACGGCGGGATCGAAAAGACATTCATTTTCGGTTCAGAGGCTCCGAACTAAAACCCCAGAAAACAGTTAAGTATTTGGGAATAATCTTCGACGACAGAAGGTCATTCGGCCCACATATACATGAAGCATGTCGGAAAGCGGAGGCAAGGACCTCAGTCCTACAAAAATTAATGCCGAATATAGGAGGCCCTGGATCACACAAACGGGCAGTAATGCTACAATCCATTATGTCAATAATATTATACGGGGCTCCAGTATGGCATGAAGTTGTAAATAAAGCCAAATACAGAGACATGCTTCTCAGAGCACAAAGAAAACCCCTGATCAGAGTGTGCAGCGCGTACAGAACCGTATCAACCGTTGCTCTACAGGTAGTGGCCGGAGCTGTGCCGGTGCACATTCTGACAGAGGAGAGGGTACGAATGCATCGAAGGGGTAACGGAGCTATAAGTTCAGGACCAGAAGAAAGAAGAAGAAGCCTGGAAAGTTGGCAGGATCAGTGGTCAAGAGAAACAGGCAAAGCCGCCTGGACGAGGACCCTTATCCCTGATGTAGTGAGGTGGTATGAATGCAGACACAGGCGCGTTAACTATTATTTCACACAATTTTTGACGGGCCATGGATCCTTTCGGGCATATACATATCGTATAAGAAAGACTGAGGACGATCTGTGTACCGAGTGTGGAGTGGTAGATGACGCGTACCACGTGATATTCGTATGCCCTGTATATCATGCAGGGCGAACCTCGCTGCAGCTGAGGATGGGGTCCCCTCTGGGTGAGCCCCAAGAATTAATGCATAAAGCCATTATGAATGAAAAAATGTTTGACTTGATCATTGGATTTGTCACTGAAACGATGAAGCATAAGGAAGAAAGAGAGAGGAGACTCCAACAAAGATAATCTGTTTGTATTTCTTTTGAACATGTGTCGTTTTGCACCGACCGGGGTGGGCAGTCAATATACAACTCCCACTTCTGCCGGGGCAGTGTCCTTTAAAATAAAAGGATTTTTAATCCTAGTGTTAGTAAATGTTAGATGTTTTGTTTTTCATGTGTTTATATCTTATGTTGTGAGTGTATAGATGAATGGGCCACTCCTACAGGGGGTGGGGAATGAAAGTTTAGTTGTTCTCACTGGCTGTTTAGTAATTCTCTGCCAGTTTACGGTGGATGGGATGATAGCGTGGTCGCGCCTCCTCACCCATTATCATGCAGATAGGTCGGTTGCCTTACGGACCCTGGCTGGCTGCATGCGTGGATGGGGTGGCGAGACCGGGTTGTCATGACAGTCACAGAGCGCACGCAGAGAGTGCTAGATGGGGTGACGAGCAAAGCTGGTGGGTCAGAGCTATGCCCGCTAAGGTCGGTTCCTGGCCCGCCGGTTGGAGAAAGAGGAGGTGAGTTTAGTTGGTAGGCGGCTTGCTACGGTTAGGCGTAGAGAGTTGAATCCAACACACCTGGGACACCTTCCCAGAAGTCTTTAGAAGATTCTCACCTCCCAAAAAAAAAAAAAAAAAAAAGAAGGAGTAATTAGGGACACAGGGCTGAAAAAGACAATTATTCAAAGCTCAACACAGATCATAGGATATGCAGATGAACTGGGACTGGTAGCACGAGATAAAAAAAGACTAGAAGAGGCACTTTTAACCCTGGTAAGAGAAGCAAAGACGAGAGGACTAATAATCAATCAGAATAAAACAAAATATCTTATAAGCACACGAGACAATGTAAACAGAATAGCAGAAATAAAGATAGGTGAAAATACATTCCAGAGAGTAGATTGCTTCAAATACCTGGGGGTGATGGTGGACGGCAAAAACGGAAGGACTATAGAGATAAACGACAGAATTAAAGCAGGTAATAGAGTATATTGGAAATATCACCAACTACTCAAGGACAAAAACCTGAGCAAAAAAAAACAAAATCAAAAATATACACAGCAGCAATCAGATCAGTGATAGCCTATGGAGCAGAAGTAATGTGCCTTACGAAAAAAGACGAAGAAAAGTTAAAAATAATTGAGAGAAAAATTATAAGGATACATGGCCCAGTAAAGACAGAAACAGGGGAATATTGAAAGCTGATGAACCATGAAATAATAAATATAAATAAAGGAGAAGATATAGTAAAATTCATTAAAGCACAAAGCCTCAGATGGTTTGGGCACACACAAAGAAGAGGGGTAGAAGAACTGATCAGGAAGATAATGAACTGGAAACCAGTAAAAAATAGACCAAGAGGAAGACCAAAAATTAGATGGGAAGATCAACTGCTAGACGATATATCAAAGATGGAAATTGCAAACTGGAGAGAAAAGATTCAGGACCGGAGAGAGTGGAAGAAGATAGTAGAGAGGGCAAAAAAACATCACAACCTATGAACTAAGACCTAAAGGAAAAGCGGACTAATTTACCGCGTGAAATGGATTAAAAGAGCTCATATTTGAGGGAACTATACTCTAACAAGAGTGAACGGTCCATATAATAATTCCAGGTATGTACCTGTATAAATTACCCTCCTTGAAGTTGGTGTAAAAGGTATTCACCATTTATGTATTGTCTTTTGGAAGGATAACTAGAGAAAATCCAAATAAATTTTGAAAAAATGGCTGAAATCGCTGAAATTCTTGTAACAGATTCCGTAATGAGTGTACATGGGTGGTAAATGATTTTAAATTTCACTTAAAGAAAGTGTTAAAGAAAGTGCTAAAAAGTCTAAAACATTTATGGTACTGTTCTGCATCTGGTTTCCAGGCAACCTGTTATACCGACGGTTAGTTTTTTTAATATTTTGAGTAGTAACTATGTTGGTTATCAACAATTTGATGTCAAAATGCACATTTTGCATTTTTTGTCTACCAGTAAGAAGAAAAACATTAAAAAAAAAAATTTAAGATAACCGCATTATAGAGCATGTAAAACAATTTAAACAAGGTTTTATAAATTTCGCTATACTTAATTGTTGCTTATAAAACTATAAATTAAGTCAGTTTAACGTTAATATAACTTATGTAAAAAATACAACTTATATCTCGATATTACGTGAAATAGCTCAAAGAAATGAGTAAAAATACACGGTTTTTATGACACTCAGTGTAACTACGTAACAATTGTTTTAGTTTCTATATGGACGGAATAACAAAATTTATGTAAATCTGACCAATTTTTTCTCAATTTAATTATTTATTGACAATTTAAATGAAAAATAGCCGATTTTAAGAATTTTCGTCTATAAGTTACAATGTTTTACCAAAAAACTGAAAAAAGAACCGATTAGTTTATTGAAATAGCCTTAAAATGAGTTGAAGTAAAATAGAATTGGAGCTTTGTTTATCAATAAACATTAACTATTCAAATTTATTTCTTACGTTTTAAGCTAACTACCTGAGGTACCCCTAAACCCTAAAAATGTCATCAAAACGACGATTTTGAAGCTCTTCCGACTGGATTAAAGAAGCTATTATCGATTCAAACAAAAGTTGTGTATTTTTAATTCTAAATTTCAACTATTTAATTAAAAATAAAGTGTTTCAGTTGAAAATTCAAAGTTGCTACACCCACCGCTTTCGCAGGCAGAATAAGAACCCTGCTATTGCGTAAGTATGTAGATTTTGAAAAACCATTCAAAAAGCATTCCAAAGTTTTTTCGATATGCCGTCTAATTCTCGAGATATTTGACAATCGCCTTTCTGGACAGAGCCCTTAAATAATGTAAACATTCTTATTCAAGCTAGACATAAGCCGAGTGAGAGAGCTGACCGTGAAATTCATTTGCGATGTTTCCAAATTTACCGGATCTCGAGTTGTCTGCAAAATATATATTTACCATATACACAACGGATCGCGCGCGCTGCCCTCTACAGCGGATTTAGTGGAACCACTGCAATATAAAATTCACCAAAAGGGGTGCAAAATGAGGTCCAGACAAAAATCGATTTCCTTGTACCCTAACCATTGTTACATCGAGATGTCACTATATACACGTGAATACAAGGTGAGATCCAAAATCGGATCTCGCCTTGCAAAACGGATCTCATCTTGTATAGCTTATGATACAAACGGATCTCGCCTTGATATGAAGACATATATATATATATATATATATATATATATATATATATATATATATATATATATATATATATATATATATATTCTATAACACTATAAAACAGTGTTGAAATTATCGGGAATTGCGGTCTGTGGCTTAGATTGAAACTACATTTAATTCTGTTGAATTCGATATTTCGATGAGTATTTATCAATTTTTCATCTTCATCAGGAACAAACTACAAAATTAACTAACAGTTAGGTACAAACATAATATTACAATGATATAACTTACGAATTGTTGTAGGTATATTTTATTTTTTCTAATGTTTACTTTTCTTTCGGTGGAACTTTTTACTCACAAATCTTTGGCACTCCCATGGGCTCTCCTATCAGCCCCATTCTAGCCACCATAGTTTTAGATCATCTATTTAATATAGTAATTCCACGACTACCGTTCAAGTTACCGTTCATATACAAATATGTGGATGATGTGATAAGTGCGATCCCCGAGGACTCTATTCAAACTACACTGGACCTCTTCAATGGATTTCACAAACACCTACAATTTACCGTTGAGGAGGAGAAAGAACAAAGTGTGCCCTTTTTAGACACTAAGGTGATAAGAACCACAGAGAACAAGATAATTTTGGATTGGTATCAGAAACCAACTGACTCTGGAAGATATATAAATTATTTCTCTCAGCACTCGAAAAGCCAAAAACACAACACTGTTGTGGCAATGAAAAACAGAATTTTACACATCAGCAATGACCTGTTCACACAAAAGAATTTAAAAACACTCTACAACATATTCTTGAACAACGGCTATCCAAGTAAAATTCTTAAGCAACTGATATATAACTCAGACTTATACGACGGGCAACGTGACAACAGACCATCAGATCCCGTGATTTACAAAAAGTTGCCCTTCATAAATGGCTTAACCAACAATATAATCAAGCTGCTGAACGGAATTCCTAAAATCAAAATAGCGAAATACAATAGCATATCCAACTACAGCTTATTCTCGAAGCTTAAAGACCAGACACCGCTTCTAAATCAGAGTCATATCATCTATCAACTTTCTTGTCTCGAATGTGATGGGCAGTATATAGGACAAACATCGCAATGGCTGAAACAAAGAATAACGCAGCACAAAAGTGATTGTAAAACACACAAAAATACTTGTGCAGCAGCACACCATTCCATAACAACAGGACACCAATTTAATTTGTCAGATATCAAGATCTTAGATTCAGAAAGCAATTATAAGAAAAGATTGTTCCTCGAGATGTACCACATAAACAGTAATAAACGTTCAATTAATTACAAATCAGACACAAGTAGATTAAGCGAAATTTACTGCAATGTTTTAAAATTCGAAAAATAGCAGAATATTAAACAGATGGCTCGATATTGGAACTTTTGACCCTTAACACATGTGAGAAAAGATACCTGACTCAGTGCCGCCCTCGACGTTCTCGTGAAACGACATGCATAGCTTTAAGTTAAATTGCTTTATATAACATACCTACAACAATTCGTAAGTTATATCATTGTAATATTATGTTTGTACCTAACTGTTAGTTAATTTTGTAGTTTGTTCCTGATGAAGATGAAAAATTAATAAATACTCATCGAAATATCGAATTCAACAGAATTAAATGTAGTTTCAATCTAAGCCACAGACCGCAATTCCCGATAATTTCAACACTGTTTTATAGTGTTATAGAATATACTTGCACGGTCGATAAATACATCGGATTTCGAATCCAGTTCTATATATATATATATATATATATATATATATATATATATATATATATATATATATATATATATGTCGTTGTTTCGAATAGCTCCTCTACATAATTGGCGATTACAATCAATCGTGAGCACGATTGTGTAGAGTTAGAGTGCATACTCTGCTATAATTGCCCATAATCATCTATGATCGCCCATGACTGTAGACGATCCATGATTGTTCGGTTTTCAGAGACGCTTTTCGCAAAAAAATCGTCGAGTAATAAATAATAAATAATGTGTAGTAAGTAATAAGTTGTTATAGCTGCGATGACATGCCCACACGATCGCCATTTCCCACACGATAATTCATTTCCCGTCGGAAAAGATTGTGCTTTTTTATAAAAAGTGTAATTGAAGGAGTCAATGCAAAAAGTGCCCAAGTCACTTTTTTACGGAATTGGGTTATTACCGCCATCTAGTGGCGTTTTTTATAAGTTTTCAGACGGTAGTTTCAAAGTTACAGAAATCTGTACCTAAGTCACTTATTTTACATTATCTTTGATAGAAGCCGCCCTTGTTTTCAATGCAAAATGTAACTAAGTCACCAACTTGACAAATATGCATTGCAAATTGTGCCTTAGTCCACGTTATCACAAGGTTATGCACCGTGTGCATACGTATGTGTGAATTCTGTGTATTTATAATTAAAAAATAAACACGGCAGGTAAGGAAAGTGGAATAGATATCTTGTGTTAACGCAGGTACTATTGATCGTTTTCACGATGGATATAATGTTTATTTTGTAAGTATGCATCATTAACTATATTCTAACCTCGCATATTTGAACAATTATTATTTTATTTCAGATGATGGTGAATGGTCGGATTATTCGGCATCATGCAGTGAATATGAACCGAATAGCGAACGCGAAAATAGTTCTGAAGCCGATAACCCTGCTTCAAGCACACGCAACCAGAGAATCAATAGAACTTTAAAGGAGTTTAAAACCTCGAGTTCCTGTACTACGATGGGGCATGATCCAGAAAATATGGACATCTCTGGATCCTCCACACAAATCAGTATATATACTGTTACCCAAAACGTGGTGTAAGATGAAGTCAATGAATCATAGCACCCTTGAAAATATGGACATCCCTGGAGCCTCCACACAAATCAGTATACATACTGTTACCCAAAACGTGGTGTAAGATTAAGTCAATGAATCACAGCACCCATAAGGAAAGAAGGGCAAGAAGAGAAAGACTAATAAGGATGCAGTCGTTTTCTCTAAAGCATCAAAGGACCACTAACAAACTGTCGCTGCAAATATTCATTATAATTAAGCGAGGAACAACAAAACTTCTACAAAACAAAATTTATACCTTAAAGGCAGTGTACGTCCTACGGATGTCAAACGGCACAGATCAAGAAAATCTATAGATTCACGACATAGAGGTCGAAGGTTTATATATGAAATAAAGATTGACGGAAAACTGATAACTATGTCAGTCGGCGTTTTTAGCAGTACATGGAATCAAACGCTCTAAACAGCTCCTGAAGATTAAAAAAAACAATGCAGCTCCTAAGGATGCTGAGGTCTTCATTGCAACATGCTAAATAGAACAGAAATTGATGCTTTAGCCGCAGTTAGAAGATTTATAGAAGAACTGCCAGCTCGAGTGTAATTACAGCAGATCTGATAATAAACTTGGCAAGTATTTGGCTTCACATTTATCTGTTGCTAAACTTCACCTAAACTTCTTGGAAAAGAATCAAGATAAAAAAGTATCATATGAGTTGTTTAGAAGAATTTTTACAGAAGAATACAACATATCATTTGGATTCCCAAGAAAAGGCATCTGTAAAGAAAGCACTTGGTTTCTGATACGTTTACAACAAGCTGAAGTGACACATGATGAGTCGTCGACACAAACCCTCAAGGTTGCAAAAAAGCTGCACCTAAGAAAAGCTGAAGTCTTTCATAAGAAAATTTCGGAAGAAGCAAAAGCTAATGATCCCTCCGTCCTATCAATTTGCTTAGATTATCAGAAAAATTTGCCTGTTCCTGTAACGAATATTGCGGACGAAAACTGTTTGCGTCAGTTGTGGATTCATAATTGGGGAATACGTTGTTTAACAACAGGAAAAACCAATATGTATATGTATGCAGAACACTTCGCTCAGAAGAGACCAAACGAGGTTATTACTTGCTGCAGGACTATATTACACAAAATCAGAAGCCAGAACAACGTTATTGGAAACTTTGCGACAACTGCTTTAGCCAGAATAAAAATTGATATTTGTTTGTCTTTTTGGATTAGCTTCGTTCCACTGATATTTTTGAAGCTATAGAAATCTGGTATCCAATACTCGGTCACAGTATGATGCCAGTCGATCGAGATTTCGCTGCGATTGAAAAACAAAGATTGAAGTACGACACAGTTGACAACCTTGAAGTTTATGTTAATCTGCTAAAAGACTGCAGAAAGACAAACCCACTTGATGTCGTATTTGTACAGCATTCGCTGATATCAAATGAATGTCTGGAAGAAGGCGGTCGCAACATAAAAGTGAAACACTATAAATTATTGTTAGAATGCCATATAAAAAAAACTGTATCAGGAATTTCGAAATCTAGACGCATCAATTTCGCGTAATCAGCAAACACAGGTCAGTGCATCCAATTCTGGCCTAATGGAACCAATCAAACGTTACAAAGTGGGTCAGAACCGTAAACTTTGCCGCCAACCCACTCTGGCGTATGCGAATGAATACATACAAATTAATACATATGGTAAGTCCTTACGGCTTTACATAATAAATATTATTTCAGTATAAACGCTATTGTTTTTCAA
Organism: Diabrotica virgifera virgifera; assembly: GCF_917563875.1. Taxonomy (NCBI): domain Eukaryota; kingdom Metazoa; phylum Arthropoda; class Insecta; order Coleoptera; family Chrysomelidae; genus Diabrotica; species Diabrotica virgifera. The sequence continues at coordinate 80,113,162 of NC_065451.1, read as the reverse complement.
AAATGAATAACCATTTTCAATTTCGTTGGAACACGAAACTACAGCCGCATCATTATTCCAGTCCAATCAGAGAGTGCAGCAAGCACCTCTACCGGTTTCGAAACTTATTAGTCTCTCATCAGGAGGCACATATGCTGCTCTCTCTGACCTAACTAGGACAAACCCCGACGTGCAGTCACGGATTGCAACGAACGAAATGGCAGGGATGCCCTAGAGGCAACTCCTAGCAAAAACAGCCTGGTAGGATGTAAAGTAACAACTTTTGATGCAGTTTTATGTGCTATTAGATTGAAAACTTAGTTTTTTGCTATTGTTTTTCTTTGATATATCTTTACTTTTCGACGAAATAACAAATTACAACGGAGGTCGGTCCTGATAAATAAGTAGAAACAGTTGTTTGTCCCGGCTCTTGATTGTTGTGTTTAATTACGAATATCAAAAGTGTTAGTTACAATCAAAGTGAACCAACATCATTTAAGACTGTAAGTTTTATTATATATTAGTTAAACCTAAATTCGCATCCTGAACTGGTCTTATTGGTTTTTCATGTGGTTTTATTTACCGTAAATATCCAAAATTTATCAATAATAATCAAAAACCAGAATTGTTTTTTGCTGACACAGAGAGGTATTACTTTTATGTGACTGCGTAAAAATAATCAATGAATATGTCTGCGATGTTACTATACAGAATCAATGAGTAAATATTACTCCTCAGCTGCCTCCCAGCAGATTTTTTTTACGAAAGAGCATGCGATAATATTTATTGCTATAAATAATGCCCCCATTCAAGATTACTTGATTCCGTTAGGCACCTTAATAAATCAAAAAAATGTTTTATTTTCGTCTCGTTCATCCAATAACAGAATATGTATGTACCTAAGTAGCACATTCACCGTAGCCTTTATTGGAGAACTATGGTTCTATACCAAGATTAGTATTATCCAATGTCTGTACGACAATCCCACACGATGTTCTCATCCGAGAATTGACATAAATGGGCCTAAATCTAGTTTTCCACATAACCTTTTTAAGAATAGGTTCTTCTCTACTTGAATACAACCACATATTAAGATTCAGAAGACAAGTATTTGTCAGCCCACATAGCATCACGATTCCAAATTCTGTTGTAATAAATTACGAAAGCGTTACCTACAGAATTTTCATATCTCAAGATAATCTTACATGCTATACGTGTAAGCAAACAGGCCATATATCAAGCAAATGTCCAAACACCAACAATACAATACTCTCCAATTAAGCCCAAAATTTAACTCTACAGAACCCTACTTCAACGCTAATCTCCCACCCCTCCACCGATAATGGCTCCCAAGCACATCAAGCTGAAGAAGGTGATCCAAACAACTTAAATATTCAAAAACCCTCTTCAATTACTCCTCAAACTCTACTGCCGACTACAGAAACGAGCAAAATCATTCCCACCGAAGAGAACATTCTCACTAAAAATCCACGTGAAAAAACCTTTGAAGTAATGGATCAACAAGCTTCACTCGGAATCATGGCGAATCATCCAGTACATATGTGAAAAGAAGTATTGACGAAACGTTATCTTCTCCTATCGAAGATCTGAATTCTAATAATCAAACGTTTGCTCTTCCACAAATACCACATCAAACCAACATCCCAAAAGCCCAAAAAACCTAAACGCACAGCACCTACTCCTGACACTTAAATTTTTCATGAATGAAAATTCCACATCACTTCTATTAACCCTAGAAGGACCAAAGAGGGTTAAAAAGAATCAACAACATTGCATTACATCCGATTTTCTAAATACCTTTGTTCCTAAGAATCTCAAATAATTAGTAGCTGTCGGCGTACTACTGCCCTATTAAATGCCATAATTAGCATTTTTATATTTTATTTTATTTCCTCATACTTTTATAAAAACTTAGAAGGCACCCTTGAATATTTTCAACACCATCCCAAAATGGAAAAGGACTCATTCATGTTGCAAATTGGCAAAATCTAAAAGAAAAAAGACCAATAAGTGGGCAAAAACAGCCATGGTTTGTTCAATATGCCAGAAATATGTATGAGGTAAGCACAGCAAGAAGTCAAATGTTTCGGTTTTCGACGATGATGTTTTCGAAATTCTACTGAAGCCGAAGACTCCGAGTAAATATAAATTCTTATCTTTTAAATGTTTCAATAACGTCTAGGAATAATTTTTCTATTTGTAAAAGTGTTATTTAAATTAGTTTAAATAACGAAGCACGTTTTTGATTAATTTATGTGTGGACGTTTTGACCCTCCTTGGTCCTCGCTGTTTCTAATGAAAGGTTGGTCCTGCAAGGGTTAAACTATGATCAGCTAATGATGCCAATTGAAAATACTCAAAGTAACAATTCACCTATAGAGATTATTAATGAATACACAACCGATTTCCCCGGTTTAATAAACCTATTAACCATATATTATCCATACCTATCAGACAAAACTACGAAACATCGCTTCACCCGACTAAAAAATAAATTGAATCACTATGTAGGTAAAGATATCCCTGACAGTGAACTATCTTCTTCCGATGCCTAATTTTCAACTCTATATTATAGTGGAATATTGATTTACTATTCCATCGTTTACCCATGCTTCAAATCATTCAACCAGAATACTGTCCAGAAATAATTTGCCTAGAAGAAACTAACCTTAGTCCAAACACAAGTTACAATTCTAAGCAGTTCAATTGTTTTAGAAATGTAATAAATAAATGAAATTGTTTTCAAAAAGTAATAGTAATTATTCTTCTGGTGGGGTTGCCACTTTGGTAAAAAAATCATACGTAGCAAGCCTATTTCCTGTAAAAACCAATTTCAAAGCAGTAGTAACAAAACTCTCCGCACCCTCGACACTCTACATTTGTAACATTTATATTTACTTACCATCAAGTGCAACATTCACTTTTGACGATATAAATAGCCTTATCGAAGAAATTCCAACTCCTCGTATTATACCTGGTGACGTTAATGCTCACAATAGCATTTGGGCCTCTGTCCGTACTGATACCAGAGGTAAATTACTGGAAAAGTTATTGTCTGACTTACAGCTTAACTTACTCAATGATGGGACTCCTACACGTTTTAATATTCAGACTGAAGATTCATCTGCAATTGACTTAAGTCTTTGTGATCCAGCGTTGTCACCCCAGCTCTTATGGGAAGTCTTATCATATACATGCAGTAGGGACCATCATCTCATTCTTATAAGAAATATCTCTAGGCAACAATCGCCTTATGAGTTTTTACCCAAATGGAAAATTGGACAGAATTTTAAAACTACATCGATAAAGCTATGAAAAACTTTATTGTAAAAAGTAACGTCAATTATACTCAAGATGACTTCAATAATATCATTATACAAAGCTCAGAACAGTTTATAGGTAAAACTAAAGCGCCAAAAATCATTTACTCATACCATGGTGGAATCGTGACTGTAGTGAAGCAATTCGGGCAAGCAAAAAAGCTTTCAATAGGTACAAAAAACAAAAAATATAGAGAACAAAATAGAATACAAAAGACTTAAGTCCAAAACTCAACTATTAATTAAACAGACCAAAAAATGCAGTTGGATGAAATATGTTTCCAATATAAACAGTTCTACGCCAATAAGTGAAGTTTAGAAAAAAATACGCAAAATTTCCGGTTTCCAACAATCACCCACAATATCCATCCTGAAAGTAAATATGTAACGAAATCATTACATCACCAACTTAAATTTCCAACATATTGGCACTAGATTATAAAAAAAATATCTTCCAAACAACTTCCAAATTCAGCCATAATGGTAATGCTACAGATATTCAACGTCATATGGCAGCAACACCAGTACCCCACAATTTGGACAAGGCTATTGTGCTTCCATTTCTTAAACCTCAAAGTCCCCTTCTAGACACTGAGTCCTACAGGCCTATAAGTTTGACATGCTCCATGGGAAAATTGCTAGAAAAAATTGTAAATCCACGGCTCACCTGGACACTTGAAAAGTCAAATCTACTGATACATGAACAAAATGGTTTTAGACAAAACCGATCAGGCATAGATAATTTTCTAGAATTAGAAAGCGATATTCATTAAACTCTAGCAATTCGTCAACATTGTATAGCAATATTTTTTTATTTAATGAAAGCATTCAACACGTACTGGAGTTATATTTTGAAAAAACTGCACTCATGGAATCTCCGAGGTAATTGTCTAGAATTTATTAAAAACTTTATGCGATACAGAATATTTCGAGTAAGGGTTAGACCAAAGTCTGGTTGTAAAAGATGCTAAAGATCCATAAGATCAAGCCAATGTTGAATAACATACATAAAAGTAGTTAAGATAGCAGACAAATACATATAGGTCTGGATCCCGCGTATGAAAAAAAAGTTGATTAATAGCAAGCTGAAAATTTGTTAATAGCTTAAGGGTGTCTAGTTGGATAAACTTTGATATATGGGAACACTGGAACAGAGGCAATTTTAATTGTGGAACAGGTTAAAAATTTGGAACGGTCACACCAAGAGAACGGTACTTTTATTTTGTCCGACAGAACAGACTTAAACTCTTCGAACAGAGATTAAACTCTCATGCAAAAATCAGACTGCTATTTATCACCAAATGGGCGTTTTGATGAGTGGAACATGTGGAATATGTCAAATGACAGGAATTATGACAGGTGATAAATAGCAGTCTGATTTTTGCATGAGAGTTTAATCTCTGTTCGGAGAGTTTAAGTCTGTTCTGTCGGACAAAATAAATGTGCCGTTTTCGTGGTGTGACCGTTCCAAATTTTTAACCTGTTCCACAATTAAAATTGCCCCTGTTACAGTGTTCCCATATATCAAAGTTTATCCGACTAGACACCCTTAAGCTATTAACAAATTTTCAGCTTGCTATTAATCAACTTTTTTTTCATACGCGGGATCCAGACCTAATATACATGTACACTCGGGGTTGGTAATCTTCTCTGAGCTCACGAACACATGCAGATGTATGCCGTCTGTAATCAAACAATGATAACTTATCGTACTTACATTCGGTTACAAGGAGCTACTTCCTCAGTATTCATTAACATGATATTCTTTCTTAAGTTATGCTAACGGGATATGGTGGAATAGACGGAGAATGTTGCAAAGAGAGACAAATTTATGGGGTATGGAAATTCTTGAGGGTGAAGAGATAGTTGGTAGAAGACGACCAACAAATCTGTGCCTGTTATTTTGTTTGTGAAGTAGAATAAAGTGAATGGCATATATACAATTTTAAAGTGATTGTTTTAAAGATTTTATTTCTATTTATTAAAAGATTTTATTTTTACTTTTACTTTTAAAAGTATACAACATATACAATTTTAAAGTGATGATTTCAAAGATTTTATTTCTAATCAATGGAAAAATTCCAATAGTTGGCTGTATACCACAGTTTAAAAAAACTCATACAGAAGTAAAATCTTCAAGTTGTATACTGGTATAAAATAGTTCATTAAAAAACTTCATAAAAACTCGTGCAAAACGTTTTCGTTCTAATTCAGAACATCTTCAGTGCATTCTGTTGAGTAGTTGAAACTAGCACACCAATTAGAGTGGTAACATTATAATATATGGTTTACATGATAGATTTAAATAAAATATGGTGAATACCAGTCGATGTTGAAGGATTAAATTAGTATATGCTTAAAGGGCAACATGCTTCCCTGCTCGAAAAACTAGGTACTTGCCAGTTCAATGGGCACAAACTATTTTGTAAGTACGACACGTTATCGTTGTTTGATTACATACAACATACATCTGCATGTGTTTGTGAGCTCGGGGAAGTTTACCGACCCCCGAGTGTACATGCATATGTATTTGTCTGCTATCTTAACTACGTTTATGTATGTTATTCAATATTGGCTTGACCTTATGGATCTTTAGCATCTTTTACAACCAGACTTTGGTCTAACTCTGGTTTTTCTTTATAGCATTTAGTGACTTGTAACCGTTGACCTAAAGATGCTCTGCATACTTTAGAGAGCGAAACCGGTCGTCGGAAGTTACAATACATGATTAAGAGTACGTCTGCCTTTTACTTGATTATTCTTAATCGCTATAAATGATATAAATAATTAAAAATTTGCAAAAACCTCTGAAAGCTCGCCTTTATGCGGATATTTAGTAGTTTACATCAAAGGCAAAACCCTTCTCTAAGGTCGAAATTGAAATAAATTTTTATAAAATATCCTTTAGATAGAATATAGAGGATTGGTAAGTCCTTTCCATTATATTATATACTTTCTCTAATTCTTGTATTGGGTGGATTTTGATCAGTTTCTGATAAACATGCCGGATCTTCAAACTAATAACCACAATGAAAATGATAGTAATCTGGATGTTGGAAATAACGAAAATACTGCAGGAAATACAACACTCAATTCTAATGAAAAAATAAACTTATCCATAAAGACAACAGATACAAAAATAATGCTGTAAGGCCATACATAGTAATCGTAGAAGGGATTGAACAAAAATCAAAAATTGGAAAATATAATCATTTAACAATAGCAAATGATATATTCGGCCTAAAATTAAAAGACATTATAGAGATTAAAGTCAAGGGCATAAACAAAATTGGTGTTTCCTTCACAAGTAGTGAAGCAGCGAACAACTTTGTCAACAACTCCACAAATCTTACAGACAAATACAAAATATTTATTCCATACAACCAAATTACTTGCAAGGACATCATCAGAGACGTCAACCCATCATGAAGCGAACAACAAATCAAACAATCACTAATCTAATAGTATGGTATGCCTAGACCCAAACATGTTAAGAAAAAAGTCACATCATTTTGAGCTTCGGGTTTGGGTTGGGAGGGGAGGGGGAGAAATCGGTGAATTCTTAGTTTTTTAAGTTTATCGTCAATATTTCTAAAACTATGGGCTTTAGCATAAATAACCTTCTGTACAAAAATGTTCTACATTAAATTTGAAATAAAAAAAGCTCTATGAATAATCCTTCGAAATTGGCAATTGATGGTGATTATGGGTGGTGAGGTTGACGTTTCTTCAAGGGCTTATCACTAACATTGGCCACTGAAATAGCAAATTTTATTTACAAAACACAATCCTGTTAAGAACATTTTTTTCATCAGTAATAATATTATAGATTGCCCAAAAAATATAAAAAGTATCGAAAACCTCCACTTTGCACCCTTAGTAACTCTGGAACCATTGATTTTATAACAATTATGTATCGGACCTTTTTTGTTTTAAATTTTGTGTAGAACATTTTTGTATAGAACATTGTTTACGCTAAAGCATGGTTTTATAAATATTGACGAATAACTTTAAAAAACTACTAAATTACCGACTTCTTCCCCATCTCCCCCCCCCCAAACCGGACGCTCAAAATGGTGTAACTTTTTACTGAACAATATGTGGACCATATAGAACAATTTGGTGTTGGAGGAAAACTTTTACTTTGGATGTCTGGGTTAGGCCTTTTTTGGACCAATTATACTATACTACCTCCGTAACTTGGGAACCGTTCATTTAGAAGGTTTATGAATACAGCCTTTTTTATTTAAAATTTAATGTAGAACATTTTTGTATAGAAGGTTGTTCATGCTAAACCGCTTAGTTTTAGAAATATTGACAAAAAACGTAAAAAACTACGAATTTATCGATTTCTTCCCCCTCTCCCCACCAAACCCAACGCTCAAAATGGTGTGACTTTTTTCTGAACATAATGTGGACCATATAGAACAATTTGGTGTTGAAGGATAACGTACACTTTGGATGTCTGGGTTATGACATCTTTTGGATCAATTGTATCATACTATAATTTCACCATTCGATGTTACGGATATTAAAAGATTAAATAGGAAAGTCATCAAAGAGGATAAGACAATAGAATATGCACAAACAGAGACAATCTTAATAACCTTCGGTGGTAAGATATTACCCAGAGAAGTAAAAATCAGCCACCTTAAATTTAACATCATAACATATGTGTCCATATATTAATGATAAGCCCTTGAAGAAACATCAACCTCACCACCCAAAATCATCATCAATTGCCCATAAAATATAAGTATCGAAAATCTCCACTTTTCACCCTCCGTAATTCTGGGACCGTTGATTTTATAACAATTATACAGGGTGTCCCGAAAAGATTGGTCATAAATTATACCACACATTCTGGGGTCAAAAATAGTTCGATTGAATCTAACTTACCTTGGTACAAATGTGCTCATAAAAAAAGTTACAGCCCTTCGAAATTACAAAATGAAAATCGATTTTTTTCAATATATCGAAAACTATTAGAGATTTTTTGTTGAAAACGGACATGTATCATTATTATGGCAGGAACATCTTAAAACAAAATTATAGTGAAATTTTTCCACCCCATAAAAATTTTATGGGGGTTTTGTTCCCTTAAACCCCCCCAAACTTTGGTGTACGTTCCAATTAATTCATTATTGTGGTACCATTAGTTAAACACAACGTTTTTAAAACTTTTTTACCTCTTAGTATTTTGTCGATAAGCCAGTTTTTATCGAGATGCGGCTTCTTTTTTAATATGTCTACATAAAAATTTTAAGGGAGTTTTGTTCCTTTAAACCCACCAAATATTTGTGTACGTTCTAAATAAACTATTATTGTGGTACCATTAGTTAAATACAGTATTTTTAAAACTTTTTTGCCTCTTAGTCTTTTTTTAATAAGTCACCTTTTATCGAGATGTGGCTTCTTTTTCAAAATATACCTAAAAATGTAAATTATAAATAAATTATCAGATTATTAACAGGTCGCTACAATCGTACTTACCATATACAAATATGTGGTGGATTCGACAAATATTCAAAATATCTCGATAAACACTGGCTTATCGAAAAAGTACTAAGAGGCAAAAAAGTTTTAAAAATATTGTGTTTAACTAACGGTGCCACAATAATAATTTAATTGGAACGTACTCAAAAGTTTGGGAGGGTTTAAGGGAACAAAACCCCCATAAAATTTTTATGGGTTGAACAAATTTAACTTTAATTTTTTTTAAGATGTTGCTACCATAAGAGTGCCACATGTCCATTTTCAATAAAAAATCTAAATCTAAATCTAAGAGTTTTCGATATATGAAAAAAAAACGATTTTCATTTTGTAATTTCAAAGGGCTGTAACTTTTTTTGTGTGCACTATTGTATATAGGTAAGTGAGGTTCAATCAACCTAGTTTTGACCCCAGAATCTGTGGTATAATTTATGACCAATCTTTTCGGGACACCCTGTATATAGGACCTTTTTTGTTTTAAATTTTATGTAGAACACTTCTGTGTAGAACATTGTTTACGCTAACGCATAGTTTTAGAAATATTGACAGAAACCTATAAAAATTACTAATTTACCGACTTCTCCCCCATCTCCCCCCCCCCCAAACCTTGTAACCCAAAACTCTGGGTATTGAGGTTTGGAAGAGGAAGAACTGACAAAATAGGGGAAAATCTGGAAGAGCAGAGATTTAAGAGACAAATGAAGAATGGCTTAGCTCAGACGAGCAAATCAAATAGGCAAAGAGACACTATATCTCAAGTGAGTGTTCGGGCTAGCTTCAATACACTGAATATTGGCTTTGAGATATACAAATAGAGAGATGAGATAATGAAATGATGAAGACGAGGAAAAAAAATGAGACAGGGTAATACAAAAATTGAAGGCAACTAGATAAGAATGCTGGAGATCGATTGAGATAAGAGGGACGATAAAGAGAGAAGGAAATGGGCGCCAACTCAACCAAACGGTCGAGATTTTTTTTGTTTTAAGTAACAAACGACAGGGAAGAAATAACACTTGATACACTGACCTGAATACAAAAACAAATCAATATTTAACTTGTATTGCTATAACATATATACTGTATAGTAGAAACTGAAATAAAAATCAAAATAGTAACAATCAATATATTTATCAACAATTAATGATTGAACATTATGTATAAATATCTTATATTATACATCTACATAACATATAAATAACAGTAGTAGTGGGTGGTATAACAGTGAGAGAGGACCTAACAGCCACTATAATTAAAAGAACCACTACTACTGGCCAAGGAAAAGTTATATATTAGTAAACAGTCAAAGTCCGTGTGAATAGTCAAAGTCTTAACCTAAGGTTAGTAATATATTAAAGAAACTAATTGGACTGACAAGTGTCCCGAGCACTCAAATACCAGGCTATGTGTAAGTATGACACTTAACACAGACACTGGGAGAATTCTAACATTTTCAACAAAACAACGAGTCAGGTAATATACTCTACGCAAATCAAATGATGCTCACTCAAATAGTATTTAAAACCTCTCTATAATATATTATATTTAATTATTATTATTACCCCTTCCCTTATTTAATTTTAAAACTGATTGAATTACTTATTATTTATACCATTATCTAGTTTATTTTAACACATGTATTTTATACCCTACTATTATTAATAAAAACAAACACCAACCCCCCCATTTATTCAAAACTCTATACTTAAGTTGCTTGATTGTGTGCACACAAGAAGTTCACAAAAGTAAATGTAAACAAAAGGTAAATAGTACTATGAAATGCAAATAATATAGATAAAAATTAGCTTAGCTTTTACAATCACTAATCCAAATCAAGTCCAATAGGATGGGTGAGGTCCTCGTGGCTCCTATAAAGTCCAATGTAAAGCTGTCGCTGTGTGGAAGAGCTCCTGTATCAAGTAGAGGTAATGGTAGTAGATATTGGTATGTTTCTGTGTTTACAAAAAAAACTGGTTCTGGATATAGGGACGAACTCTACAAAACAAGATAACATTCAATAAAACATCAAAGTCTCAATCAAATTGCAACAGTACACATTTTAACATCGGATCAACCCTGTATCTTTTTTTTTTACCAAACAAATAAACATCGCCCAGGCATCCTGTCAGCTTGTGACAGACGCTGTCAATTTGTTGCAGCTGCGTGTTGGTTCGAATATTCTCGAAGGTACTAATTACTTTTATGTTAATTATAAAAACAGACAAAAACTCCTATATTATTCTATTGCAAAAACATGGTCAACGAAGGTCAAATGATATGAAAGCATATCACTAAGATTTTTACCGTGCTTCTTCACAAAACAAAATGAAGACATAAAGATAAAAAAACATGGTCAAAGAAGGTCAAATGATATGAAAACATATCACTAAGATTTTTACTGTGTTTCTTCACAAAATAACATAAAGACAATATCAGAGAGCCGTTTTATCTAAAATAAATGATCTACAGGCTTACCTGGAACTAACATGCAAACTTCATTGCTTACGCCATAACAGCATTGCTCATTTCTTCATATACAAATTATTGGATATTTACTTGCTTTGTCACTTTGGTTACTCCGAACATTTATTGAAACTTTGTTTTTTTGAAATAGTTGATTGTATGTAATTTATCCGATGGTATTCATTTATTTCATTTATTCCAGAAATTCGTCCCTCTGAAGATTTTACGTTTGCATGTTTACTTTTGAGCGAGCGTACCTGACTAAATCATTGATCTTCATCGGAAATTCGATTTCCTTTCGACAGTGGGCAAGCCTGCGCTGTAGACGACTGTATATATTTCTACGCTGACCACTAGCGTCACACAAGGGTTTATTTAGGGGCTTTGAATTGAATGGAATTCTAGTTGAATTTATTTAATTAATAGCGTAATCGCTACAACCTGACGCTCAAAATGCTGTAACTTTTTACTGAACATTATGTGGACCATAAAGAACAATTCGGTGTTAGAGGAAAACTTTTACTTTGGATGTCTGGGTTAGGCTTTTTTTGGACCAATTATACTATACTACCTCCGTAACTTTGGAACCGTTCATTTTAGAAGGTTTATGAATAGAGCATTTTTTATTTAAAACTTAATGTAGAAAATTTTTGTATAGAAGGTTTTTTTTAACTAAGTTAATGGCACTGGCCTAGCCTAGAGGCCAGTCATGTTCTCTTATAGTTTTATCAACCATTGCTTACTTACATTTATATACGTGGTACATTGAGTAACAATAATTTGTATACAATACAATAATAGTGTGTTAGTAAATGCCTAAGGAGTTTTTTTATTTATTTTTATTATTTTTTTATATCTGTTTTTTTCTTTTTTTTATTTCTCTTCGTTTTATTAGGATTTATGTATATTTTTTGATTGTTTTGTTTGTTTTGTTTTTTTATTATTATTTTTTTTTATTTTGTTAGTACGTATTTTGTTGTTGTTTGCTTCCTTTTTTATTTATTTTTTTAATTATTTTTTCGTTTTAGGCTTACAATGAAAATTTTCTTGTCTGTCGCAATACTGCTTACAAAATAATGTTAGTAGATTTTACATACTGATATATAATATTATAAATACTATTATCCTCTAATGTCAATAGATTTGAAACATTTATTGGAAATTTCATGTTATAAGATATTAAATTTTGATAAAGCAGACATTTATTATTATCTAACAAACCTATTTTACATTTATACACTAGAAATAAGGCATGGTTACAGCGCATTCGACTTATAATCCGAACAATTGAACGATTACATATATTCTCAAACCATGTTTTGTCTCTTATTTTTGGTTGTATATTCTTAAAAAATCTCTCCTAATTCATATTTTAGCTGCCAATTTTCCTTTAGTTCCTTTCTAAAAATTGGAATAAAGTAAGACTCTGGTATTTTTGATCCGAGTATTCTTCCATTTTTCCCACCATTTTTTGCTAAAGAATCCACTTCTTCATTTCCATCTATACCTGAATGGGCTTTGATCCATGAAATATAAATTTGTTTTCCCCTACTTAATACATTGTGATACAATTCCAAAATATCAAGTAGTATATAATTTAAATTAGGATTTAAACAAAGGTTTTTAAGTTTTTCTACAGAACTTTTAGAGTCTGTGAATATAACAAATTTATCATCTTCTTGTTCTAAACACATATTAATTGCTAGTTTTATGGCAATAAGCTCTGCACTGAAAATTGACAACATTTCTGGTAGTTTGTATATTAACTTAATATTTTCAGAAGGGTAATAAACGGCACAACCAACTCCATGTTCCGATTTCGATCCATCAGTATAAATTTTTTCATACTCCTTCCACTTAGCTGTACAATCCCGATAATATTATTTTTGTATAATATCACTGTTTTGACACAAGTATCTGACATTAATATGAGTCTTTACTGGATATAGAAACATTTCATAGGAATAATTCCATAAAGGGATACCATCGGATTGATAAAGTTGTTCATATCTGTGTACATTGGTAATAAAACTTTCAACTAATAACGGTGTTTTTTTCTTCTCACAATATTTAGATGTCAAAACCATACTGGCTAAACTTGATATTTTAGCTAATACCTTAGATTTCTGACAACTTAACTTTAACACGAATTTGTCAGATAAAAATCTTCTACGCAGGTTCAGTTGTGGTTCACATGTTTCAGCTTCCATGACGTCTATAGGCGTACTTCCCAAGTATCCAATACTGAGTCGAAGACATTTGTTTTTTATTTGATCTATTTTTATAAGATTTGATTCCGCTGCTGAATGGTAAAATAAAGAACCATAATCTAAAATAGATCTAACGAGTGTTTTATAAAACAGTAACATTATTTTTGGATCCCCTCCCCAGGAGGAATGACTGAAAGTTTTTAATACATTTACACTATTTTCTGTTCTTTTGATTACATAATTTATGTGTTTTTTCCAATTTAATTTACAACCTAAAATTACTCCTAAAAATTTAGTGGAAGATTTGTAAGGAAATACATATTTTGATAACTTTATTTGAGAAGGACAACGAAATCTTTTTCTTGTAAAAGTAACTAATACTGATTTTTTTCGGAACTTGATAAGTCGTTATTGAAAGTCCAATTGTCTAAATTTTTTACTGCATAGTTAAGTTGCTTATGGCCTATCTCAATGGATTTGTGACGAGTGTAAATAACAATATCATCGGCATATTGCAAAATAGATACATTTTGTGGGATGTCAACAATTAAATCACTTGAGTAAATTAAATATAGTATAGAACTTAATATACCACCTTGTGGCAGCCCCATAGATGTTTGTCTGCATTCACAGAATGACTGATTTTCTCTGAAAAATAGATTTCTGTTGTTGTATAGAATATATACGTGTTTAGCTAGACTTTGAGGAATTCCCATTTGACACATTTTTAAATATAATATATCTAATGTTACGTTGTCATATTATGCCCCTTTTATGTCTAAAAATAAGGCTGATGTTGACTGGTCATTGGAAGTGATAGTTGAATATCTGTAACAATATTGGCCAGGTTTTCATATGCCGATTTTTTTTTCGAAACCCGAATTGAGAACTATGAATAAGTTTATTAGATTCTAAAAAAAATTCTAGTCGTGATTTTATCATTCTTTCATATGCTTTAAAAACACATGCAGATAAAGAAATGGCCCTATATGACGATGCTTGACTTTTTGGTTTTCCTGGCTTAAGTATGGGAACTAAAATATAGTTTTTCCATTGTCAAGGTATGTCGATTTTATTTAACCAAATATCGTTTAGTAGATTTAGAAGCAAAATTTTTCCTGGTTTAGAAAGTTTAAACAACATAGAATAATGTATATTATCAAAACCTGGAGCTGTATTGGCAGACTTTTTAAATGCCATATCTAATTCTTGTTTTGAAAACTGATTGGTGAGATAATTGACAGTATTATGGTGTTCTGTCACCCCTGGACAGTCAAGAAATGATTGGATCAGCTGATACATATCGAGGAGTTAAAATGTTATGAAATTCAGATCGCCATTCTTCTTGATCTGATTGCTTTTGATTAGAGATTTTGCGATTTTTAAAGTTATTTACCTTTTTCTATATAGTCTTAAGAGGTACTGATCTATTGAGAGATTTACAATAATTTAACCAGCTACCTTTTTTTGTTTGCTTAAAAGTTTTTTTTTTGCTACAGCATCAGTTCTTTTATATTCTAAGAAATTATCTAATGTGGGATTATTCATATATTTATGCAAACTAAACTGCTCGTCAAAAGTTAGGGATATAGACAATTCTGCTGAATTTTTATAGTAGATATTTTCGTGAACAGATTAACTGATTCCACTAATTTTTCTTTTATTTTAGACTTTTCTTTAGGATTTACACAGTTATGCAAAGGTTTACTCAAACTTTTTTTTTGTACTTATACCGGGTGGAAGAAAAGAAATGTTTTCCTTATTTTAAGTTTGAGATGCCCTGTAGGGAGGACGAGGTACAAATGGGAGTATATATCGAAATCGCATTGTAGTCTTATGTTTTGTGAACATTTTTTTTTGAATGTCCCTGATATCTTTAGAAATAAAAAAAATAGACGGTTTTGTAATTTAACATGTGTTTTAACCGAAACAAAAGTTTGAGACACCTTGTAGGGAGAAAAAGGCACAAAGGTGAGTATACCTCGATATTTTGTTGTAGTCTCACATTTTGTGAATATTTTATTTTTTTAATTTTTCTGATATCTTTAATATCAAAGAAACTAGACGATATTACTCTTTAATATGTGTTTTAACTGACGACATGCGTCACATCACACATGTGAAACAGAAAAACATATTAAAGAGTAATACCGTCTAGTTTCTTTGTTATTAAAGATATCAGAGAAATTAAAAAAATAAAATATTTAAAAAATATGAGACTACAACATAATATCGGGGTATACTCACTTTTGTGCCTTTTTCTCCCTACAAGGTGTCTCAAACTTTTGTTTCGGTTAAAACACATGCTAAATTACAAAACCGTCAATTTTTTTTGTTTCTAAAGATATCAGGGACATTCAAACAACAGCATGTTCACAAAACATAAGACTACAATATTATTCTGATGTATACTCACATTTGTACCTCGTTCTCCCTACAGGGTGTCTCAAACTTAACACAAGAAAAACATATTTTTTTCTTCCACCCGGTATAAGTACAAAAAATAAGTTTGAGTAAACCTTTGCACAACTGTGTAAATACTTAAGAAAAGGCTAAAATAAAAAAAAATAGCGGAATCCGTCTGTTCGCGAAAAAATCAACTATGAAAATCAGCATAATTTTCTATATCCCTAACTTTTGACGAGCAGTTTATTTTTACGTTTCTGAACTAAATACTGGTATTTTTCATTCCACCATTGTTTATTTTTATTTGAACATTGATTGGATTTAAATTTAGGTATAGAAAGGTTTGCTGTGGTTTCTACAATTTGTATAAAATAATTGTAATCACCAACTTATGCTTTACTAAACTGTTCATGGGACTCCATATAATATAGATCCCAGTTAGCCTTTTTAATATTCCAATTTCTACAAGCTAATGATTTATTAATTTTGGGAGACATATATATTTGTGTAATGCATGGAATATGGTCAGACCCGTAAAGATCCTTTAATGTTTGCCAATTTAGTAAATGTTTTATACAAGGGGAACAAATTGTCAAATCGATAGCTGACTGAGTTTGTAAATAATTTCCTATGAATGTAGCTGTTCCATCGTTTAGATATACAAGATTATTTCGGCCTAGGGCTTTCATAAGTGTTATGCCATAGCAGTCTGTGTTTGGCCCACCCCAAGCAATATTATGCGAATTAAAATCTCCTGTAAAGATTACAGATGGTTTAAAAGAACTGAAGAATTTATCACAAATATGCCACGAAATTTTAGTTTTTGGTGGAACGAAAAGCGATACAAAAGTAATATTTTTTTATCATTACATTTTACAATATTGGATGTTTGATTACAATTAGGTAGGGGAACAGAGATCGGTAGTTCCGTATACAAAAATTTCGACTTAATAAGGATGGCCGTTCCACCACCACTGCGGTCTAAACGGTCATTCCTCACAATATTGTAGCCAGGAAGATTAAAATATTTATTTAATGTAAATCTAGTTTCTGACAAGCAAGCTATATCAATGTTTTTCTCATTTAACAAATATTATAAGTTTTCTTTATTTGAATTTGCCGATTTAAGATTCCATTGACAAAGAGTTATCTGATCCATGTTCAAAAAGGTTCTTTAAACTAGCTTTAATAATATTTGTAATTTCGTTTTCTTATATATCGAATTTATTTTTGCTCTTTATTATATTTATGGTTGATAAAACTATCTTAAAAATTAAATTTGAAATTTCATTACCTTCGTTTTCTGAATTATTTTCTTTTTGAATATTGGAAAGATATTGTTCTGTGCTCAAAACTCCTCCTTTTTTAAACGGAAGGTTAACTGAACTAACAATGGACTGGTGCTCTGACAATGTAGGATCGGGAGATAAAGGATAAGATCTTTTACTTTTTTTTTGGAAAGTTGTTTAATTGTGCTTGAGAATATGAATGTGGATTTGATCGTTGACAAATGGGTCGCGTATTGGACTGGTACTATATTGGTGGCAATGACTTGGACGATGTAGACGGTACATGAACAGTGACTGAATCTAATAATGAATTTTCTTTTAGATTAGAATTACCTATTTTATTATCAATTGTGGTTGTAGTTAAATACTTAGATACTATATCAGCGCAACTTTTTTTAGGAATACTACTATTGGCATCCTTGAAGGAACAATTTGAATGTGACATAATTTGTTTAATTTTTTCTTGTCTATTATATTCTGGGCATCTACTAACATCGTTTGTAAAATGGTTTCCATTGCAAGAAAAACATTTTACTGTAACTTCTTCTGATAAGCAGGTTACTGTGTCATGATTCTGAGAGCATTTCAAGCACCTTATTTTAGAACGACACTGCTTCCCAATATTGCCGTAACGATAACAATTCTTGCACATTACAATCCTTTGTTTATAAACTTCTACTTCGTAAAGAACCTTGTTTATTTCTACATACTTAGGTAGAGTTTGATTTTTGAAAGAAACCGAAATGGTACTTGTGGGTATTATTTCTATTTCGTTATTTGAATTTTTTATTCTTGGATACATTCTTTTAACAAATTCAACTTCAAATTTACGATGAAAATCATAGAGCCTAATTTTATTTTTCAAATAACTGGTAAATCTTTATCAATGTGTCTAATAATTCCCAAACGAAATATTAAAATTTTAGGAATGTATGCAGACAAATTTTTATTTTTTAAAATGTGAGATTTTATTAACATAGTAGCACTTGCATAATCTTTCAACAATACCCGAATCCGATTTTTCCCTATAGACTGAATTTGTTTTATTTTATTATCTAATTGCGGATATGATGTTAATATTATTTCTCCAATTTTTATTGCATTTAATTGACCTGTATAATTATCCGATTTGTTTTCAATATAAACTTGAAAAGGAGAGTTGCCACACTCTTCTTCAGAGAGTGTGGCAACGGAGGATGAAACGGATGAAGAAGATAATACTGACGATAATATGCTTATAAAAAACGAGAATGTATATGGGAAAGCAGTATAACCTTGACCGGTTATTTAACTTTTTGTTACCTAACCTAATTCCGGAGGACTCCTCCTCAGAGAGTGTGGCAACGGAGGGTGAAATGGATAAAGAAGATAACACTGACCTGTCAACCTACCTGTGACCAGATACCCACGTATCCACGTTTCTTTGTTCGTACCGGCTCAAGACTGCTTCTTTCCTTCAGAACTGGTTTTTTCGTACCTTGTACGGTGCTCAGCCCCTTGTTTATAAAATAATTTCAAAATATTCGTTAAAAACATTCAGTCATTCGTAATGTTTCAAAATGAACACATAAAATCGTCGTGAAACCTGCTGGTTGTCGCGAAAACGATTACTTTTGCGTGGGCAGTTGGACGAACCAATACCCAACAAAACAAATGAAGCAGAATTCGTGTTTACACCGGTAAAAGTTTTACCAGGAAAGAGGATGGAATGTACACCATCGGAATAAAGTGACGTGGTTTTTATCGACGAGGAAACCGTTCAACCCTGTGTGCAACGCCTCATTTTAAAAATCCAACGAAATAAACAAAATGTAGCGGCCTTCTCCACTAAGGTGAAAGAGGAGCACAAAATAGATAAGTCGATGAACAGAAGTTATCTGCGAAAATGTAGCAGACATCATTAAGATGAGCCACCATGCAATCAGGAGATAAATGAGGATTTCCAGAACGGTGTAAGAAAAGCGCTTTTACGATAATCTGAAACATTAGAACACAAACTAAAAAATATCTTCAAACACGATGACCTTTTCAGGCATGTTGCAAAAAACGTTTTCCAATATATCAAGCAAGCGGCAGAAGTTATCCACGAGAAAAAGAAAAAGCTCTTTTGGATATACACCGCAATAAAGAGTTGTTGGAGATAGCTTCAAAACGCACAGCTCAAGGTAAACAATAGCATTACATAATTTATGTAGTAACTCAAAAAACAACATTTTTGAAATCAGTAGGTTTTCTACCATAAACACACTACCACTAAGACTTTTTAAAATTTATCATGTAATCACTTCACCGCCACATAGTACAGACTACACCTTATACCCCGAATAGTAAATATTAATTTATAATACTGGTTTATTTGTTTACAGAATTCTTTGCCAGACGGGAATAATCCTCCAACCCTCGTACACCTGTATCTACGAGCTTGTACCCTCCATAGTGTACCAATGTGTGGTATGGTATATTATGTTTTCACAATCATATTCCATCTGCGTCTTAGCGTAGATGTTAGAAAAACCATATGTTCGTAGAATGTGGTATTGAATTTGAAATTATCCAGCACCTTGATTTTGAAAAATTGCTTGTTTTAGGTTTTTCTTTCGGCTTTCGACAACGTTTGTGCTCACGTTATTAATTTTAGATGCAGTAATATGTTTTGATTGATGTATACTAACACAATGTATAGACCATTGCAGAGTGACGTAATTTGACAACGGCTGAGGGGCAAAAAATCATTTGTAAAAAAAGTATTTTTAGTGCAGGACATCTTTGTTTAATTTAAGAATATCATTAAAATACCAGGGTTTTGTTCAGTTGTAAAGTGTTACAGTAGAGGCTAAAGAGATAAAGTGAGTTTTTTTAGAATACCAGCCGCATTTAAAGATCGAGATATTTTAATTGGCGAGAGTTGTGGGTTAACAATACCGATATTCTGATTATACCGGTTTTTTAATCCCTTGTGAGGGTGTCATAATATCCCATGTTTGACAATTTTGCAGTTAAAACCACATATTTTGATTTTGGTGTTCAAAAGAACACTAAAAACACAATGTTTGTCCCTCAGCGAAGCTGTCAAAATCACGTGACCTTGAATGATTATATATTTTCTAAAAATTTATCCTAATTTTTACTCTCTTGAATAAAACTTTGCAAATACCATTCACATATTTCAATTTATTTGTACTTGTTGTAACTAGTATAAGTTTTTTATTTTATTTCCGCGGCAGTGCCATTGAAGGCTGAATTACAGATTTGTTACAGCATTACAGATGTAGTATATAAAAAAGTAGGTCATTTTTTATAGCCGTTGGCAGTCGACAGACGATTCAATCACGAACATTCAACACACACTCACAACGACAACGAACGCTCTCAGATTTTGTGTCACTCCGCTGTAATAGCTTTTAGTTCATGTAGTGCTATATTTTCGTGTACTTTTTATCAATAAAGTTCATCCTAGTACCAAAACCAGTGTTTTAAGTATAGTAGAAGTGTTGTCGCCCTCTCTGTGTTACCAAACTTCCGTCTGCTCCGATGGGAAAAGGCGTGCCTAGTAATATCGAAGGAAAATTTACAAAAGATGAACAGCTACATTTAAACCACCCTACTCCCCCAGGTTATAACTTTAATTGCCGTCAAATTCAAAGCAAGTGACAAAAATTCATAAAATCAATTGTATTATGTTTTCAACAGATTATGTAAAGGCAGTGGTACAACGAATAAATCAAAGGTGAAGAATGGAAATCTGTCAATTTTTGCTGGAATTATGATTTTTAAATGCTTCAAAACGTACACAAAGAGATGGCATAAAGAAAGATACAATGTGCCCAAAATTAATTGAAGATTATACACTAATAATTATGGAAGGCGTTGATTACTTTGACCACTTTAGGGCATCATATCCTATAAGTAGGAAGTCTAGAAATTAGTGGATAAGATTGTTCTTCTTTATTTTAGATGGAAGTGTGATTAATGCATATATTATGAAGACAATAATTCATGATCAAAAAAATTCGGCTGAGAAATGTAGAACCACATTTACCAGACGTTAAAAAATATTATACAAGATGCAGATTTTGCTCCACAAAAAAAGAAGAAAAAAACGATGACCATTATATATATGTAGTTATTGTCAAGTACCCTTATGTCCAAAAAAAAATGTTTCAAATCATTTCACACTGCTGTAGTTGTAGTTTTTATATTTTTTAACTAAATAAATTGTTTCTCAAATTACACAAGGGTAATTAATTTCCCACCTACAAACATTATTTAAGGAATAACGGGAAATAATTTCGTTGATGATGAAATAATTAACGAGATTGTAAATCAAACAAACTTATATGCAACCCAAATATTGTGTGATTTCAATGATATTACCAATGATTCAAGACTACACAGATGGGTTCCAACCGATAAAAAATAAATGATTAGATTTCTTGGTATAGTTGCTTACATGGGTCTGGTAAAAATGCCTTCTTTGGAAAAGTATTGGAGCAACGACGACCTATATAAAAATGTTATTATACCAAAAACCATGTCCCGAAATATATTTCAGCTGCTTCTTAGAATGTGGCACTTTTCGGATAATGAAAGTTGACCAGAAGGATATCGTTTATTCAAGGTGGGGCCATTACTAGAAAACGTTATCAAAAAGTTTATACTCCAGGTCGAAAATTTTGTGTAGATAAGTCTATCGTTCCATTTCAAGGAAGATTGATATTCAAACAATATATTCCCCAGAAAACGCACAAATACGGAGTAAAACTTTTTAAATTATGCGGTGGCATTGGATATACATGGAATCTACGCATATATGCTGGAAAGGAAAAAAAAGGAGGGCAACGCTTCTGTACCAACTAACATTGTCATTAATCTCTCAAAGGACCTACTAAATTCAGGACGAACTATTATTTCTGATAACTTATATACAAGTCTTGAACTAACAAATAATTTGTTGGAAAATAGAACACATTATATTGGTACATTCAGAGCTAACCAGCGTGGAAATCCGAAAGATGCCATACTCAAAAAGTTAATAGGAGGGGAAGTATTTGGACAGGAAAACGAAAAAGGTGTATGCGTCTTGAACTGGAAAGATAAGAGGGATGTTCTTCCTTCCACCACAAAGCACACTACAGAAACCGTAGCCATACAGCGACGCAGTGGTATGGTTCATAAACCGAAGGCAATAATTGAATATAATAAAGGAAATTCATCTATTGATCAATCTGATCAGATGACCTCTTATAACTCATCGTTACGAAAATCACTAAAGTGGTATCGAAAACTAGCGATAGAATTCTGGGGACAGCGGATATAAATTCGCACATAATACACAACCAGCTTGCTGACAAAAGAGTAAAAATTACAGCGTTTCGGGAAGAATTAGTGAGATCCCTGCTAACTTGAAATAAATGATGAAAATGAAACAACACAATCGACATCAAAGAAATCAGCACAAATTCATAAGCTACTTAAAAAAGAAGGGCCTTTTAACAAAGCCAGAAAATATTGTAAACGCTGTTATGCAAAAAACTCCGTGGAGAAATATCCAAAAATCGAGTAAAAAAAGTTGTGACCTATTGCGATATTTACGAGGGCAAGCCTAACTTTTGTTTGGATTGTTATAATATACATTCAAAGTAGTTATATTTATTTGTTCATAGTATACTGTAGCCCTTTTTCTTGTTGTGTGTAATAGAAGTACTTTAATTTTGTATTAAAAAATAAAAAAATAAAAATTGTAGTTTTCTTCAATATTTGTCTAGCAATTCTAAAACTCGCAATTATATGCGAGCCTTGTATGCCACAGCGGTCGTATACTGTATCTAAAACCATTCTAAATACGACCGCTGGCAAATATAGACATAAAATTTTGTCGAGTACATAGCGGGCGTATACGCCCGCCGGGGCATATTGGGAAAATTAGGTAGCGGGCGTGTACGCCCGCCGTGGCAGTCAACCTGTTAAGCCAAACATTAATTGCAACAAAAATTTCGTGAAATTTTATTAGGTTTGCCATAAAAATATCCAATCATAAATAATTTTTTGAAAATAAATACATGTTAATCTAGAATGATAATTAATTTATTAATATTGGATGAGATACCAAAATGCCTAAGTTGTTAAGATTGTTGGTGCATAAAATATCAATAAAAACAAACCATATTCTACCTAATTAGTTGGCTATGGTTTTGACACTAAACTTGATTAAACATTAGACATTATATTATTTTTATAGTTCCAGTTGCTTTGTTAATATTACCAATGTAAATATTTGTAATGGGGAACTGATTAGTAAAGTTTTTGTTCTAGGAGAGTAAAACAAAAATGTACTACTAGCAATAAGAATTTATCATCTGCAACTCCCTGATAGACGACGGCCAAGAAGAGAAACTATTCAAAGTTGACTAGAATAGTTTCTACGTACTAGACACTTAGATTACGAGAACGTTTATAATAATATGCAGATTCTCAGTGACACTAACACTAATTCATTTGAATCATTTACAATAGTTTTTGTTCGATCAGATTTCTCGTAATCTAAACGTCCAGTTCGTTGAAACCGCTCTAGTAAATTTTGAAGTTTTTCTTTTTGGTTGTCATCTATCATGGAATTGCTGATGATAAATTCTTATTGCTAGTAGCACATTTTTATTTGTTATACTCTCCTAGAACAAAAAACATCTGAATCAGTTGCTCATTAGAAAAATTCATATTAGTAATGGTAGTAAAGCAACTGGAACTTCAAAAATAGTAGAATTTTTAAGCAAAGCAAATGTTAAAGCATATTTAGTGTCAAAGTCATAGCCAACTAGATAGAATATTGTATGTTTTTATTAATACTAAACACACCAACAATCTTAACTACTTAGGTATTTTGATTTATCAACCAGTATTAATAAATTAAGGATCAGTCGAGATTAATGTGTTTATTTTCGAAAAATTATTTATGAGTGAATATTTTCACGGCACACCTAATACTCGAGGGAGAGTAAGGAATTATGGGAAAAATCAATATAATGTAAATTTATAGGTTTCTATCGCTAAATTTCCCACCCTTATTAATTTCATCTCTTTTATCTCACCACTTAATTATGTTTTCCATCTTTTGCGATATTGTGTCCGTTATTAACGCGCTCATCACTGTATAGTATCATTTTTCTTTTTTCATTGTATCATTTTTTAACAAAAATATTACATACTTTTTACAGAGAACAACGAAACCCTGGGGTTCGTTGTTCTCTGATGTTTACAAACTTTAAGATTATTTATCGGCCCTAGGGCCGTAGCCTAAGGAATTTTATCCATCCTTTGGATTTTGCTATATTTGCATCTATGTAAGACTTTTAGTCTGTTTTTGTAAGACTTTGACCTTTGTATTTTTTGGTTGGCTCACCATGTTCTTGTAACACTGATGATGCTCTTGTTACAGAGCGAAAACGTTTTGTTTCTATGTCTGTAGCCCTATAGGGGATTTTTAAACTAATATACCTTTTACCAAGCCAAAACTTTTTATAAAATTTTACTTGAAAATAAAATGTTTTGTTGAACAATCCCGGGTTTTCCGAGTAAAATCTTCGTCGAAGCAAATCGGGAAAAAATATCTCTATGCAGAATTTAATAACGGTGAATTTTTATTTAGGTGTTTTTGGTATAAAGTTAAATAAAATCTTTGGAGTTATAGAGCACTAATTGAAAAAATAAACACGATTTCGAAGCACTAATTTGTTTATAAAAAACACACTATCTGCGGATTTTTGCATACCTGTATTATTAATACATACTATATTTTTCCTTTGACTAAAATATCTGAACTTACATAGCATCTCTTCATTACACTTCATTCACTTTTTTATACAGTATGGTGCAAATGTTTGGAATAAATTTATTATTTCGTAAGCCAGAGATTTGCCAGCGATTTTAAGAAAAAATCCTGGAACAGGTCGATTTTTATTTTTAATTATGATTTTTTGGCATATTTATATATTATACTAGTGACGTCATTCATCTGAGCGTGATGACGTAGTCGCTGATTATTTTAAATGAGAATAGGGGTAGTCTACTAGCTCATTTGAAATGGCATTTAATTTTCAATTCAGTAATATAAACATTGACATAATTATTTATACAGGGCGTCCAAGAATAATTATTTTGAATTAAATTAATTGACACAAAAAGAACAATGTCTGCAATTTGTTTAATTCAAAATACATTCTACTACTGTCAGAACAAAAAAATGTTTATTTCATAAATCAACTTACTTACTTTTCGCTTAAATTCAATGTTCAAAATGCCAAGAGGCAGATGGGAGGTTGTTTGACATGTAATTTAAGCGAAAATCAATGTTTATTTGTGAAATAAAATATCTGGCATCATATGTCTAACACCAGTAGAATGCATTTTGAATTAAATATTACATACATTCTTCTTCTTGTGTTAACAAACTTAATTAAAACATTTTTCTTGGACATAAATTATTATGTTAATGTTAATATTACTGAATGTATAATTGGATAACCTTTGAAATGAACTGGCACACGACCCTATTCTTCTTTAAAAAAAATCATCGATTACGTCATCACGCCCAGATGGATGACGTCAATAGCATGGCGTATAATATATAAAAAAATCATAATTTAAAAATAAAAATCAACCTGTTTCAGGATTTTTCCTTAAAGGGATCATGGATCAGGATGTTTCCTTAAAATTGGTGGCTTAGAAATAACGATTTTTCCCAAACATTTGCACCATACTGTAGAAATAATTGCTAAGTATCTACTGTAAACATTAAGTATATTAAATATAGTTTTTTTAGTAACTTGAATCAGTTTGAAAGTTTTCTTTCTTTGTGTTATTCTTTTTGGTTGTACATTACTCTTAATTTATGTGTCTTTTATCCAATCTAATAAGTAAATTGTCAAATTTGTCTTTGTTCATTGTCTCGGCAGTTAATGGGTTAATAATTAATAAGTAATAAAAGAATCACTGTATTTGATATATTTATTGAATTTACAAAAACTGATAAATACACAATCACATATTGTAAAATAATTTTAAATTATGGAAGAGTCTCATTACTAATGTATCATGTCGTTTTGCCAAGATACAGCACCAGCATCTGAAAAATATTTTGTATACTTTTGTCTTCTACGTTCTGCCATTTGCGAATAATTGTTGCTGTCTTGTTGATTTCTTAAGCCTGACATGATTGCGGACATGTCAATTCTCCATGATCCAGGTCTTATTTGTCCATCCAGATCCTCAGTGTCAAAAGTGCCAGGAGGTGCATAGGACAACCGAGAGATTTTCTTGAGCCAACTATGAAGCGCAAACGTGGCTTTTACAATTTTGTCTACTTTTTCAGGACACAAGTAAATAGGGCAACGATAGATCCGAAATCTCATTGCCATTATTCCGAATGCATTCTCAACCACTCGTCTAGCACGAGATAGGCGGTAATTGATCTTTTCTTGGGCTTTTAAAGACATTTTTCGAGAATAGGGTTTCATGAGATATTCTTTAAGAGCAAACCCCTCGGCACCCATTTTGGAAAGTTTAGAGAATTGTCCTCAATATACGTTTTTAGTGTAGAATTAGCAAACACAGTACTGTCATTCATTCGTGTCTGACTTCAAACATCTATGAAGATAAAACTGTAGTTAATGTCAACCAGTGCCATAAGAACGGTGCTAAAAAATCCTCTGTAGTTATAATAGTCACTTCCACTATCTCTTGGTTGCTGGATATTGACATGTTTTCCGTCAGTAGCTCCACAGCATCCTGGAAAATTCCAATGGTCTTAAAACCCCTTTGCTATTGCTGTTCACTCTGCAGTACTTTTTGGAACCTGGAAAAATATAATCTTAATAAAGAATATATACAGTGCGCTGGAATAAGTATTATTAATTACTTTATTTTCAGCGCAAAAGCACAACGTTCGGACAGTCGATTTTTAAAATAATCATAGCATATTATAGCATCAATGTTTCGAACTTTATGCGATCCCTCTTCAGGTGACCGGCATAACTTTGATTTTTTTTTAAATGGGAAAGTACATCATGGCACCTCATCTAAAAGCTTTTGAAATACTGATTACAAGAATGTATAACTTTAATCGTGTATATTTATCCTATATACTATAATCCTGTTTGAGAGCGTAGGCGAAAAATTTCTTCTTCTTCATCTTCGCGCGACTAGGATTACTCCTGTTTGTCTGCCTCTTATTCTGTTTCAGTTGTTGTTGACTGTACATTGTCTTTCCACCTTTTCGGCGGCCTTCCAACGGGTCTTCTGCTATACGGCTTGTTGTTTTTACAGATGTTCGCTAATCTAGCTGGTTCCATTCGGTTTACATGTTCGTTCCAGTTTTTCTTTCTTGTTTTTATCCACCTGTTAATATTTCATTTCGATATTGTTGATTTGTTGTTTCGTCTTTCTTGTATCGGTCCTTGTCTCCGCTGCATATGTTAGGATAGGTCTTACTGTTGTCTTGTATACTTTTATTTTGCGTTCCGTGGTCAGATATTTGTTTCTCCATATGGTTTCTCGGAGGCGACCACTTACTCTTGCCGCTTTTGTTGCTTGTGTTGTGGTCTCTGTTCTTATATTCCTGACACTAGTGATTTCTACTCCTAGGTAATTGAATTTCGTTACTTGTTCTACAATTTTGCCGTCTATTTCTAACTTGCATATACGCGGCTCTTTACTTATCACTATACATTTAGTTTTTTCTGCTGATATTCTCATATTAAGTTTATTTGCTGTGATATTGAAAGTGTGGAGCTGCCTTTGTAGGTCATCCTCGTTATCAGCAATTAGTACTGCATCATCGGCATAGCATAGTATCGTGATTTATGCGCTCCCATGTGGTATCCATGTCGTTTTCTTACTTCGTGAATTATTTGATTCATCACCATATTGAATAACAATAGGCTGAGCGAGTCTCCTTGGCGGATTCCTCCTTTTAGTTCTATGCGTTCTGTTTCTCCTGTTGACATTACAACTCTGGTCTTGTTGTTCTTGTTAATTTCATTAATTAGCCTTATTATCTGGTGGTCTATATAAATGTAATAAATTTAAGATATCATTTCGCCTCACCCTGTCAAAAGCACTTTTTAAATCTACAAAGCACATGTATGCTGGTTTTCCATATTCAATAGACTTTTCTACTATTTGCCTGATATTAAAAATTGTATCTATTGTGCTGCGGTTCTTCCGGAAGCCTTGCTGTTCATCTGCCATGTTCGCTTTTCCTCGATTTTATATTTTATGACTGCCTTCAACAATTTTAATGTGCTGTTTATTAGACTAATGCCTCTATAATTTTCAGGATTTTGAAAAATTCCGGTCGAATTATTATTTTTAAATGCTTTCATCTTTTTCGAATCCTGAGAAAACTAATAAGTATTTTTGAAAAATTTAAACGCAGAATGAAATATTGCAGAATTATCGAGGGCCGAGAGTCTCTAAGAACTTCTGTAATGTTTATTTTAATAAGTCACAGGGGTGAAAAAAAAAAGAGAAAATTTAGTCTGATTTTTAATTTCAAATATATCATTCAAAAGAAACTTTTTGGTTGGTCTAAGGGACTTTCAGCCCTCCGTAATAGTGTAATCTTTCATTTTAGTGTAAACAAATAATGTAATCTTTTTATTAGTTTTCTCAGAAGTCGAAAAAATGAATGCGTTTAAAAATAATTCGACCGACATTTTGCGCCTACGCTCTCAAATAGGAGTAAAGTATTATACATCTTTGTAATCGGCATTTCAAAATCTTTTAACCCTAGGTTAGGCGCGTGGTCTACGACTGTATTTTATGAATCACAAAGCGAAACATCTGTTTCAACGACGATTGTCTTGAGTGGGGATATATTATGAGGCTGTGCCGTTCAGTAGCTATTAATAACACCGTAATCTATAAGTTCAGTCATTCTCGATCCGGACGTCGAAGAGTTAGGTCACTGCTTGCACACCCCACTCTTACCGACGAACAGCGAGAAGCCTGAGAGCACCAAGTGCTGAAGTAGCGGCGCACAGCTAGCCCTAAGCGATTAGTTTGGACACAGTGTGAAAAACCAACGACGCTTGGCCGTGTAAACCAAAAAGGTAGACGGATTACTGGGTTACAGAGGAATACTCTGGCCCTGGGCTCGAGTGGCAACGCCCGCCCCGAACTCTACCTAGTGTTCACATACGGTTCCAAGAACAAGTGCGAGTAAGGTGGACAAACTAATCACGAGAAAGGCTTTCAGCGAGGGACCCACCAGCGGCAGGGTAAACTGCACCCATCAGGTAAATATAGCCATTGTCTTACGCCGGAAAAGCACGGAGGGGTGGACAAGCCACCTTATCCCTGGGGTTTACCCCCCAGAACACCTTGAGGCTGAGGTGCCCTCCGATCGCCAGACTAGCATCCTCCCAATTGTCATGCCTTCATCAGTAAGGTCCGTCAGCTCCACCCGGTCGCTTCGTCCTCGGACGTCGACCTCGACAAATGTTGCCACCACTATCACCACCACTACAGCCAACCAATATGCCTCCTTGCAACAGGAAGGCACGGTACCCCCACATAGCGGCTACGACCGGCTCCAGGCGGAACTGGACCTCGCGACGCTTAGCGCGGAGATGAAAATCGTCCGCGAGAAGTATCTCGAGGCCTACGGCCGCATCGAGCAGGAAGACGCCAACAACCCCTTTCTGCAGCGATATGCACGCGACTTTCCGCCTTTAACGCGACCAGCACAGGCTGGTCCTCAGCGTCAGAGCACTCACCTTAGGCAGGGTGCTATACCAAAAGTTCCCTCTCAAACATCCAAGCAAGCAACTCAATCATCTCAACAACAACCCACACCACAACAAGCACCCATCAGCGCCAACAATCCGCAACAATCCAACGAATTCGTCTTCCAAAGAAGACAACTAAAACAAATTTCATATGCCAATGCCGCAGCAAATCCTCGCCCAAAAAATCAGTCAAAAAATCAAAACGTCATCAACGCAATTAATGATCCGACTCTGTCCGAGTATCTTATCAAAGATCTTCCAAAAGATCTATGCAATAAACGTACCTTCTTTCGGCAAATAAATGCCACCTCTCTTCTAGCCAATAAGATTCACTCATGTAAAGTTCTCTCTCACGGCATCGCACACTTGCGACTCTTTAATTCAATAAATGCAGAGGAGCTAGAGAAAGCTATCCGAAAAGCAACTGGCCAAACAATGGTTACGGTTCACAGCCGTAGCAAAAACCCCAACACTTCCTCAAGAGAGCCCACTTACCTCCTCTGCATCACCGGAATCGATGTGGATTATTCTGAGGAGGAGGTCACAGCACTGCTCACCGAACAAGATTTCCCAGTTGAAAAACTGGAGAGTCAAGTCCTACAAGCTAGGCAGGGACTCGAAGGTGATCAAGGTTGTGACTAAATCCTTAGAAAAATTCACAACAGCTTTGAGCCGAGGCATAACGCTCGACGGAGAAATCTACAATGCCGAACTTCCACATGGCTCCGATCCAACTATCCCTACCCCAAAATATTGCAGCAAATGTTGCATCAACGGACATTCTATTGACGAATGCCCTCAAAAAGCATTCGTCTGCCCCCACTGCGGCAGCAATCACAAATCCAGCGCCTGCACAAAACAGCAGGAACCCAAATGCCCGAATTGCAGCGGTGACCACCCTGCATATTCCAATAAGTGTCCACAAAGACACACTATCCCCTCCGCCCCACACGAAATACAGCCACTAACGATCGAAAGATCATTCCCTCCATTTGAACTCCCAACGGAAACGAAAAACATCCTGTCTATTCAGACTGCTCTGTTACTGAACTTGTTGCCCGAACTTCGCGAGCATATCGCTGCTATCACGGCTAATCTAATTAGCCAAGTCTACGACCACTCGACAGTGGTCCACGGGTACGGAAGCAATGTCACGGTGACATTCCGCTCCAACCACTAAACACCCTCCCTTTATGGATTTCACCCTAGGCACAGTCAACTGTCAGGGTCTCTCCAAAAAGAGACCCCTCATCAAGAATATCCTGTCGAAGCATAACATCCAGATCCTCGCACTCACAGATACTCTGTCGAAAAGTGATCCACACTTCGCAGGATATTCGATCATCCATCGAAGCCGCTGTCAGGTTTCACGCGGGAATGGTATTCTCGTTAAACACGGAATACCGCACACCACACACACATTCCCACAAAATTTTCGTCCACCTGATGTGGACTTCCTGGCAATTGACGTGCATATCCCCAATAACGAAACCCTCACGATAGTCTCTTACTACAAACACCCGGATCAACCACCCAACAGGCATTTGCTAGAGTATTTTTCGAGGCTCCGCAAAGCTGTGTTGATGGGCGATCTAAATTGTAGACACACACAGTTTGGTGATCACCGTCAAAACCCAGAAGGCATCCGCCTCACGGATTTTCTACTAGACCTTCCTATCTCTCGAATCACCAACACTGAATACACGTTTCTGAACGCTGCTGGGGCCTCTATTGTCGACCACATCCTAGTTACTAGTAACATTCTGGATCGGTTCGAGGATAGATGCCACATCGGTGACTCAGTAACGTCAGACCACGTACCACTTCTTGTCAACACTGACATACTAACTCCAAAACAACCCAATCCTCCAAGAACTATAAGAGACTATCGTCACGCTAACTGGACTGAATTCCAAAATTTCATCACTCAAAATCTCCCTATGTTAGGCGAACTTGATACTAACGACAGTATCGACACCAGTGCAACCGAAATCGAGAACCTCATCACCGAGGCGATCACGCACGCTATTCCACTTAAACAAATAACCTATACATCACCGGCACTTCCACAATACATCATTGCCAAAATCCAACAAAAAAGACGTCTTCTACGTCAATATAAGGCCAACAGAAATCCACTAATCAAAACAGAATACAACCGGATCTGCGCCAGGATAAAGAGAGAGATATCTGACCTAACGGCTCGCCGGTGGGAAGATGCTACCTCAAAACTGGACTACAGAGACGGTAGTAAATTCTGGCACAAATTCAAAGTCCTAACAAAACAAAAAGTATCTCAACCATCTCATCTGTTGGTCAACAATCACATAGTCAATTCCCCAGAAGGGAAAGCCGAAGCATTCAAAAATTCGCTTCAAAACAACTTTCAAACCCCAGACAACCCGAACTTTGATCACTTGTTTAAACTCAACACAGAATACATAGTAAATGTTACTCTCAATCACCACGTTCCAGTCTATGATCCTATCATGGACCCCCTCACAAACAGGGAAACGGAGAGCGTTTGCCAAATAGGTAAAAACAGCGCTCCCGGACCTGATGGCATCAACCGAAGATGCCTCAAAAAACTTCCAGAGAGTATCATCCCTCTTCTAACTAAAATATTCAATGCATGTCTCAAAAACAGCCACTTTCCTACTCCTTGGAAAGTGGCCAATACCATCATGCTTTTGAAAAAAGGCAAACCCCCAACCAACGTGGAATCCTATAGACCAATTTCTTTAATCAACACTCTGGGCAAAGTTCTTGAGCTAATCCTAAAAGAGAGGCTCAATGACTTTCTCGAAAACCATAATATCATACCAAAATTTCAATATGGATTCCAGTCAGGTAAATCTACCAAACATGCAATAACTGATTTCACCACTAAAGTTACTCAAACCCTCAACGATGGTTCATTCGCCATAGCCACATTCCTGGATGTGCAGAAGGCTTTCGATCAGGTCTGGCACGACGGACTTGTTCGGAAACTTCTGGACATCGGGCTACCATTGCAATTTACCAAAATTGTACACTCATACCTCCACAACCGAACTGTCAGAGTGAAAATAAGTGATCAAAAGTCCACCCCCTTCACTCCACAAGCTGGAGTTCCCCAGGGTTCAGTCCTAGCACCGCTGTTGTACATCATCTACAACAGCGATATCACTAACCAAAATATCCCAGGCACTCGGCTGTTTCTCTATGCAGACGACACGGCTCTGCTCACAACAACCTCTCGATACAACCCAAGACTCCTCTTCAGAAGAGCCCAGGCTCTGTTGGACGGTGTCGGCGAATGGTGTTGTAAGTGGAGAGTCACACTGAACGCGAACAAAACAACAACAATTGTGTTTCGCGCCCCTTCTGTGTCACATAGAATCATAATTAATGAAGACGACCAATATCCTCTGAGATTGTTGGGAGAAAGGCTTGTTATTAGCCCGACTGCGAACTATTTAGGAGTTCTGTTCACCAGGACTCTTAACTGGAACGCAGATCTAAAGGCAACTTTAGATAGGGTAAGGAACAGGGCCAGACTTCTCAACCCTCTCTCTGGACGAATTGGCAAGACACACAAGAAGACTCTCATTCACACTTACAAGACCTTTATTCGACCCGTCATGGAGTACAAAT
The DNA here is from genome assembly GCF_917563875.1 of Diabrotica virgifera virgifera. Classification (NCBI taxonomy): domain Eukaryota; kingdom Metazoa; phylum Arthropoda; class Insecta; order Coleoptera; family Chrysomelidae; genus Diabrotica; species Diabrotica virgifera. The sequence continues at coordinate 80,079,563 of NC_065451.1, read as the reverse complement.
CTTGCCTCTACTCTCTTTGCGCTAGAGCAAAACAAGAGTGGTTGTTGCGCGCTGAACGTAGAATCTTGCGTAGATGTAACTATGAGCACTGGCGATATCCCTCAAACGAAATCCATAACATCTCGAACATCCCCAAAATCACCGAGAATAAACTCTCTGAACAGGAACTTCACAATCAAAGTAATCAACGGCCCCCCCTCCGACACACAAGAATCTCTCAAATGTTCCTGTTCATCTTCCGGCCACGTACTCCACCGAAAGCCCAAACGCAAAAAGATTCATTTACCGTCCGCTCTAATGCAAACATGCATTGACGAACTCCCGGTGGAGTACGAAAACATCCTCGAGGCTACCCCGTTAGCCTACCGTACCCACCTCTAACATTTCCTCTTCCCTACCCCGAACAGGGAGAAGTTGGTTTTTTGCGGTTTCCCAACTTCATTGCACAATTATACCTGTTCGTCCCAAGAAAATAGCCGCAACTATTTTCTCCACTCGAACGCACACTGTCCACGCTGCGCTCAAAGCCACCTCCTGACCGCCGACGAGGGACGCAGGTTCGCCTGTCGTTGTACAATGGTTTCTAGGGAGACTGGTCGAGAGCAAAGCACGGACAGTACACGTAAATGTCTATGGAACCAACAACAATCCATCAAACTTTCTTCTCTGTTGACTTCTTAGCCTTCTGGACACCACCGTCCGGCATAACCCAGGATCCAAAAACACCAGGACACGGCGCTTGCCCCAGTGTGTTTTTCGGACTGTTTGCTTTTGCTGCCAACACTATACATTCACTACAAACCCTGAAGAGGACAAAATCCTAAACGGGGACAATCATTGATCGCATTTCCACATAGCAATTTACCTATACACGCAAATCAAACAATGATAGTAGTAGTATAAGTTCAGTGTTCAGTGTGCCTGTTGCAGCGAGCTAGTGAAGTGCTAATTTTTAAATACGTGTAAACACGATTGGTCTACCATTGTAGACCACGCACCTAACAGTGTGAAATTATTTGTCGAGTACCTACGTAGTGTTTTTATATAATATACTTGTCATAAATTAGGTAAGTGTTGTTTTTTCTTGAATTATACTTCTCAGAACTGTATTCATATTTGTCAAATATTCAATTTGTATGCGTTATTTTGATACATTATTTTATAGTATTTTTCTTCTTTGTTTCAGAGAAACATGTCTGACTCCAGGAAAAGGCGTACACAGAGTAGTGCAGACCCAGCTGTATGGTTAAGGTGGTTTGAAGAGGAATCAAGTGGAGAGGAGAGCCCATTAGATGAAAATGAAGAAGATGAAGAAGAAGAAAATGAAAATATAGTGGAAAGAAGTGACCATGAGACCGGCTCAGAACTAGAACTTACATCAGATGAAGATGAATCACAAAGCGACGATAAACAAATTGATTGTGGCAAATTTTACAAAGGTAAGGATATGACGACAAAGTGGAGAAAGGATTGTGGTAATGTACAAGTGCGAACGCGTTCTCATAATCTTCTAACATACTTACCTGGACCAAAACGTGATGCCCGCAATGCAATGCTTGCAATTGACTGTCTTAAACTTTTTTTTGTCTGACGCAATCATTCGAATAACAGTTTGTTCAACGAATATATATCTTCAGAACATAAAAGAGCGATTTTGTCGGGAAAGGGATGCTAGATTAACTGATAAAACGGAGATAAGAGCTTTGATAGGAATTTTGTTTTTAATAGAAACACTGAGTAGTTCAAGAAAAAACGCTCGCAAAATATGGGATAATTCCAAAGGCAATGGAGTCGAATCCTGTTACCTCGCTATGAGCGAAAAACGGTTTAGATTTCTCCTCCGTTGTTTAAGATTTGATGATATCAATACACGAACAGAAAGAAGGGAATCAGACAAATTAGCACCCATTAGAAATGTTTTCGAAATTTTCTTGGCTAATTTTCAAAATTATTTCATCCCCAGTGCGTATCTGACTGTTGACGAGCAATTATTGGCTTTTAGAGGACGCTGCTCATTCAAGCAATAGTAGTTCAACCAGCGAAGTATGGAATAAAGATGTTTGCGCTGGTTGATGCCAAAACTTTTTACACTTACAATCTCGAAACATATGTCGAAACTCAACCTGATGGCCCGTGTAAGGTTAGCAATACTGCTGAAGATATTGTACTACGATTGGTGCAGCCAATAGAGGGAACTCATCGTAATATTACAGACGATAATTGGTTCACCAGTATTCCATTGACCAGAAAATTGCTACATAAAAAAATTAACTTATCTCGGTACAATGCGCAAGAATAAGCGTTAGATGCCCGCTGAGTTCTTGCCTAATAAAGAAAGAGAAAAGAAAACCTCTATCTTTGGTTTTCAGGAGGATATGACGTTGGTGTCTTATTGTCCCAAAAGAAACAAGTCTGTTATTTTGGTGTCTTCAATGCACCACGATAATGCCATTGATCCAAAAACAGGGGAATACAAAAAACCAGATATCATAACCCGATATAATAAAACTAAAATTGGTGTAGATTGTGTCAATCGGTTATGTGTAAACTACAATGTAGCAAGAAACACGTGTCGTTGGCCAATGGTAATATTTTTCGACCTTTTGAATATATCGGGTATAAACACTCTTTGCGTATATAAAGAAATCATCCCGTTGAAACTAAAGTCAAGAGAAGTGAGTTTATTGAGCAATTTGCTTGGGAATTGATCAAGCCTCAGATAGAGGCGAGGTCAACTGACACCTACTTGCCAGTAGAACTAAGAAGACGCGCGCGTGCTCTTCTTGGAATTGAAGCCCAGCCTCCTCCATATGTGCACTAGTTGTTTGACCAACTAAATATATACTTATTTTGTGCTCACTTTCATCATTACCTACGACTTTAACCTACACTGCTCTTGGTCTCATGATAATTTTTGTTCTACGGCAATTTCTGCTCCAGGCATTTCTTTAATCGAAGAAGATGCTATAAATATTATGAATCATATATGTTCCTATCAAAATCTTTTCCAACGCAATAACATCTATAATAATGTAAACTCATTACTTGATCTAGTTTTGGTTCATGACGAAAATTGCATTGTCGCAGAAGCTGATGAGGGATTAATTGACCCCGATCTTTATGCTTTAATTTAAACCGCGGAGATGTTTTAACTGATGAAATGAAAGCTGAAGGCTTTTTCTATGACTTTAAATCAGCAAATTTTCAAGGTATTTCTGATTACCTAGACACAATATACTAGGATGAAATTTTCAGAGACAAAAGTTTAGATGATATGGTCAATATACTTTATGCTGTCTTATATGGCGCTATCGATGTTTATGTACCAATGAAAAAGTTTTTTACCGGCAATTTTCCTAAATGGTATACCCGAGTTAAGAAACTGCATCATTGCTAAAAAGAAAGCTCATAAGAAATTTAAAGTGACCAGGTTACCTCAAGGCTATAATGAATTTTCTAGATTAAGGTCGATATGCAAGTCCTTATCAGGTCAAGCATACAATCAGTTTGTAGCAAACGTTGAACATACACTTCTCAGTAACATTAAAAGCTTCTGGAGGTTCGTAAATTCTAAAAGGAACAATAATAGCATTCCGAACACTTTAACTTAAACCATAATGGCCAAACCAGTTCCGATGGTCCTACCATAGCCAAGATGTTTGCTCAGTACTTTGCTGCAGTGTATAGTGAGGACGAATGTCCTATTCCAAATAGTGCAAGGGCTAACACTAGTTTCAACATTACTGGTTGTCACTTATCTATTTCAGAGGTATATACCAAATTATCCCAGCTAAACATACATAAGGGTCCAGGGCCTGATGGAATCCCACCCAAGTTACTGAAATACTGTAGTTTTAATCTTGCTCGTCCCTTATTCTTTATTTTTCAAAAATCATTACAAACGAGTGAATTCCCTCCCGTTTGGAAAGTTAGTTTTATATCACCGATATTCAAGAATGGCGATAGAGGCGGGGTTGAAAACTACAGATCTATTAGTATCCTTAATACTATACCTAAACTGTTCGAGAGTTTTATATGTGACAAAATTAAGCCTACTATACAAAATGTAATTATTGAACAACAGTATGGTTTTGTTATGGGGAGATCAACTGAAATGAACTTGTTAAATTATACCTCCTTCTTAAATGAAGCACTGGAAAGCAAACAACAGGTAGATGCGATTTATACAGATTTTTCCAAAGCATTCGATAGGGTCAACCATACGTTATTGTTACATAAGATCGAACAGTTAGGTTTCTCTGATCCTCTGCTTAGTTGGATTCGAAATTATCTATTAGATAGAAGGCAGATAATTCGTATTAAGAATTATTTCTCTAATGAAATTATAGTTAAATCGGGGGTACCTCAAGGCTCCCACTTAGGACCTATCCTTTTTAATTTATTTATAAATGACATAAATAAAAGTTTCCATTTTGTTCAATTTCTTCTATTTGCTGATGACCTTAAATTATTTCACATAATTACCTCTGATTTAGATCGCTACAATTTGCAATCAGATCTTAATGGTCTTGTGGAATGGTGCTAACTTAATGGTATGGACTTAAATGCAAACAAATGCCATGCTATAACTTTTATTTGACTAAGAAACTTTGAGAATATTTCTTACTATATACGGGACACTAGGTTACAATTAGTTGACTCAGTTACAGATCTGGGTGTTATTCTTGACACTAACTTGAATTTCAACCTACACATTAATAGCATGGTTTTTAAGTCATTAAAGATGCTTGGCTTTGTTAAAAGATGTAGCTATAACTTTACGACTGGTCGTTCTTTAAAACTCCTTTATTGTTCTTTGGTTAGACCACATTTAGATTATGCATCATGTGTTTGGTCACCTCAATATAATTGTCACATCAATAAAATCGAACAAGTTCAGCGTAAATTCTTACGTTATTATGCTTAGAAGATGCATCTCACTGGTCAAAGTTATGAGTCTTTACTGCAAACTATTCGACTTGACTCATTACAGAGTAGTCGTCAACATAAAGATCTTTGCTTCTTATGTAACTTAATTCATGGTCATAAATTCTGTATCTCACTCTTAAATAAAATTGGTCTACATGTACCTTCAAGAACCACCCGTTCTGTGATCACCTTCCACGAGGTCATTAACCGTACAAACTATGGTTCAAGTTCCTATCTCTGTAAAACTCTTAAATTAGCAAATACATTATCTCCGCATATTGATTTCTTTGTGAACGACTTTACTGCGTTTTCCACACAATTACATTTATATTTAACTTAATGTTTTAATTTCAAGACTGATTTGTCAATTGCAAAATGTTTTAGATATTTAGATTTTTTACTTAATATTATAGAACTAGCTCTCAATTGTTAAATGAGAGCAAGTAATTTTATTTTTTTGTTGTTGTTTATTATGTATTTACCAATTTTGTACCTACTAGCACTAGTTCTTATTTTGAATTGTTTTTATAATTTGTGTGACATTTTAATTGTATCCTGTACTAATGCAGGGGTCACCAATTAGCGGACCGCGGTCCGCATCCGGACCGTGAGCTAGTTTTGTGCGGACCGTCAATAAATTCAGAATATACCTAGTGTTTGGCAATTTTAAAAATGTTTGGCCATGAAATTGTGTACTATGTTTGGCTCAACTTATGTGTGCGAAGCCGCTTTATCAAGAATGAACTTTATTAAAAATCGGTAGAGATCTCACTTAACTTAACAGATGAATATCTCAACTCCCTAATGAGACTCAGTTGCACTAAACTCACTCCAAACTTCAGACAGGTTGTACATAAAAAAATGTAATTTTTCTCTCTGATAATTTAATTGTGTAAAGAGTTTCCCCCTGTATTGTTATACTTATTAATACTAATCATTAATTTTGAAATTAAGCTGTAATATAAAATTGCCATGTGCATTTTTTTATATTCATTTCCTCTCTACTATATGTTAAGTGGAGTACTTTTACACAGAATTTTACATAACATGTTAATTAGCATTTTGTACTATGATTATTTATTTTAAATTCCTCAGTTTCCTTTCTACAAAATTGAAGATGTCTAAAAACTTCATTATTATTCAAAATATAAATTCCTAATTTTTAAAATATTCTCAGTAACAATTTATAATACTGCTGTTTTCAAAATATACTGATAATAACATCAAAACAATACAAAATGAATTTATATTTTATTTATTGTACCATGAAAACTTACAGAAAAGTATACAGTAACCAAAAAACAATCAGATATTAATATTAAACAATTTCTGCCCAAAAATTTCGCCGGGTACCGTTCTAATTTGTTTATAGGGGATATTTTTTAACAAGAATCCACAAAGAGTTGAGTGCCGACCGCAGACGTGAACACATGTATGTTGTTAAGTATAGTGCGTAAAGTCAAGAAATTTAACAGTTCTGTATTTAAAAGTGAAAAAAGGCCACTCAGTGTGCTGCACTACAAACTGTAAGTTACACTTTTCTTACTACAAGTGAAAACCATTCGAATATCAAAAAGGAAACCTGGATTTAATTTAGCCAAATCAAAATTGTTGACATTTTATACTGATATCAATCATTCATTGCCATTATTATCAATTCACGGTCAACCACAATGCCTCCCACTTGTTCTGTTTGCTCGAACTCGATTCTAACAGGCCCCGATGAAGTCTCATGTTCAGTATGTAAAAGCGTCGCCCACAGAAAGTGTACATCGCTTAGCGAAAATCCGTCAAATAAACTCGTACAGGAGCATATTTGCAATCATTGTAAAGTTGATTGTACACAATCACTCAATATATCCCATTTTAATGCACTTATGGGGAGACTTGATGATGTAAAAAATGGAATTTCGGAATGTAAACAAAATATTAGTGCTTGCCAACAATCTATCTCGAATCTAAATGAACAAATTGCAACACATGCCAGCCAAATTGCTTTATGTATCAATAATATATCTGAATTAAAAATCGAACACGATCATCTAGCTACAAAAGTTGAAAAAATAGCCAATAGTGGTTCTCCCGAGGGGTTTTCTCTGCCTGAAATGTATGCTGAAACTTGTGAAAGGATTAAGCGAGAAAACAACATAATAGTTTTCGGACTACCAGAGCTTAATGCAACTTCACATTCAGATATGGCTAACACTCTAGAAATTTTAAATTTGTTAAATATCGGCAAAGAAGTACAAATTTCATCAGTTAGTAGAATTGGAAAACCAGTGCATGGTAAAAATCGACCAATTCGAGCCGAAATGAGTAAAAAATATATTGTTAGGGACATACTACGCAATAAAAATAACCTCTGTCGTAAAACATACCCAAATATATCTATTAAAGCAGACCAAACACCTTTACAAATGCAGGAACTGAACAATTTAAGAAAAGAACTGGATTCTCTCAAGCGAGATGGAAAATCTGTTACCATACGCTACATTAACAATGTTCCAAAAATTGTCGCAGCCAATGAAAACGTTAACAGCTCCAAAAGAAGCAGGGATGAAGAAATATCACCACCAAGAGACCGAGGATCAAAATCATCAAAAAATACCACAACTTCACAGGAAAAATAGCAATCATTAAAAATTGCTTTTTGGAATTCTACTGGCTTTTCCCATATTGAAGATATCGTGAATTCTAATTTTTCTAGGGATATCTCGGTATTTTGCATATCTGAAACATGGTTGTTGTATCAGCCATCATCCATATTTTTGGACAATTACAATGTTTGTTTTTATAACGCCGTTCGTGATAAATCTCGCGGCAGGGCCAGTGGAGGTTTAATAACTTTTGTGAAAAAACCTTTAAATGTGTGTGTTTTAGATAAGTCACTGTACTGGTTAACTTGTTTAATATCCTGTAACAGTTGGGAGATAATTATAAGCAATGTTTACTTTAAGCCTAACTTAGACATTGATAGCATTTTAGAACTTTTCAATTTTTCTTTGCAAGAAGTAAACAATGCGTATCCAAACACTCCTGTTTTGATAGGTGGAGACTTTAATTGCCGAATGGGGTCTTCTGGTGAAGTACCACTAGAACTAATTTCTTACAGTAATATTTTCGCTAATAGAATAAGTAGTGACGGTATTTTTAATCGCAAAGGTGAAATTCTTCTCAACTTTATGGACGAAAATTCATTCACTCTCTTGAATGGGAGAACTAAAGGTGACATACCGGGTCAATTTACTTACTGTGCTTCTGCAGGTAATAGTGTTGTCGACTTGCTATGGATGCAAAATATTCAAATTTCTTCAGTAGAAAGTCTCCAGGTTTTGGAATATTTTGCCTCCTCTGGAAGTCACTTCCCTTTAAGGCTGATATTAAATTTACCGTCAGCTATAAATAAAAAATGTACACAGCAGTCCAACAATCCAGAATACACATTAATTCCATCTTGGAATGAAAACTACGCATTAGCATTTTATCATACTTTAAAAAACTCACTAAACTGTATGCTTGAGCCAGACTTGGAAAACTCATACCAAAAGCTTGTTGAAACAATTACTAACACCTCTTTGCTTCTTGGCTTATCGAAAAAATTATTTAATACTCCAAAAAACTCCAGAAAAAATAATAAACCTTGGTTTGATCAGGAATGTTACAACTCAAAAAAATTTGTTCAGCAAAATTTGAAAATAGCAAAAATCAACAACTTTCTACCAAATTATAAAAATGCTTATTTGGTTAGTAAAAAGCAGTATAAGACAATGATTGATAACAAGAAAAAATCTTATACAAACAATTTTACGCAGGCTTTAAGTAACGTTCGCGATCAAAAAAACTTTTGGAAAACGATCCAGTATTTTAAGGGAAATACAGTTAAAACTAATCTAGATATTCACACGTGGGAATTATTTTTAAATATTATTTCGCAAGAGAAAATTGTCGATAATACTCTTTTTTTTGACGTTCGTTGTCCTATTTTGGACGCCCCTATATCTCTTAAAGAAATTAGCAATACTCTAAAACAATGCAAAAATGGCAAAGCCCCCGGACTAGATAATATTACATTTGAGTTCTTGAAACACCTCCCAAATAATTGGCTATTATATTTAAATTGCTTGTACAATCGTATTCTAGATACCGAAACTATGCCTTCAGCCTGGTCTAATATTATATTAACAATGTTGCACAAGAAAGGTTCCCGTGAAGATCCAGAGAATTACAGAAGAATTGCTCTAGTAAACTGTTTAACTAAACTATTCACGCAGATATTATCTAATCGATTAACGATATGGCTGGACAATACTTCCGTTATTCCAGAATGTCAAAATGGGTTTCGTCAAGGCAGGGGATGTCTAGATAATATATTTACCCTCACTTCAGCTGTTCAGCTACAACTTCGACTTAAGAAAAGAAAAGTCTTCGCTGCTTTTATAGACCTCCAAAGAGCATTTGACTCAGTCGAACATATCTTGTTATGGAACAAACTTTTTCAGTGTGGCATTAGCGCTAAATTTATTAGATTAATTAGATTCCTGTACGCATGGGCTACCTTCCAGGTTCGCTCAAATTCACAATTGTCACGACAATATAAAATAACGGAAGGTATTCTTCAAGGAGAATGCTTAAGCCCGACTTTGTTCTCAATTTTTCTTTCAGATGTGGAGGCCTTTTTTAGGGAGGCAGGGGCAAAGGGAATTAATATTAATGGTAATACTGATATCCTTCTATTACTCTATGCCGACGATTTGATAATATTAGGAGAATCAGAAGTTGACATGACCCGCAAATTACGAATATTGGAAACCTACACCTCACAGAATAAACTGACTATAAACACTTCCAAAAGCAAAATCTTAGTCTTCTCGAGGGGTGGCCATTTCTCCAAAGAGCGAGGATTCCTACTAAATGGTCAAAAACTTGAAAGCGTTAATAAATTTAATTATCTGGGTGTAACGTTTAGTAGTTCCTCGTTATTTCGAGAGATGGCCGTTACTACGATTGCTAGAGCCAAGCAGTCTATAGGAGCAGTAATGAACCTCTTGTCTAATGCAATAGTAAATTCATGGGAGACGAGAATTACATTATATAATTCCATTATTTTAAACTGTCTTTCTCAGTGTATATCTGTCTGGGGTCTGCGCTACTCAAATACTCTAGAACAAATTCAAACTAATTTCTTTAAGAGACTGCTGCATCTACCAAAAAATACCCCCAATACTTATGTTAGGCTAGAAGTTCACTTAAAATACTTAATTTTTAAAATATCACTTAATTGGCTTGAGAGAATTTTACTTATGGACTCCTCTAGGTATCCAAGAATTTGTTATAACCGTCTTCGTCAGCTATGTAACAATAATGACAATAATGAGAATTATAACTGGGTAGTTCAGCTAAAAAATTATTTTTCTGAAATTGATGCAAAAGAAACTTGGGAAAATTTATCATGGGGGTTACTGAGGCATCAAAGAAACGGTTTGTTATTAAAAATGAAAGAAAAACTCTTCCAAGATGACTTATCAGCATTAACAAGTTCTCGCTATTCTTTGTACTATAAACATTTCTCACACAATAGGCAACCGCAAAGCTATTTACAAATAAAAACTCCCATATATATTACAAGACTTTATTCACAAATCAGACTTTGCTCTAAACTTTACATAAAATTTTATTATAAAGGGATTTCGTATCACATCGACCAAACTGAAAATTGTTCAATATGTAATTTACACAAATTAGAGACTCTTTCCCACATTCTGTTGGAATGTCCATTATACTCGTGTTTTAGATCACCCCTTATTCGATCATTTGTAGAGAATACCGAGAGCTTTTTTCTGTTTTTAAATACAACCCATTCTCCCACTGAGATTAAGGAACTGTGTACATTTTTTATTAATGCACTCAGATTGCGTTCATTTATATTAAATGAATAATTGTAACTAAATCTCCATTAAGCGTCGACTATTTATGTGTAATAATTTGTACTCAACCTCTTGTTATATGATTTTTCATTAGAAACAATAAACATATCTATCTATCTATCTATCTATCTATATTCATTTCCTCTCTACTATATGTTAAGTGGAGTACTTTTACACAGAATTTTACATAACATGTTAATTAGCATTTTGTACTATGATTATTTATTTTAAATTCCTCAGTTTCCTTTCTACAAAATTGAAGATGTCTAAAAACTTCATTACCATTCAAAATATAAATTCCTAATTTTTAAAATATTCTCAGTAACAATTTATAATACTGCTGTTTTCAAAATATACTGATAATAACATCAAAACAATACAAAATGAATTTATATTTTATTTATTGTACCATGAAAACTTACAGAAAAGTATACAGTAACCAAAAAACAATCAGATATTAATATTAAACAATTTCTGCCCAAAAATTTCGCCGGCCACCGTTCTGATTTGTTTATAGGGGATATTTTTTAACAAGAATCCACAAAGAAACCGAATTAGAATAGTCAGACACAGGCAGCATAAATCCGGACCCCGGAAGTGTCATAGGTTTTCGAAACGGACCCTCAGGGAAACTAATTGGTGACCCCTGTACTAATGGACTTCGGTCCGTCAATAAATAATAAATAAATAAATATATGTATATTAATAAAAATGAATTTTATGTTATGAAGTATATATATATAAAAATCTATCTTTTATATCTTTTTAAAAAATTATCACATCAGATGGCAATTAATAATAAAAGATAATGGTCTACCTATGTAGACCGCGCGACCAAGGCCGCTACAAAATACCACGCACCTAACGTAGGGTTAAATGAGGTGTCACATGATGTACTTTCCTATTTAAAAAAGTCGATGTTATGCCTGTCACCTGAAGAGGAATAGAGTAAAGTTTGAAACATTGCTGCTATAATATACTATGATTATTTTAAAAATCGACCTGTCCGAGCGTTTTGCTTATGTGCTAAATACACTATAGGCCATTTAAAACAAGAATACTTTCATAAAATATTTATTTAATAGCCTATTTTTGAAAACTATATTTCTATTTAAGCATCGTGAAATCCTTTATTATTTGAGTAGTGGGCATATCTTCATACGCAAAATCAAGACCTACATGATAGTATTCCATACTTTTAAATGGTCCACACAGTATGTGCAGTGTGGAAGGCACTTATGGAATAAAATTATTTCTGTCCTTGATTTAAAAAATTATAAAAAAACCCTGAGACCCGTCGATTTTTATCTATAAATTTGCGCTTTATACACATAAATTTAAATATACAGGGTGATTCACGCAAGCTTATCATAGTTCATAGCCTTTATTTTTAATAGAACACCCTGTATATTTTTAAAAGCTCCTTAACAAGCTGATCTCAACGAACTATATCATGTGAGATCTATTATGAATATTACAGGGTGAAATTTTGAAATTACACACTGTGGAAACCACTTATGGAATAAAACTGTTGGTGTCCTTTAGAAAATTATAATAAACGCTGGTACACGTCAACTTTTAAATTTAAATGTGCGTTTTCTAAATATAACTTTAAATATACAGGGTGATTCACACAAGACTAGCATAGTCCATCGCCTTTATTTTTAATGAAACAACCTGTATATTTTTATGCTTTTAAAAGCTCCTTTATAACTTGATCTTAAAAAACTATTATTACGTAGGGTCGATTATGAATACACAAGGAAAAATTTTGAAATTATTGATAATATTTCTTAAGATATTAAACACAAAACCCAATATATTGATATTTAGTTTAGAAAATTCATGTCGTTATTTTATAAGATATACGTTAATAACCTTATGCGATAAATTATTTATTTTAAAACTTTATGTGTTTAATGTCTTGACGATCATAATTATACATGATTTAAAAATTTCACCATGTATTATTCATAATAATTCAAAATATCGTAATGACCTTCGTACTGTGAACACCACATTTAGTGAGCTCCAGAATACTGTTACTTTTAAGTGGAATTGTTCAAAGTTTTATGTTTTGCCTCCAGTATCAGGTACGGATAAACCATTAGTAAGAATACAGAAATTACTTACAATTACTAAGGTTTTTCTTGGTTAAATCCATTTTTTCTTTCTAGTCTATTATCTGTAATCGAATTTTCTATCCTGTGTTGCCAGTTCTCATAAGTTTTATGGTGAGTACCAGATCTTTGCGCAGTAGTGTAACCGATGAAAGTGCTATGGAAGCCATTATAACAAAGGTATTGACAAATTCACTTAGCAAAATAGAAGATAAACTTGACAAATTAACTCAAAAATTTGAAGCATTAGATGCAACACTGAATAATGCAGTTACAAAACTAAATCGCCTAGAAGAAAAAGAAAAAAAAAACAATGCAATGAAAATTATAATAATTAATCAGATATTGGATAATCTAAATCAGACAGCAAGAATGAATACTTTGGAGATTTGTTGGAGTAAAAGAAGAAGCGTCTGAGAATGGAATAAGCAAAGTTTTGACATCAATTAATGACCAAATGAAAATTAAATGTTCACTAGTGGAAGTAAATATAATATTTAGGATGGGCAAGATTGAAGATGAGCAGAAACCTTGGAGTAGCATCGTTGATTTTGTAACCAACCTGAAGCGGAATGAAGTTTATAAATCCAGAAACAAGCTTAAAAATACGGGACTATTTCTGAATGAAGACCTTACTCAAGTTCGGTTTAAACTTCTCTTAGCTGCTAAGAAAAAATATGGTGTTAAAAGTGCGTGGTCAATGAAAGGAAAGATTTATGTCAATACTGGCAACGATGTCAGAACCATTCAGAACGAGAATGAGCTTGTTAATTAGGTACGAAAAACATTAGATACAATATATTGATATGAAATTTTTACATTTATTCATATCTTTTGTTTACATGTTTGTTTATTTTAATGAGGATAAGTTTTCACTTGAAATTTTATTTGTTACGAATATAAGTTCAAATGAATCCAACTTAAAATAGTTTAATTTAATTAGCAGATTTAGTTTTTATTCGGTACATCAATACATCAATGAGTTTTTGTTTTTTGTTACATAGAGGTTACAGGTTTTAATGGATAAATGTTAAGTTAACTGGTTTCAGTACTTAAATACTTACTTTACTTTGTCCTAAGCCTTTCTACCTTGAGATATAAGGCTGGGAAGGTATTCGCAAGAATAATAGAGACAAGAATAAAAACCCAAATAGAAACAACTATGGAAGACACACAGTGTGGATTCAGGAAGGACAGAAACACGCAAGACCTAATATTCACATTAAGACAAGTAAGTGAGAAGGTAATCAAGAAGAATAGAGAGATACATATGTGCTTCATTGACCTGGAAAAGGCGTTTGACAGAATCCGAAGAAAGGACGTTTGGAAGACACTAACAGAAAGGGGAGTCGACAGACACATAATAGAAGTAATAAAGGATATGTACAAAAATAAGACAAATACAGTAAGAACCAATAACGAGGAATCCAGAGAATTTTCTACAAGTCAAGGCGTCAAACAGGGATGCGTGCTGAGTGCACTGCTATTTTCAGTGGTACTGGATGAAGCGATAAAGGAAGCCAAGAGAAGAATGAGAAAACTAACATTAGGATACTGGCAAATGAAACAGACTCAACTATCGGAGCTACTATTTGCAGACGACATGGTACTGATAGCAGAAAACAAAGAAGACTTACAGAACAATCTTGAAATCCTAGAAGAAGAACTATCAAACATAAATATGAAAATTAATACAGAGAAAACAAAAACAATGATAATTTCAAATACGAGGAAGACACAAGCAATAGAATTAGACGGGAAACAACTAGAGCAAGTGGAATATTTTAAATACCTAGGAGTAATAATCGAATCAAATGGTAAACAAGACATGGAAATAAACGAGAGAATGGGACGAACAGGAAGCTTATTTAACACTATGAAAACAACATTTTTTGGGAAAAAAGAGATACCGGAAAAAGTAAAAACGGCAGTCGTTAAATCAGTAGTTAGACCAACAATCATGTATAGCAGCGAGACATGGACATTGACGGGGAGACAAAAATCCAGAGTCAATGCTATGGAAATGAGGTTCCTGAGGAAAATAGCAAACAGAAAGAGGACAGACAAAATACGAAACGAAACAATTAGACAAAACCTAAAACTAGAACCAATCAATGAAAAAATAGTAGAAGGAGAACTTAGATGGTTCGGGCACGTGTGTAGAATGTCGAACGAGAGGCTAACAAAACGAGTGTTCGAAACGAGAGTGCAGGGGAAAAACAAAAGAGGGAGACCAAGAGGGTTGATGAAATCAGGAAAGAAGTCGAGAAGAAGGGATTGACATTGGAAAGTGCAAGAAACCTAACGCAAGATCGGAAAGCATGGAGACTACAATGCCAAACTCAACTCCACCAGCCGTACGTAAATACATGAGCCGTATTTTCCAAAAAATGTAATCTTGTTTAAAATGTATTATACTGATAAATTATTGAATCTACTTCTACATATTTTAAATATATTTAGCCATTGCTTATATGTGTATAGGTCTGAAATTTTTGGGCTGGGCCTTTTTACATGTATATATTTCTTTTTGTATAACAATATTAACGTTACAGTTTTATTACTTTACTGACTATTTTGCTGCAAGAAAAATAAAATTGTTATATTCCTAATTGATATAAGAAATAAAAGTTTATAATTATAAATTATAGTCAAATTAAAATAAAGGTTTTCATTTTTCTCGACCACGGGCATGTAAATTTGGAACACCCTGTATAAAACAATTCATGTATAGGTAGCTTTTAAGAGAATGATTCGGAGAAGTGTTTACGAACCGCGGGAACAATACGATTCAAGTAAACAATTAGAGTGATGTGTACAAAGAAAGTGTTCGTGGAAGGATTTGTCATTAACCACCGCTAACTAATGCTCTAGTGAATAAGATAATAGGTCATTAAATTTGTAAAGAGGGTAATGTAGAAAGTAAAATTGAAATGGGGAATATTATTTTTTCTTGAAATCCATTAAAATATTTAGAAAAAGGAAAGTTGTGTTGATAAATACGGATAATTGAAAGTTGCTTGGGATTGGTTGATTTTTGAATGCTGGAAGGGGTAATTTTGAAGTAGGAGAATGGACGAGAGATGTGTGGCAGAAGGTTTTTGGCGGTCGAGAGGCGAAGACCAGTTTTCGAGAAGAGTGTACAAAAAAGTGAAAACGCCGGTATAGTTAGTTTGTTTTGGAAAGTTAAAAAGTAAGATATCGTGGAACGAGTGTTAGGCCGAGTCGAGATAGTATATAACTCCTTGAGTCTAGAGTATCCCGGTTTTGTTGAAGTGTTTGAAAAAGGTAGAACACGGCATCAGGAGAAGGCAGGAACGAGGGCGGTACGAGGCGTAGTTTTCAGAAAGGAGCAGAGGCTTTACTGGGAAGCTGGTACGAGTCGTTTGATCGCAACCCAAGATAGGAGGAAACGTGTTTTGAGTGAAGACATTGTCAAATCATCAGTAAAGGTCAGTCTATTTTGTTATGACATGAATGTATGGTTTATGTATTAAATACCACATTGAAAATTGAGGCACACAATCATTATTAAAAATTTTTAATCAAAACTAAATCAATTTATCACTGATAAATCATAATAGTTCATTTTAAATAAAATAACTTTGGAGACAAAAAGAAATAAGATTCCCATGTTTGTAAATGTTATATTAAATAAAGATAGAAAGATAAGATATAAGAAATATTAAGCATTGAATGCCATTTAGATAAATTAAACGATTTTATAATTTCTAATTGAAATTCATATGTGTGTATTATTTTACTCTCTTTTATCTATCCCGATTAGGAATACACTGAGAAATATTTTGAAGCCACGAAAGTAAGTAATTGATATTATAATTTAGCCCTGAGATTGACACTATATTGGTATTTGATCTGTTTGATTAATGAGATAATCATTAATTAATTAATTAAAATAAATTACATCTGAGAACAGCATCAGATTTCAAAAATAAGATCACAACAATATATTACTTTTCACAATATGTTCGCAAATCTGTCAAGAGGTAGGCATGTGTGGTATGTGGTTTGGAGGTTTCAGACCTATGTTCTTCCGTATTAAGTAATCGACAGTTGTATTATAGTATCTGCTCTCAAATATGAGTTATCCTTTTTCCAGCGATAATATGTATAATGGCACTATATTTTCAGTAGTAATTGCACTTCTTCTTCTTCTTCTTCGTCTAGCCATTCACATCCACATCTGAACATAAGCCTCTTCAAGTCTTCCTTTCCATTGTTTTTTGTTGTACGCTACTTGTAGCCAATTTTTCCCGGCAGTTCGTTTCAGATCATCTGTCCATCTCATAGGAGGTCTGCCTCTGGGTCTTTTGTGTTCGTATGGTCTCCAGGTTAGAATTATTCTGTGCCATTTGTTAAGATCGCTCCTAGCTACATGTCCAGCGTATTCCCATTTCAATTTTAGTGATTTTTGTACCACATCGGTGACTTTGGTTTTCTGTCTTATCCATGTGTTTGTTTTTCTGTCCTTAAGTGAAATGCCAAGCATTGCTCTTTCCATCGCGTGTTGAGTAACTCTGAGTATGTTCATATTCTTTTTTGTGATTGTCCATGTTTGTGCCCCATATGTTAATATCGGAATAATGCATGCATCAAAAACTTTAGATCTAAGATGTAGTTGAATTTGCTGATTTCTGAGTATATAGTTCAGTTTGCCGAATGCTGCCCATGCTAACTTTCTTCTTCTTTTTATTTCTTCCGTTTGAATTTCCCTATTTAGTATTATTTTTTGTCCTAAGTATATATATTCTTCAACTTTTTCTATAACTTTGTTGTTTATTATTGTCATCGTTTCTTCGGAGTGCATGACTTTTGTTTTGTTTAAATTCATTTTCAGTCCTATTTTAGAAGATTCTGTGTGTAGTTCTGAAAGCATGGTTTGCAGTTCTTGTAGGTCAGTAGCTATCAGGATTATGTTATCCGCAAATCGTAGATTACTGAGATAGCGGCACAAGTAGTAATTGCACAAGAGCTCTAAAATTATTGAATTTTTCCCGAGTGACACTTTGACAGTTTTAATTTAAAGGCGAGTGAAATTATGTCAAAGTGTCACGAGGGCAAAAATTCTATATTAATTTTAGAGTTCGAGTGCAATTTGTTGCGATTATTTCATGAATAAAACTGTTCAAAAGAAAAATTTTATTGTAATTTATTTATGTAAGTACAAATTAGTACAATTAAACACAAAGTTTTTATAAATATTTGACGATTGAAAGTCATCACTTTTATAATTTTTAAAACATTAATTGTCATTAATGTCACTGAATCTATTTTTTCGTAGCAACGAAGGGCATCTGACGTAATATACTTAACAACGGGCAATTATCAAAAATTATCGATTTAATTCAGATTTCTGTAGCAGAATCTCCTATGAATGAAATAATCTACTTTAATAACATTGTATTAAAATACTATTTACAGTATCTGGGCTTACTGCAATAGCTATAAGACATAACAAACAACCTGAATGTTTATTACCAGAATTGTAGGGGTTTGAATAAAAAACACATGATTTTTATAGGGGTTCACAATCCTTGGAATTCGATATTATAATTGCAGTAGAGACATGGATTCAAGATGGGGTTAGGGATGGTGAAATTGTTGATACAAGTATATATAATTTAATACGGGCAGATAGGGATTTAGAATTCACTGGAAAAACTAGAGGAGGGGGAGTTCTTGTGACAGTAAAAAAGGAGTATAAAATTGTACAAATTTTCAAACATTGTACAAAATTTGAGGCAATAGCGATTAATATTAAGTTAGCAGGTAATGAAAAACATACAATTTTTGCTTTATATGTACCCCCAAACAGCTCTGATAATATATATGAACAACTAGTAAATTTCCTTCAAGATAACATTGTTGATATTGAAAAGACGTATATATTTGGTGATTTTAATATACCAGAAATTAAAAGTTACGTGAGTGAGATCAATGTTTCTAATACTAAATTAAATATTTTGCAATCATTTTTAGATTTTAATTCATTTAAGCTTTTTAATAACATTACAAATTTTCAAGGTAAAACACTTAACTTGATAATATGCTCTGAAAATCAGTTATCAAAATATGTAGTAACACAAGACTTTACGCCATTTGTTAAGTAAGCTCATTATCATCCTACTCTTAATTTTAATATAGTCTACAATAAAAGTAATAAGCATAAATTTGAAGTAAATTTGTCCAATGAATATAATTATAAAAAAGCAAATTTTGAACTGTTGGCTAATAATGTCCGAAATACAAATTGGGACGCAGTAAAAAATGAAACAAATGTAGACTTAGCTTTAGAAACCTTTTATGAAATATGGAATAAAATTATACATAATTGTGTACCAAGATTTAACACATTTAATAATTCCAAATTATTTCCTAGTTGGTATACAAAAGAAGTAAAAGATTTAATTAAAAATAAAAACAAATTCAGAAAATTACAGAACATCTCAAATTACTATTTAGAAAAATATAAGGAAAGCAGACGTGCATTAAAATACTTAATAAAAATAGAAGAGAATAAATATTTAAAAGAAGTGCAACAAGATGTGGAGGGTAATATAAATTATTTTTGGAACTATATTAAAAACAAAAAATCCAATTGTACTCATGCTGGAAATTTTGTTTACTTAGGTCAGAATGTTGATGGTGAAAATACAGCCGAAGTATTTGCTAAGTTTTTTGCATCTACATACACCTCAGATAAAGCGACTTATAATTTAGATTGTGGTAATAGTTCTTACTTGCATAATGATTTTTTCGCAATTGAATCAATAGATTACAATGATTTCAAAGAAGCTGCAAAAAAAATTAAAGCCAAAGAAAGCGGCGGGTACTGACGGTATTTCACCTTATATATTAAAAGGTTGTAGTGAGTGGTTGATTGAACCGATGGTACATATTTTTAATAGCATAGTTAATTCTAAAGTCTTTCCTACAATTTGAAAAACTGCAGTTACTACACCAATACATAAATCTGGAACATTACAAAACATTGAAAACTACAGACCTATAGCAATAACGTGTGCTCCAGCCAAACTTTTTGAACAGATTATACATAACAAGTTATATTCATATCTAGAAAAGTACATAATGTCTCAACAGCACGGTTTTGTGCTAAACAAGTCAGTAAATACAAATTTATTTATTTTTACAGACCAGGTTGCTGACACATTAAGCACTAAATTGCAACTTGATACGGTATATACGGATTTTAGAAAAGCTTTTGACCGCTTTAATCATGATGTGTTACTAAAAAAGTTAAGTACATATCGCTTGTCTAATAATTTTATTGAACTCATCAAAAGTTATCTGGAAAACAGACGTTTTGTAGTTCGACTCAAAGGTAATGTATCAGGAAAGTTTTACGCCAATTTCGGAGTTCCGCAGGGTTCAAATTTAGGACCTCTTCTCTTTATTATATTCATTAACGACCTTCCTTCTATTTGTAAATATACTGAGTGTCTTTGATTTGCAGATGATTTAAAAATATACAAAATTATTAAGTCAGTACGTGATTGTATTAAATTACAGAGATACATTGATAGTATTTACGAATGGAGTATAGTTAATAAGTTAGAGTTTAATATTAATAAATGTAAAGTTATGACGATAACTCGGTTACAGGAACCAGTTATTTTTGATTATGAGATGGAAGGTGAGAGATTGGCTAGGGTTACTGAAGTAAAAGATGGGAGTAACATACAATCAAGTTTTTTCGTTTGGGAAACATATAAATCAGTCGATCTCAGCGGCAAACAAATTGTTTGGATTTATTAGAAGACAGACAATGGCATTTACAAACATTAATACAATAAAATTTCTCTATTTTACTTTAGTGCGACCTAAATTGGAATTTGCAAGCGTAATATGGTTTTGTGAGTATGTGTCAACACTTAAAGAATTAGAAAAGGTACAAAATAAAGTTCTTCGGTATTTGTATTTTTAAAAACACAAAAAATGGCCTGATTATAATTCTGTTAGGTCAGCTCACTTAAGAAACGAGTTTAAAATATTGTCTCTAGGACAAAGAAGGGACTTAATGGTAATTATGTTTATATACAATATAATTAACAATAAGATTAACAGCCCATATTTACTTTCACTCATTTCATTCAATATTGCTCCTCGTCGGACACGATCTTCATTAATGTTCAATATACCTCACAATCTTGTTGCAGCAAGATCTCCCCTTGCCAATGCACTTAAGTTATTAAACAATTTAAACAGTTTAATCGATGTAGATTGGTCATTGTATCGGAAAAAGTTTTATAAATTGATACTAAGTCAAATTTTAAACACCTCTCTGTAAAAAAATATTCAAGACTCTACAATGCTGGAAATGATAATGAGATAATTTGTATAATTTTTATATAACTCAGAAAGTCATCTATTTAACAATATAGAATTGTATATATTTTTTAGCCATGTAATGAGACATTTAGTCTGTATGGTTAATAAATAAATAAATAATAGACCCTACATAATAGACTTTTTTGAGATAAGGTTGTTAGGTAGTTTCTAAAGACATAAAAATAAAAGGGTGTTTAATTAAAACTAAAAATTATGGTCTATGCTAGACTTGCGTGAACCACCCTGTTTATAAAGTTCCTATTTGAATTTAAAAGTTGAATTATCCTAGCGTCTTTTATAATTTTCTAAAACAAGGAGTATACGGGGACACACAATTGTATTCCATAAGTGGTTTCCATACTTAATAATTTCAAAATTTCACCTTGTATTATTCATAATACAACCTACATGATATCGTTAGTTGGAATCAGGTTGTTAAGCAGCTTTTAAGAATAAAAAAATATACAGGGTGTTACATTAAAAATAAAGCTTATGTACTATGCTAGGCTTGCGTAAATCACCCTGTACATTTAGATTTATGTTTAGAATGCGCTCATTTATATAGGGTGTCCCAAAAGTAGTGGAACGGTCGAATATTTCGCGAACTAAACATCGGATCGAAAAACTGAAAAATACGTGTTCAATAATTTTCAAAAATCTATCCAATGACACTAAACACCAACCCCCACTACACCCCCTGGAGGTGAGGTGGGGAGTAACTTTAAAATCTCAAATGGAAACCCCTAGTTTTTCTTGCAGATTCGGATTCGTTACGTAAAAGTAAGCAACTTTTATTCAAGACATTTTTTCAAACTGTGGATAGATGGCGCTACAATTGAGAAAAACGATTTATCCTGATACCATAGGTAAATTATAGAAACGGTCTAATATCTCGAGAAATACACTTCCAAATGAGAAACCAAAAAAAAGGTTTTTAATACTTTTCGAAAACCTATCGAATAAAACTAAACATGGCCCTCCAACCCACCCCCTGGAGGTGGAGTGGGGGGTAACTTTAAAATCTTAAATAGCAACCCCACTTTTTATTGCAAATTCGAATTCGTCATGAAAAATTAAACAACATTTATTTGAAACATCTTTTAAAATTGCTGATAGATGGCGCTAATAAATCGTATTTTTCCAATTAAAGCGCCATCTATCAACAATTCTAAAAAATGTTTCGGATAAATGTTGCCTAATTTTTCCTGACGAATCCGAATCTGTAATAAAAACGGGGGGTTGCTATTTAAGATTTTAAAGTTAGCCCCCATCCCACCTCCAGGGGTGGGTTGGAGGGTCATGTTTAGTGTTATTCGATAGGTTTTCGAAAAGTATTAAAAACCTTTTTTTTTGGTTTCTCATTTGGAAGTGTATTTCTCGAGATATTAGACCGTTTCTATAATTTACCTATGGTATCAGGATAAATCGTTTTTCCCAATTATAGCGCCATCTGTCCACAGTTCGAAAAAATGTCTTGAATAAAAGTTGCTTACTTTTACGTAACGAATCCAAATCTGCAAGAAAAACTAGGGGTTTCCATTTGAGATTTTAAAGTTAACCCCCACCTCCAGGGGGTGTAGTGGGGGTTGGTGTTTGGTGTCATTGGATAGATTTTTGAAAATGATTGAACACGTATTTTTCAGTTTTTCGATCCGATGTTTAGTTCGCGAAATATTCGACCGTTCCACTACTTTTGGGACACCTTGTATATAAAAATCTACGGGTCTCAGCGTTTTTTATGATTTTTTAAAAGAAGAACGGAACTAATTTTATTCCATAAGTTCCTTCCACCCTATATCTAGTTTAGAGACTATCTTAATGTTATTCTGTAGTGATGGCGTTTCTAATACATTGTTTGATTGTGTTGTAGCCAACGTCAACGGAGGAAGACACCATAGATACAACAGACCAGGCATCTACTGAAGGAGAGGTGGCAATAGAAAACGAAGGTGCTGACGACACAGCTGGGACCAGCGTTGACATTTCCAATACTCAATCATCTATATCAAGCGATACAATTATTATTAGTACTCAGGAAAGAGTAACAGAAAGAGAACCTAATAGTAATAGTGATTCTGAGAACAGCACTTTCAAAACACCTAAAAGAACATATAAAAGAACAAAAAAAAAAGAAAAGGATCTACTCCTGAGCACATTGAAAACTTTGAAATCATTAAAAGATGATGTACAAAAAACCTAGCGTGTGATGAATTGCAACATTTTGCCAATAATATAGCATCTCAACTAAGAGACCTTCCACTTGCTGATGCCATAGATTGCCAAATAGAACTGAGGTAAGTACTTCGAGAAAAGCGACTTATGGTAATGCGTCGCAATCAGCTGCGTAATAAAGCATCAGTGTTAAAAAAAAGAAACATATTTGATAATACTGTATCCAATAATGACCGTTTCAATGATATACATCACACCAGTCGACCTGCTAGACCAGAATCAGAACCGATTGCCGGTCCATCCTCTGCACACGATGAAACAGACAGCATCAGCCACGACAGTGCGATGAACGAGTATGGTACTGACAGTGCTAACAATGTTTTAAACGAAGCTGTCGAAAGTGATGGTAGTTTTTAATCTTATATGATATTTATAGTGTAAACAGGGTGTCCCAGACTAATTTAGCCGCGCTATATCTCTTAAACCAATAGAGATTTTCGAATGGGACAAAAAGTGATATATTCTACTTGTAATGCACTTTAATATGGCGTACAAAAAATCATTTCTTAAATATTCATCCCTTAGTTACAACCCCTAACTTTAATTTTTTTAATAGCACCCTGTATATTTTTATAGTTTTGGATGTGGTCTTTATCCTCTATTCAACACATTTTTTGAAAATAAAATCGGTTCGTAAATAACCAAGAAACTATCAGTTTATTTTTGTTAATTGTGTGTCCCAGACTAATTTATCCAGGCTATATTTCTTAAACGAATAGAGATTTTCGAATGGGACAAAAACTGTTCTATTCCATTTGTAATATGGCGTAGAAAAAATTCATCCCCTAAATACTCATCCCTAACTTACAGGGTGCTATTTAAAAAAAATAAAGTTAGGGGTTGTAACTAAGGGATGAATATTTAGGGGATAATTTTTTCTACGCCATATTAAAGTGTATTACAAATGTAATAGATCAGTTTTTGTCCCATTCGAAAATATCTATTCGTTTAAGAAATATAGCCTGGGTAAATTAGTCTGGGACACATAATTAACAAAACTAAACTGATATTTTCTTGGTTATTTACGAACCGATTTTATTTTCAAAAAATGTGTTGAATAGACGATAGAAGACCACATCCAAAACTAAAAAAATATATACAGGGTGCTATTAAAACAGTTAAAGTTGGGGTTGTAACTAAGGGATGAATATTCAGGGGATGATTTTTTTCTACGCCATATTAAAGTGTATTACAAGTAGAATAGACCACTTTTTGTCCCATTTGAAAATCTCTATGATATCTCTTTAAGATATATAGCGTGGCTAAATTAGTCTGGGACACCCTGTATAGTGTAGTTATAATGTAGATAGTAAAAGTGTTATGTGTACATAGTAGCTAATGTTAGTAATGTTCGATGTTAGTTTAAGAATAGTTTTATTTTTATGTTTGTATTGATAAGAAATAAAAGCAGTAACCTGTATAATTATTTTATTTTTGCGCGGTCGCGCTTTAAATACGACTGGTTTAAAAATAAGTTAACACCCAACATCCCCCTAATAGTGTTATAGTTATGGATAATGTAACATATGATAGCAGGTAGTTTAATAAAATTTCCGGTTTAAGCGATACGAAAATAACAATACAGAATTACTTTTATGACAAAGATATTTATTTTCACATAAAAAATACTAAGAAGGATTTATTGAACATTTTATAAAGTTTCGCATTGTAGAAAGAATACTTTTGTGATTATTATGCCGAAAATATGGGTCATACGATTTTAAGACTTCCGCCATATTACTGTGGATTTGTCCCAATCGAACATACGTGGCATCAACTTAAGTCAACAGTTCGAAGAAATCATACTTCGCCACATTTAAACGCATCTGTTCTGCATCTAATTGAAAGGAAAATACTCAACATAGATGCTACTAGTTGGAAAAATGCAGTCTCACTATCACGAAAGCTGAAGATTCATATTTTCCTACACATAATATTAATACAAAATATTATCATCAATTTAAGAGGCGACAGTGATAATGACACAGATTTGACATAATATAAGCAGGAAGTTTTCTGTTCCCGCATCTACCATAAGATACAGAATGAAGATAAATGATTTTTCTAAGCATGCGTTGGGTCCAAATTCACAATTGGGTAGAGATGCTGAACTTAAATTAGTGAATAATGTAAAGAAGTTGCAAGCTGTTGGATTTACTCCTACTCAACGAGAACTCAGAAAATTTGCATACCAACTAGCTGAGAAATTGAGCAAAAGACATACTATCAATACAGATAAAAAGATAGCTGGAAAGGTTTGGTTGTCTTCCTTTATGAGAAGACATCCAGAGCTAAGTGTCCGAAAAGTTAAAGGAATAAGTAGAGCTAGAATCGAAGGAATGAATCGTGAGGAAGTAAAAAATTATTTTATTCTTTTGGCTGATATTTTAAGAAGTAATAATCTTTTACACAAACCAATATGTATTTGGAATTGTGATGAAATTAGAGTTCAACATAATGAACCACAAAAAGTTGTTGCATCTAAAGGCAATAAAGATGTTCCTTTTGTCACCAGTGCCGAAAAAGGACAAACTATTAGTATATTAGCATGCTGCAATATCAAGGGGCAGTTTTTACCTCCATACTGTATTTTAAAGGAGTTCAGGGTAAAGCTCAATATGCAAAAGGTGCTCCTTCTGGTAGCGTAATTAGAATGAGGAAAGAGTGTACATCAGCAACGATTTATTTTTGGATTGGCTCACAACCCATTTTACATCTGGTAAACCCCCAAGTAAAAACCTACTCATACTTGATAGACATAGCTCACACATGATCAACGCCGACATGTTTCAGATTAGCTTCGTTCGCGGTAACGATCCTGGACTAGTCCAGGATTAGTTACGGACACTCGTAGGACTCGGGTTGTACGCAAGCGAGGTCCAGAATCAGTTCAGGATTGATTTTAACCCGCGAACGATTTTTGGACAACCTTCACTGTAGTATCGTTTGTCAATTTTTTCGATTGTCTGTCATCTGTCAGTCTGGTTTGATTTTTGTTTTATTTCTTTCTTTATTTATGTGCCTTGCCCCTTGCCTAAACGTTAAAGCCAAGCTGTATTTGTTCTGTTCAGTTTATAATAGAAGATAATTATTATAACATACAGGGTGAGTCATGAGGAACTGTACATACTCCTACCTCGTATAGAGGCTCCTATGGGGAATAACAAATGACCATTAAAAAGTGTCTGCTCCCATTGTTTAATAATATACAGGGCGAGTTTCGCATTTTGACAGAAATTTGTATTCGACATAATTTTTGAACGGTCAGATCGATGTGTCTCTTATTTTGGCTAATCGTTACACTATTACCACCTAATCAACTAATTTATTCAAATTAGAAAAAAATCAGGTCAGGCTTTAAAAAAATTAGTTCGTTTGGGTCTTAGAAAAAATTTCACACTGTATACGCTTTTTGAAAACTCTAATATGAATTTTACAAATTAGACAAATAGGCAATTAAAGTGGCATATTTATTTTTTCCGCACACGATTACTTAATTTTTTATAAAAAAATCAAATTTCACTATGAATTAAAAGTTTGGTAAAGTGAACCATAGATTTAAAAAAAATAACTTTTATTACAAAAATTATTTTTTTTTGCACAAATAAGTAATTTATGTTACCATCCAATCAACTGATTTATTCAAACTAGAGAAAAATCAGGTCCGGATTTAAAAAATTTGTTCGTTTTGGCCTTAGAAAAAATTTCACCCTGTATACGCTTTTTGAAAGCTCTAATATGATTTTTACAAATTAGACAAATAGGCAATTAAAATGGCATATTTATTTTTTCCCTACACGATTACTTAATTTTTTATTAAAAAATCACGGTTGATTAAAAAATCAAAATGAAAAAAAAATGAACTCACGGTTTAACTCGCTACAACTCTGTTCCATTTTAATATTTTTTTCTGAAATTTTTACAGCACATACCTCTTACCATTGTGAAGACTATGAAAATTGTTGTAGACTTTCAGTCTTCTTCTTGTAAAAGTTGCAAACTTGTAAATCGCAAAAATTAGGGGGGAAAATTTAAAATTTATCAATTTGATCACGTCTATGTTAAACTATAGAGTCCAAAAGAAGTGTTATGGGAAGTTTTAGATCTAGACGTGTTATAAAAAAAAAATGGTAAAACTTTTAATTTTAAGAAAAACGTTGTTTTTGTAAATTAATTTTTGTAAAAAAAGTTAATTTTTTTAAATCTATGCAAAAACTTTGCCAAACTTTTTATGCATTTTGCCAAACTTTTTATGCATAGTTAAATTTGATTTTTTAATAAAAAAATAAGTAATCGTGTGGGGAAAAAATAAATATGCCATTTTAATTGCCTATTTGTCTTATTTGTAAAATTCATATTAGAGTTTTCAAAAAACGTATACAAGGTGAATTTTTTTCTAAGACCCAAACAAACTAATTTTTTAAATCCGGGCCTGATTTTTTTCTAGTTTGAACAAATCAGTTGATTGGGTGATAACACAAATTAAATATTTGTTCAAAAAAAATTCATTTTTGTAATAAAAGTAATTTTTTTTAAATCTATGGTTCACTTTACCAAACTTTTAATTATTCATAGACAAATTTGATTTTTTTATATAAAAAATTAAGTAATCGTGTGGGGAAGAAAATAAATACGCCATTTTAATTGCCTATTTGTCTAATTTGTAAAAATCATATTAGAGTTTTCAAAAAGCGTATACAGGGTGAAATTTTTTCTAAGACCAAAACGAAGTTATTTTTTAAATCCGGGCCTGATTTTTTTCTTGTTTGAATAAATAGTTGATTGGTGGTAACATAAATTAAATAGTTGTTAAAAAAAATTAATTTTGGTAATAAAAGTTAATTTTGTTAAATCTATGGTTCACTTTACCAAACTTTTAATTCATAATCAAATTTGATTTTTTTATAAAAAATTAAGCAATCGTGTGCGGAAAAAAATAAATATGTTATTTTAATTGCCTATTTGTCTAATTTGTAAAATTAATATTAGAGTTTCCAAAAAGCTTATACAGGGTGAAATTTTTTCTAAGACCCAAACGAACTAATTTTTTTAAAGCCGGACCTGATTTTTTCTAGTTTGAATAAATCAGTTGATTAGTTGGCAATAGTGCAACTATTGACCAAAATCACATCGATCAAGAGACACATCGATCTGACCTTTCAAAAATTATGACGAATACAAATTTCTGTCAAAATGCGAAACTCGCCCTGTATATTATTAAACAATGGGAGCAGACACTTTTTAATGGTCATTTGTTATTCCCCATAGGGGCCTCTATACGAGGTAGGAGTATGTACAGTTCCTCATGACTCACCCTGTATAACTCTGTCGCAAGAAGGTAAGTTCTGATACTAATACAAAAAGGTAATTAAAGTTAGTTTATATTCTAATTATGTTTGTTTCGTAGAACTGAATGAGTTTTTAATGTTTTCTCTAGGCACATCTACAAGTGACCACGTGGCAACTGGAGGCGATGAGGTTAGTTTTGTATGGAGCCATAGAAACACTGCATTATTTTTGGACCTATATAGAAAATATAGGTCAAAAGTGGGATCCCTCAATATTAAAGGTCTGAATAAAATGTACGAGAAAATAGCAAGTGAGCTACACAAGATGTTGGGGATGAAAATAACTGCCAACCACTGTGAAAATAAATGGAAAGTTTTGAAGAGAGATTACAAAAAATATAAATATATCGATACAAGCAAACAGACAAGTAGAGGAAGAAAGGAGTTCGAATGTGCAGAAGTAATTACAGATATAATAGGCCACAAAATATATTGCTCCTGCATCTTTACTGGGCGGCGAACTAAAACACCCAAGGGACCTAGATAATAAAAAACAGTAGCTTAATTGAAGGTACATTACATATAAATTAATTGGAACATACACAAACATATTGGGTGTTGGAACATTGGAACAAACCCCCATAAATTTTTATAGGGTGCATAAATTTTACTGTTATTTTTTAAAAGATGTTCCTGCCATAAGAAAGCCACTTGTCCATTTTCATTATAAAATCTGTAACACTTATTGATACATTTGAAAAATTGATTTTTATTTTATATCTGTAACTTTTGTTACGTGCACATTTATACTAAGGTAGGTTAGGTTCAATCAAACTATTTTTGGTGCCAGAATATATGATTTAATTTATGTTGATTTATGCCTTTTTGTTACACCTTGTATATTTAATATAATTTTTTAAGATTGTACTATAAAAAATCGTAAAAAGTAGTGCAAGCACAAGACTTACCTGAATTGAAAAAAAAATGTTACCTGCTGAAATATGAATCAGGATCTCCCTGCCATTATCAATTTTTATATGTGTGCCATCGATAACACCTATCACTCTTGGCAGGCTACTTTCTCCTCGTTTCGTGGCCACTTAATAACTTCCGGCGATAAGTTGCTCAGGAAATAAGACACCCTTCTTACCACCTTAAAAACTGAGCTCTTCGTCAAATTGAACCTATCAGCAACATTCCTGAATGACTCCGCCTCATTTCCAATATACCACAGGAATACCATTAAAAACTTTAAAGGTACGATTCCGAAAGTGTCTGCAGACTGCAGACCGCAAACCGCAGACTGCAGCGACAGTATCGTCTGCGGTCAGACCAATTCCGAGCTGAACTGC
This sequence comes from Diabrotica virgifera virgifera, assembly GCF_917563875.1. NCBI lineage: Eukaryota > Metazoa > Arthropoda > Insecta > Coleoptera > Chrysomelidae > Diabrotica > Diabrotica virgifera. The sequence continues at coordinate 80,049,348 of NC_065451.1, read as the reverse complement.
GCTGCATCTACATAACAGCGACAACAGCATTGCACGATGGGAATTTATTTATCATAGTATAATATTAAAAGTCGTATAAGTAGGATGTCAGACGCAATGAACAACGATGAATTAATGTTATATCTTTTGATGGAAGAAGAAGATGACGACGATCTTATACTTTTGCATTATAAAAGAAAAAGGAAGCCAACTAGGTCTCTATTTAAAAATAGACAATTTGAAGGAAGTTATTCAATACTCATTAAAAAACATCTAATGGCCAACGAATATATATTCAGAAGCGACTGTCGTTTAAATAAAAAACAGTTCAATTTTATGTTCAGTTTTATTCAGGATGATATCAATGCTAAAGTCACAAGAAATTCTATTAGTGGCGAAGAAAAATTATTTTTAACTCTAAGGTGAGTAACTAAAACTAAATAATACATTTAAGGTATACGTCTAAACAAAAAACTAACTTTCAATATCAAATTTTATAACTATCTTATAACAGTATTATACAGAGAGAGTCTATAAGTTGGAATAAACTCAATATCTCAAATAATAATTGTTTTTTCGAAAAATGCTCAGACCCGTCGATGAGTAGTATTTCAAATTATATTTTTTGACATACAATAATAATGTATACAGGGTGTCCCAATTTAGAGATATGACGTCATCGATGACAGTGTTGCCATTTAAGAAAATCAATAATTACGTCATATCTCTAAATTGGGACACCCTGTATACATTATTATTGTATATCAAAAATGACAATTGGAAATACTAATCGACGGGTCTGAGCATTTTTCAAAAAAAAATTAGTATTTGAGATATTGAATTTATTCCAAATTACAGACTCACTCTGTATACTGTAAAAAATGTATAGTATCTATAGCACAAGTTTATAAACTAAGTAAATAACATAGAGTTTCTTCATTGTCCCGTGCTGATAAATCTGTCGGTTCTGGTGTGGTTCTGGTGTGTTCCCTGTAGCACTTATTGGAGAACAATCACTCGACATATAGTGAACTGATCCTGGTGTGTAAGGTATGTCATGTGGTGAAACACTTGGACCTGGCAACTCATCTGAGGAGCTTTGAGGTTATGCCCAATTAGATCCAGCTGAGCAACCTTGAGTTGCACATGCATTTCGTGCGGCCTTGATTTCATAGTCTGACAAAACCATACTTAAATGTTTTTTTGCGTCGGATTTTTCCACAGGAGGTAAATTTCGTAAAACTTCCGCAATGTGATGGCAAAATGCTTCTATATCATCATGATTTCTTTTTTTGACAATTGATTTAAAAAATGTCTCTCGTTTTTTATCTCTTTCTTTACAGATATTTAGCAGATTGTCACCTTTTTTATGTTTACCTCCAATTTTTATTTGTTTCCTTGGCTTCCTAGATGTTTCTGTAATATTTACAACTGCTGCAGATTTGGCGTCACTTTTTTCATTTTCGGTATTACCGGATAAGAGATCTGTAGGTTGATTACAATCATCATTTGTCAAACTGAGATTAGCATCTTCTTCATTGTTTGGCAGTTCTTCTGGCGATGTTGGTACATTGGATCCTCCGGTTCTATGGTTGGGAACACCGTCAGGAAATTTTAGCTGTTGATGTCTCTCCTCTTTAGAATTTTTCGGAGGAGCAGCCGAACCAGTGCCTAATTTGTACTTTTTTTAATCTGTTGTACCCATCACGAATAAACTTCCATTTTTTTTTTGCACTCGTCACCTGCAAATAAAAAGTAATTTAGGTTTGAATAATATTTTTTGTTACAGATTCTTGGCTACTAGTGAAAGCTACAGATCATTGACATTTCAATACCGTATATCGAAATCTTACATATCCAGAATTGTGAAAAGTGTACTTAAGTGTTTAAAACATAAATTATTGCCAGTATTAATGACATTACATACAGAAAATGATTTTAAATGTGTCGAACAAGATTTTTGGCAGAAATGGAACATACCAAATTGCATTGGAGGGATTGACGGTAAACACCAACAACGCATCAAAGCACCTAAAAATAGTGGATCACTATTTTTCAACTATAAAGAATATTTCTCCATTGTATTATTAGCTATTGTGGACGCAAACTACAAGTTTTTAGCAGTTGATGTTGGTTCTTACGGCAAACAATCTGACAATGACATATTTCAAAAATCAATGATTGGAAAAAAATTGCTAATAATAGATTTAATATACCACCACCAAAAAATTTACCAGGTACTCAGGTAATATTAGCACATTTCTTAATTGGAGACGAAGCATTTGCACTAAGTAATTATATGATGAAACCTTATTCTAGAAGGTTGGCTCGATTAGAAAGAGAGAAACAAATTTATAAGTATAGATTATGCCGAGGTCGTCGTGAGACAGAAAACGCTTTTGGGTTACTAAGTCAAGTGTTTAGGGTGTTTTATACACCTATTGCTGTGGCCCCAGATATAGTTGACGATTTAATATTGACAGCTTGTTGTTTACACAACCTTCTTCGTGATGTGTAGCAGTTATGCTACGGGCCATTTAAAATGAATTACACTGATTTTCGATTAATTCAATTAAAATTAATAAATAAAATTAACAAGTACTATCCCTCCAGAAATTTCGTTTCGTGCCGCCAGCGATAAAATTAGAAAGTATTTTTAACATCAGAGGGCTTGCGTGCCCCGTTCGATTTCCGATACGGAGCAAAATACCGGCAGTTCTGGTCAGAAACTCATGAAGTGCGTATAGTGTGCAGCAAAATTTCTCTTTTTTAAGCGGCGAAGATCTAGAATCCATCAAATATACGCTATTTAAATGGAATAAAAACATCATAAATACTAGTTATCCAAAAATCCAACTTTTAAATCAACAGTAACCAAAGATGTACCAATTTAAGTATTAAAACCACACCGTAATGGCGACCAATTATTAACAACTGTAAGCTGCACACAGATTCTAGGTAAGATTAGATTATTATTTCTTATTGAAAACAGCCTAAATTCATAATTTATATCGTAACTGTGGGATCTAGTTTGCGAGGAACAGGAGAATTTCATGTAGTTTTTATGTAAAGCTTCCATTTTAAAATCATTGCTTGTCCATTTACTTATCAGTTTTTTTTATGATCGAATAAAAAGATACCAACGGTTTCGAAGTTTTATCGCGCAGATGCATGTAAACGCGCATGCTCCTTTAAATGCTTGGACTGACAACCACTCAGTTCGTCACAGATTTAGACATAACCTAATGTTTTGTTTGGGAGGAATCAGTAATGTCTTGTTTGGTCTGGTACGGGAAATCTAAACTGTTGCAATTACTCATGGAAACTTTTAAATATTCATTATGTTACTTTGTAGACTTCGCTGCATCCCATAGTCCAAATTCTTGGAATGTTGTAGAGCACCCTAAGGCAAATTGTCGAAGGCCTTACCTATATTTACATAACATCAACAGGACACCAGTAACTTGGCTTCGTTACTTTGTAGACTTCGCTGCATCCCATAGTCCAAATCCTTGGAATGTTGTAGAGCACCTAAGGCAAATTGTTGAAGGCCTTACCTATATTTACATAACATCAACAAGACACCAGTAACTTGGCTTCGTTTCAAACAGCCTTCCAGACACTTTAGATATCGTAGTGCAAAGAGGATTTCACCCTAAATAGACCTGTCTTCGTGGGAATAACAGTTTGGAAGATCAGATAAGCTTTTAGTTTATTTTTTTGTTGTTGTTAAAGTAATAATAATAATAATAATAATAATAATAACCTGTGGGAGTTTTTTGTCCTGTGGGAGTTTTTTGTCAGTTCTTCTATCAGGCGCGGCCCCCTGCGAATGGGGGATGCTTTCTGGGTATTCGTAGCGCCAATACCCAGAGAGTAGCAGAGATACTTGCCGTGGAACAAAAACTGACACCTGGCAGTAGGTATAAAATGCACACCCATGAGAATGGAGAATAATAATTTATGTTTAGGATCGCTGCCTGGGGATCGCCAGGGCACGTCTGGAGCCGGCGCTGGACGTGACAGCATGCGGGACGTCGGTGGCAGGGTGTTGAGGAGGCGGGCCCCTGTCATACAATCAGCTACAGCCCAACCACAACCACAACCACAAGCGAGCCAAACAACAACAAGAGCTCCACCCGCCGAAGGTGCTGCGCTGGATCATCAGCCGGCGCTCACTCAAGCGGGACGACCGAGGCAGCGCATGAAATGGACTGTGTCCATTAATGAAAATATTTTGCGCTTCTACTACAAGGTGACAAACCTCGGTCAAGAAACAATCGGCTACCGACAACAGCTGTATGCCGAATTTTGCAGGACGTACCCAGATATTCAAGTATCGGAGCAACGAGTATCAGACCAATACCGGGTAATTATAAGAAACAACCTTATCCCAGAGACTAGACGCAATACCATCAGAAGCGAAGTCGAACGGGAGATTCATAACAATATTGTAATTGAAGATCAAGTCCCCAATGAAGTTCATGAGCAGATTCCTGAGCTTGCCATACAAGAAACTCAACCTGACAATACAGAGCAGGAAAACAACGAGCTACATGATAACCTAGTAAGCGAAATGGCACGTGCTGTACAAGAGTTTAATGGAACAAACCCACTTAGCAGACCACCGCTACCACGAATAAACTCTTGTAAGAGACTAGGTGTGCTATTACAAATTGTGAACACTGAAGTCCTACCCAATTATGTCGTAGAAGCCCACACATTAGAGTATCTGCACATGCTAATCTACTGTGCAGCAACAGCAATTGCTAATGTAATGGGCATTAAGATCAGAACACGACGGGGTACTAATAACGGAAGGACTGGTAGCAGAATTGCACCCTGGGAAAAAAGACTGCTCGGAAAGATTGAATTACTGCGTAGGGATATTGGTCAAGTCACAGAATATATACGAGGTGTAAGAAGTACAAGAGTCATCAGAAGAGCTGAAGAAATAATACGGAATACTCCCAGACACTCAAGATTCGATCCAGAAAACAACACAGCCCAACAGTGCCTAGATACATTAAAACAAAGACTCTCAGTTTATTCAGGACGACTAAGAAGGTACAAAGTGAGTAACAACCGAAAATCCGACAATGCCCTTTTTGAGACTGCTGAGAAGGCGTTCTATCGAAAACTCAATTCCACCGTAGACAATCTCGATAAGTCTTACCCAAGCCAAGAAGAAATTCATGAGTTTTGGGGAAATCAACTTTCCACACCAGCTTCTCTTAACAACAATGCTGGATGGATAGAAGATACGGCACAGAACTGCCAACACTACACTACTACTCTCTACGAACCCTTCACCACTGAAGAAGTCTCAAATATCATCAAAGAGCTTCATAACTGGAAATCACCTGGACCAGACGGAGTTCAAAACTTTTGGCTCAAGAAGTTTTGGAGTACTCATGAATGCTTATCAACACTAATTAATCATGTTATTTCTAATCCGCAGGATATACCATCATTCCTAACTCAGGGAACCACTTATTTAATACCGAAGGATCAAAATAACACCCAAGATCCAGCAAAATATCGCCCAATTACTTGTCTTCCAACTTTGTATAAATTGGTCACATCCTGTGTAGCCCGGCGTATCTACCAACACTGTGCTCTGAACAATATCATAGAGCCTCAACAGAAAGGATGCGCTAAGGGTTCCATGGGTTGCAAAGAACAACTTATCATCGACTCAGTCATTTCTAATCAAGCATATTCCAAAAAGAGGAACCTATTTACTGCTTTTATTGATTACAAGAAGGCCTTTGATTCAGTGCCGCATGAATGGCTTATCGATATATTGAGAATATATAAAGTCGATGATAATATAGTGACCTTTTTACAACATATAATGACAGAGTGGAAAACTAGAATTCACCTTCAAATACCTGGTGAAAGTAACATCGAAACTGAAAATATCGCAATCAGCCGGGGCCTGTTTCAAGGAGATTCGTTGAGTCCTCTGTGGTTCTGTCTAGCTATGAACCCACTATCTCAGCTATTGAACTCCACAGATGCAGGTTTTAGCATCAAAAATAACAACAATGTGGTGGCGAAGCTTAATCATTTATTGTACATGGATGATTTGAAATTAATGGCTTCCACTCGAGACCAACTCGACGAGATGCTAAAAACTGTAGAAACTTTTTCTAATGATATTAGTATGCACTTTGGACTAGACAAGTGCCGTATTTTAAATATAGTCAGAGGAAAAGTACAGCCCGGAGGATTCGATATGCAAAATGGCCAGAACATCGAGGCCATGGGTGAAAACGATATGTATAAATATCTTGGAGTAAAGCAGGCGCGGAAAATTGACCATAAACAAATGAAAACAGAGATAACTACTGAGTTTATACGAAGGGTAAAACAGCTGCTTCGCTCACACCTTAACAGTAGAAATTTGTTTAAGGCACTAAACACCTACGCATGTTCCGCGCTTAGCTACTCATTTGGTATTGTTAAGTGGACAAAAACAGATATAGATGCTCTTCAGCGAAAAGTGCGAACACACCTCACAAAGGCACAAAAACACCATCCTAAAAGTGCAGTAGAAAGAACAACATTACCACGGAATCTAGGAGGAAGAGGACTTATGGATATAGGTGAGCAATTAGATAAACAAATTGCTAATTTAAGAACTTATTTTCAGATGCAGGCTGAGACATCTACTCTTCATCGCGCTATCTGCGCAGTAGATGACACAACACCGATCAAACTGAGGGAACCAGAAATGCGCATAAACCACCTTACCAAGGACGAAAAAGTGCGCGCCTGGATGGGTAAACCTCTGCACGGGCGGCATCCCAATGAGGTCAGCCAAGATTACGTCGACAATATAGCGTCGAACTACTGGTTGACATCAGGAAAGATGTTCCCTGAAACGGAAGGTTCATTACTGGCCATTCAGGATCAGGTTATACCAACGAGAAATTACCTGAAATATATCATCAAAGACCCTCAGGTTCAAAACGACAGATGCCGATATGGATGTCAAGCCCAAGAAACCATCCAACATCTTACAGGGGGCTGCCAGGCATTTGCTGCAACTGAATACAAGGAACGGCATGACGCAGTGGGAAAAATCCTTCATCAAGAGATAGCTATCAAGCTGGGACTTCTCCAAACGGACCATCTCCCGTATTATCAATACGTCCCTGAGAGTATGCTTGAGGATGGCAACTACAAGCTATACTGGGACCGCACTGTGCTCACAGACCAAACAGTGGCACACAATAGACCAGATCTCGTACTAGTTAATAAATTAACAAGACAAACAACACTAATTGATGTGGCGATACCTAACAACAATAATCTACGTAGTAAATTCACTGAAAAGATCGCCAAGTACAGAGATCTAGAAATTCAAATACGAAGGCAATGGAGAATGCAAAGTACCCAGACGATACCGATTATCATGTCTACTACTGGAGTCATTCCGAAGACCCTCCTCGAAAGCATAAAAAAGCTGGGTCTGAATGAACATCTTTATAAGACCATGCAGAAAGCAGTACTACTCGCAACAGCCAGATGTGTACGGAAATTTTTGGGAGATACACCTGCATACCAAGTCACCTAGGGCTCGATAACACGGAAAGAGTCCCACCAGAGCTTAATCCTTTTGATACCGTAGGTATCTGGGATGAGTCAATTTTCCCCTTAGAGGGAGTGTGAGCCGTATGGCTAAATCTGGATAATAATAATCAGTAATGTCTTGTTTGGTCTGGTACGGGAAATCTAAACTGTTGCAATTACTCATGGAAACTTTTAAATATTCATTATGTTACTTTGTAGACTTCGCTGCATCCCATAGTCCAAATTCTTGGAATGTTGTAGAGCACCCTAAGGCAAATTGTCGAAGGCCTTACCTATATTTACATAACATCAACAGGACACCAGTAACTTGGCTTCGTTACTTTGTAGACACCTTTGAAATGAACACCTTTATAAGACCATGCAGAAAGCTGTACTACTCGCGACGGCCAGATGCGTACGAAAATTTCTGGGAGAAACTCCAGCATACCAAGTCACCTAGGGCTCGATAACACGGAAAGAGTCCCACCAGAGCTCAATCCTTTTGATACCGTAGGTATCTGGGATGAGTCAATTTCCCCCTTAGAGGGAGTGTGAGCCGTATGGCTAAATATGGAAGATAATAATAATAATAATAACCTGTGGGAGTTTTTGTCAGTTCTTCTATCAGGCGCGGCCCCCTGCGAATGGGGGATGCTTTCTGGGTATTCGTAGCGCCAGTACCCAGAGAGTAGCAGGGATACTTGCCGTGGAACAAAAACTGACACCTGGCAGTAGGTATAAAATGCACACCCATGAGAATGGAGAATAATAATGTATGTTTAGGATCGCTGCCTGGGGATCGCCAGGGCACGTCTGGAGCCGGCGCTGGACGTGACAGCATGCGGGACGTCGGTGGCAGGGTGTTGAGGAGGCGGGCCCCTGTCATACAATCAGCTACAGCCCAACCACGACCACAACCACAAGTGAGCCAAACAACAACAAGAGCTCCACCCGCCGAAGGTGCTGCGCTGGATCATCAGCCGGCGCTCACTCAAGCGGGACGGCCGAGGCAGCGCATGAAATGGACTGTGTCCATTAATGAAAACATTTTGCGCTTCTACTACAAGGTGACAAACCTCGGCCAAGAAACAATCGGCTACCGACAACAGCTGTATGCCGAATTTTGCAAGACGTACCCAGATATTCAAGTATCGGAGCAACGAGTATCAGACCAATACCGGGTAATTATAAGAAACAACCTTATCCCAGAGACTAGACGCAATATCATCAGAAGCGAAGTCGAACGGGAGATTCATAACGATGTTTTAATTGAAGATCAAGTCCCTAATGAAGTTCATGAGCAGATTCCTGAGCTTGCCATACAAGAAACTCAACCTGACAATACAGAGCAGGAAAACAACGAGCTACATGATAACCTAGTAAGCGAAATGGCACGTGCTGTACAGGAGTTTAATGGAACGAACCCACTTAGCAGACCACCGCTACCACGAATAAACTCTTGTAAGAAACTAGGGGCGCTGTTACAAATTGTGAACACTGAAGTCCTACCCAATTATGTCGTAGAAGCCCACACATTAGAATATTTGCACATGCTAATCTACTGTGCAGCAACAGCAATTGCTAATGTAATGGGCGTTAAGATCAGAACACGACGGGGTACTAACAACGGAAGGACTGGTAACAGAATTGCGCCCTGGGAAAAAAGACTGCTCGGAAAGATTGAATTGCTGCGTAGGGATATTGGTCAAGTCACAGAATATATACGAGGTGTAAGAAGTACAAGAGTCATCAGGAGAGCTGAAGAAATAATACGGAATACTGCAAGACACTCAAGATACGATCCAGAAAACAACACAGCCCAACAGTGCCTGGATACATTAAAACAAAGACTCTCAGTTTATTCAGGACGACTAAGAAGGTACAAAGTGAGTAACAACCGAAAATCCGACAATGCCCTTTTTGAGACTGCTGAGAAGGCGTTCTATCGGAAACTCAATTCCACCGTAGAAAATCTCGATAAGTCTTACCCAAGCCAAGAAGAAATTCATGAGTTTTGGGGAAATCAACTTTCCACACCAGCTTCTCTTAACAACAATGCTGGATGGATAGAAGATACGGCACAGAACTGCCAACACTACACTACTACTCTCTACGAACCCTTCACCACTGAAGAAGTCTCAAATATCATCAAAGAGCTTCATAACTGGAAATCTCCTGGACCAGACGGAGTTCAAAACTTTTGGCTCAAGAAGTTTTGGAGTACTCATGAATGCTTATCAACACTAATTAATCATGTTATTTCTAATCCGCAGGATATACCATCATTCCTAACTCAGGGAACCACTTATTTAATACCGAAGGATCAAAATAACACCCAAGATCCAGCAAAATATCGCCCAATTACTTGTCTTCCAACTTTGTATAAATTGGTCACATCCTGTGTAGCCCGGCGTATCTACCAACACTGTGCTCTGAACAATATCATAGAGCCTCAACAGAAAGGATGCGCTAAGGGTTCCATGGGTTGCAAAGAACAACTTATCATCGACTCAGTCATTTCTAATCAAGCATATTCCAAAAAGAGGAACCTATTTACTGCTTTTATTGATTACAAGAAGGCCTTTGATTCAGTGCCGCATGAATGGCTTATAGATATATTGAGAATATATAAAGTCGATGATAATATAGTGACCTTTTTACAACATATAATGACAGAGTGGAAAACTAGAATTCACCTTCAAATACCTGGTGAAAGTAACATCGAAACTGAAAATATCGCAATCAGCCGGGGCCTGTTTCAAGGAGATTCGTTGAGTCCTCTGTGGTTCTGTCTAGCTATGAACCCACTATCTCAGCTATTGAACTCCACAGATGCAGGTTTTAGCATCAAAAATAACAACAATGTGGTGGCGAAGCTTAATCATTTATTGTACATGGATGATTTGAAATTAATGGCTTCCACTCGAAACCAACTCGACGAGATGCTAAAAACTGTAGAAACTTTTTCTAATGATATTAATATGCACTTCGGACTAGATAAGTGTCGTATTCTAAATATAGTCAGAGGAAAAGTACAGCCCGGAGGATTCGATATGCAAAATGGCCAGAACATCGAGGCCATGGGTGAAAACGATATGTATAAATATCTTGGAGTAAAGCAAGCGCGGAAAATTGACCATAAACAAATGAAAACAGAGATAACTACTGAGTTTATACGAAGGGTAAAACAGCTGCTTCGCTCACACCTTAACAGTAGAAATTTGTTTAAGGCACTAAACACCTACGCATGTTCCGCGCTTAGCTACTCATTTGGTATTGTAAAGTGGACAAAAACAGATATAGAAGCTCTTCAGCGAAAAGTACGAACACACCTCACAAAGGCACAAAAACACCATCCTAAAAGTGCAGTAGAAAGAACAACATTACCACGGAATCTAGGAGGAAGAGGACTTATGGATATAGGTGAGCAATTAGATAAACAAATTGCTAATTTAAGAACTTATTTTCAGATGCAGGCTGAGACATCTACTCTACATCGCGCTATCTGCGCAGTAGATGACACAACACCGATCAAACTGAGGGAACCAGAAATGCGCATAAACCACCTTACTAAGGACGAAAAAGTGCGCGCCTGGATGGGTAAACCTCTGCACGGGCGACATCCCAATGAAGTCAGCCAAGATTATGTCGACAATATAGCGTCGAACTACTGGTTGACATCAGGAAAGATGTTCCCTGAGACGGAGGGTTCATTACTGGCCATTCAGGATCAGGTTATACCAACCAGAAATTACCTGAAATATATCATCAAAGACCCTCAGGTTCAAAACGACAGATGCCGATATGGATGTCAAGCCCAAGAAACCATCCAACATCTTACAGGGGGCTGCCAGGCATTTGCTGCAACTGAATACAAGGAACGGCATGACGCAGTGGGAAAAATCCTTCATCAAGAGATAGCTATCAAGCTGGGACTTCTCCAAACAGAGCATCTCCCGTATTATCAATACGTCCCTGAGAGTATGCTTGAGGATGGCAACTACAAGCTATACTGGGACCGCACTGTGCTCACAGACCAAACAGTGGCACATAATAGACCAGATCTCGTACTAGTTAATAAATTAACAAGACAAACAACACTAATTGATGTGGCGATACCTAACAACAATAATCTACGTAGTAAATTTACTGAAAAGATCGCCAAGTACAGAGATCTAGAAATTCAAATACGAAGGCAATGGAGAATGGAAAGTACCCAGACGATACCGATTATTATGTCTACTACTGGAGTCATTCCGAAGACCCTCCTCGAAAGCATAAAAAAGCTGGGTCTGAATGAACATCTTTATAAGACCATGCAGAAAGCTGTACTACTCGCGACGGCCAGATGCGTACGAACATTTCTGGGAGATACACCTGCATTCCAAGTCACCTAGGGCTCGATAACACGGAAAGAGTCCCACCAGAGCTCAATCCTTTTGATACCGTAGGTATCTGGGATGAGTCAATTTTCCCCTTAGAGGGAGTGTGAGCCGTATGGCTAAATCTGGATAATAATAATAACCTGTGGGAGTTTTTTGTCAGTTCTTCTATCAGGCGCGGCCCCCTGCGAATGGGGGATGCTTTCTGGGTATTCGTAGCGCCAATACCCAGAGAGTAGCAGGAATACTTGCCGTGGAACAAAAACTGACACCTGGCAGTAGGTATAAAATGCACACCCATGAGAATGGAGAATAATAATTTGTGTTTAGGATCGCTGCCTGGGGATCGCCAGGGCACGTCTGGAGCCGGCGCTGGACGTGACAGCATGCGGGACGTCGGTGGCAGGGTGTTGAGGAGGCGGGCCCCTGTCATACAATCAGCTACAGCCCAACCACAACCACAAGCGAGCCAAATAACAACAAGAGCTCCACCTGCCGAAGGTGCTGCGCTGGATCATCAGCCGGTGCTCACTCAAGCGGGACGACCGAGGCAGCGCATGAAATGGACTGTGTCCATCAACGAAAGCATTTTGCGCTTCTATTATAAGGTGACAAACCTCGGTCAAGAAACGATCGGCTACAGACAACAGCTGTATGCCGAATTTTGCAGGGAGTACCCAGATATTCAAGTATCGGAGCAAAGAGTATCAGATCAATACCGGGTGATCATAAGAAATAATCTTATCCCAGAGACTAGACGCGATGCCATCAAAAGCGAAGTCGAACGGGAGATTAATAACCAAGAGCTAGTTTTAGATCAAGTCTCTAAATGAAATCCTTGAGGAGCAGATTCCTGAGATTCCCATACCAGAAACTCAACCTGACAATACACAGCAGGAAAACAACGAGTTGCGCCATAGTCTAGAAAACGAAATGGCTCGTGCCGTACAAGAGTTTAATGGAACAAATCCACTTAGCAGACCACCGCTACCACGAATAAACTCTTGTAAGAAACTAGGTGCGCTGTTACAAATTGTGAACACTGAAGTCCTACCCAATTATGTCGTAGAAGCCCACACATTGGAATATCTGCATATGCTAATCTACTGTGCAGCAACAGCAATTGCCAATGTAATGGGCGTTAAGATCAGAACACGACGGGGTACTAATAACGGAAAGACTGGTAACAGAATTGCACCATTGGAAAAAAGACTTCTCGGAAAAATTAAATTACTGCGTAGGGATATTGGTCAAGTCACAGAATATATAAGAGGTGTAACAAGTAGAAAAGTCATTAAGAGACCTGAAGAAATAATGCGGAGCACTTCAAGACACTCGAGATACGATCCAGAAAATAACACAGCCCAACAGTGTCTGGATACATTAAAACAAAAACTCTCCGTCTATTCAGGACGATTAAGAAGGTATAAAGTTAGTAACAACCGAAAATGTGACAATGCACTTTTTGAGAACTCTGAGAAGGCGTTTTACCGAAAACTCAATTCCACCGTAGAAAGTGTCGACAAGTCTTACCCAAGCCAAGAAGAAATTCATGAGTTTTGGGGAAATCAACTTTCCACGCCAGCTGCTTTTAACAACAATGCTGGCTGGATAGAAGATACGACGCACAACTGTCACCACTACGTCACTGCTAACTACGAACCATTCACGACTGAAGAAGTCTCAAATGTCATCAAAGAACTTCATAACTGGAAATCTCCTGGACCAGACGGAGTTCAGAACTTCTGGCTTAAAAAGTTTTGGAGTGTTCATGGAGTGCTTATCAACATTAATTAATCATGTTATTTCTAATCCGCAGGAATTACCATCATTTCTAACTCAGGGAACTACTTATTTAATACCCAAGGATCAAAATAACACCCAAGATCCATCCAAGTACCGCCCAATTACTTGTCTTCCAACTTTGTATAAATTTGTCACATCCTGTGTAACCCGGCGTATCTACCAACACTGTGCTCTAAACGATATCATAGAGCCTCAACAGAAAGGATGCGCTAAGGGTTCGATGGGTTGCAAAGAACAGCTTATCATCGATTCAGTCATTTCTAACCAGGCATTCACTAAAAAAAGGAACCTTTTTACTGCTTTTATTGACTATAAAAAGGCCTTTGATTCAGTACCGCATGAATGGCTAATAGATATTTTGAAAATATACAAAGTCGATGATAACATAGTGACCTTTTTAAGGCATATAATGAGAGATTGGACGACTAAAATTCACCTCCAATACCTGGTGAAAAAAATATTGAAACCGAAAATATCGCAATCAACCGGGGCCTGTTTCAAGGAGACTCGTTGAGTCCACTGTGGTTCTGTTTAGCTTTGAACCCCCTTTCCCAGCTATTAAACTCCACTGACTCAGGTTTTAGCATTAAAAGCAATAATACTGTGGTAGCGAAGCTCAATCATCTGTTGTATATGGATGATTTGAAATTAATGGCTTCCACTCGAGAACACCTAGAAGAGATGCGAAAAACTGTAGAAACATTCTCTAATGATATTAGTATGCAGTTCGGTCTAGACAAGTGCCGTGTTTTGAATATAGTCAGAGGAAAGGTACAGCCCGGTGGATTCGATATGCAAAATGGCCAGAACATCGAGGCCATGGGCGACAACGATATGTATAAATATCTTGGAGTAAAACAGGCGCGGAAAATTGACCATAAGCAAATGAAAACTGAGATAACTACTGAGTTTATAAGAAGGGTAAAACAGCTGCTTCGTTCACAGCTTAACAGTAAAAATTTGTTTAAGGCACTGAACACCTACGCTTGTTCCGCGCTTAGCTATTCATTTGGTATTGTTAAGTGGACAAAAACGGATATAGAAAATCTTCAGCGAAAAGTACGAACACACCTCACAAAGGCACAAAAACACCACCCTAAAAGTGCAGTAGAACGAACAACATTACCCCGGTATTTAGGAGGAAGAGGACTTATGGATATAGGTGAGCAATTAGATAAACAAATTGCTAATTTAAGAACTTATTTTCAGATGCAGGCTGAGACATCTACTCTACACCGCGCAATTTGCGCAGTAGATGACACAACACCGATCAAACTGAGGGAACCAGAAATGCGCATAAACCACCTTACTAAGGACGAAAAACTGCGCACCAGGATGGGTAAACCTCTGCACGGGCGACATCCCAATGAGGTCAGCCAAGACTATGTCGACAATACAGCGTCGAACTATTGGTTGACATCAGGAAAGATGTTCCCTGAAACGGAGGGTTCATTACTGGCCATTCAGGATCAGGTTATACCAACCAGAAATTACCTGAAATATATCGTCAAAGACCCTCAGGTTCAAAACGACAGATGCCGATATGGATGTCAAGCCCAAGAAACCATCCAACATATTACAGGGGGCTGCCAGGCATTTGCTGCAACTGAATACAAGGAACGGCATGACGCAGTGGGAAAAATCCTTCATCAAGAGATAGCTAACAAGCTGGGACTTCTCCAAACAGACCATCTCCCATATTATCAATACGTTCCTGAGAGTATGCTTGAGGATGGCAACTACAAGCTATACTGGGACCGCAGTGTGCTCACAGACCAAACAGTGTCACATAATAGACCAGATCTCGTACTAGTTAATAAATTAACAAGACAAACAACACTAATTGATGTGGCGATACCTAACAACAATAATCTACGTAGTAAATTTACTGAAAAGATCGCCAAGTATAGAGATCTGGAAATTCAAATACGGAGATAATGGAGAATGCAAAGTACCCAGACGATACCTATTGTTATGTCTACTACTGGAGTCATTCCGAAGACCCTCCTCGAAAGCATAAAAAAACTGGGTCTCAATGAACATATTTATAAGACCATGCAGAAAGCTGTACTACTTGCGACGGCCAGAAGTGTAAGAAAATTTTTGGGAGATACACCTGCATTCCAAGTCACCTAGGGCTCGATAACACGGAAAGAGTCCCACCAGAGCTCAATCCTTTTGATACCGTAGGTATCTGGGATGAGTCAATTTTCCCCTCAGAGGGAGTGTGAGCCGTATGGCTAAATCTGGATAATAATAATAAGGCCTGTGGGAGTTTTATGTCAGTTCTTCTATCAGGCGCGGCCCCCTGCGAATGGGGGATGCTTTCTGGGTATTCGTAGCGCCAATACCCAGAGAGTAGCAGGAATACTTGCCGTGGAACAAAAACTGACACCTGGCAGTAGGTATAAAATGCACACCCATGAGAATGGAGACAAATAGTTTATGTTTAGGGCCGCTGCCTGGGGATCGCCAGGGCACGTCTGGAGCCGACGCTGGACGTGACAGCATGCCGGACGTCGGTGGCAGGGTGTTGAGGAGGCGGGCCCCTGTCACACAAACAGCTACAGCCCAACAACAAGAGCAACAACCACAAGCGAGCCAAACAACAGCAAGAGCTCCACTCGCTGAAGGTGCTGCGCCGGAACATCAGCCGGCGCTCACTCAAGCGGGACGACCGAGGCAGCGCATGAAATGGACTGTGTCCATTAACGAAAGCATCTTGCGCTTCTATTATAAGGTGACAAACCTCGGTCAAGAAACGATCGGCTACAGACAACAGCTGTATGCCGAATTTTGCAGGGAGTATCCAGATATTCAAGTATCGGAGCAAAGAGTATCAGATCAATACCGGGTAATCGTAAGAAACAACCTTATCCCAGAGACTAGACGCAATACGATCAAAAGCGAAGTCGAACGGGAGATTAATAACCAAGAGCTAGTTTTAGATCAAGTCCCTAATGAAATCCTTGATGAGCAGATTCCTGAGATTCCCATACCAGAAACTCAACCTGACAATACACAGCAGGAAAACAACGAGTTGCGCGATAGTCTAGAAAACGAAATGGCTCGTGCCGTACAAGAGTTTAATGGAACAAATCCACTTAGCAGACCACCGCTACCACGAATAAACTCTTGTAAGAAACTAGGTGCCCTGTTACAAATTGTGAATACTGAAGTCCTACCCAATTATGTCGTAGAAGCCCACACATTGGAGTATCTGCATATGCTAATCTACTGTGCAGCTACAGCAATTGCCAATGTAATGGGCGTTAAGATCAGAACACGACGGGGGTACTAATAACGGAAGGACTGGTGACAGAATTGCACCCTGGGAAAAAAGACTTCTCGGAAAAATTGAATTACTGCGTAGGGATATTGGGCAAGTCACGGAATATATAAGAGGTGTAACAAGTAGAAAAGTCATTAAAAGAGCTGAAGAAATAATGCGGAGCACTGCAAGACACTCGAGATATGATCCAGAAAATAACACAGCCCAACAGTGTCTGGATACATTAAAACAAAAACTCTCCGTCTATTCAGGACGATTAAGAAGGTATAAAGTTAGTAACAACCGAAAATCTGACAATGCACTTTTTGAGAACTCTGAGAAGGCGTTCTACAGAAAACTCAATTCCACCGTAGAAAGTGTCGACAAGTCTTACCCAAGCCAAGAAGAAATTCATGAGTTTTGGGGAAATCAACTTTCCACACCAGCTGCTTTTAACAACAATGCTGGCTGGATAGAAGATACGACGCACAACTGTCACCACTACGTCACTGCTAACTACGAACCATTCACGACTGAACAAGTCTCAAATGTCATCAAAGAGCTTCATAACTGGAAATCTCCTGGACCAGACGGAGTTCAGAACTTCTGGCTTAAAAAGTTTTGGAGTATTCATGAGTGCTTATCAACATTAATTAATCATGTTATTTCTAATCCGCAGGAATTACCATCATTTCTAACTCAGGGAACTACTTATTTAATACCCAAGGATCAAAATAACACCCAAGATCCATCCAAGTACCGCCCAATTACTTGTCTTCCAACTTTGTATAAATTGGTCACATCCTGTGTAACCCGGCGTATCTACCAACATTGTGCTCTAAACAATATCATAGAGCCTCAACAGAAAGGATGCGCTAAGGGTTCCATGGGTTGCAAAGAACAACTTATCATCGACTCAGTCATTTCTAACCAGGCATACACTAAAAAAAGGAACCTTTTTACTGCTTTTATTGACTATAAAAAGGCCTTTGATTCAGTACCGCATGAATGGCTAATAGATATATTGAAAATATACAAAGTAGATGATAACATAGTGACCTTTTTAAGGCATATAATGAGAGATTGGAAGACTCAAATTCACCTCCAAATACCTGGTGAAAACAATATCGAAACCGAAAATATCGCAATCAACCGGGGATTATTTCAAGGAGACTCGTTGAGTCCATTGTGGTTCTGTTTAGCTTTGAACCCCCTTTCCCAGCTATTAAACTCCACTGACTCAGGTTTTAGCATTAAAAGCAATAATACTGTGGTAGTGAAGCTCAATCATCTGTTGTATATGGATGATTTGAAATTAATGGCTTCCACTCGAGAACACCTAGAAGAG
This sequence comes from Diabrotica virgifera virgifera, assembly GCF_917563875.1. NCBI lineage: Eukaryota > Metazoa > Arthropoda > Insecta > Coleoptera > Chrysomelidae > Diabrotica > Diabrotica virgifera. The sequence goes on along the minus strand of NC_065451.1, from coordinate 80,030,981 downwards.
ATGCTAAAAACTGTAGAAACATTTTCTGATGATATTAGTATGCAGTTCGGTCTAGACAAGTGCCGTGTTTTGAATATAGTCAGAGGAAAGGTACAGCCCGGTGGATTCGATATGCAAAATGGCCAGAACATCGAGGCCATGGGCGACAACGATATGTACAAATATCTTGGAGTAACGCAGGCGCGGAAAATTGACCATAAGCAAATGAAAACTGAGATAACTACTGAGTTTATAAGAAGGGTAAAACAGCTGCTTCGTTCACACCTTAACAGTAAAAATTTGTTTAAGGCACTAAACACCTACGCTTGTTCCGCGCTTAGCTATTCATTTGGTATTGTTAAGTGGACAAAAACGGATATAGAAAATCTTCAGCGAAAAGTACGAACACACCTCACAAAGGCACAAAAACACCACCCTAAAAGTGCAGTAGAACGAACGACATTACCCCGGTATTTAGGAGGAAGAGGACTTATGGATATAGGTGAGCAATTAGATAAACAAATTGCTAATTTAAGAACTTATTTTCAGATGCAGGCTGAGACATCTACTCTACATCGCGCTATCTGCGCAGTAGATGACACAACACCGATCAAACTGAGGGAAGCAGAACTGCGCATAAACCACCTTACTAAGGACGAAAAAGTGCGCGCCTGGATGGGTAAACCTTTGCACGGGCGACATCCCAATGAGGTCAGCCAAGATTATGTCGACAATATAGCGTCGAACTACTGGTTGGCATCAGGAAAGATATTCCCTGAAACGGAGGGTTCATTACTGGCCATTCAGGATCAGGTTATACCAACCAGAAACTACCTGAAATATATCATCAAAGACCCTCAGGTTCAAAACGACAGATGCCGATATGGATGTCAAGCCCAAGAAACCATCCAACATTTTACAGGGGGCTGCCAGGCATTTGCTGCAACTGAATACAAGGAACGGCATGATGCAGTGGGAAAATCCTTCATCAGGAGATAGCTATCAAGCTGGGACTTCTCCAAACCGACCATCTCCCATATTATCAATACGTCCCTGAGAGTATGCTTGAGGATGGCAACTACAAGCTATACTGGGACCGCACTGTGCTCACAGACCAAACAGTGGCGCATAATAGACCAGATCTCGTATTAGTCAATAAATTAACGAGACAAACAACCCTCATTGATGTGGCGATTCCTAACAACAATAATCTACGTACTAAATTTACTGAAAAGATCGCCAAGTACAGAGATCTGGAAATTCAAATACGGAGACAATGGAGAATGCAAAGTACCCAGACGATACCGATTATTATGTCTACTACTGGAGTCATTCCGAAGACCCTCCTCGAAAGCATAAAAAAGCTGGGTCTCAATGAACATCTTTATAAGACCATGCAGAAAGCAGTACTACTCGCAACGGCCAGATGTGTACGAAAATTTTTGGGAGATACACCTGCATACCAAGTCACCTAGGGCTCGATAACACGGAAAGAGTCCCACCAGAGCTCAATCCTTTTGATACCGTAGGTATCTGGGATGAGTCAATTTTCCCCTTAGAGGGAGTGTAAGCCGTATGGCTAAATCTGGATAATAATACCATCATTCCTAACTCAGGGAACCACTTATTTAATACCGAAGGATCAAAATAACACCCAAGATCCAGCAAAATACCGCCTAATTACTTGTCTTCCAACTTTGTATAAATTGGTCACATCTTGTGTAGCTCGGCGTATCTACCAACACTGTGCTCTGAACAATATCATAGAGCCTCAACAGAAAGGATGCGCTAAGGGTTCCATGGGTTGCAAAGAACAACTTATCATCGACTCAGTCATTTCTAATCAAGCATATTCCAAAAAGAGGAATCTATTTACTGCTTTTATTGATTACAAGAAGGCCTTTGATTCAGTCCCGCATGAATGGCTTATAGATATACTGAGAATATATAAAGTCGATGATAATATAGTGACCTTTTTACAACATATAATAACAGAGTGGAAAACTAGAATTCATCTTCAAATCCCTGGTGAAAGTAACATCGAAACTGAAAATATCGTAATCAGCCGGGGCCTGTTTCAAGGAGATTCGTTGAGTCCTCTGTGGTTCTGTCTAGCTATGAACCCAGTATCTCAGCTATTGAACTCCACAGATGCAGGTTTTAGCATCAAAAATAACAACAATGTGGTGGCGAAGCTTAATCATTTATTGTACATGGATGATTTGAAATGAATGGCTTCCACTCGAAACCAACTCGACGAGATGCTAAAAACTGTAGAAACTTTTTCTAATGATATTAGTATGCACTTCGGACTAGATAAGTGCCGTATTTTAAATATAGTCAGAGGAAAAGTACAGCCCGGAGGATTCGATATGCAAAATGGCCAGAACATCGACGCCATGGGTGAAAACGATATGTATAAATATCTTGGAGTAAAGCAAGCGCGGAAAATTGACCATAAACAAATGAAAACAGAGATAACTACTGAGTTTATACGAAGGGTAAAACAGCTGCTTCGCTCACACCTTAACAGTAGAAATTTGTTTAAGGCACTAAACACCTACGCATGTTCCGCGCTTAGCTACTCATTTGGTATTGTTAAGTGGACAAAAACAGATATAGAAGCTCTTCAGCGAAAAGTACGAACACACCTCACAAAGGCACAAAAACACCATCCGAAAAGTGCAGTAGAAAGAACAACATTACCACGGAATCTAGGAGGAAGAGGACTTATGGATATAGGTGAGCAATTAGATAAACAAATTGCTAATTTAAGAACTTATTTTCAGATGCAGGCTGAGACATCTACTCTACATCGCGCTATCTGCGCAGTAAATGACACAACACCGATCAAACTGAGGGAACCAGAAATACGCATAAACCACCTTACTAAGGACGAAAAAGTGCGCGCCTGGATGGGTAAACCTCTGCACGGGCGACATCCCAATGAGGTCAGCCAAGATTATGTCGACAATATAGCGTCTAACTACTGGTTGACATCAGGAAAGATGTTCCCTGAGACAGAGGGTTCATTACTGGCCATTCAGGATCAGGTTATACCAACAAGAAATTACCTGAAATATATCATCAAAGACCCTCAGGTTCAAAACGACAGATGCCGATATGGATGTCAAGCCCAAGAAACCATCCAACATCTTACAGGGGGCTGCCAGGCATTTGCTGCAACTGAATACAAGGAACGGCATGACGCAGTGGGAAAAATCCTTCATCAAGAGATAGCTATCAAGCTGGGACTTCTCCAAACAGACCATCTCCCGTATTATCAATACGTCCCTGAGAGTATGCTTGAGGATGGCAACTACAAGCTATACTGGGACCGCACTGTGCTCACAGACCAAACAGTGGCACATAATAGACCAGATCTCGTACTAGTTAATAAATTAACAAGACAAACAACACTAATTGATGTGGCGATACCTAACAACAATAATCTACGTAGTAAATTTACTGAAAAGATCGCCAAGTACAGAGATCTAGAAATTCAAATACGAAGGCAATGGAGAATGGAAAGTACCCAGACGATACCGATTATTATGTCTACTACTGGAGTCATTCCGAAGACCCTCCTCGAAAGCATAAAAAAGCTGGGTCTGAATGAACATCTTTATAAGACCATGCAGAAAGCTGTACTACTCGCGACGGCCAGATGCGTAAGAAAATTTCTGGGAGATACACCTGCATTCCAAGTCACCTAGGGCTCGATAACACGGAAAGAGTCCCACCAGAGCTCAATCCTTTTGATACCGTAGGTATCTGGGATGAGTCAATTTTCCCCTTAGAGGGAGTGTGAGCCGTATGGCTAAATCTGGGATAATAATAATAATGCGGAGCTCTTCAAGACACTCGAGATACGATCCAGAAAATAACACAGCCCAACAGTGTCTGGATACATTAAAACAAAAACTCTCCGTCTATTCAGGACGATTAAGAAGGTATAAAGTTAGTAACAACCGAAAATGTGACAATGCACTTTTTGAGAACTCTGAGAAGGCGTTTTACCGAAAACTCAATTCCACCGTAGAAAGTGTCGACAAGTCTTACCCAAGCCAAGAAGAAATTCATGAGTTTTGGGGAAATCAACTTTCCACGCCAGCTGCTTTTAACAACAATGCTGGCTGGATAGAAGATACGACGCACAACTGTCACCACTACGTCACTGCTAACTACGAACCATTCACGACTGAAGAAGTCTCAAATGTCATCAAAGAGCTTCATAACTGGAAATCTCCTGGACCAGACGGAGTTCAGAACTTCTGGCTTAAAAAGTTTTGGAGTATTCATGAGTGCTTATCAACATTAATTAATCATGTTATTTCTAATCCGCAGGAATTACCATCATTTCTAACTCAGGGAACTACTTATTTAATACCCAAGGATCAAAATAACACCCAAGATCCATCCAAGTACCGCCCAATTACTTGTCTTCCAACTTTGTATAAATTGGTCACATCCTGTGTAACCTGGCGTATCTACCAACACTGTGCTCTAAACGATATCATAGAGCCTCAACAGAAAGGATGCGCTAAGGGTTCCATGGGTTGCAAAGAACAGCTTATCATCGATTCAGTCATTTCTAACCAGGCATTCACTAAAAAAAGGAACCTTTTTACTGCTTTTATTGACTATAAAAAGGCCTTTGATTCAGTACCGCATGAATGGCTAATAGATATTTTGAAAATATACAAAGTCGATGATAACATAGTGACCTTTTTAAGGCATATAATGAGAGATTGGAAGACTAAAATTCACCTCCAAATACCTGGTGAAAAAAATATTGAAACCGAAAATATCGCAATCAACCGGGGCCTGTTTCAAGGAGACTCGTTGAGTCCACTGTGGTTCTGTTTAGCTTTGAACCCCCTTTCCCAGCCATTAAACTCCACTGACTCAGGTTTTAGCATTAAAAGCAATAATACTGTGGTAGCGAAGCTCAATCATCTGTTGTATATGGATGATTTGAAATTAATGGCTTCCACTCGAGAACACCTAGAAGAGATGCTAAAAACTGTAGAAACATTCTCTAATGATATTAGTATGCAGTTCGGTCTAGACAAGTGCCGTGTTTTGAATATAGTCAGAGGAAAGGTACAGCCCGGTGGATTCGATATGCAAAATGGCCAGAACATCGAGGCCATGGGCGACAACGATATGTATAAATATCTTGGAGTAAAACAGGCACGGAAAATTGACCATAAGCAAATGAAAACTGAGATAACTACTGAGTTTATAAGAAGGGTAAAACAGCTGCTTCGTTCACAGCTTAACAGTAAAAATTTGTTTAAGGCACTAAACACCTACGCTTGTTCCGCGCTTAGCTATTCATTTGGTATTGTTAAGTGGACAAAAACGGATATAGAAGATCTTCAGCGAAAAGTGCGAACACACCTTACAAAGGCACAAAAACACCACCCTAAAAGTGCAGTAGAACGAACAACATTACCCCGGTATTTAGGAGGAAGAGGACTTATGGATATAGGTGAGCAATTAGATAAACAAATTGCTAATTTAAGAACTTATTTTCAGATGCAGGCTGAGACATCTACTCTACACCGCACAATTTGCGCAGTAGATGACACAACACCGATCAAACTGAGGGAACCAGAAATGCGCATAAACCACCTTACTAAGGACGAAAAACTGCGCACCTGGATGGGTAAACCTCTGCACGGGCGACATCCCAATGAGGTCAGCCAAGACTATGTCGACAATACAGCGTCGAACTATTGGTTGACATCAGGAAAGATGTTCCCTGAAACGGAGGGTTCATTACTGGCCATTCAGGATCAGGTTATACCAACCAGAAATTACCTGAAATATATCGTCAAAGACCCTCAGGTTCAAAACGACAGATGCCGATATGGATGTCAAGCCCAAGAAACCATCCAACATATTACAGGGGCTGCCAGGCATTTGCTGCAACTGAATACAAGGAACGGCATGACGCAGTGGGAACAATCCTTCATCAAGAGATAGCTAACAAGCTGGGACTTCTCCAAACGGACCATCTCCCATATTATCAATACGTTCCTGAGATTATGCTTGAGGATGGCAACTACAAGCTATACTGGGACCGCAGTGTGCTCACAGACCAAACAGTGGCACATAATAGACCAGATCTCGTACTAGTTAATAAATTAACGAGACAAACAACACTAATTGATGTGGCGATACCTAACAACAATAACCTACGTAGTAAATTTACTGAAAAGATCGCCAAGTATAGAGATCTGGAAATTCAAATACGGAGACAATGGAGAATGCAAAGTACCCAGACGATACCTATTGTTATGTCTACTACTGGAGTCATTCCGAAGACCCTCCTCGAAAGCATAAAAAAGCTGGGTCTCAATGAACATATTTATAAGACCATGCAGAAAGCTGTACTACTTGCGACGGCCAGAAGTGTAAGAAAATTTTTGGGAGATACACCTGCATTCCAAGTCATCTAGGCTCGATAACACGGAAAGCGTCCCACCAGAGCTCAATCCTTTTGATACCGTAGGTATCTGGGATGAGTCAATTTTCCCCTCAGCGGGAGTGTGAGCCGTATGGCTAAATCTGGATAATAATAAATAATAATAACTGACTGAGATAACTATTGAGTTTATAAGAAGGGTAAAACAGCTGCTTCGTTCACAGCTTAACAGTAAAAATTTGTTTAAGGCACTAAACACCTACGCTTGTTCCGCGCTTAGCTATTAATTTGGTATTGTTAAGTGGACAAAAACGGATATAGAAAATCTTCAGCGAAAAGTACGAACACACCTCACAAAGGCACAAAAACACCACCCTAAAAGTGCAGTAGAACGAACAACATTACCCCGGTATTTAGGAGGAAGAGGACTTATGATATAGGTGAGCAATTAGATAAACAAATTGCTAATTTAAGAACTTATTTTCAGATGCAGGCTGAGACATCTACTCTACACCGCGCAATTTGCGCAGTAGATGACACAACACCGATCAAACTGAGGGAACCAGAAATGCGCATAAACCACCTTACTAAGGACGAAAAACTGCGCACCTGGATGGGTAAACCTCTGCACGGGCGGCATCCCAATGAGGTCAGCCAAGACTGTGTCGACAATACAGCGTCGAACTATTGGTTGACATCAGGAAAGATGTTCCCTGAAACGGAGGGTTCATTACTGGCCATTCAGGATCAGGTTATACCAACCAGAAATTACCTGAAATATATCGTCAAAGACCCTCAGGTTCAAAACGACAGATGCCGATATGGATGTCAAGCCCAAGAAACCATCCAACATATTACAGGGGGCTGCCAGGCATTTGCTGCAACTGAATACAAGGAACGGCATGACGCAGTGGGAAAAATCCTTCATCAAGAGATAGCTAACAAGCTGGGACTTCTCCAAACGGACCATCTCCCATATTATCAATACGTTCCTGAGAGTATGCTTGAGGATGGCAACTACAAGCTATACTGGGACCGCAGTGTGCTCACAGACCAAACAGTGGCACATAATAGACCAGATCTCGTACTAGTTAATAAATTAACAAGACAAACAACACTAATTGATGTGGCGATACCTAACAACAATAATCTACGTAGTAAATTTACTGAAAAGATCGCCAAGTATAGAGATCTGGAAATTCAAATACGGAGACAATGGAGAATGCAAAGTACCCAGACGATACCTATTGTTATGTCTACTACTGGAGTCATTCCGAAGACCCTCCTCGAAAGTATAAAAAAGCTGGGTCTCAATGAACATATTTATAAGACCATGCAGAAAGCTGTACTACTTGCGACGGCCAGAAGTGTAAGAAAATTTTTGGGAGATACACCTGCATTCCAAGTCATCTAGGGCTCGATAACACGGAAAGAGTCCCACCAGAGCTCAATCCTTTTGATACCGTAGGTATCTGGGATGAGTCAATTTTCCCCTCAGCGGGAGTGTGAGCCGTATGGCTAAATCTGGATAAATAATAATAATATGTTTTTATTTGAAGAATGATATGTAACAATACATTATAATACTTACATTTTAAATTTAATAATACATTTCTGCAAAAAAGAGATGACAAACAGCTAGGCTGATACAATGAAGTGTCATCCCTTTATTACTATAAACAAAAACAAATGATATATGACATTAAAAAAATACAAAGAAAAAGAATTGCTATTTACTTTCTTGTAAAATACTTTTGTACTTAGTCTTAAACGTACTTATTGGTAGATATTTTAGATGTTGGGGTACTTGGTTATATATTTTAAAAATCATATATGTGAATGATCCTTGAAATTTAGTAGTCCGGTGAGCAGGTGGTGATATTTGGCCTCTGAAACGAGTATATATGTTGTGCACATCACTGCGAAACGTAATTTTATTGTATAAATATGGTGGAGACTTATATAATATTATTTTATGATACAATATGGTCAAATGTAACTCTCTTCTACTCTTCATATTTAACTATTTAGCTTCAATCAGTTTATGGCTAATTCTTTCGAATTTTCTGATACCGTAGATGTACCGGAGACAAGAGTTTTGAGCCCTTTGAATACGTGTGGTTTCTATATTGTCAAGGCACGGACTATATACTGTATCACAATAATTAAAGTGACTGAGAACCATTGTATCACACAATAAAATTTTTGTCTTTTGATCTAAAATGTGACGATGCGGAAAAAGCATTTTTAGATTGGTATAAGCCCGTTTAATGCACTTATTCACATGACTGCCAAATTTGAGATCTGTATCTAATTCTAAACCTAAATTTCGTGCCACACATCAACACCATCAATTGAGACTGATAGTTGCTCTGAAATGACGTCTTTGTTTTTTCCGAACACTAACATTTGAGTTTTAGTGGAATTTATGATTAACTGATGTCTATTTGAAAAGTTTACGAGTTTTGACAATTCTGTATTAATACGTTCATTTGTGATAATACTATCGAACTCGGTTATCCTAATTTTTATCTGAGTATCATCTGCATAAATGTAAGCTTTACAATTTTCTAAAACAGTAGATACGTTACTTGCATATAGACAAAATAAAACCGGTCCCAAAACTGAACTTTGGGGCACACCACAAAATATATTTTTTTATTAGATATTCCCGAACTTGTTTCCACAAACTGAGATCTGTTAGTAATATAATGATTAATAAATTTAATAGCATTTGGAGAGAACCCTACATAATGCAAAATATTGAATAATAACTGATGATTTATTGTGTCAAAAGCTTTTGTATAATCCACTAGTATTAGTATACTAGAATTTCCCTTATCTATGTCTCGAAGTATGTCATCGGTAACTTCCAATAGCGCTGTTGCACAGCTGTAGCTCCGCCGAAAGCCTGACTGACTAGTTGGTAAAATATCATATTGACTTGTATCTTGTTCAATTTGATTTTTTATTATTTTTTCTAAAACTTTCGACAACACAGATAAAATGGAAATAGGTCTGAGTTCACTCATACTAGTTATGTTGGATTTCTTAGGCAAAGGAAAAACTTTTGATATCTTCCATTCATCGGGAAAAACTGATAATTCAATACAGGTATTAACAATATTAGTTATGAAGGGTAAAATGTATGAGCAACATAGCAAAAGCATGTCAATTTGTAATTCGTCGACTCCCACTGCTTTAGTTTTACTTTCTAGTAAATATTTATACACAGTATTTGTATTAACTGTGATGAAATTTAATAATTCATTAAAATTTGTCTTTAAATTATTATTATAGAAAAGTAATAAGTTCGGATCTGGCTCAGTCATATTACCAGTTACTAAAAGAAAATGATTATTTATATTATTAGGATTATCTAAATTTTGCGGTATTTCTCAATTTGCCGGTTTCGAACGAATATCCAACTTTCTGATTTGTTGCCACATTTGTTTACTATTTCTACCATAAGTATTCAAACAAAAATTAAAATACCCCCTTTTTTCGTTTCTTATTGCAACAGTAGTGAAATTTTTCAAATCTTTGTAATACTGGTAATGAGCTGGACGTTTTGTTGTTCGGTATTTAGAAAGAGCTTTATCTCTCAGCTTTATCAATAGTTTTATGTTATCTGTAAGCCATGGAGGATTTATTTTTTTGTTTTTTCTTTTTCTAATAGGAGCTAATGTATCAAAAATATTTACCATTAACTGATTAAAAAGTGAAACTTTATCATTAATATTTTCTAACCGAAATATTTCTTCGAAAGGAGACGAATATAAAAAATCTTCCAATAAATTTTTATCTATGTTAGTTAAATTTCTTGTATATATAACATTTTCTTTATTACTGATATCAAAATTTAATGCACAAAATACTAACTGATGATCAGAAGTAATAAATAGTTCTTTATTACCATGAATGTAAGAATTGTTTTGATTTGAAATTAAAATGATATCAATAAGTGATTCACCAGTAGCTGTGATTCGAGTACGTTCATTAATTATTTGTTGCAGATTAAATATTTCTGTAATGTTAATAAACTTTGTTACGTTATTGCAGGACGGCCCCTTTAACATGTCAATATTTATGTCCCCTCCACAAATTATTTCATCAAACTGTGAAAATTTCAGCTAAATTTTCTTCAAAGTCGCTTAAAAAATCATTTATATTTTTATCCGGGGGTCTATATATATTTCCAAATGCGTATTTTTTATTATGTAATTTGAAACTAATCCACAATTGTTTAACAGAATCTGTATTAGTAAAATCACAAAGAATATTATAATTAAGTGAGGATCGAATGTATATTGCAGTTCCTCCCCCTCTTGTAATTCGGTCATTTCTTATAAGGTTGAATCCGTCAATGTGCACAAAATGATCAGTAATATTCTGATTAAACCAAGTTTCCCCAATACCTATTACATCATATTCCTCTCTTAAAACATAAGATTTAATTCGTTAAATATATTACATAATGAATTAGCGTTAAAGAAAGCAAAAGAAAAATTTTTCATAAAAGTACCTGATATCTAAAATAACAAAAAAAACTGTATGAAATCTATTAAATATAACAAATAAAATGAGCACGCTCCTGACAAAATACCCATCATAGTTCCTAAATAAATAAATAACTAGTATTGAAAAAGAAATATAATAAATACAATGATAATACGCAGAACTTTCGTTCCAGTTAAAATAACGAGCATAAAATAAACCCATATATTTTTTATGGACGGGGTCGAGTTCGCTCCCAATGGTAAGAATTTTACCTGAACTAAAAAAGGTAGAGTCCGAATTTGCTCCCATAGACAAAATTTATTTTACCTAAACATGTCGAAAATATCACCCAGCGTTGTCACTTCTTTTAAATTTTCTCTTTTTGTTAGAAACAGGTACCTTCCTAGAAATATCTATGGGAAAGGAGGAAGACCTAACCCTTCGGTCCTAACTTAACTTTCGGGTATTAGAGTGTAGAGCGCAAACCGGCCGATTTCAGGTAAGAGCGCAAAACGGTCGAGCGCATACCGGCCGACACCGATAATTTGTGTTAAAACGTGTTAAAAACATTATGCTACAAACATTTTTTTTTAATTGTTATAAGACATTTATGTAAAATTTAGCAAGCATGTATTCGAATATGTCAAATGTACCCATTATTGGACACCCCCCGTTTCTGGAAATATTCAGTTTATATTGATAAAAAAAATTCAATAAAATTCAAAATAATAGAAAAATAATATTTTACCAACATACAATTAATTAATATGTTCTTTTTATCATCCGTAACTTCACGCATGTGCTCTTAAATAGACGCCATTGTATAGGTATGTACTTGCTACTGTCATTTCGGAGTCGGCGTTTGATTTGAATATATATATATATATATATATATATATATATATATATATATATATATATATATATATATATATATATATATATATATATATATATATATATATATATAATAGGTTTGTTCTAGCATCAGTTTCAAACGGTTTGAAACCATCAGCGAATAGTCGACCAGGGCGAGTAGAGGGGATGGCACTGGTGACTGTATTATGTTATCTCACTGACCAACTGTTTGCTGACGGTTTCCGACTAGTTTGACTGTTTGCTAGAGCTAGAACATACCTTATATACTCCAAAATAGAAAACTGCAAAAAAAATTAAATATTATTAAAATTTAAAATCAAAATTTATTTATTAAATTATAATCCTAACTTCATTCCCGAAATTCCTTCGAAAATTATTCTGTTAACTAATTTCAAAATAAATAGGTATATAATAGCGTATGTTTGAATTTTCACTTTTTCCTAAAAAATTCGAAAGGGTTCTCTTATTTTCATCGTCATTTGTTTAGCTTTAATGTTATCAACTTCATCTGGAGCTCACTTGCATCGTTTTCCCGTTATTTAAGCTTGAATACTCTTACTTAGATTTGAGTACTAGCCGAAAAAAATATATATTAAATCAACTATAACTCACTTTTAATTAATTCTAAAAGCTCTTTCACGTAAAGAATCTATTCAATTATTTATTATCTTCATTTATTTATGAAAAACCGCTTTTTTTTCTCTTTTGTTTCGATTTGTTTCACGAAAAATTCAAATCTTTGATCTTTAATAACTCAAAAAGTATTGATTTATTTTAATAACTTGATATAACAAATTTTGCTTAAAATTTGTCCCTCTATCGATTTGTGGGGTTATTTTTAATAAAATAGTTTTCACTCCGAGAAGGGGTGGTATCCACCGAGAAGGGGTGGTATCCAACCCCAGGGCAAAAGTGCAAGTTGGCACCAAATCAGTTTTGTTTCTTGAGGTATGCTCTAGCTAGTCACCAATTTTAATGCAAATCGATGGAGGTTTAACAAAATGAGAGGTGAAAACCTTTAATGACTGCACTAACTTTCCCCTTTCATCCCTTATTGCTACTACCTGTATCCACTGAGGTGTCAGCCTGAAAGGGGTCATAATTGTCATCATACAATGGACACATTTCACAGGAAAAACTCCATAGTACTTATGACGATCATTTTTCGGCTCTAACTCTTCGTCTAAAAATCGTGTTATTCTTGTTTTGAAAGTACGATTATTTATTTGCTGGACACAGATTTCGGTATGCTGCACAGAGGTCATTTTGGTGTTTTTAGGAATTAATAAATAAAAAAGGCAATATTTAAAATTAACTTTTTTTATGTTTTAGTATTAAAGAGAACACCCCATAGAATATTATTGTTACCAGCGTGTTTATTCCTGTCAATTCCTATCGCTATGGCAACGGCTGAAACCTTCGGAAATATTCACTAACAGTTTGGCATTAGTTTTGTCATAACGTTTTTGATGTTTTAAAGATTTTTAGTAGTTAAATAAAATTTGTGTTTTTGGAAATTGGATTTTTTTCTTAAGATCTAAGGTAAGGACTTTAATATAATAAACAAAATAATTATAAATATGTTCGCATGTTTAGGTAAATAAATATTAATAGTAAACGCTTCATTTTTTTCTTTTAAAAACATGATTTTAACTTTAAAAGGCTGCAAAATTTGAGATTAGCATAGATTTATTTTTGAACTATTTTTTTATGTTAAAGGGCTTTGATATCTTTATTTTAAATATATACTGATGTGCCAAGAAGTGCCAACTGCTTAAAACAAATATTTTTTTAGGAAATATGTCAATATTAAAAAGGGATATGTTTACCGTCTGGTGCGAGCAGACTTTTCTAGCAGATAAAAATTCCTTGGTTTTTGAATTAGTTCGTAGAAAGCTAAACCTAAATAATGATGGACACGATGATAAATATGAAGAAGTGGTAAAAAAAGTTAAAAATTTTAACAGCACTGTTGCTAGAATGTGGCAAAATTGTAAAAGGTCTCGGACCGTTTTTGAGCAAAGGCATAGTGTTTGGTTAAATCAATTTATTGTTTTTTTGGAAAACTTAAATGTACCTGGCCCTAGCAGAGTAGGTAGACCGGACAAATTATTCAAAGACTTAAGCGATCAACGCAAAAGGCAAAAACTAATGCCTCTTTTGGACAACTATTCTACGGAACAGCTTACATTTGCTGCAAGGAAAAGTCTAGAGTCATCAGGTCAGCGCAATGCTTCAAACATAATTAAAGAAATTACAGAAAATTCACCAGAAAGAGCAACAAAAGTTAAAAAAACAATTCATAAAAAATGAATCTCTGCCTGAAAAATACTCCCCGGATTGCTCCTTGCTCTTCCCCACTTGCTCTCTTTCTGGACTGCTCACTAACAAAAAGATCGTATATTTTGTTGCAACAGGGGGCAAAAGGACATCATGCCAACATTTAACCTAATTATAACATTCTTTTGGACGCAAAGAAAATGTGTTACCCAAACAAGGATAGTGTTTTTATAACCGATATATCCGCTGAGGTTAAACTCCAGGCTCTTGTGGATCACACTGTGAGCAGAATTGTGGAATCTCAACAAGAGCTTTACAATAACCTACCTCTTAATATTTCAAAAAATACAATTAATATTACTTATAAATGGGGATGCGATGGCAGTGCAAGTCACTCACATTATAAGCAAAAATTTAGCAGTGAAGTTAGTGATTTAAGCTCAGATCTAAACTTGTTTTCAATATGCCTAGTCCCCTACAGATGACATCAAGCAATGGCACCATTCTTTGGCAGAATCCACGTCCGGCATCTACCAGGTTCTGCAGACCAATAAAACTTATTTTTAAAAAAGAAACGCCCGAATTGTGTAGAAATGAAATCCAAAATATCGAAAAACAAATCTCAGAAATAAAACCTTCAGTTATCAATAATTATTCTCAGTTAACTATTAATCATACATTTAAAATGACGATGATTGATGGAAAAATGTTTGCAGTAATAAGCAATTCTTCCTCACAAACATGTGGTATTTGTAAAGCAAGTCCGAAAATTATGAACGATTTAGAAAAAGTACAGAGATTGCCAGTTAATGAAGACTTGTATGATTATGGGATTTCCACTCTACATGCATGGATAAGATGTCTGGAATGCTGTCTACATATTTCATATAGATTGGAATTAAAGAAATGGCAAGTGCGAGATGACAATGAGAAAAAAATTATGAAAGAAAGGAAGAATAACATAATTAAAAGACTAAAAGAAGAGTTGAGTATACTCGTTGACATTCCTAAACAAGGATATGGCACAACCAACGACGGCAATACCGCTCGGAGGTTTTTCCAAAATTATTGCCAAGCTGCTTTGATAACAGGTATTTCTTTTCGCTTCTGTATAAAAATTAGATGTACATACTAACCAAATTTTTTTTGTAGGACTCGACAAACAGTTTCTAAAGCGATTACTTACCATTTTAAGTACAATGTCTTCTGGATATGAGATTAACCCAGAAATGTTCGCCGAATACTGCAAAAGAACTGCGACCCTTTATATAGATTTATACCCATGGTACTATATGCCTGCTAGTCTACATAGGATACTAATTCATGGACCTGAAATCATCAAGGTAGTGCCTCTTCCTGTAGGAATGTTTTCCGAAGAAGCACTTGAATCGCGAAACAAGGATTTCCGTAAATTTCGTGAAGCTTATTCAAGAAAATTTTCTGGAGAAGATACGATGAATGATGTCTTTTATAGGCTTTTGTTATCTTCCGATCCGCTAATATCCTCATTATCTAAGTGTATAGGTAAAAGATCTAACAAACACTCTTTAGGTAAGGTCTTACAATTACTTCAGGAGCCAAATCTATCCCATAATGATGTTATTGATGACTTTGATTCTAGTGATTCTGATTAAGTTATTTTTTGTTAATAAGTAAAATTAAATTATTCTTATTATAATATAGAACATTATATAGTTCTATTTATGGACCATTCCACGAACATACGCCTATTTTGGATTACTTCGACAACGAATATTTTACTGTGTAACATAAGAAGTACGAAAGTAAATGGCGCTAATAATTAATCCAATAAACAACAATGTAATTTGGAATTTACTTTTGTTCTTCTTACTTTGCACAGTAAAATATTCGTTGTCGAAATAATCCAAAACAGGCGTATGTTCGTGGAATAGGGTATACAATACATCTACTGATTAATAAATACTACTATAAATAAACTATCTAGCGTTAACTGCTTCATAAAAAAGAATTTTATTTAAATATCCTTTTGTGTTTTATAATAAAAATTTTGATTCCATTTGGATGACTTATAACTCAATTTATAACACCCTGTATAAAAATAAATAACTGAAAATTAAAAAAGAAGCTAAAGGTAAAACGATTCCTATAGCATGTACCCTTCTAACATATTAAAAAAATATATTTCTATAACAATATTTATTATCGCCTATTTTTCGATAAATGACCTCTGTGTGCTGTTATAAATTTTTTAAATCGTCCTAAGAAGGCTCCTCGGTTAATTTTTTATTTTATTTTAAGTAATTTTCTCTTCTTTTTTATAGGGCTCTAAAATAATAAAAAATAACATACAAAAAACGAGGAATACACCGTTATCAGTCAGGAGATAAATCTTCTTCTTCTTCTTCTTTTATATAGGCAGTACTGCCGGTTTTTCTTCAACGCTGCCTTTTATTTTGCCCCTAAATTGTTGTTCCATCTATTCCTTGGCCGTCCTATACTTCTTTTGCCTAACGGTGACTTGTCCCTGGCTGTTCTTTGATTCAGACATCCTTGATTTAGACATCCTGCTTATCTTAAGCAGCAATCCTTCTTAAGATCTTCATTTCGCTGGTCTCCAGATGTCTTTGTGTTTTGCTTGGAGATAAATAAAATTATTTAAAGATCCAAAATTTATTTTTTTATTAAGAAATATTTCAGCGTAACGTTAAATGATTTTTGAACCCCTCTGAAAGATTAGTATTAATAAGACACGATTAATAGTAATCAATACAATGAAAATAGTATATTGTACAACAAGTGAGAAAAAAGACATATTTCGCACGAGCACAAAAGTTTGTTAATAATACGAGCCGAGGCACGAGGCGAGTGCCGCAAATCAAGCGAGGAAGAAATAGTATGTAATTTTCTCATGTGTTGTACACTATACTTTTTCTATGAATGCGGTTTTGTCAAGAGTTTAAACTTCAAAATTAAATAATTTAGGTGCTTTAGGTATATTATATGCATAAATTGAAATAAAATAAATATACTTTAGGTATTTAATATTCTTAGAATTTATATACGTTATTTATTTAAAATTCTAATTAATTGTTATTTTTGAACAATTTTAAAATGTTATTCTTGGTATGTTTTGATTCAACACATTTTGTTTGACAATATTAATTGTGTTTGTATTGTGCATGTTACCATGGAAGCGGCAATCATATATGGAAAACCGTAGGAGAACCCGTGGGAAAAATATTTCTCACTGCAATGGCCGACTTTTCTCACTGCGTGATAAATTGTTCGTTTTGAATGTATGTAAGTAGTGAGAGAAGTAGCACATTATACAGCATCCATAGAAAAACATTTTGATTTGTGATAGCTTTCGAATAGTTTACTTTATTCGTCAAAGTTATTGCATTATTAGATTTAGTGTAACAAACTGATACGCGAAGTATTGAAGGCACCTACGTGTTTCTTAAAGCTTAGATTAAACAGGCTTTTATTGCACTAAAACAAACGTAGGTAAGTACCAAATTTTAAGACTATGGAACGTTTCTTGCAAGTAGAAAAAATCTATAATCTTAAATGGTTTTACAGAGAGACGGAGAAAAAAATTCGACTCCATTTATAAGTTTAAATAAGATGCTCAAATTAAGATCTCCTCACCCTCACTTCTTAGCAATAAGCCTTTTAGCAGAAGAGCTAGTGAACCGGTGAACCAGCCCGAGTAACGGTCTTCCTATAATGCTAGAAATTTTTATAGTGATAATCCATAGCACACCAATGCTAAAAACCATGACCTGGCAGGCATCAGCCCTGCACGGGTATCTACCAGGTGAATTGAAAAGTGCATATTTTAGGGGTAAAATAAACTTTCTCCTGTAAAGTTTAAATTTAAGTATGTGTTTGAGTAAATCGTTTAGACGAAATATGTACAATGACTGGCGGTTCTGAACAGCATAAGACCTTGACAGGCGAGGGGAAAAATTAGGGTTATTTCTGTTTTTTTCCTAAAATTATTATTTTTTGCCTCGAACAAAGTTTTTTAGGTTTTTTGAATTATTCCAAACAGAGTTTATTATTATTCCAAAGAGAAATCCCGAAGAGTTTTTGGCAATACAATATCGAAAGCCACTTTGTTTTTAATTGCTAATCAAGCGAGCGCGACACTATTTTTAACCGTTGCATGTAGTATAATGTAATTAATATGCGTAAATATATGTGCGTAAAAAAATTCTGATTCAATTTTTTTCACCCTCTTGCTTGAAAAGGTTCCCTATTAACAAATTTGCATGTTGCCATGGTCAAAAATGGATCAAAAATTTTTAAACAAATTTTTTTAAACTTGAAAATTTTACGCATACCTCTACACGGTGTAACAAAAATTCCGTGGCACCTTTCGATTCACCTGGTAGATACCCGTGCAGAGATAATGCCTGCCAGGTCATGGTTTTTAGCCTTGATGTGCTATGATCTATCACTATACAAATTTCTAACCTTACAGGAAGACCGTTACTCGGAGTCTTCAGTAGCTCTTAGACTATTTGTTCAAATTTACGCAGCAGATTTTCAAGAGTTCCAGATCGAATGTCATGTGAATTTTAATACGAATTTTTTTCTTTAGTTCATCAATATTATTTACTCTAATGACAGAATTTTGATCTAGTATATTCCCACAAAAAGAAAACAAACGGATTAAGGTCTGGTGACCTAGCTGGCCTATATTCTCTGAAGCCCCTAATCCCAATCGATTGATTTGGAAATATTTTAAATTAAATAAAATTACGAACGGTCACATCATAATGGAATATGAGTATGGAGTATGGATTATGAGACGGAGTTGCCAAGTAGCTACGTAGTAGTTCCGTGGGAGCGTTCAAGTATTACGTAACGCGATTTTTGAAGATTTTTGATCCCCCGTACGTAACGCACTGTAATGGGCGTTAAACTATTACGTAACGCAATTTTTGAAGATTTTTGACCTCCCCCCCCCAACCTGCGTTACGTAAACCTTGAACGGCTCCCGTATTGTTGATACCACAAAACATAATTTTATAATATTAATAATGCACACAGCGCTAATTTTTCTTATGGAATTTATTCTAACTACTTGCAATATCGTCTTACTAAAGTTTTTTTGTAACTAATGTTAACACCAAATATACTGCGAGGTATAATAAGTTTTGGATAGATATAGAAAATTATGCTTATTTTCATAGTTGATTTTTTCGTGAACGGATTCCGCCAGTTTTTTATTATTATTTTATATTTTTCTTTAGTATTTACACGGTTGTGCAAATGTTTACCAAAACTTCTTTTTTTGTACTTATACTGGGTGGAAGAAATGTTTTCCTTATGTTAGGTTTGAGACATCCTGTAGGAACATGGTACAAAGACGCCAGGTACGATATTGTGCATGCGACTGTCAGCTGATCGCGTTCTGTCGACGTCACAATGAGAGTAGCCGCTGTTGGAATACATACGTTTATATGGGAGTTTTATCGATTTTTTAGCTTTTGAAGAGATTTTTGTAAGATTTAAGTTGATTAGTAGGCTTGTTGGTGTGAAAGAATTATTATTTATTTACCCCTTAATGTATTGTCTCCAAAATTAGTTTATTTAAACAACTGAAGGGTATCTTAAAATAAGTATGTTGTAGTTTAATATTCTGAGATGTTTGATAGTTTAAAATTTATTGTTTATAAAGTATAGCTTTTTTAAAACTTTTGTAAATGGATGCCGTTAATAAATAAATAATGTACAACTTAGTTTTGAAATTTTATTCCGTCGACAAATTGTTGAATTTTACAGAAATGATTAAAATTTAAAGATGGATAACTATATAATTATGTATAACATTGATGATTTGATATACTATATAAATTGTATCTAATGTTCTTAATTACAATTTACGCTATATATGTCGGTATATACCTACTCAATATTGTTCCTATGCTAAATAGTTCAGATTTCAAAATTGCTGTGGTAGTATTTTATATTGATGACCAAAGTAATAATTATTATTCATCAAATTTTGCCCTATCGCAAAACAAAATTCTGACAATATCAGTTATCAATAGTTCCGACTGGACGTTATTAGATAAAAAATAAATATCATCTTACAGTGACTCAACCCCGGCTGGGCATTGGGCAATAAAAAAAGGTTTAGATACTGCCACATGGATATACTTACTGCCATTTAGGTAAAACTATTTTTTGGAGCTAATTGTCAAAATAAATGTTATCTCCCTTTTGACTGGAGGGCTGGTTGGCTTACATGACCATCCCGATGCGGTGGAATTTCGCTACCGCGTAAAAAACTATAGTTTGGGAAGGAATCAATGTATTTATCCGAAGGAATTTATCTGAAGCTGGTAACACAGAAGCTGATGAGGTCAGGGATGGTCCAATCGATAATTTAGGTTAAGTTTTGTTATGCAAAACATACTTCTCAGATTTATCTGACGATTCAGAAAAAGAAGAAGATGCAGACGTCGAATAATTAAACCAATTACAATATGATGCATTGGAATATGTCAGTGGGTATGTCTGCAAGAAGTTAGATTTGTCTGAAAGTATGGATACTTCCACTTACACGTGAATTGACCAAGTCTCCGAAGGCGGCCTAAAGAAACCTCCAGAAGAATTGGTGGTAAAAATGCATCAACTGGATACTGTATTTAATAATTTCAATGGGTCTGGACTTCGTATAAAGTCAGGGAAAAATTATTTGCAAAGACTGATTGATTTTTCTGAAAAGATTGAATGTGATTACAAAACCAAACACCTGTTCTTTCGGCCGCGCATGTATTTTAGGATTAAGAAATTAAACTTAACACTTAAAGAAAATATGAGAAATAAGTGAAAATTAAGGAAAATTGTAACTTAAAGTCTTGTGTTTTATTTGTTTTGTGATTTTGTTCAGACCATTAATAATCAATTATTTGCATCTGTTTACGTGCAACTAAATGAAGGCTCGATTCATAGGCGCCCATACATATGGGTAGGGGGGCCGTGGCCCCCCATAGCTTTTCGGGCGCTTTAAACTATATATTACACTGGGTGACAGCCAAAAAATAGTCTGGGGTTTCTCAGCTGATTTAGACTAATTTTGGTGTCCTGAGTTAGAATATCACATTGATTTTGCTGTATCAGGTCAACTTTTTGAGATACAGCCATATGCCTATATACGTTAGAATATCACATTGATTTTGCTGTATCATGTAAACTTTTTGAGATACGGCCATATGCCTATATACGTTTCAATATGCTAGTAATAGGGGTTTTGAGTTCAATCTATGTAATTACAAAATTAACTTATTCGTAAATTTATTATCTGAAAGTAGGCTACATATTTCTAATATTATTTCAGGTTATGAATATGGCTTCTGCTCGACGTTCATGCATGAATAGTCCTGACGTTTTCTGCTACATCTGCGGAGAATACACGCTGCCAGTGGACAGGAAGAACATCACAGGCTTTGTGAAGAGCGCCTACCAGGCTTACTTTAAAGTCAAGCTGGGTGACCAAGATAAGTCCTGGGCACCGCACAAGGTGTGCAAGACGTGCGTGGAATACCTCCGGCGGTGGACGAAGGGCACGAAAACTTCACTGAAGTTTGGGATTCCGATGGTTTGGAGGGAGCCGTTTGACCATGCATCGGATTGTTACTTCTGCGCTATCAATACTACTGGTATCAACCGGAAGAATCGGCACAGCCTCCAGTACCCCGACCTTCCATCTGCCCGCCGTCCAGTTGCTCACTGCGAAGAAATTCCTGTACCATCGTTCACAGAGCTTCCTGACAGCGACGACGAGCCCACCACTACCAGTACAGACGAGGGAGGATATGTAGAAGAGTATGAAGCACGCGATGGTCCGCAGACCTTTTCACAATGTGAGCTTAATGATCTTGTTCGGGATCTCAGCTTGTCAAAGACTTCCTCCGAGCTGTTGGCCTCCAGACTCAAAGAGAAAAATCTACTTGGCGAGGACGCGCGTATCACTTACTTTCGTAGAAGGCATGAGGACTACATGGGCTACTTCTGCCAGGAGGAAGACCTAGTGTACTGCCGAGATGTCGCCGGTCTTCTTGTTAAACTCGGGGCTCCTCAATACGATCCGAGAGATTGGCGACTGTTTATTGACAGCTGTAAGCGCTCTTTGAAGTGTGTGCTCCTCCACAACGGGAACCAGTTCGCCTCAATCCCTCTTGCGCACTCCACAACTCTTGTAGAGAAATATGAAGCAGTGAAGTACGTGCTCGACAAAATCCAATATGAGCAGCACCAATGGATCATCTGTGTCGACTTCAAGATGGTGAACTTTCTACTTGGTCAACAGTCCGGGTTCACGAAGTACCCATGCTTTATATGTATGTGGGACAGTCGAGACAGAGCCCACCACTATGTAAAGAAAGAGTGGCCGGCACGAGAGCAGTTAGTACCTGGGGCGAGAAACATCATAAACGAACCTCTTGTTGACCGGGAGAAGATATTGATCTTACCACTACACATGAAGCTAGGGTTAATGAAACAGTTCACGCGCGCTCTGGACAAGGATGGGAAATGCTTCACCTACCTGTGCCAAGCCTTTCCTCGACTGACCATTGAGAAGCTGAAGGCCGGCATTTTCGATGGCCCACAGATACGGCAGCTGATAAAGGACAGAGTTTGAAAACTCCATGAACACACTGGAGTGCGCTGCGTGGAAATCGTTTGTGCAGGTGGTGAACAACTTCCTGGGGAACACGAAGGCAGCAAACCACGCCACACTCGTCAGCAGCATGATAGAGGCCTTCCAAAAACTGGGGTGTTTGATGAGTATAAAGATGCACTTCTTGTTCTCACATATGGAGAAGTTTCCTGAAAACCTTGGGGCGATGAGCGACGAGCAGGGAGAAAGGTTTCATCAAGACATGCGCCAAATGGAGGAGAGGTACCAGGGGAGGTGGGACGCAGTCATGATGGCGGACTACTGCTGGTCGCTGAAGAGAGACAACCCAGCAGCTGCTCACAAACGGGAATCGAAGAAACGCCGATTTATGCCGTAAACTCTAAACTTTTGTGTCTCGTTACGCTCATTCTTATACTAATATTATGATAATATGCTTATCAAATTTCTTAGATTAAATAAAAACTGAACGAATTTGCATATGTTGACTTTTATTTCTTAAGAAAAACCGAAAAAATCGTCAGGGGTTTCTCAGCTGATGAATCGCAGAAATTGGTTTTTTTGGCGAAAAATCGACTTTTAAAAATTCATGTATCCTAATATCCTGACCTGATTGAACAAAACCATGGTCATTTTCGGACTCAGGGCATCAATATTACTCTAATTCAGTTGGAAAACTCTGGACTATTTTCAAAAAATACCTTTTTGTTACTCTGTGTTATCATTCAAAGTATACGAAATGTAATTTGCAACATCTTCACGTCTGGCCCCCTTACAAATTTTTATATGTACGCCTATGGCTCGATCCCCTCCTTAACACTGGCGCCAAATAAGGCAAGACAATCAAAAACAAGTTCGTAAAATTTATTTAAAAAGCGACGAATACAATTTTTTTTTTAAATATCTCACAAATTTATTTTAGAAATTTATTTTTGTTCATTGTATTATTAATTAATTTTTTGGACGGGGTCGAGTTCGCTCCCAATGGTAAGAATTTTACCTGAACTAAAAAATGTAGAGTCCGAATAGGCTCCCATAGACAAAATTTATTTTACCTAAACATGTCGAAAATATCACCCAGCGTTGCACTTCTTTCAAATTTTTTCTTTTTGTTAGAAACAGGTACCTGCGTTTTAATTAATAGATTTCTAGATACCCTATAATAATGAGGATGATTATTATATCTTATTGAGTTTGTTACGCGATGAGAAGATAAGTTAATGTGTTGGTATAGAAAGTAGTTTCTACAAAGGAAATCGACAATGGCAACCGATTATTATTAGATTAAATTATTAGACGATCATTATTAGACCATTATTAGACGATCATCATTAGGAAAAGTAGTTAGATGTTATTATTTTTTCAATTTTTCACAAAGTACAGTTAAATAAGTTAATGGAATTTAAATGGTTTGTCAGTTGTGAAATTTTATTTTTCTCTAATTAGCAATGCTTATTGTACCCATTCTATGTCTTTTCGGTAGACAAGGATAGCAGGTATATAAGTAACACTATTTAATATTTTTCTCATTCCTTTAAAGAAATTGCTTGTTCAAGTGTTTAAAAATGGAAGTTTTTGAAGTTATCAGTGAAAAGGGCAAACCGATGTTAGTTATCGAAAATTATAAATTTACGTTCCACAAGAATTTGGCGAACACTAAAAGATGGAAGTGTACTACTAGAAACTGTAAAGCCTTTTTAAAAAGTGGTAATGATAAAAACACGCATATTGTGGAGTCAGTGTTGGAACACAACCATGAACCAGATTCGCAAGAACAGGTTAATAGGCAAGTCCTTAGCAATACAGCAAAACAAGCGGCAACTGAGGATTTATTGAAAAAACCCATCAAAATTATTCGAGATGTCCTTAAATCAAACTATTTAAGTGAATCGGTTGTGACTACAAATGTCGTAAGAGCACGAAAAAATATATATCATGCTAGATCAACTGTTCTGCCAAATCTGCCTAAAAATATTTTGGAATTCCACCAATTAATTGAGAGTCTGGATGTTGTTACTAATAGACAAGAAAAGTTTGTAATAACTAATGATTCTGAAACAAATATCATTATATTTTCGTGCAAAACAAATTTGGAGTGGTTAATTCAAAAGACTTATACGCTGATGGAACTTTTGAATATTGTCCAAAATTATTTTTGCAGTTGTTCACCGTTCATGGTTTTAAAAATGGTTATTACATACCGCTAGTGTTCTGTTTGTTACCAAATAAACTGCAAAAAACGTATACTGATGCATTTAAGTTCATACAGGAAGAGTGTCAACAGTTGTTAAATACATCTTTAAATCCACTGAAATTTACGGTTGACTTAGAACTTGCGATACATGCAGCAATACGGAATGTATTTCCAGAAACCAAAATTGTGGGATGTCACTTTCACTTAGGACAATCATGGTACAGAAAAATCCAAAAGATGGGACTTTCAAGTGAATACCAACAGAAAAAGGGCGAGGAAACTGATGTAAGTCTATTTTTACATTACATTTTTGGACTCCCGTTTTTAAAGCCAGAAGATGTTGGAGAGTGTTTTGCATTTGATTTTTTTGAATTCAAACCTAAACATGATGCCCTGGATCAGTTTTGTGATTATTTGGTCGATAACTATATAAGTGAAGATTCTACGTTTCCACCCATTATGTGGGCAGAACATTCATCATCTTTGTGCAGAACAACCAATGCCTACGAATCATTCCACAATCAGTTCAATCAATCATTTTATAGTTCGCACCCTAATATTAATCAGTTTTTGAGTGTACTTCTAGAATTTCAGTTAGACACGTATATTAAAATAAACAGCTGTAATACACCACATAAAATACACATCATCATCATCATCATTTGGCTCTACAACTCTATGTGAGTCTTGGCCGCGTTTACTATTTCCCTCCATTGTTGTCGGTCCTGCGCAGCTATTTCCCATTGCTGTACTCCCATTTTGCGTAGATCGCTGGCTACTGCGTCCTTCCATCTCTTTCTTGGGCGACCAACTGACCTTTTTCCATCGGGCCTTTCCCAGAATGTGGCGTTTACATAAAATACACGATAAAAAATATTTAGGCAAAAAAAGTTTTTTAGACCAAAAATTACAAGATTTTTCTCAAAGTAAAATTTCTAGAATAGACTTTGTTAAATGTATTTCTTACTATAATAAACCAAGTTGAAACACCAAAAAAATTGTTGTAAATTTATTTTTACTTCTCTATATTTCTATAGGTAACCTTGTATTTTAACGGAACATTAGGACAAGAATATCAATATACTGATGTTAAGACTTTTTGTAATAATAGCCAAGTCAAAAAAAAATCTAAAAGCATTAATACTTTAGTTTTTTTGTAATCGGCTGAAACATACCTCAACTCAAAAGATTTACACAAAATTTTACTGCAATTGCTGTGAAAATATTTTGAGCTTATTATTATATTATTATTATACAGGATATTTCAAGTTATCCAAGACATATATTACTAATACGCATAAGCCAAATAAAATCCGTTGATAAATATAATTAAATATTACACGATTTGGCAACAATGTCTAATGTTTCCGCGATTATATGAGAGCCTACCCGCATTCATGCGGGACCCAATTCGTACCCTTCTAAAATATACCTGAACGGAGCGGAGCGAACTCGACTTCACCCTTTTTTATCACTAATAAAACACAAAACCCATTAAGAATAATTGATTCATGTTTAAAACAAATTTATATTGAAACTAAAACTAGTAGTAGTACCTGTTCGATAAAGTAATTATTAACATTTAAAATTAGTTGAATGAATGATCAGAAAGACACTTTTTTATATTATTAATTAACGCATACACTCTTCCATCCAATGTCCAAACTCGATGTTTCCCGTATTTCTCCATAGCCGCCCTCAAAATCTTACTAGCAGTAGTGGTTAAATCTTCTTTAATACTTATTCCGGAACTTTTCAACATTTTTTTCCTATCAAAAACACTTCTTCTAACTTTATATGATAAAAACCGTAGGAGAATTGGTCGGGGATTGGTACTGTTTTTATCAGAAAATTTACCTATTCTAAAACACATATCTACGTCATTTTGGGTTAGGTTTACTGATAATTTATCATTTAAAAATTGTACCACTGTGTCTTCTAAAGATTTTCCCACTTGGTTTTTTCTTCCATACCAAAAAGTAGTAAATTATTAAGTTTATAGCGCTGTTCGATCAAATTTTGATTCAGGGATATGGTATTTATTTTCTCCCTATTCTCAGTAACTTGCCCAATTAATGAGTCCAGACTCACTTTGAATTGTGTAAACTTAACATCTAGTTTTCCATCTATTTCGTTCATAATAAAATTAGACTGTTGTTTACAAATTTTCGTTAACAGTTCTTCACTCAACATTCCATCTTGAGCCGTCTGTGGAGTTTGTTTCGTTTGCCTTGTATCCGGCATCTTTGACAACGACTTGATCGAAAAGGAAGAACTAGTCGATTTAGTTTGTAATAAAAGATATCAAATTTTACCTTGTTTTTGGAGTTTTCCAAAATTTGGGTACACTTTTAACAAGTACTACCATCAAATGATTACCTACACGTCTTTTTATAACTGTTAATTTCTTTTTCACACAAAACTAAAGACTTTTGCCAAGAGCGAACGAAAACACGTGTTACTCGTGCCACATCTATATAAATAATGTCAAAGTAAACAAGTAAAGTCAAGTTGCTTCTCATTCATAACTATAATATAGTAGCCTGTAAACTTTTTGTGTGTACATAATCAGGTACATTTTTGACTAGTTTTTTTTTATAATTAATAGGGGGGTGCTAGTTTTTGTTTTTTTTTTAATAAAATAGGATTTCAAATAAATATTAAATAAATGAAGTAAAAGTCAGACTTACTCTCAATCTTTATTATAACTTCCGACGACCGGTTTCGCTCTTTAAAATTTGTAGAGCATCTTCAGGTCAAAGGTAACAAGTTACAAAATGCTACAAACAAAAACCAGAGTTAGGACATTGTCTGGTTGTAAAAGATGCTAAAGATCCATAAGATCAAGCCAATGTTGAATAACATACATAAAAGTAGCGAAATAACATACCAATGCACATGCATGCAATCATGGGGGGGGGATTGTAAAACTTCCCCCAAGCGCACAAACATGTGCAGAAGTATGCTATATATAATCATGCAATCATAACGTGTCGTACTTACATTCGGATACAAGGTGCTAACAACTCAGTATTCATTATCATGATGTTTCTGTTGAAGTTATGTTAACGGGATATGGTGGAATAGACGGAGGATGCAGCAAAGGTAAACAAATTTATGGGATTTAGGAATTCTTGAGGGTGATGAGATAGTTGGTGTAAGTCAACCAACAAATCTGTGCCTGTTATAATGTTTGTGTAGATCAAATTAGTGAATGACATATATACAATTTTAATGTGTGTTGATTTTTTGAAAGTTGTTTTGAGGATCTTAATTAAGATTCTTCAAAATACATTTTATTAATAATTTCTAAACAATTAGTCCATTAATTTGTAAAATCAAGAATTTCAATAGCCACATACCAAACACTTGATGCACTACATTAAGCCAGTACTATAGACAATAGTTTCAATTTCAATTTTATATGGGCTTTCAGATACAAAACATTATAATATTAATTTAACTAATTTCTCACCTTTAACAGTTCTCCATTCTCCAATAACCCCATCATATCATAGTTTGATTCATATATCCCTTTGATAATCACATCAGTATCATCCTGAAATCTTGTGTATAATCGGTTTCAAATTCTTTCCCATAGAATTAATACCGCCTGCAGGGGCTAACCAAACATCTAACCACGTGGTGGATAAAATTCATACCACACCAACGGTATCTTCAACGGTATCTAAAACTTTTTTACAAAATCAGAAAATTCTGGTATGATAGCTTAGCTTGTTTATTAACCCACAGCAATGGCATCCGCTTGCACAAAAATTTAATACAGAATTTGATCCATTACAAAACACACTCCATAATGTATCTCTGAATTATCTTATACAACACTATGTTAAGTTATATCATCAATTTTAACAATAATAATTTGAGATTATTAATATGAACATCCAAAATCATACACTCCTTAATTTTCTGATACTTTTAACTATTCAGACTATTTTACAAAACCGGCAAAATGTTCCTAAACAATCTATAATCAAGGTACTGTGAAGAATTTCGAATTGCGACTTCAGACAGCTGATGAACTATGATATCTACTAACATTACTGTTGTAATAAATCTTTGAAATTGGACTTACCACGGGGTTGTCAGCAGGTGATTCTTAATTGATCTGAACCTTTGGAAATCTTTTATCAAAAAGGGTAGTGTTAAGCTATATCTGCATTTAAATAATACAAACGTATGCCCTTCCACTACGGTTAGGTATACTTCCGGTTCCTTAGTACGTTGTTTTGTCAACGTCATAGACAATGGCACCAACCGAACACCTGTTGACGGACGTGATAACTCCACATTTCTTCCTTTCTCTTAATCTTTTCATGTACAATCTGGTTTTCTCTCTCACTCTCTCTCTCTTTTAATTTTAAATTTTCTTCGTTAGTTCTTTTAACTTATCTTTTACAACTTCAGTTTAATGTTTCCTTTCAATTAAATTACAGTCTTATGTTATTTAATGCATTCATATTTAATTTAAATTACATATTTATTTCGTGTCATTTATCGTTTGTCAGCGGGTCTGTTTTCGTTTTTCGAATTTCTACAAATTAGAAATTACATTTACCAGCTATAACATACATGGTAACTTGTCTGATTTGTCAAAATTGAATCATCTGTTACTTCATTGTCGCATGTTTATGTAGTTGGTGTTTCTAATAGAGTTAATGTATATTACTATTAGTTGTAATATTATATTAAATTCATATTTAGAATCAGCAATACTAACATGGTTGTATAAAGTATTACTACATGAATATTTACAACAGAATGTTGGCAACCCTCAATACATGATGGAGAAGAAGAATTAGACAACTAACCTAGCTTGTTCTGACACTTCATACTTCATAATTCCCTCAATATTTTATAAAAACACAAAGTTAAAAAACTGACACCATAAAATTAAAATCAATACAGTTAAAATAAATTAAATCAAATGTAGTGCTCCAGACCTACCAAATTCCCTCATTGTTTGTTGTATCGTCCTTTGTCCTGTGTGTTTCTATTTGTTCAATTGTGAGGTGAATTTACTTAACTAGCTATTTATTTATTTATTGACGGAAATTTTATAACACAATGTAGGTATACCACGAAAATATAATTTACTACTATTTTCCTTTATCTGGTTCAATAGATTATTAATATCTATCCATAGCTTATATCACTTAAAACATAGTTGCCATTAACAACCAATTACTTCTTACTACATTTATATTCCTATTTACTTTCTATTCCAATTCTCCACCCTTTAATTTATAATGTTTTATTTAAGTACCTACATTGTTGTTTTAATTCATATTTTAATTCACATTCACATTTTTACTTTTGTTGCTTTTTATTAAATGACGGCTAATATAGCATTTTAACTACAATTTGAAGCTTTCGATCTACCTACTCTTAGGCGAACAATAATCCTACACGAGCAGTACTCGTCAAAGATCAAGTACGGACCTTAAATATTCAGTTTGCAACTGCACATCCAGTTCTTACATACACAATAAATACTCGCTACATTTTTGATCCAAACGTTGTCAACTTACATCTACTAATAAATAGAATTCTTTAATGTATATATAAATATAAATAAAATTAAAACAAAATCTTTAAAATCAACACACATTAAAATTGTATATATGTCATTCACTAATTTGATCTACACAAACATTATAACAGGCACAGATTTGTTGGTTGACTTACACCAACTATCTCATCACCCTCAAGAATTCCTAAATCCCATAAATGTGTTTACCTTTGCTGCATCCTCCGTCTATTCCACCATATCCCGTCAACATAACTTCAACAGAAACATCATGATAATGAATACTGAGTTGTTAGCACCTTGTATCCGAATGTAAGTACGACACGTTATGATTGCATGATTATATATAGCATACTTCTGCACATGTTTGTGCGTTTGGGGGAAGTTTTACAACCCCCCCCCCCCATGATTGCATGCATGTGCATTGGTATGCCATTTCGCTACTTTTATGTATGTTATTCAACATTGGCTTGATCTTATGGATCTTTAGCATCTTTTACAACCAGACAATGTCCTAACTCTGGTTTTTGTTTGTAGCATTTTGTAACTTGTTACCTTTGACCTGAAGATGCTCTACAAATTTTAAAGAGCGAAACCGGTCGTCGGAAGTTATAATAAAGATTGAGAGTAAGTCTGACTTTTACTTCATTTAAAATGAACTCTCACATGCAACCCATTCAAGATTTAAATATTAAATACATAATGGATAATAATAGTTGAGAATAAATCAAGTTTTTAAAATTTAATAGAGAAGAGAAATAAGAGAATAAAAGGGTTGTCAGAGTAATTTTCAAAATTAAAAGGATTTTTACAAACAAAATTTAATTAAAAGAGTTTCTGACCGACTCATATCTAGTGTTTTCTGTATATCTCCAGTATATATGTTGTAAGTATACTACGAGCACATAGATCTGGAACGTTAGCTACTTGGACACTTTAGGAGCTACTTTAGTATATTTATTATAAATATATTTGTCAATAGTCTTTTTGCTTTTATTTCAGTTCTTACTAACAGTACATAACATAGCAGTACATAACAAGGTAAATATTGAATTTTGTGGTGTTTCAGGAAATTGTCTCCAGTGTTGTATTTATTTGATTTCTTGTTGTTCGTTACAAAAATCTCGAGCTGTTCAAATTCTAGGCCCAGAAGGTAGGTTTCTTCGCTAAAGGTAAAGTAAAATTAGCTTTTCAAATTCTAGGCCAAGATAGCCCGAGTTGTTGCCCATCTTCGTCTTCCTCCCTTATCGTACTGTTCGTACTCTTTTATTTCCAGTGTCTCATCTAGTCGCAATGAGTTTTGTATTAAAAAAGGTCTCATTTTCTTCTTTGTGTATATCCAATATCTTTGTTTTCATATTTCAAAACCAATATTAAGTGTAATAAAGCTAGCCCGAACTCCCCACTTGAGATTTAGTGTCTCTCTGCCTTTCTGAGTTGGTCTTCTGAGCTAAGCCCTTCTTAATTAATATCTTCAATAACTTCCCTCTTCTACTTCTACCTCAATTTTACCTTTTACACGGAGTCATGCTGTTCTGTCAGCTTTCCTCCTAAATTTTGTTGATGAGGTCCGTGAGATAGAAGCCACTATTGCAGATCTGAAGGCCCAAATTAGCTCTTTTGTTGGCTCTTATAGTGATGTCGTATTAGTCGCTTGACTTCCCATTTAGGTCATGTTTCAGGTAGGGTTCATTTGTTAGAGTCGGTAAATGAGGAAGAGGATGCCATAAAGAAGTCTCTTAACTTCAAGATACTTAATCTGGAAGGGGAACTTGACTTTAAAGTAACTCCACAGGCTCACTCCACCCCTCATAACCCCAGTGTTTCGGTAAATTCATTTCCTTTCTTTAAGTCAGCTCCTATTCATAAATGGGGTGTATGTTTTTCAGGTAGTTCAGATGAAAATGTTGTTAGTTTTTTGGAAAAGGTAGAGTGTCTGCGTATAGCACGTGGGAACAGCGAGGATGAATGCTTTTCGTCAGCAGGAGACTTGTTTAAGGATTCAGCATTTACTTGGTACCTAAATAACCGAGGTAGTTTCTCTACATGGCAACAGTTAGTTGCCAAGCTTAAGTCGGATTTTCTTCCTTATAATTACGAGGACACCTTATTGGACGACATTAAATCACGTAAACAAGCTCCTCAACAGAAAGTCACTATTTTCATTAACGAAATTGTTAGCCTATGTAAACGTTTGGAGGTTCCTCTGTCTGAGTCACATATATTTAGGATAATTAAGAAGAATTTGTTGCCGTCGTATCATTCCAGTCTAGCACTGACAGATATTCCGTCTATTGCTGATCTTACCGAAAAATGTAAGAAGTTGGAAGAAGTTTTGTCATGGTCTTCTGACACTTTATTCCCTAGTCGTTCTAATTTTAAAAATAACGAATCGTCCTATTCTGGTAGGCCAAATTATTCTCGGTCTGGTAACGTATTTGTCTTTAATTCGAAGATTATCTGTTGGAACTGTCGTCAGCAAGGACACGGGTACTACGACTGTCCTGAGCCTAGAATTCGGTTTTGCTATGGATGTGGACGTCAAGGGGTCCGTAAAATCGAATGTCAATTCTGTTCGGGAAACGAGAGAAGGGGTGGATCGTCCCTGGCAGCCGCCCCTCATCAAGATACAGGGAATACTACCGAAACTCATCAAAACCAAGGAACCAGTTCCTCGAGTCTGGAAGCACAAGCTTCCACAAGTCAATCATCTCACCCTCTACCGAAAGACAAACGACCTCAGAACGGCAAACACCAACCGAAAAGAGGACAACGTTAGTCGATTATGTGCATTGTGATTCTTCTGTAGTTTCTCCAAGCAATCCTCTATCTTCTCTTATTGATGTTGACATAAATTCATTGTTAGTTCGTAAAAACAAGGATAATCGTCCGTACCTTGAAATATCTATCTTGGGACATTCTTGTTTAGCTTTACTGGACACAGTGTCCAATATCTCTATTTTAGGTTCTTTAGGTCTGGAATGTCTCCAGAATTCTAATGTTAAGATAGGAATAGATGAGAGTTTGCAGGTGACTACAGCTGATGGTCAAGTTCAACCGATTTTAGGTCAGTTTGCAACTGAGATTTTTGTTAGTTCGTGTACAAGGATGGTTACATTTTTTGTTATTCTTCTTCTAAAAGTGCCTATCTTCTGGAGATGTTGGCGACCACATTGACCCATCGTATTCTATTTACGGCAGCTCGAAATAGATCAGTTGACGTTAGACCAGTCCACTTCCTAAGATTGGCCAGCCAGGATATACGTCTACGTCCAGGGCCTCTCCTGCCCTCAATCTTGCCTTGTAGAATCAACTGCAGCAGTCGGTATTTTTCATTACGCATAATGTGGCCGAAGTAAGCCAATTTTCTGTTCTTTACGGTGTTAATTATTTCTTTGTCTTTTCCTAGCCTCTGGAGAATAGTTATATTAGTTGTGTGGTGTATATATGAGACCCTCAACATACGTCGGTAGCACCACATTTCAAACGCCTCTAACCGTTTTATGGCATCTTCTGTCAGGCTCCAGCTTTCAACTCCGTATAGGAGGACACTAAAGACGTACATCTAAGAATTCTTATGCGTATATTGATACTTAAAGACAAGTTGCAGAGAATTTTCTTAAGACTGTTAAAAGAGCTTCTGGCTTTTTCAATACGAGTTTTTATTTCGTAGCTATGATCCCAAGTATCCTTAATGTTGCAGCCCAGGTAGCATATTTTCTGTACTCTCTCTAGGGGTGTATTGTTTACTGTAATTTGGGCGTTTATGTTGGTGTTTTTACTAATGATCATTATTTTTGTCTTCTTACAGTTTAATTTTAGGCCGTATTTGTTACATGCTTCTACAACATTATCCATGATCCTTTGGAGCCCCTGCGCATTATCTGCCAGCAATACTGTATCGCCTGCATATCTAATGTTATTTATAAGTAGTCCATTTACTGCAATACCATCTTCTGATTCGTCCAAGGCCTCTCTAAAGATGTTTTCAGAGTATATGTTAAATAATGTTGGTGACAGTATGCAACCCTGTCTGACTCCTTTTTCAACCGTGAAGATTTCGGACAGTTCATTTTCGAATCGAACTGTTGCTTTTTGTTGGAGATATAAGTTTGAAACGAGTCTTATATCCTTACCATCGAGTCCTGATGTTTTTAGGATATCGATTAGTTTTCCATGTGGGACTTAATCAAATGCCTTCTCGAAATCTATGAAACAGGCATACACATCGCAATTGACATCCCTGACTCTCTGTATTAGAACTTGCAAGCTGAAAAGTGCTTCCCTCGTTCCGAGTCCTGATCTGAATCCAAATTGAACTTCACTCAGCTGTTCTTCTAATTTGGTGTATATGCGCGAGTGAATGATACTAAGGAGTACTTTAAGTACATGGCTCATCAAACTAATTAATCTATGTTCTTCACATTTTCTAGCGTTGGCTTTTTTGGGAAGTGGAATGAATATTGATAGTAGCCAGTCTTTTGGTAAGTAACCAGTCTCGTATATGTTGTTGAATAACTTCGTAAGAGCTGTAATTTGTTGTGCCTCTAATAGCTTTAAAATTTCACCATGCACCTCATCAGGTCCTGGTAATTTCCCATCATTAATCCGATTAATGGCCATAGTTACTTCTTCGTTTATTTCTGGGCCGTAGGGATTGTCTATTTCATACGCACTTCTATTCGTGATTTTCCTGTGCCTAAAAATACCACTCAGGTCCGTAGATTGTTAGGAATGGTGGGCTATTATAAGAAGTTTGTTAAGTCTTATTCTACCTTGTTGTCCCCTATCACTGATTTGCTTCAAAATAGGAAAAAGGGAAAAAATATTGTGTGGACTCCTGAAGCTAATGAAGCTTCATTAAAATGAAGGAGGCTCTCACAAATTCCCCAGTTATGGTAGCCCTAGACTTTACCAAACCTTTCTATTTGATGACTGACTGTTCAAACACAGCATCTGGTGGTGTCCTCTATCAAATTGTCGATGGAGAAGAACACCCTATAGCTTACACAAGCAGGAAATTAAATAAAGCCCAGAAAAATTATACTACAACTGAAAAAGAGTTGTTAGCTATAATTAGGGGTATAGAACATTTCAGATATTTTCTTGAGGGTCGTTCTTTTACAGCCATAACTGACCATAGTAGTCTGGTGTGGTTACAAAGTATGAAGAACCCCATCCCCTCGTTTGGCTAGGTGGATTTTGAAATTGGCACAATACGATTATAAAATTGTTCATCGTAAAGCTGCAGGTGTAGTAGTCGCTGATGCACTCTCTAGAACTTTTGATATTAATTTGTTAGACTTATCTACTTTACAACCAGATGACTGGTATAAAAAAATGTTGTATGATGTCCAGAATGTTCCAGGTAAATTTCCGGATTTTAAAGTTGAGCATGGTGTTTTGTATAAACATGTTTTAAGTTCCATGGATGCCCTTACTGGAATGTCGGAGTGGAAGATAGTAGTTCCAACTCCTAATAGAGCTGAGGTTTTGGCAACTTTTCATGACCATCCTACTGCAGCTCATTTTGGTTTCTACAACACCTTCCGTCGAATCTCTAAACTCTATTACTGGCCGAAGATGCGTCAGACTATTCGTAGTTATCTCGCTCGATGCAAAATTTGTGCTACGTGCAAGTCGACAAATCTTCCCCAGCCAGGTTTAATGGGTAGTTATCGACGGATTGATTTTCCTTTCCAACTTATATCTTTAGATCTTATTGGTCCTTATCCTAGGTCGTATACATGTTCTCAATATGCTTTAGTAGTTGTCGATTATTTTACAAAATTTCCTTTGGTCCATACCATGTCTAAGGCAACTACTGCATCGATTATTAAGTATCTGGAGAATGAAGTTTTCCTAATCTATGGCGTTCCACAGATCGTGTCATGCGACAATGGACCCCAGTTCACAGCTAAGGCTTTTCGTGATCTCATGGCAAAATATAATGTACAAAAGATCTGGTACAATGCAAATTATCATCCACAAGTTAATCATACTGAAAGAGTTAATAAATCAATCGTGACTGCTTTAAGATCTTATTCATTTCCTGATCAGAGAGCTTGGGATACCCATATCCACTCTATAGTACAAGCTATCAGGACTTCTTCTCACTAAATAACCAAATGTCCTCCATCTTATTTCATGTTTGGTCGTCATGTTCCTCTTTCTGGTGATTATTTTGGTAAAATTTCAGAAAATGCCACCAATTTTCCTACTATATCAGATAAGTTACACCGCTTAGAAGATATTCAGCATCTTCCCGATATTTATGTGGATGTTCGAAAACGTTTGAAGGCATCTTATGCTAGAAATAAGTGCCATTATGACCTAAGAAAGCGAGCTTTATCTTTCAGAGTTGGAGATTCCGTTTTGAAAAGGAATTTTGTCAAATCTGATAAAGTGAACTTCCAATCTGCTAAGTTATGCCAAAAGTACTTACCTTGTACTGTTATTAAGGTTATTTCTCCTTTAATTTATGTGTTGAAGGAAACCTCTACTGGTAGAAAACTAGGAAGGTTTCACATTAAAGATTTACTGGAGGATAAAACAGTAGGTTCACATAACTTGTCTGATACTTTGGATGCTTCGTCTTCAGACGAAGATTAACTTGTGAGAGACCAGTTTGTTATTTAAGATCCGTTTATCTATTTTGTTTACCTGGTTAACAACTGTGTGTTGTGCGTTTTATCTTATTTTATCTTATCTTAATGTTGGTAATTATCTTAGTGTATGGACTTGTTCATTTTGCTGTTAGTTGTCACTTGAAAGTCCAAACTGCCTATTATGGTGTACAGGATGGAATGGGAATTTTCCGCATCTTGAAGCCTGGGTTAAATAGATGTTTACAGGGATAATTAGGGATTTTTTTCTTTTTAGAAAATCTCCTTTGATTTATGGTTTGCATGGAGTCATGAACCATGCCCATAAAGCTTAGGTACGCACTTAACTGTGTCAGGGTTTTAGCGTGGGTTCAGGACTGATCACACTGGACTTGTGGACTTCACTTGGCTCAGAAATACACCAATACCTATCGTTTTGTTCCTTGAATGTCTCTTAGGTTGAAATTGGAATGTGTCATTTAGAATTGGATCGTTCTGATGTTCAGCAGTAAGTAAGTCTGTTTAACTTGGTTGTCATCTCCTATTGTATTATCTTTTATAGGATGTAAGTTTTAACATATCTTATTACCTGAAGTGTGAGTTACCTTATTTGTCTCTCTACTGAGCCTTATGCTGGTAGATGTCCTTCTACCTTACATATGAGAGGGTAGATGTGAGTTTATCTTTACCTTTACCTGGATTGAGTTTATCTTTACCTTTATCTTGAGTTCATGTTGTACCTTTACCTTGATGAGTTTATCACTTATCTATATCTTGATTGAGTATACCTCTTACCTTTATCTTGAGTATAGAGTCCTAAGAATCTGTCCTTCACTGTCCTTGTCGTGAGGGGGGTAATTGGACCACGTAAATAGTACAGTTTAGGTATTACAGTTAGGACATTTATTGTCTTTTACCTTTGTCCATACCCTCTACCACGAGTAGATGCGGGCTTGCCAGTACCTTTACCTTTTATATACCCTATACCATGAATATAGTGGGCTTGCTAGGGTCTTTACCTTATTATGTCTTCCTAACGCTATGAAAGCTAGTAGAGATGTTATGGATTATTTTTACCTTGAATTTTCTATGTTCTTGATATCCAGAACCATATCATATATGTTTAAGATTTCTAGAATATAGTTTTAACTAGTCCTAATAAATTAGGCCCTCATTGAACTCTCGGGTAATTAAAAGAATCTGGTCTATCTAGTGTCAATGTTGGGTATATTGATAGGATTCGTTTTAGGTTAATTGTTGTAAATGTTACTTGGTAGTATGTTCATCATCATAGTCATTAACATCTTAGTAGATGTGTTGTGGTTCATAATTGGGCTTCAGCAGCTCGGACAGTTTGATTGATAATATTTCTCCACTGGTCGCGGTCATCAGTTACATATATTGCCTCAGTATACTGTTTGTTGAGAAGCTTTTTTGTTTGAGAAAAGACAGTTCTTAGAGATGTGTTTCATATTAAAGACTCCTAATGCACTTAACAAGAGAACTGACATCAGTAACTTGAGTCAAATATACCATGCATTGATTTTGCAGAATTAGTTGGTATTATTACACTCAAATTATTATATTGTAAGAAAGTTTTTTGGTGGTTTTTTTAGGCTTTTCCCACTTTTTTGATATATAACAGTTTACTTAATAGATCAAACAATTTAAAAATTCCTATAAGATTAAATTTTGCATTACTGGTGAGAATTATAAATTACATTTAATTAAATTGATTTATCGATTTTCTTAAATTATTGCATATTTCTTTTTCTTTTGCACATTGAGCTGCGATATATGGAAGTTATAATTTTGTATTACTTTATCTATTTGTTAGTTAACTGGATAACCAGTACTAACGCAGGCACTTTTTTCATATAATTATGTGAATTGCCCTCACGTGTTAAAAAAAACTGTGATTCCTGTCCACGAGGTTATAGGGTACATCCCTTGTTTACTTCTTGATATTATTTTCACTTTTTAAACACTTTTACAACTGTTTTATTACATCATTTTGAATTTTACCGCGCTGTACTGCAGCTGTCAGTCACTCTTTGTAAACATTTTCAAGGTTGCTTACCTCTTGGCGAGATGTCAGTTAGACCTGATAATTTAAACTCCATTTTCTTGTGTGCGTTTGTTGGGCTAAGATCAACCTGTTGGTAACTATTAAACTTTAAATTTTCAAATTGCATATTAGCATTCAAGTTCTTAATGATGTTGCCTAAAGTTAAAATGAAGTATGCTTAAATATTACTAATTCTTGAAGTGTGAATCTGGTTTTTTTCTTGGTTCATTTCTGACATTAAAAAAAAGCAAGCCGGCTTTTTTCACTTGCTTTTTATACTTGACTGTTACCACATGGTCTTGTCTTTAGCTCTATTAAAGTTTTTAAATATTAACTATACACTTAAATGTTATATACTTTTACATAACATTGGTTCATGGATAAGAATTTTTTACTATGTACATCTTATCTCTTGCTACATGTCTTTTTAAGGTAACACTAGAGTTTTTTTACATCTCCTTTGGATGTTGTTTCTTATAACCCTGTTTTTGTAGATGAACTGATGATGTCTACTCAGCAGTAGACGAAACGTCTTCAATAAATAGATGAAGTAGCCGAATTCTTTGTCTCTTTTTTTCCACCCACTTGACCGAAAAAACCCTACACTTACGAGTGCTCCTTTTTTATATTGGAAGTGACGGTCGTACTCCTTTATGATGTCTTCTGTTACAGAGGGTTTTTACGCTTCTACCAGGCGCATCCATGGGGAACTAGCAGTAAAGAAACTTAAGAGATGGACCAATTTGACGGAAAAACTAGCCACAGCTGAAGCAAGAAGAACTTTCCTCCTAGACTGCAGGAGAACCAAGAGAATACCAAGATTCATCACAGACACCACTTCTAACATACTTATCACTACCACAGGAACCCACGATCACACACTTCAACGTAGGAGCCAGGCTCTTAATAGACAGGTGAGGGCACGATTACTTAATTTCCATATATCGAAGGTTCATTCAGATATTAAATTCATTTTTGGTCAAATCAATAATGTCACTGATTTCTTAGATCACACTTTAACTGCAACTTTGTTAGATAAGTTTGAGACCTCTTTACACAAAAGATTTAATTTCATTTATAATAAAACCATTTTACATCTTCGGAGGAAGCTTGATAACTTGGGTACTCCAGAATTCCACAAAATTCCATTAAATCCTAATTGGATTAAGAATCTTTCTAATGTGGATGTTCCTCAAAATATTCTAAAGTTATTGTCTTTGGGCCCTAAATTTGGTCTACAACCTTCCTTCAAAGATTATTCAATCAGTAGGATTCTTGCAGATGTGGAAAATATATTGTCTCATACGGACAATGCTGATCTTCTCTCCCTAAGGTCATCTTCTAATAACATTCTGTTGAATTATACTAATCACCCTAGGCAATCCATATCGGAAATTGATAAGATTTATAGGGAAACGGTATCGTTTTTAAAAACCCACCCGAATCTTCTTGTTCTCACCAGTGACAAAGGTAATGCCACTGTTCTTATGGATAAAGATCAATATCTCAGCTTTAGTCAATCATTGTTAGATGACGTTAGGTACTACCAACCTCTCACTTCTAACCCCTGTTCCAAATTTTCTAACAAAATTAATAAATTCATTACTCACTTAAAAAATATTAAGATCATAGATCAAACTTTAGCTAAGTCATTACACAATTATGATGGTTATGCTCCGAGATTTTATTGTCTGCCTAAAATTCACAAGCCCACATTGAGCATGAGGCCTATTGTTTCCTCAATTGTAGAGTGACGGGGCAAAGTGATCTAAGTGCCAAAAAATCAAAAAATTACTTTTTCCACTCAAAGTGTTCTATGTGCCATCGCCAATAGCCCCACTGTGATTTAAGTCCCTATTCTACTGTTACCTAATTTAAAAATTGACTGCATGATCAAGCTAGCGGTATGTCCTTCGGACGTGTCCGGCCAAACTGTTCTAAGTGCCATGCTTCTTTATTAGTATTGTTCCATGTCAGTAGTTGCTTATAAACGTTCGGGAACGTGTCGTTTTAAGGTTAAAATTCCTATTTTGCATGAAATAATGAATGAACAAGCATTTCGTCGTGATGAAACAGTTAAAAACAAAAAACGTAAGAGAAAAATACAGAGTGAGGCACGAGTTAGTGGAAATTCGTACACTACCGATAAATTTAAAAAAACTAGTTCCGGCAAGACGTAAACCTAAAAACGAGGTTAGTATTAATTTTTATTTTCGAGTATGTGTGCAATAATGACGTTAGCAACAAAAACCAATATTTGCAATGTAACCTTATATTTTGCTTTTTTTGTTTTCAGGTTGAATGCAAATGTAAGAACAGCTATTGTAAGGAACTGACTGGAATAGAGAAGATGCAACTCCATGAGTCCTACTATTCACTGGATTTAAATGAACAGGGTAGTTATCTTATGGGACTGATTCAGATACTTCTGGTGACACGACGTCGTCATGGTACTTACGATGATGATTCAGAGAGCCGACGCCAATGCACTATGAGTTACACTGTTCCTGATGGTAAGGGAGGTTTACAAAAAGTTTGTAAACAGACATTCATGAAGATTTTTGCTGTTAATCACCAAAGGATTACAACCATTGTCAAGAAGAAAAAAAGTGGGGATTACACTTACACAGACAAGCGAGGTGGTGCAAAAATGTTTAAATTCACTGTCCATGATCGTCGTTTAGTGAAACAACATATTAATAGCTTCCCTAGAGATGTCAGTCATTACAACCGACTTAAGTCGGACAAAGAGTATTTGAGCTCTGATCTGAATATGCATAGGCTTTTCAGGGCATTTCAAGAAAAGAATCCTTGTACTCATATTTCACACAAGTTTTACCGAAGTGTTTTTTTGAAGGATTTTCCGAACCTATCCTTCCGTCGACCACGAGTGGATACTTGCAAAACATGCGATCAACTGAGCATATCAACCAAAAGTTCTGACCCAGCAACCAAGAAAACAGGGACAACAAAACTTGAGTTACATCACCGCCAAGTAGAAGCTGTTTTCGCATCTATAAAAAGCGACTTTATACGAAGCACTCTGCCAGTAAGTGACACGTGCACCATAACAATGGATTTGCAGAAAGTTTTTTCGTTACCCAAACTAACTCACAGTAGTATGTACTATTCCCGCCAAATATCTGGTTACAACTTTGGTATTCACGTGACTGATACAGATGATGGATTGATGTGTATTTGGCATGAGGGGCAATCAGGAAGAGGAGGCAACCAAATAGCATCTTGCCTTTTACAAACACTAAACTGTGGACTACTCAATACATACAAAAAAAATCTGTGCGTTTGGAGTGATAACTGTGCAGGTCAGTTGAAAAACAGAATGCTTTTGTTCTTGTACATTTTTCTTGTCTGCCATGAAGTTTTTGAAACGATTGATCATAAGTTTCTTGTATCAGGTCATTCGTT
This sequence comes from Diabrotica virgifera virgifera, assembly GCF_917563875.1. Taxonomy (NCBI): domain Eukaryota; kingdom Metazoa; phylum Arthropoda; class Insecta; order Coleoptera; family Chrysomelidae; genus Diabrotica; species Diabrotica virgifera. Next base: position 79,988,422 of record NC_065451.1, on the reverse strand, counting down.
CTCAGCTTCAGATCGGGATTTTGCTTTAATCGAAAAAAGAGCAAGACAATGCAAGCTAATTAATATGCAGGATGTTATGAAGGCGATAGTCACAGCGAGACCTTCACGTCCTTACAAAGTTCTGAACATGGGTGACGAGAAAACGTTTTTTAATTTTGATGCAGCCTCTTCCGCGTTTCTGAATACAGCCAAACTTGGAATTTCTACAGCTGTTTGGATTCGAGTTTCAAAGAACAACCCTGGGACGGTCATGTACAAGAAAAGTTACAGTGATTTAGCACCGTGGGAAAGTTGTATAGTCCTAAAACCTGGCATTACTGCCACTACCATCAAAAATGCTACACTGTCTTCTCTTCCAAATTCCTTACCTTTAAAAGAATCTAAAAAGAAAGACATTACTGCAATGTTGCAATTTCTCGATGATGACAATAAACAATATTTTTTAAACATTTTGACAGTTTAAGCACTTTATCATTTTCATTTTTTGTAATGTGTGTTATATTTGAAGCATGTTTAATATTTAAAATGACTTAATTTAACAGTTTTTATTTTTAAATAAACGATTTACGACAATAAATTTGATTCAAAAACGGTTTTTTGTGTTTTCCCAATAAAATGTTTTTTGGCACTTAGATCACTTTGCCCCGCTACTCTACAATTAACTCACCTAACATACATATTGCCAAATTTTTGACTGACATCTTGTCAAAATCTTATAACTATAATAATGATTTCAACATTGTTGACTCTTTTCAATTTAGTGAATTTAATAATGACTTTAAGCTACCACACGGTTATATTTTAGTGAGTTTTGATGTAGTTTCACTTTTTACTAACCTTCCCTTGGCTAGTGTCCTTACTTCAATAAGAAATCATTGGGATGTTATCCAACCTAATTCTCCAGTTTCCTGGGAAGTGTTAGCAGAATTGCTCCAATTAGTGTTTGACACTAATTTTTTGGTCTTCAACGATAAATTTTATTTACAAATTTTTGGGACACCAATGGGTTCCTCGATTTCACCCATCCTAGTTAATTATGTTTTGGATGATTTAGTCTCTGAGAGTCTGGGTCATTTAGATTTTCAAGTCCCTTTTACTAAACGTTATGTGGACGACCTATTACTAGCCTTACCACCAGACAAGACTCAGGCCACCTTGTCTATCTTCAATGGGTTTGATCCTCATTTGCAGTTCACATGTGAACTAGAGGACCCCATCAACCACAGTATCCCCTTCTTAGACATGCGTGTCACTAGAAGTAGAGATAACACACTCACTACAAGTTGGAATAGGAAACCAATGGCCTCTAATAGGTTTCTCAACTACCATTATTGTCATCCCTTGAAATATAAAATAAACCTTATTAAAGCTTTAAGCTGTAGGCTACATAGGTTGACACATCCGGTTAATCCAGGGGAATCCCTTCTGTTGCTCAGAAGTATATTGGTTGATGACTCCTACCCTTCCTCTCTTATCAACAAATTTCTTTTTTCCCAAAGTTACGGTTCGTCTCTGAATGATATACCCAATGGTGACCAACTTAGATCAATATCGAATAATACTATTAACATCACAATTCTGCCTACTACTAATCTTGGGACTCCTGTTTCCCATTTTTCTTCACTTCCTTATTTTCCTTAGGTTACTGATAAACTTATTAAACTATATAAAAATAGTAACATTCCTGTTAAGATTGCAATTAGGAATGCAAGAACAGTCAGAAATTTGTTCTCTAAGACTAAAACACCCTTGTCCCCTTTGGAACAAGTGAATGTTATTTAGCACATACCTTGTGACGTTCCGCCCCTTATAGAATCAATAATTGTTGGGAAGATAGTATTTAATCATTGAAAATATTATTTAAATATTTTCGGGATTAACTTCTTTCAATGTTTATTAAGATACAACGTAAACCAATTACATAATTGTTAAATGCTTGCTGACGTCACATTTAAACGTGGCAACATTGGTTTCCTCGCGTTGACAGCTAATGATTAGGAGAGGGGTACGAAGGATTGCAGCCAGGAACTTGGGCCGTGGAACGCGCCATTGTTCTCCAGTGGTCTGTTTGAGTAGCGTGCGGGGTCGTTGAGCGAAATTATTTACCTATAATTCTAAGTTCCAAATTGATTAAAGATTGAAGTAAATATTATAGTGAAGTTATCCAGCATCAGTGAACAGTGTGAATTTGAAGAATTTTAGAGCATATATACAATGAGTTCCGCCCTTTAGCTAGGCATTCAAGTTACATCTATCTATTCATAATTTTTTCATCCCCTTTCTCTATCAAGTATATACTGTTTCATTTGCATAGTTCCATACAAGTACTACTGCAAAGTAGTATTCTAGTTACTTCGGCCTCTTCAACGTAGAAGCCATCCATTTTTGTTCCATTGTTATACTTAGTAAATCTTCTTTTTCCTGCGTCTGTTGGAGTTTATCACTCTCCTTGCATCCACTCCAACAGATCTTCTTTCTTGTTACAACCTTGTGCTGAATGTGACGCATGTTATGTAGGGCAGACAAAGCGAGCTTTAAAATCACGTTTAATTTCACACCGTAGTGATATCACTTTGAAAAAAAACCAACTTGTGCCTTAGCCCAGCATGCAAGATACTAAATATAAGGTGGACTTTGATGAAGCCAAGATCCTTTGCAATGAACGCAACCTCTCGAAAAGACAGTTCTTAGAGATGTGTTTCATATTAAAGACTCCTAATGCACTTAACAAGAGAACTGACATCAGTAACTTAAGTCAAATATACCATGCATTGATTTTGCAGAATTAGTTGGTATTATTACACTCAAATTACTATATTGTAAAAAAGTTTTTTGGTGGTTTTTCAGGCTTTTCCCACTTTTTTGATATATAACAGTTTACTTAATAGATTAAACAATTTAAAAATTCCTATAAGATTAAATTTTGCTTTACTGGTGAGAATTATAAATTACATTTAATTAAATTGATTTATAGATTTTCTTAAATTATTGCATATTTTTTTTCTTTTGCACATTGAGCTGCGATATATGGAAGTTATAATTTTGTATTACTTTATCTATTTGTTAGTTAACTGGATAACCAGTACTAACGCAGGCACTTTTTTCATATAATTATGTGAATTGCCCTCACGTTTTTAAAAAAAACTGTGATTCTTGTCCACGAGGTTATAGGGTACATCCCTTGTTTACTTCTTGATATTATTTTCACTTTTTAAACACTTTTACAACTGTTTTATTACATCATTTTGAATTTTACCGCGCTGTACTGCAGCTGTCATTCACTCTTTGTAAAAATTTTCAAGGTTGCTTACCTCTTGGCGAGATGTCAGTTAGACCTGATAATTTAAACTCCATTTTCTTGTGTGCGTTTGTTGGGCTAAGATCAACCTGTTGGTAACTATTAAACTTTAAATTTTCAAATTGCATATTAGCATTCAAGTTCTTAATGATGTTGCCTAAAGTTAAAATGAAGTATGCTTAAATATTACTAATTCTTGAAGTGTGAATCTGGTTTTTTTCTTGGTTCATTCCTGACATTAAAAAAAGCAAGCCGGCTTTTTTCACTTGTTTTTTATACTTTACTGTTACCACATGGTCTTGTCTTTAGCTGTATTAAAGTTTTTAAATATTAACTATACACTTAAATGTTATATACTTTTACATTACATTGGTTCATGGATAAGAATTTTTTACTATGTACATCTTGTCTCTTGCTACATGTCTTTTTAAGGTAACACTAGAGTTTTTTACATCTCCTTTGGATGTTGTTTCTTATAACACTCTTTTTGTAGATGAACTGATGATGTCTAATGAGCAGTAGACGAAACGTCTTCAATAAATACATGAAGTAACCGAATTCTTTGTCTCTTTTTTTTCCACCCACTTGACCGAAAAAAACCAACACTTACGAGTGCTCCTTTTTTATATTGGAATTGACGGTCGTACTCCTGTATGATATATATATATATATATATATATATATATATATATATATATATATATATATATATATATATATATGATATATATATATATATATATAGCTTGACCAAAATAAAAGGCACTCACTTTGAAGCACCAGTCTTTCATTGCTTCCTCAGTACCAGGGTTTTCCCAGCTGTTATCTCAGTACTTTTATATATATATATATATATATATACTTTTGTTTGGACTACATTTACACAGTAAATTGAAATTTAAAATTTTAAAAACTGGTTCGGACAAAATATGAACTCAAGCTCTTGCTCATAATGCAACCTACAAACTCAGTAAAGACTTCACAGATTTATCAAAATCAAATGAACCAATAAAATTCGAATACGCATCTACCACTAACTAATTCAACAAGGCTATTACCAACCATACACCAGTGCTCTCATTATATACAAACCAAAATCCTAGTTCAAGCCAACTCATGCAACATGACCACCATGAATCCAACGATTCTGAAAAATGGAGTTCCAATGAAGAAACTGACAATTGAAATCCAAATATCCAACAGCTACATGAACCTTTCTATTTTCGAAAGCGACAGTAGCTTTTGATGGCATTCTATACAAGTATCGACTTAGTTTTTATGCTACAGGTACATACCAACGTGTCAAAGTTTTAATCTGTCCCATGTCACAACCAAGTCTTTCAAGAGTCATCCAAGACATTACAATTGCCATTGTAAATACATTGTGACATGGTTTGTGACATGGATGGGTATCTTTTCCTAGAAGTATAGAGACAAAATCAAATAAAAGCTAGGTTTATGGAAACAAGACAGTTCCCTGGAGTAATTGGTACTGTAAACTGTGTCCATCTTGAAATACCTTACCCAACAGAAGAGGAGCATATACATTTCAATAGAAAGGGAAACCATTCCAAAAATTGTCAGATTGTATGTTATTTATCAAGATTTTATAGTGCAATGTATAAAAAATATATTTTTTAGATTTGTGACCATGACTTAAAAATATTAAATATAAATGCTGGATATGGTGGAGCCTCTCATGATTCCTACATTTTGAGAAACTCTGTAGTAAGAATTGAATTGGAAACATGCTACCAAAGAGGTAAATTACAATTAAAAACGTATGATCATATTAAATGCACATAAAACAACAATTTTGGACACTACAATCTACACAATCGATTGTAGATTCTTACTTAAATTAGTTAATTTAGAACACAATATTTACTGGTCAATTTAGAAAATTAATCAACATTTCTAATAAACATTTTATACTACAGAAATTATTTTTATTGTAGGTGACCGAAATTCTTGGCTCCTAGGAGACTCGGGTTATCCTCAAGAGTCGTAGCTAATGACGCCTATACTAAGTCCATTACCAAATTCTCCTGAGAGCAGATATACTGATTGTCACATACAAACTAGAAACTGTATTGAAAGGTGTATAGGAGTTAACAACTTTTCTACAACAGGCAACGAATCTTTCTGCCATAGAATTTGCTTAAGTATAGTGATGGTACTATGTAGAAGTTTGTAAGGTATTATTCGACATACATTAGGAGTTTCACAAAATTCTGTCGCACCTCCATCAAACAAGAGAGGGAAGCATAGTCCACATAACAAACTGGATGACGAGGTAACTCGTGACCTTATAATGCACTAAAGCCGTCAATTTCTCATTACAGGAGAGAACATGCTCCCCATCGCCTTTACTTACACAGCGATCTTAGCTTTTCTTTGATGCATAAAAATTACATTTTAAGAAATCAAGAAACTTTATGTTCATACAAAAAATACAGGATGGTGGCAAATCAACTTAATATTTCTATTGTAAAATTGGGACATGAAGAATGCGAAATTTGTTAAACCTTTAACTTGTACAATCCAAGCCATACAAAAGATACCATTGACAGTGAATGTGATGAACGTACAGAATGGAAGTTTCACATAGAAAGAGCCACAAAATCGCGTGCAAAATATCGTGAAGATGTCGAAAAAGACTATAACAGCACTGACACAACTAGTATAACATACTGTGCAGATTTAGAGAAGGTAATAATGCTGCCAAGATTAGAAATGTTTAAAACCGCAATATTTATTAACCGCCTAACCGTTTCAGTGGAAAAAAAAACAAAATATTGCAAATCTTTTGCCGCTCTCTGGCATGAGGCTTTATTTGGAAGGAATCAAGACCAAAGTATAAGCACATTCTACAATTTTTTCAAATCGACGAGAGACGCATTCAAAATACTATGTGGCTAGACAATTGCGCGGCTCAAAATAAAAACTGGCCATTCTTTTCATTTTTAAGATGCAGATTTAGATTTTTCTTTTTTTGTCTGCAGACGAAATCGAAATTAAATATTTTGAACGACTTATAAAATATGCCGTCGAAAATAACGTGTCTATATTAAAGCTACCACCGCATTTGAGCCACCTGCTACAGCCCTTAGATTTATGTGTTTTTCGTTCATTTAAATCAAGATTGGATGCTCTAATCGTAGATTGGAATGACGGAACCAATTATTGGTTAATGAAGAGTTGCCGATACAGCAACGTTGAACCGACACCGCGGATTGATTTAAATGTGAGGATTTTCCATTTATTTTCATGATTTCCCCTTGCTTATCCTTCATAAATATTTCCTTTGAGCAAAGTGCCAATAGATTATTAGATTATTTGAGGACTTTTGAGGTCGAAGTAAAATTTTGATTTTGCTCATTGATTAATTGATTGATTGATTGATTTACAGTTTACAGCAACGTATAATTTTGTTTAGCTGAAAAATAATTACATATTAGATCAATTTATATACATTTGTGTGTATATGATTATATATGTATTTGGGTTATTTACGATTGGTAAGACAATTTATTTGATAATTTGATTTAATTTGGAGTATTAATTTGCGGGATGCTAGGGTAGAGGCACCACTTATGGCCACTACCCCGCTTATGGCCATTTCTCTATGATTCGTAAGATAATAAGCATGGAGTCTATCAACCAATAACCATGAAGCTGCTAAAACGTCAAATAATTTTACAGGAAGTGAGAACAGTGACATAAACCTACCTAACTGATGTTGATATTTTACTGTTGTGCCAAGCTGAATTGTTGTACGAATTTTCATAAAAAGATATCTGAAATAATCGCTTTCATGATATATTTTTTCTGCACTAGAAGTGCTAGATAAGATAAATAGACACTTTTTATTTTATATTATTTATTTTTTATTATAATTAGTAGTATCAAATTTGAAAAAATTAAGGAGGCCCTAAGTGGAAACTGAACAATTACTATTTACCTACTTATGGCCAACCTGCTGGCCAACGAAATCTACTTTTGGTCAGTTTACTTTTCTACTAATGTAGCATGTTTACATAATTATACCTATTTTACTTTCTTTAGTGAAAATGCCAAATGCGCTGAAGAATAATAAGAGCAAAGTAGAAAAGGTAAAAGCACCTAACTTCCAGTATTCACCTTCAAAAGTAAATTTAGCAACAAATGCCATATCCGAAGGAATGCCTGTGGCGACAGCCAGTCGTCAATTGAAAGTTCCGAGAACTACTTAGCGTAATAAAATATCCGGAAAGTCTCCAAGAGATTCAGTGCACTGTGGATTCGACTCTCACTTGGGAAAAGAGACTGAAGACCTAGTAGTTAACTTCTGCCAAGATGGGGTTTCCAATTGATAAAGATGGGTTATTGAGTTCAGTACAAAAACTTGTTCCAAGAGACAAATATTAAAACTCCTTTTGTCAATGATCGACCAGGCAAAAAATGGTATTACAGCTTCCTTAACAGGCACAAGCAACTTTCCTAGAAGAAAGCAGAATACATTCACGGTAATAGAGGCGCAGTAACTGAAGAGAAAATACGTAAATGGTTCGATGAGGTTCGTATGAATTTAAGTGATATGAGTGCTACCAGTACATTAGATTATCCAAAAAGGATTTATAATATGGATGAAACATGTTTCTGTTTAGCCCCAAAAAGTGGTACTGTAAATTGGACTGCGAGGAAAACATATCTATGATGAGCGAACTTCGTCAGATAAGGAAAATGTCACTACGCTTTTCACAGCTAATGCAGAAGGAAAATTCTCTCCTCCTTTAACAATTTTTAAATATGACCGGATCCCATGCGCTGTATGTAAAGCAGCTCCTAAAAGTTGAGGGTTAGAGAAAAGTCAAAGAAACTGGATGACATCAGAATGTTTTCTTTGAGTATTTTTCGAACGTTTTTGTATCCTACCTAAAGGAGTCTCAAATAGAGTTCCCCGTTCTTGTCTTTTTAGATGGACATAAATCCCATCTGACTCTACATTTAAGTAAATTTTGCAGCGAAAATTAAATAATTTTAATAGCATTGGCCCTAATGCTACTCAGATCCTCCAGTCTTTAGACGTCTCTGTGTGTGCGCCTATAAAACAAAAGTGGAAAAATGTTGTTCGAAAATATCAAATAGAGAACAATGGACATGAGATCACTAAATCATTTTTACTGATGGCACTGGCTCAGTTGATTGAGGATCCAAAAATGACCTCAAATATAATATCGGGATTTAAAGCCTGTATTCTTTTTTCGGAAAATAATGTGGACTACAATAAAATTATATTGAGAAAACCCGATATGTTTCAAACTAAAGATATTAACACTGAAGCCACAGTTTTCCTTAAAATATTTAGAATCAAGAATTGATGTGGTTCTCCTGGACCAATTTAAGACAAAAAAAAAAAGAAAAAAAACATTGTTCTTACATTTTTCTTGCGAAGATGTAGTATCCGGCAAATTTTAATTAGTTTTTGATCTCTTTGTCCTTTGTCCAGTGTGTGTTTAATGTTATTTATTAGTTGCAATTTTTTTTTAAATTACGTTCTTGCCATACAAATGTTATCTACATTTTACTGGATATCTTCCTGTTTTGACGAAATGCCCCTGATGATGCTAAGTTAGCGAAAGTAAACTTGGGCAAGATTTTTATTTATTTATTATTTATTGACGGACCGACAGAGTAGATAACAAAAGGGTTTAATGAAACGAAATATACAGCAGCAGCCTTCCTTGACGTTAGCAAGGCCTTTGACAGTATGGCACGAAGGTTTGTTGCATAAATGCATGAGAATGGATACAGTGAGGCAATGACATACCTCCTCACGTCATACTTAGCTAACCAAAGGTTCAGAGTTCGAATAGAGTCCACCCTGTCCGAAGTCGGAACATTGGAAGCAGGTGTGCCTCAGGGAGCGGTAATGTCGCCTTACCTGTACACCATCTACACGGCGGACACACCAACAGATCCACCAACCCTACTCAGCCTATATGCAAACGATACGGCAATAGCAGCAAGTAGTAGAGACCCTAACCTGTAGTGGTAGTAGTAGTGTTAGCTGTATAGTGAAAGCTGTAGTATTCCAACATAGAAAAGGCAGACCAGAGACAGAACTAGTAATGAAAAACATCCCCATAGATTGGAGTAGTCAAGCGAAATATCTAAGGGTAACGCTTGACAAAAAGCGCACGTTCACAGAACACGTGAAGCAAACTGTGTACAAGGCCAAAGCCTTCCTCACTGATTGAGAGGAGAAGTAAACTAAGATTTAAAACAAAAATCAGAATGGCTAACAGCATAATCGTACCAACTCTCACATATGCATCTGCAGCATGGGGACAAACGTGCAAATCTAACATGAAAAAAATCCAGATAGTCCAGAACCACCTAATAAGGGAAGCACTAAACGTACCCAGATACGTGCCAGTTAGATACTTATACAGAGACACGAAGCAGAAAAAAATCGTAAGAACGATGGATGAAAATGCATACGAAATATTCAACACCATAAGAAACCACCCCAACAGAAAACTTAGAGAGTTGACAGATTATGACGAAAATATACGCACAACACACAGACGGCCTAAACATCAAATAACAGGATATAGGAAAGTCCCAGAACAATAATCTCAAAGAGGTAAAAACAGCCACAAAGTCGTAAAAACACACGCGAAATAGAAGTGGGAAAAAAACGAGAGAACTTCGTTGTTCTACGGAACACCGAAGCGTGCTCATAAAAAAAAATACGTCAGAAAAACAACTAAAAACCTTCTATCTAGCTCCCAATTCACATAAATTCAGATATTTTTGATCTGCAACAAACCCTTCCAACTCCTGTTTTATCTACCGGGGAAGTGTATTACAAGCGACAGTTGTGGACCTACAACTTGGGCGTCCACGACGAGGTAACTAACATTAGGCACATGTACGTTTGATCCGAAAATGTTGCGTCTCGAGGAGTTTCAGTGTCTTTCAGAGTCAGGTGGTTTCGTCATGTCTTATTAATTACATCAAACATGTTCTTCCATCAATCTCCAAGTTCTCGCGCTCTTCAGCGATAGCTGCGTAGGGCAAAATCGTAGAATTAAAACAGCTGTTCTTCAAGTCTTGAAGTAATCAATCAATTTTTTTTTCATTCCTGGTCACGGTTTTGATAGTTGTGACATGGATTTTGGAATAATTAAAAGGTCTAAGCGTCTAAATCAGCGATTTCCTGAACGGTCCAGATGGACCCCCAGGGGTCCGCGAGGGACTCAACGGGAGTCTACGTTGGCGTGAAATAAAAATGGGGGTTCGCATGTTGTAAGCGGGGATCCACGAAAATTTATTATTAATCTATTATTAAAATTATCTGATCTCGATAGTAAAGAACAAAAATGTTGGCTTGGCTTTACGTGCATATCAATTACCTACAGATATGTGATAAAATTGTAAGGTCAGCACCACTGCTGGCGAGAAATTGGCTGGAAACTGCGAGAAAACTTTTGATAGCGTTTCCCTCTTCATACCTTGTCGAAAAAAGTTTTAGTGTCGTTACAAACCTATTAACAAAAAAAAAGAAGCAGATTAAACATCATAGAACGGGGAGATTTGCGGTTAATCCTTGCAAAACTGAATCTATCTGTCAAATCAATATATCTATCAAAGCTGTCAATCTATCAAGTACATCCCTCCCATTAAAATTATGGGTATTTTTTTATTATTGATTTGCATTGTTAAAATTACGTAACGTTGTTAGTATTTTATTTTAATTCTATTAAGTCTGTTATCATTAATATTTTAATAAATAGATTCGAAGAAAATATACCTACTATTTTTTATTTATTTTTACCACTCCGAATTTAGGGTTGGAACTTACCCGCGACGCCCATTTCCATCGTAGTCACATTCACATTTGGGACGAGTTTTGGGAATATGGTAAAAATATAGCAGTCCACCGAAACCAGCCAATTTTTTAAAGTGGTCTACGAGAAAAAATAGTTTGGGAATCTCTGGTCTAAATTTTGACATTATTTAATTTAAAATGGCTAGTGGCGCGGCAGGCCGAAAGGAAACCAATACATGGCAAGAAAATAGCAGAGGCGAAGAATCTAAGAATAAAAGATATAGAGAAGATTAATTGTATTTCGAAAAGAGTAACATGAAAAGACGGGCACCGAATAAAAGCAACAACTGAAATAAACAGATAATAAAAATGATGCGGAAGTTATGTGGAAAAATGATGAAATTATGGTAGAAATAAGAACCATAAGTGAAGACCAAAAGGAAATGATGGAATATATTAAGGAGCTGAAAGAAAAAACGAAAAATTGGAAGAAGGTTTAAAATTGGCAAACAAACGAATAGAACAATTAGAAAAAGATAGACCGAGACATAATATAGTATTGAAAAACCTAAAACTGGATCATATCGACACAAAGCCGGTAAAGGAGTCAGTAGAACATTTCATAGGAAGAAATCTGAAATTACAGATCAAACTGAGAGGAGAGGTGAAGGAAGACTTAACCCGTAGGCTAAGTAAACTAAAAAACAAAGGAACACTGAAAAATCTACAGGGACAAAAGGTATATAGAATCAGATTCAACAAGAAAGGAAAGGGAAATACAAATATTAGGAAAATGGTGAAAGAAGAAAAATACAAAGGTAATACGACGAAGATAGGGTATATACCGGTGTCGGAAAGTTGGTCGAGAACACTTCGTCGACGGAAAATTGGTCGACAACATTTGGTCGACAAACAGTTGGTCGAATGCACAATTCATCGAATGGACAATTCGTCGACGAACATTTGATCGAATGGAATTTTCGTCGACAAACTGTTATTTATCTTTAGGATAAAGGGATTAGTGGTGACAAACGACGGGTAACTGGAATATTGTATTATACATTTTATTTTCTTTGGGGTTTCGTTAATTTTGTTTCTAAATCTTACTTATTTTTACAAACGACGCCGACGGGTTGTTGGTTTTTATTTTGTTAACTGGAATATTGTATTAAACATTTTATTTTTTTTGGGTTTTGTTAATTTGTTTTCTAAATCTTAATTATTTTTAAATTTATTGAAAAAATTGGCTGCGGTGGGAGAGTAGACAGCAAATATAAACCGATATTTTAATTAGTGATGTTGTACCGTTCTTCTTTTTGGTGTCGGAGTACTTACAAACGGAGCATTTCCGGACAAGTCAAATTTGGGGGCACTTGCGGACAAGACGAAATATGCGAGATGCTGAGGTCAATAAATTTTTAGGGAATCGAGGCAATTCCGTACAATGTTTTCGACTGCAATAAACTTTCTTTCTAAACGAAGCTTTCTTTATAAACATTACAAAATTTAAAATGCAACATTTAAACGACTAAAATATAATTTTTATACAAAAAAAAATTCAAGACGATTCTTGTAAAAATGAGCCATTCATGATGCGCCAAAAGTGGAGGGTTTAAAAGTAAAGCGATTCTTACCATCTTGATTTTATTATCAAAAACTTAATTCACATGTGCACATTATTTATAAAAGTCGCAATGCCTTATATTCTAATCAACGGAAATTGATGTTCTTTTTGAAGTATCGCTTGGTATGGAAATTTGTCGCCAAATACTAAATTCATATTTGCCGTTATAAAAAAATCGTGACGCAAGTGGTAAGCGTGCGGTATACCTTAATGTACATATTTATATTACACTGTAATATACACTTATTCGAACTTTCATAGTATGATCCTGAATTTTCTAATGTTTGACTGGTTTCAGGGTGATTTATTATAAATACATGTGTGTCGTATCTACTATAATTTTTGAAAAATTTTTACAAATCACCCCTATAGTGTTGAAACCACCCCGAAGACAGCCGATCATAAAAAATTTGGAATCTATATTTAGTTTTACCATAAAAGCATGTGTCGCACTTTATTTTTAAGAAAAATTTATTACATCACCCCTCTAGGGTTGAAACGACCTAATCCCAATTAATTATTTAAAATTCGCGATGTATAGTTCAAGTCACCCTGAAACCATTCAAACAGTAGAAAATTCAGGATCAGGTTTACTATGAAAGTTAAAATAAGTGTTATATATGTACGGTATACTGCAAGCTTACCACTCGCGTCACGACTATTGATTGACGCCAAATACGAATTTAGTATTTGGCGTCAAATTTCCATACAAAGCGATTAGAAGTATTCACTTCAAAAAGAATATCAATTTTCATTGGTAAGAACCGGAGGTATTGCGCCTTTTATGAATGTGTAGTTGTAAATTAAGTTTTCGATAATAAAATCAAGAGGGTAAGAATCGCTTTGCTTTTAAACTCTTCACTTTTGGTGCATCATGGACGGCTCATTTTTACAAGAATCATTTTAATTTTTTTTGTATAAACATGCTCTTTCAGTCGTTTAAATGTTGCTTTTCAAATTTTCTAATATTTATAAACAAAGTTCCGGTGAATTTTTGAAAAAAAGTGGCTAACTCGGGTTTTAAGGGTTGTAGGGCATTAAATTTTTGTTTCAGTTTGTATAAGAATACCAACATTTCGAATAAAAAAAATTAACTTCCTACATGTTGTTGTTCTGAAGCTATTTTCTTGTGGAATTTTTTCAATTAACTAGTTTTGATGGGAAATAAGCCACAATTTTACTAAAAAAATGATTTTACTAACGTTTCGACGCTCAAATCGGGTGTCGTTGTCAAAATAAAATCATTTTTTTTTTGTAAAATTGTGGCTTATTTCCCATCAAAATTAGTTAATTCCTACATGTTAATGCGGTTGAGTTATTTTACTTGTTTATAAGCTTAAAATAACACTACTTTTTCAAAATTATTTTATAATATTTATTATAAACTTTTTAATCAAGACTTGATCTAATTTGATAAATTGAGCCTTTCTCTTTGATTTGATGTCTTTAGAATTTATGTTAACCTAATAATTTATGCCTAATAACGCTGTAGATAGAAGCTTTTTGTGATAAAAAATTTCAATTTTGCAATAACTATTACGTAATACTTCTTGAAATTTTAACGGCTGAATACTTCTAATATTGTTCCTTTACTTACACGAAAATAAAGTTTTTAGTGTATTTTTAGAAAAGTTATTAATCATTTTCAAAAAATCGACTTTTGAAGCTATTTTCCCAATAACTAAGCAATAAATTAACAAAAATAACTTTTCAAACACTAATTTTAAAGAATTTTCTATGCTTCTTCAGTAAAATTGTATCACCTTTCCATACAGCATACCGGTCTCCACCTTTAATATTTAAAATCAAATAGCGATCTTTAATGGTTTATATATTTTTTATAAGTTAAAAAGTACGTTTGATCTTTTGCATAATTTTTATATTGGATATTGTTGTAACCAAATTTATCCTAAGCAGTTTTTAGATACATGTGCCTGTATCAACGGATGTCACGAAAGAGGCCATTTATTTGCTAATTTCTCTGGTCTATCACACCCTTTCTTATCAATGTTTACAATCCAAATCACTAAGCCACATAAAGAGGTAGGGCAATAAACTCTAGCTATAGAAATGCTCTACTACAAAATTTTAAAAGATAAGACTCTTTAGGTAATTATAACGCAACAATTACCTGCATTTTAAGACCCAGGTAGATTTTTGGGGGTGACAATATTATAGATGGTTTCAATTGAGATGGTAGGTATGAATCACCTCTAGTTATATTTTCATGGCTTTGTAATTTAACTTCATGGGGGTACGAAAGAAATAGAAACTTTTAAGAATTTGAAAAAACATAGTTTTTGGGTGGTTCAGAGGTGTTTTATACAATTTTTGAATATCCCTAAAAACTCAGTTATTTCAAATTATATGTACGTAACCTATAAAAAATCTTGAGTTAGTCTATTTTGAAGTATATAAAATGGAGAACATCCCAAAAAACTACCGAAAAAAAACAGCTTTCCGGATTTTTTAAGATGGCGCACCTTACGAATAAATCTGAAAAAAGTCAAAATATAGTTTTTGATAAACTATATTAATAAAAACATAAAATTCACAAAACGCAAAAAAATAGACATGCAGCCATCGCCAAAAAAGTTACGTACCTACTAAAAAAAAAACAAAAAAAATTGAGGTTATGTACACTACACCTTCGGGTCCATAAAAATAGATGTTTTGTAAAAGCCTCAGATGTGCGTGTGGATTTTTTGTAATTTATAATTTAATTGAACCAACTTAAAAAAAATAAAATCGAAAAATTGACATTTTTGGATGTGACGAAAGGGGAAGGGGGTGGTGGGCTAAAATTGCGGTGAGTCTTAATTTTTTTAATCACATAGAAGCTGAAAAAATAAAAAAAATATTCAGGCTGTATCGACCTCAAAAATATGATTAGACCTGCAAAAACCCTTACAAAACTTAAAAAAAACATGGTTTTTGGGGGTTTAAAAGTGATTCGCCCAGTTTTTAAATATCATAAAATACTCACTTATTTCAAATTATACATGATTTATCAACAAAACCTTGAGCTGATCTGTTTTCAAGTCTATAAAATGGAGAAAGTCCCCAAAAACCCCCTAAAAAACTGTTTTCCGGATTTTTCAAGATGGCCCAGTTGACGGAAAAATCTGAAAAAAATCAGATAGATAGTTTTTGATAAAATACACAAGATGCAAAAAAATTGGACCTGCAGCCATCTTCAAAAAAAAGTTATAAAAAATTAAAAAAAAAATTGAGGTTATGTACACTCGACCGACGAGTCCATAAAAAATGGACATGTTTTGTGAAAGCCTCAGCTATACGTGTGAATTTTTTGAAATTTTTAAATCAATTTCAGCCCAACTAAAAAAAATTAAATCTAAAAATCTAAGTTTTTGGCTGTGGGGGAGGAGTAAGGGGGATGTCGAGCTAAAAATGCGTTATCTCATTTTTTAAATGCATAGAACGTAAAAAAATTAAAAAAACTGAATTCTGGTAGTGAGGGCATTTTGCCTATCTTAACGGGGGTATCCTTTGCATTTTCTATCGTAAAATGTCAATGGAAAAAATATTATGTATTTTAATAGAAGGGACACAAAAATGTCATTATATGGTATTATAACAAGTTATTTTGATTTAAAACAAGTTTTTGATCAAATTTTATAGTGTAGGAAACGTTAAAATACTGTTTTTACATTTTCATCCATTCCCAAAATACGTCATAATCGATTTGGCTGAAAATGTGCCCAGAGATAACCAAAACATAGTTCTTTAAGTAGTTAGAGGGATTTTAATTATAATACAATACTAAACAAGTTACATGCAATAATATCAGACTCAAAAGTATATTAGACCAGTCGGGATAGCATTTGGCCTTGCATGCCGAGCTGCCCAAAATTTTATTTTTCTAATCTTTAGGGCGGTCAATAGTAGCCTAAATTTAAAATCGCGAATGAATTCCTCCGTTACGTTAGCCGCCATCTTGATTTTTTTGGAAAAGGAGAAAGGTTTTTGCTCGATATCTCCACCATTTTTAACTTTGCGACAAAAATGGTAGGAACTGAAATTGTTCCAAATAAATCGTATTTTTATTACAATTTCTTTTTAACAATTTTTGTCGTGAGGTCGATATTTTCCGAGTTAATTGCACTTACAGTAGACGCCTATATTTTTGACTATGATATTGCATGTAACTTTTTTGGTATTGTAATATAATTCAAATCCTTCTAACCACTCAATGTCCCATGTTTTGGCTATCTGTGGGCAAATTTTCAGCCAAATCGATTATGACGTATTTTGGGAATGGAGTAAAAGGTAAAACGCGGTATTTTAACGTTTTCTACTAGTACACTATAAAATTTGATGAAAAGCTTGTTTTGTCAAATTAACTTGTTATGATGTCAAATAGTGACATTTTTGAGTACCTTTTATTAAAATATTAATTTTTCCATTGATACTCTACGAGAGAAAATGCAAATTTGTTAAAGAAATACCAAATCACTGTAAAATCGCTTAAAATAACATTTTGAGAAAAAAAAGAAGAAGATTTTTGACCTTAAATCTCTTATTTTTAAATCCCGCAGAAGCTATACACCTAGTTTCAGAAAAAACAAAGATCCAAAAGTTTTTTTTATCCAAAATTGAGTGATTTGAATTGGAATCACCCTAATACAATATTCTAGTTCACAAAATAAAAACCAACAACCCGTCGGTCGTTTGTCACCATTAATCCCTTTATCCTAAAGATAAATAACAGTTTGTCGACGAAAATTCCATTCGATCAAATGTTCGTCGACGAATTGTCCATTCGATGAATTGTGCATTCGACCAACGACGAACGACCAACGACGAAGTGTTCTCGTCCAACTTTCCTAGACCCGGTATATACAACTGGAAATTAATGGGAAGGAGTGGAAATGGGACCATAATAATGAGAAAATTAATCAAACTCACAGTAATATCGGGAAAATGATTCCAAAATAGAAAATAGTGAGACCGGGCCCACAACAATGACAGCCAATGCAACGAATAGGATAGGATAGGAATAGCGATAGGAAAAAGATAAGGCAAAAGTAAGCAAGGACGAAAATAAGAAGAAGGTGAAAGCTAGATTGCAGAAAAAAGAAAAGATAAAAATGGGAAAATGGAATGTGAGAAGCATCAATGGAAAAGAGGAAGAACTGGTAGAAGAAATGATAAGACAAAAAATAGAAATACTAGATATTGGGCGTATAATAAAAGAATATACTAGATAATAGTAGAACAGATATTGGGCGGATGAGAACCCACCCTGGATGAGGGAAGGCCATACTCAGCGACCAGAAAAAGTGGATGTTTGGGCAGGAATTGTAGGAAATCAAGTTATAGGACCCATATTTTTTGCTGGAACTCTCAATGGAGTACGATATTTGGAATTCTTGCAAGAAGAATTAGTGCCGCAATTGGCTAGTTTGTTTCCTAGCCTGTACATGCTAATTTTCCGAAGAGACATCTGGTTTCAACAAGATGGTGCGCCTCCCCATTTCGCAAGACCTGTTGAAACCTCTGCACTCTGGGTATAGAGATTTTTGAAGAAAAGAATGACGAAATGTGGGGAAGATAGGAGAGAAGCGATTTAAGATCAAAAAGAAGAGGGGCTTAGCTCAGAAGGGAAAAATCAAAAGGGCAGAGAGACACTAAATCTCGATTGAGTATTCGGGCTAGCTTCAATACACCGAATATTGGCTTTAGAGATATAAAAAAAAAGATTTGATAATTAAATGATAGTAACTAGGAAGAAAATGAGACCTGTTAATACAAAAACGGAAGGAAAATAGATAAGAATGCTAGAGATAAAATAATATCGAGATACAACAAAGAAAGAAGAAGAACAAAGGGCGCCAACTCGAACGAACAACTCGGCTCTCGGAACCAAGAAGTTGAACAGGTTCGAGATTTTTTGAAGTAACGAACGACAGGAGCTCTATGACACTGGTTACAACCACCTGAAATAAAAAATATTAAATACTAACCTTGTCTTGCTATATTATATACTGGTAATACAGACTGAAATAAAACATCAACCTTACTAATAACAAATATATTAACAGTAAATATGTTATATATTAACAATTTACATATAACGCAACTTAATAACAGTGATAGTGGATGGTAAAAAGATCAAATAGGACCGCAAAGGCCACTTAACAAGCAATTATCCACTATCACTGGGCCAAGCAAAGGTATTAATATCAAAATCCAAATCAAAAGTCCGTCAGAATAGCACTAAGTCCTTACAACTAAAAAGTTAGTAATTATTCCCGAAATTGAACTAGCCTAGAGTGAGATAGGTACACGACAAGAACAGCTACGGTTGCAATACAAATAAGTATCTCACCTAGCAAAATTACTTATATAATGAGTTATATAAATGAGTTGGTCAGTGACTCTTTATATACAATGTAAAAACCTACTAGACATATTCCCTATTTAAAATCCGCGACAAAATTTTACCCCCGATTCCCTATCAAATTTTAAGATACAATTATTTATAATTATTATTAAAAGAAAGACCTGATTTTATTTATTTAAACAAATTACTAATTATCTTGAACCAAAGAAAGAAAAAACAACGACCTAAAAGCTATCTATCACGAAAATATGTACCACCTAGTTCACTTGATTGTATGCACACAATAAGTTTACACAGTAACAAATCTAGGTTACCCAAAAGTAAATAATAAAAGTAAATAAGAACTTAGCTTGTACAACAGCTGATTGTTAAAAAATGAAAGTCCTTAGGAAAAATCCTCCTGGCACAACAAAGCTAGTTGGCTGCTGAGGTGGGTAAGTCTTATTGGAAAATCCTGGATGTTGTCAACTCAGGTAGTGGTTTTCTCCAACAAAAACAGCACACTCTATGAGTGAACCATGGCAGAGTTGCTAATAATACAGCTGGTACACACTTCAAGTGATGTAAAGTTATGTAAGGTGACTAATTGACTAAACCACTAATTGACTACGTGGCTAAGTTACTAAATGGGTATGTGACGGAATCTAAAATAAAGTTTATCAAATTTAGTTATTATGTATTTCAATAACGGTAGCAGTACATATTGAACAGGCCCAAACAAAAAACATTAAATATTAGGTAGGTTAGGTATCTTATGTCGTGTCAAAACTTTCTGAATCTAGCTTCAATGAAGTCATGACAGACGCTTGCGCGGTAGACGCGCATGACAGAAGGCTATTAATACTTGTGGAAACTTTTTATAAAAAAAATTAAGGCAAAAAGCCTAATGATGGCACATGAAATAAATTTAAATTTAACAATAAAAACCTATGGCCTTGACTGACTGTTTGCAAATGGGAATGAATATCATTATTATAATATAAATTATATATAAATTTATGTGGTAAATCAATCTAATGAAATACCTAACTGCAATGATGCATTGAATATTACAAGGAAGAAATGAGAAATATAATATAAATGCATTATGTACTTACTGAAACGAGCGGACACGTCGCGCTGCCGGCAAATATAATTCTTTTATATGAATACGTCTCCAGATATATTTAAGTTTGATTTATTAGTTTTCCCACATGTAATCGGCTGATGTTCGATTTCCTTTTAGTTAGATTTCATTTTGTTTCAATTCCGTCACAAACAATGAGAATAAATTCTCAGACGTGCCCGCGGCGAGTTTACTGACCAGATTAAAGTCCTCCGCTTACGATTTTCGCGTAGCGTAAAGCAGGTCCGAGGAGCGACCTCTCTGTTGGTTGCACAGTCGCCATAGGCGGGCGAAGCCAAATTCTTGAAGGGCAAAGGGTAACCGTTACACTGTTCCTGAATATTTCGATGCGGAATTTCCACGCAGACGGATATGTAGAAGGGGACCTATTGAATGGTCACCAAGATGGAGACCTCAATCAGTTGGACTTTTTTATGGGGGTATTTGAAAACAAAGTTTTTAAGACCAAACCAGCAAATGGTGAGGATCTAAAAGCTCGACTAATAAATGGGTGCAGATTAATTTCACCCCAAGTCATTAGAAATGTTCAAAACGAATTTCGATCGCGTTTAGAATATAGTCAAATAGTCAATGGGCAACATGATGACCATTTGCTTAATTGAAATAATTAAACTCAATTATTTGATTTTCATAACTTTACTTTTTATTATCTTGTAAATGGCAGGGAATAAAAATTTGATATTTTGCAGTTATGTATAACTTTACACACCCTATCAAAATAGCTATCAAAATGACGGTGTTGCCAATTAAACTCAACGATGACGTAATATCTCTAAATTTGGACACCCTGTATACATGATTATTGTATGTAAAAAATTTCGATTTGAAATACTAATCGACAGGTCTGAGCATTTTTCAAAAAACAATTAGTATTTGAACTATTGAATTTATTCCAAATTACAGACTCACTCTGTATATCTAATACTCCAGGTCATTATGCAAGGAAAAATCCACGAAAAATGATCCATAGTCAGGAGACATAAATCATGGCTGAAGAACATTAGGGAGTAGTTTGGATGTAATAACGACGAATTATTTAGAGCCGCGATCCCAATGGTAAAAATATGATGACTGCCAACTTTCGAAGCGGAGACGGCACCTAGAGAAGATAAAAAACAATAAATGGGGCTCACGTTTATATATTTATAAATTTAATAAACATTGTTTACTTTTTATTTTTATTAATATACGGGATTACCCCCATTATAAAAAATATACACTAAGCATCAAAATTAACGCACCACCTTAAAAATGGAACATTTTTGATGTCTCGTATTTCCTAAACCTGTTGTCCGATTTTAGTCATTTTTTAAATATGTTATCGAATCATTCTTCAAGAATATCAATGTAATAATATTGTTGCTAAACAGATAAGTATCATTGCATACCGGGTGTAACAATGATAGTGTGTTTTTCCTCAAAGTTTGGAACACCCTGTGGAATATTCTAGCGTATATAAAATATTTAAATTAAAACTCAACTATAGCCTTAGGCTTTCTTAACATTTTGCTTTTTGATTCATTCGCTTATGTTGAATAATAAAAAAAGTTAGGTACTTTAACAACTAGCAACGTTCTTCATCAATACAGGGTGTTTCTAAATAAGTGCGACAAACTTTAAGGGGTAATTCTGCATGAAAAAATAATGACCGTTTGCTTTATAAACATATGTTTGCAAATGCTTCGTTTCCGAGATACGGGATGTTGAATTTTTTCTAACACACTGACGATTGATTTATTGCCCTAAAGCCGGTTGACGAAAGCCGGGGACGGTCCTGGAAATCGAAAGTGAACAACGTGAAAAATTTAGCTCTCATAAAAATAAAAAATTAAGTGGTATAAACAAATAACAAAATATTAAAAGTAAGATAAATAGTTAAAGGAAAGTGCAGTGTAAGACACAACGCAAAAGCGTTCAGAAAAACTATAAGTTAATGCATGCCTAGATTAATATTCATAAAATCAAAAATCCAGTACGTAATATTTAAGCATATTGTAATCAAAAACTAATTAAAATAAACCAGGAACAAAAATTTGTCGAGAATAGATTAAGACCAGCCACTTGGCAAAATTTAAAATAAAAGTCAGGGACGGCTTTGGAAAATTTAATCAGGTGGAAAAAAAATTAAATTAAAGTTGGTAGGTAGTGTTTTCTCTGAACCGTCGAGGTGGAAGGCACTGTCTGACGCCAACTTTAAATAAAATAAGGTTACAGATATAATCCCACTCGGATGAACAATAAAAGGGGCAAACCAGAGCATGATAATTCGTTTGACCAAGAGGAAGCATTTAAGAAAATTAAGTCAACAACAAGAACACCACCCCAAAAAGACGACAAGGAAAAACAAGAAATGGATGAAATAAAGAAAATATTAGCAGAACTAAAGCAGGAGATTAAAACAGAAATAAGTAATTTAAAAACAGAAATGAAAGAAGAAAATAAGACCAGAAGTGATATAAAAGAATTAAAAGAAGAGATAAAACAAAATAATGAACAAATAAATAATATAAAACTAGAAATCCAAAAAATGAAAAATGAATGGACTAAGGAAAGACAAGATTTGATAGAAGAAGATGAATTGTTTAAAGAAGAAAATAAAAAGATAACAGAAGATATAAAAGAACTCCAACGAACAATAGAAATAATGGATAAATATAAAAGGAAAAATAATTTAATTATTAGTGGGTTAGAAATTGATACTGACGATTCAGCAGCACTGAAAGAAAGAGCAACAAATATGATTGGAAAACATTTAGGTGTAAATATTATTATTAAAAGAGCATGTAAGATTGGAATTAGAACATGCTTAATAGAACTAGGAAACGAAGAAGAAAAAACAGCCATTCTACGAAATAGGAACAAACTACAAGAATGTTGAACCCAAGAAAATATGGATAACAGAGGACCTTACAAAAAAAGAGAGAGAAAAAATGAAAGCTCTAAGAGACAAAGCAAGGGAGATGAGAGATAAAGGAAAAACAGTGAAAATTGGGTACAACAAAATTACAGTGGATGGTAAGGAATGGAGATGGAACTACAATGATGAAAAAGTAGTGGAGGTAGCGAGTCCAAAAAACTAGCAGAGCGACAAAGAAGAGACGAAGTAGAGGCCAGACAAGGATCAGAAAACAAGGATCAGAAAACAAGGAAATTACGAATAGATTGGACAATGAAAATAAAAGTATAGACTTGATTAGTGATAAGATTAAGTTTAGGAATTCAAATTTTAAACATAATAGAAATAGGATCGGTGGTGGAAATATTGGTAGTATAGGTAGTATGAATAGTAGTAGTAGTAATAATAACAATAATGAAAAAACAAATACTAATTTTGTAAATGACGAATCAGAACATATAGGAATAGCAACATGGAACGTGACCTCTTTAAATGGAAAGGAAATAGAAATAACTGAAGAAATGGAAAAAATGGGTATCCAAATAATGGGAATAAGCGAAACAAAAAAAAGGTAGGAGATGGGCACATAAATCTAAATGAGGAATATAGTCTTTATTATTCAGGAGTACCGCAGGGACAAAGAGCAAAGGAAGGAGTTGGTATAATAGTAACTAAGAGACTAGAACCAAGAATAACACACTATGAAACATCATCATCTAGAATTATAACAATCCAAATTGACCTAAAAGACAAAATAGGATTCATACAATTATATGGACCAACTGAAGGCAGAGATGAAGAAACGATGACAGAATTCTACAATGAACTCCAAAGAGCACTAGACAAATTAAGAGAATCGAGAGAGAAAATCATAATTTTAGGAGATTGGAATTCTAGAGTGGGCAAGGATGTCAACAAAGGATTAGGATGCATTGGAAAATACAGAGAGGAATGTTTGAACAGGAATGGTGTCAAAATGCTAGACTTCTGCCAAGCAAATGACCTACTAATAGGAAACACATTTACAAACCAAAACATGGAAGACAAATATACGTTCGTGGCGGAAGAGAGAAGAGCGAAAAGTTTGATAGATTATATAGTTTATACCAGAAACCTAGAAGATAAAATACATAACGCCTTAACTGAAAAGGAAACGGAACTAGCTACAGAGCACAGGATGGTTACTGCAAAACTCGAGGATGAAAAAATAAAGGAGGTGGAAAGAAAAGATAACCAAAAAGTAAAAGTAAATAAGCTCAAATTAGAACAGGTGCGTTAACATTACAAAAAAGAAACAAATAGAAGATTAAGACAACTAGAAAACCAAAAAGAAGCATGGACACTGGAGGAAAGATGGAACGCCTTCAAAGTAGTCATAAAGTCTACAGCAACAGAAATATATGGAATCAGAAAACATAACAAACACCATAAAAGAACGAGGTGGTGGAACAATGAAGTTAAAACAGCAGTGAAGAAAAAGAAAATAGCATGGAAAAAATACATTGAAACCGAGCTGGAAGAAGATAAAGAAGAATACAAAAGGCTGAGACGATTAGCGAAAAACACCATAAAGAAAGCAAAAACAAAGACGTGGGAAGCGTTTGGAGAAGAATTACAGGAAAACTATGTAACAAATAATAGAAGCTTCTGGACAACAATCAGACATATGAAGAAAGGAAAACGTAAAGAAATAACAGCCGTAAGGGATACAACAAACCAAATCCAAACAAATCCAGAACAGATAGCTAAAGTATGGAAAGAATATTATGAAAACAAATTTAGAAATGAAACAATAGATGATAGAAATGAAATATATCAAGATAACGAGAACAAAGAAATAGAGCAAATAAGTAGAGAAGAAGTAATACAGGAAGTATCAAACTGGGATCAAAAGAAGGTATAAACTGGTTGTTGAAAATATACAAAGAGGCATGGGAAAAGCAGCAAATCCCAAAAGACTGGCAAAGTAACCTTATAGTGCCAATATACAAAAAGGGAGAATACGTCAACTGCGAAAATTATAGAGCAATGTTTATCATCGGTATGTTTTAAAATATACACGAAAATAGTAGAGAAGAGGCTAAGACAAGAGGTAGACAAAGAACTGGGAGAGGAACAAGCAGCGTTTAGACCAGAAAGACAGACAAACGATAACATTTACATCATTAGAAATATAATAGAAAGAAGTATTGACTCGGGGGGAAAGCTCATTCTAGCGTTCATAGATCTAAGGGCAGCATTCGACTCTATAGAAAGAAAAATCATATGGAAATGCTTGCAGAACATGAAAGTACACTTCGCGTCAAAAAAAAACTGGTACAACTCTTAAAACCCAAAATCGTGTTTTTCAAGTTGTGTAAGTTGATCTTGTCACAAGTGTCATTCTAATTTCTAGGGCAACGTTGCCAGTTCAACGAAAACATTATATCAA
The DNA here is from genome assembly GCF_917563875.1 of Diabrotica virgifera virgifera. Taxonomy (NCBI): domain Eukaryota; kingdom Metazoa; phylum Arthropoda; class Insecta; order Coleoptera; family Chrysomelidae; genus Diabrotica; species Diabrotica virgifera. The sequence goes on along the minus strand of NC_065451.1, from coordinate 79,962,861 downwards.
ACTAGGTAAAAACGGGGCTGTGCGACAGACCGCATTTTTTAATATACTAAAAACTAAAACAATTGTAATTTTCCGTCATCTCAATTAAGTATATCGATACATTGATTCGTGTTTTATTATAATTTATGAAAATATTTCAATTCAACAATATTGATAGATAATAAATCTTGACATGACTTTAAATTATTGTTTAACGTCAAATCGAGAGGTGTGATTGGTTTCTCGTAAATTGTAGGACAAAACTGCATTAAGTTGTGTAGAAGAAATAAAAGACACTGGAAAAATTAAAAATTTAATTTGAAATTAATACAAAATGACTAACTTTTACAGTGAACAAGTGTGGAATTTAAATATGTATTACAATTCGAAGTATACATTTTAAACGTTATTTTTTTGTATTTAGATTTAGTGCAATTCCGTTATCTCTGATGGCAACAACGAAGTGATTCACGAACAACAATTTTCAGTCTGAACACAGGTTTACATTGGGAAAAAAAAAGTGTACCAGTTTTATATGACGCGAAGTGTACCAATTACACTGATAAAAATAATTGAAAGTATATACAGAGTAGTAAAAGGGCGTGTACAGATAGCAGGAGAAAGATCTGAAGAATTCAATTGGGAAAGAGGTATCAAACAAGGAGACATCGTAATAGTCATGAATGAATTGACTATAAATACTGGAGAAAGAACGAACCAAATACAGACAACAATAGGATACCAAAGACTACAGCCAATAAAATGCAAAAACTTATAAACATATGGACAGAAGAAATAGAGAAATTAAAAATGGAAATAAACATCGAGAAAAGTAAAATAATGGTCATCGGCGAAAAGGAAGAAAATGAAGTAAATATAAAATGCAAAAATACTCAACTGGAAATAGTTACCGGATATGATTATCTTGGAAGTATAATTACCAATGATGGGAAAATAGACCTCGAAATAACAAACTGAACCAAAAAATCAAACAAACTGTACTACGCGCTAGCGCCAGTTCTGAGGAAAAAAGAATTGTCCCAGGAAACAAAAATTAAAATATATAATACGATTGTGATCCGACGATACTGTATACGAGCGAAAATTGGACTTTACAGAAAAAGCATAATAGTAGGATAAATGCAATTGAGATGAGACATCTACGAGCTATAGCCGGAAAGACCAAATGGGATAGAATAAGAAATGAGGCAATAAGAGGGATAACCAAACAGGAACCAATAATGAATAAAATAATAAAGAGACAATTAAACTGGTATGGACATCTAATGAGATTGAAACCTAGTAGACTAACAAGGAAAGTTCACGAAACAAGGAATATTGCAAAAAAGAAAAAAGGCAGACCGAGGAAAAAATGGATACAGCAAATCGTAGAAGCAGGAAAAATTAAACAGAAAACGCTAGAAAAAATGAAACTAATAGCACAAGACAGAAAAGAATGGAAGAGATGGGTGAATATGTAGCTAAATTTAACCCAAATCCGACACCTGAACGGATATAAGGAAGGGGAGAAAGAAAGAAAGAATTTTTTCTAACAAACTGACGATTTATTTATTGCCCTAAAGCCGGTTGAGATATGCAAATGAAATTTAGTAGGTTTTAAGAGATAGTTATTGCGCATTTTTTGACATTCAATTAAGAATTTTATATTCATCATTAGCGTACATACGGGCCATATTACCCTGTCATATTTCCATTTCCGATTGGGGCCCATTATATTGGAGAATTTCTTAACTATTGTGTCCTGGTAAACAATCACCGAAGTGTGGCCCGCGAAAGAATTTTAAGTGACCCGCAAATAAGTTTTGAAAATATGAAAAAATATTTTGAAAATATGAAAATAGGAGATACAGACGTTTCGCCCCCGACCGTTTCGCCCCCGCCGTTTCGCCACCGAATCGTTTCGTACCCGAACCGTTTCGCCCCCGGGATTTTACCTAACAATTTTAACTAGTTGCATTGAGTTATAAATACAATGTTAGTAATACATTTACCTATTGATCATTTTTCAAAATTTTTGCATGAATTGAAACATCTGCAACCTGGATTACAGCCAACTCTACTTATGACGGATTTCGAACTTGCTAGCATTCAAGCATTTGAATTGGAATTTCCAGGTATTTTGAAGACTGGATGTTTTTTTCATTTATCGCAATCCGTCTGGAGGAAAGTTCAAACTGAAGGGCTTAAAGCTCGATACGAAAATGATCATGAGTTCGCTGGTTGGATCAGAATGATAATTTCAATTATTTTGGCTACTGGCAAGTCAATCGCCACGTATTTCGTAGCTCCGAACAAATCGTTTGATTTTGTATAACATACTAATTATTAATTCATTAGACATAAACTATCCTATTAAGTGCAATAAACTCTACAAAAAGTGCTAATTAGTCAGTGTAAAATTTGCAATCTAAAGTGCCTTTTGGAACAGTTTTTGTGAGTACATTTTATCATATTCGTAAACCTTATCAGCATATTCACAGTAAAAACTTTACAATGCCTACGTCACCTAATTGTGGGAATTGTTTAAAACCGATACCTGCCAACGATCGAAAACTTCAGTGCGATGGATGTAAACGACAAATTCACATGGGCTGCACAGAGGTTTCACTTGACGATCGGGTAACCAGACAGAAAGTTCGTGGTATTTGTATTCTGTGCAACTCTTGTAACACAAACGTTGCTAACATTTCTCAAATTAAGGATCTTTTATCTGATCTCAAATTAGATATTAACAGTAAAATGGATGCATTTGATAATAAACTGGCCGAATTAAATGAAAAATTGAAGCAGATTGACTCTCTTAAATCAGTAGAATTTGCGGATAATATAGCTAACGAAGCTGTTGATCGTATTACAACAGCCAAAAATGTGTTAATCAGAGGCGTCCCCGAAGTGGGTTCTACATCTCAGGCTAAAAAAGATCATGACAATAATGTTATTACATCGGTATTGAGTTCTGTTGGGTGTCAAGAAACTCCGCTGAGTTTTTACAGGGTTGGCAAACCAAATCAACGTTTCCCTCGTATGTTAAAAGTGGTTATGTCTTCCGACTATTTTGCTAAACAAATTCTACGCAACAAATCCAAGCTTCTAGAAGATAAAGACACTGAATCCTTCTTCATAATTGACGACAAAACTCCAATTCAACAACAACGTCTGAAAGACCTTCGAAGCGAACTGGAAACTGGAAAAAACAATGGTGAACGGGACTTGACAATTAAGTACATCCAAGGCATTCCTAAAATTACTACATTTCGCCATTGACCCAAACTCCTCTATGTTCAACGATTGGCTACTTCTTTATACAAACATTGCTTCACTTAATGCTAAATTTACTGAATTTGTATGTAATATTCAATTAATAACACCTCATATTATCTGTATAGCTGAAAGTTGGTTAAGTAATAATATTCCTGACTCTTTAATTGCCATACCTAGTTACACTATTTATCGTAAAGACCGACAAAATCGCGTAGGAGGTGGGGTCTGTATTTATCTTTCGGAGTTAATTACTAATAACTTTTCTATTTGTGCTAAAGATATTCAGACTGCCGGATTAGATATTCTTCACCTGACTATCACCAGAAATTCATTTACCATGAATCTAATTTGCTTGTATCGTCCCCCTGATACCCAACCAGGAACTGATAATCTTTTTATTGAATTACTTGAGGAAATATCACTTCTTGACAATCTTGTTATCGTAGGTGACTTTAACTTTCCCGATATATCATGGCCAGCTATTTCGTTAACTGACGGTATTAGCTCTCATAATTTATTTAAAAATTTTATTATAAATTCCAACCTGTCGTAACTTATCACCAAACCTACTAGATTTAGACTTAATAATCAACCATCAACGGTCGACCTGGTAATTACAAACGAAGAACAATTAATTTCAACGATAGACATATCTTCTCCAATTGGAAAATCCGATCATGCAGTGATAACTTTCCACATTCAGTTTAACTTATCGAAAAGCCTTAACAAAATGTATACAAAGACTATAACAGTTACAGATTTCTTTAAAGTTAATTCCGCTTTACATCAACTTAATTGGAATAACCTTTTTCATAACTTAATCGATCCCTCGTCAATGTGGGACACTTTTCTTGACACTACAACTAGAACTATTTCAGTTCATACAGCTGAACGTCAGCTGTTTAGAAATCAATAAAAACCTTGGATCAACCTTGCCGCTACACGCTTAATTCGACATAAACGGAAGCTTTGGCAATCTTATAAACGCACAGGTTCCCTTGATGATTTTCTTGTTCACCGTAGATTTTCCAATAGAGTAAAACAATCTTTGCTAAACCTAAGGAAAGATTTTGAAGAATCTATCATTGCAAGTGATAATAGTAAGAAAATTTTCGGGTACATTCGCACATCTTTATCGTCTAAAGTCTCCATACCATTGCTTTAAAAAGCCGACGGGTCTTTATGTTCATCGAATAAAGAATCCTCTGATGCTTTATCGCTGTTTTTCACTCAGGTTTTTACAGATGAACCTAATGATGCCGTTCCTCAAATAATGTGTCCACGTTTGCATGCAACTCTTAATGACATCTCTTTCACACCGGAGGTAATTAAACAACATTTACGGAAACTACGCAACAATTCATCGCCTGGTTTGGACGGACTAACCTCCTTTTTCCTAAAACAATGCGCAGATTCTGTAGCAATCCCTCTATCCCTTATGATGAATACTTCCTTCAATCAGGGTTATCTCCCTTCATCGTGGAAATTGGCTTCGGTTACTCCTATTTTTAAGAAAGGCAATAAACTTGATTGCAATAATTATCGCCCAATCAGCCTAGTACCTATTGTCAGCAAGATCATGGAAGCCATTATTTCTGAAGCTATGTCTGAGTTTCTCCTTCACGAAAATGTGATTCCTCACCAACAACATGGTTTTATTAAAGGTCGTTCAGCAATCACGAATTTACTCCATTGTGTTAACGATTGGTCGTCATCTTTAAACGATCGGCATCCTGTTGACGTAGTCTACTTAGACTTCTCCAAAGCTTTCGACCGTGTTCCCAAGCGTCGACTACTAGCTAAATTGGATCACTTTGGTATCCGCGGAAAGTTAAACCTTTGGATTCAGAATTTCCTATCTGATAGGTATTTCCGAGTTCGTGTTGGGGAAGCATATTCATCAGATAAACCTGTCAAGAGCGGAGTTCCACAAGGATCGGTACTTGGACCACTTCTCTTCTGTGTCTATACAAGCGATCTTCCACTCATTATATCTAGTAAGGTTTCCATTTACGCTGATGATACCAAGTTGTACGTTAATCCTATTGTTAACCAACATGTTCTTCAACATGATCTCGATACAATATTGAAGTGGTCCTTGGAATGGTTACTTCCTCTAAACATTAGAAATGCGTTGTACTACACATTGGCAAGAACAACCCGTCACTACCGTACTTTATAAATGGACATCCCTTAAGCTCGGTAACCTCCCACAACGACCTCGGAGTGATAATTAACAGTGACTTAAATTGGTCGGAGCATATTGTGTCGGTGTGTAAACGTGCAAACTCGAAACTATTTCTGATACGTAAGTGTTTTACACGTATTTCTTTAAATTCCATGTGCAGACTTTATTCAATATACGTCAGACCTACTCTTGAGTTTGCAGGACCGGTTTGGAATCCAGATCTCGCTCGTGACAAGGTATTAATCGAAAATGTGCAGCGTAAAGCTACAAGACTCGCATTCGGCCGCGTAAGACCTTGTTATGAAGATAGACTCACCATGGCTCATCTAACAACTTTCGAGCGTCGACGTCTTCGAGGTGATCTAATTTTGTGCTTCCGAATTCTGAAATACAACTTTGGAAACCTAAATACCATGTTTACCATAAACCGAGATGATAGATTAAGAGGCCACCAATACAAATTAAAGAAGGAGCAGGCAATAGCACGGTCCAGAGTAAACTTCTTGCCTAACAGGATATTTAATATTTGGAATAATTTAGATCGAGACACCATATCAGCAACTACAGTGAATACGTTTAAAAACAGACTGGATACGACAATATTTCATACATAAAAATTGCACGATGTTAAATTTTCTATGGATATTTTACTAATATCTCTTATTTTATGTAACTGTCAGTAGTTATTTTACATTGTTATTTTTCTTTGTTTTTGGGCATAATAGGAGCTTGCTCCTCTGCCCTTACTTGTTATGTAATAATAATAATAATAATAATAATAATGATTCCCGCTGTGGCATTTATTCCTGAAGATAACGTAAGTGGTGCATTCGCTGACTTAGTCGAGAGCGAAGAATTTCCTAAAGAGGCTGTACCCATAGCCAATTATTTCGAAGATACATATATTGGCAGAAGACTGCGTCGTGGACGTCAAATTCCAACGTTTCCAACTCGACTTTGGAATGTTTATCAACGCACTCTTAACGACCAACATCGCACAAATAACGCCGTGGAAGAATGGCACCGCGCTTTTCAAGAAACATGTGGATCGCAATTTCCAAATATTTTTCATTTTATTGGATGCTTGCGGAAACAACAAGGTATTCATAATTACAAAATAATACAATTGATTGCAGGAAATCAAGGAAATCGAAGAAATAAAAAGTATGTCACAATATCAGCTCGTGTCAAAAATATAGCTGAAGATTTTGGAAACCATGAAGTTATTGATTATTTGCGTGGGATTGCGTACAACTTTGAATTTTGAAATTACAAAAAATATTATGGTGGCAACTATTCTGGAATATGTATGGTACATTCCATGTCAAATCACTCAGGCAAAAAATTTTGGATCTCCGATTTGTCTGAAAATTGGTATATAGCTTCTGCGGGACGTAAAAATAAGATATTTAAAGTCAAAAAATCTTCTTCTTTTTTCTCAAAATGTTATTTTATGCGATTTTACAGTGATTTGGTGTTTATTTAAACAAATTTGCATTTTCTGTCGTAAAGTATCAATGAAAAACATAATATTTTAATAGAAAGATCTCAAAAATGTCATTATATGGCATTATAACAAGTTATTTTGAATCAAAACAAGTTTTTGATCAAATTTTATAGTGTAAAAAACGTTAAAATACCGTTTTTTACATTTTCCTCCATTCCCAAAATACATTATCATCGATTTGGCTGAAAATTTGCCCACAGATAGCCAAAAGATAGGACTTTAAGTGGTTAGAAGGATTTAAATTATATTTCAATACCAAAAAAGTTACATGCAGTAATATCAGACTCAAATGTATATATTAGTCCAGTCGGGATAGCATTTGACCTTGAATGCCGAGCTGCCCAAAATTTTATTTTTTTGATCTTTAGGGGAGTCAATAGTAGCCTAAATTTAAAATCACGAATGAATTCCTCCGTTACGTTAGCCGCCATCTTGATTTTAAAGGAGAACCTTTTTTGCTCAATATCTCAGCCATTTTTAACTCTTCGACAAAAATAGTAGGAACTGAAATTGTTCCAAATACATCGTATTTACAATTATTACAATTTCCTTTTAACAATTTTTGTCATGAGGTCGATATTTTCGAGTTAATTGTACTTACAGTAGACGCCTATATTTTTGACTATAATATTGAATGTAACTTTTTTGGTATTGTAATATAATTCAAATCCTTCTCACCACTTAAAGTCCTATGTTTTGTCTATCTGTGGGCAAATTTTCAGCCAAATCGATTATGATGTATTTTGGGAATGGAGAAAAATGTGAAAAACGGTATTTTAACGTTTTCTACACTATAAAATTTAATCAAAAGCTTGTTTTGAATCAAAGTAACTTGTTATAATGCCATATAATGACATTTTTGAGCCCTTCTATTAAAATATTATGTTTTCCATTGATACTTTACGATAGAAAATGCAAATTTGTATAAATAAACACCAAATCACTGTAAAATCGCATAAAATAACATTTTGAGAAAAAAAGAAGAAGATTTTTTGACCTTAAATATCTTATTTTTACGTCCCGAAGAAGCTATATACCAATTTTCAGACAAATCGGAGGTCCAAAATTTTTTTTGCTCCAAAATTGAGTGATTTGAAATGGAATGACCCGTATATATTTATTGACTGACTTGATGATGTTTCTTCTTTTTATGTATCTTTGTTACTATTATATGTATTCTTAATCCTAATTTATCTTAATCCTTACTTTATCCGTATATTGTAAGTAAGGCAAAATTAGTTTTCTGAGAACAAAATCCTTTGTGTAAGTAAATATGTAAAATTATTTCTTTTTTTATGTAATTATGTTTATTTACAATCTACATCATTAAAAGAGTATTAAGTAAATTTGTTCCATATTTTTGGGCATGAAGAAGAGACTTCCAATGATGTCTCATCTTATTCTATTTATGTTTAAGTTTTAAAATAGGTCCTGAGGTCAGGTTCTATCTAGTCTCCTTGTGGCAGGGCCATTATGGAATAATTCCCTTATTAACTCATTGTCATGGTGAATGGTACGCTCATTTTGTGACTCCGTGGCTCGATAGATTTCTTCTCTGATGAAAGGTATATTTAAGTCTTCGTGACGTGTTTGATTAGTTGCGTACCATGGTGCATCCACTATTGATCTTAGAACTTTAGACTGAAATCTTTGGATGATATTCAGTGATGTTGATTTTGTACAGCCCCAGAGGTGTAGTCCATAGTACCAAATAGGTTTGAGTATTGCTTTGTACAGAAGAATTTTGTTTTGGATGTTGAGTTTTGATCTGCGTCCAAGGAGCCAATACATTTGGCGGAATTTCAAATCTAGTTGTCTTCTTTTGGTCTGGATATGTTTCTTCCAAGTAAGACGTTGGTCAAGATGGAGGCCAAGGTATTTAGCGTCTGTTACTGTTGGTATCCGTTCAGTTTCCATTCTTACAGGTGGGCTTGTGTTGTGGCGGTTGGTAAACGTTATTTGAGATGATTTTGTTTTGTTTACGTTTGTTCGCAATTTTGTGTACCATTCACTGAGTATGTCCAGATGGTGCTGCAGGTCTTGTGAGGCTTGTATGTGATCTTCATTTACAGCTAGTATTGCTACGTCATCAGCAAAGGAAGCGATCGTAGTATTATGAGACTCTGGTCTATCGGCTGTGTAGAGTGAGAACAGCAGTGTCCCGAGAATACTACCTTGCGGAACTCCCGAGTTAATAGGACAGAGGCTGGATTGTTGGTCTTTGAATTTTACTGAGAAATATCTATTTGATAAGTAGGATTTGATTAGGCGGAAATAGTTACTAGATAGTGCTAAATTGACTTTGTAAAGCAGACCTCTGTGCCAAACTTTGTCAAACGCTTGTGAGATATCTAGGAATACAACGTTGCAGTATATCTTTTCTTCGAGAGTTTTTGATATTTCATTTACTATTCGATGGACTTGTTGTGTAGTAGAGTGATTTTCCCGAAAACCAAACTGATGTTCTGGTAGTAATGTTAGGAATTCATGATCTGCGTATATTCTTTGTAGCAGCAATCTTTCAAAAACTTTGCTAACGATTGGGAGTAGGCTCATGAGTAGATAAGATGTTACTTCATTAGGCGCTTTGCCTGGCTTAAGGATCATTATGATTTCTGCAAATTTCCATATTTTTGGAAAGTATGATAAACTTAGCATGCGATTAAATATTACTGTTAGCATAATAATGGCCTTACGAGGAAGTTGTTTTAGTACTTGTGCCGAGATTAAGTCATAACCTGGAGCCTTTCGTGAGTTGAGTTTGGCTAATGCTTTCTTGATTTCTATAGGAGTAAAACTTTTGATTGGAAGGGACATTTGACATGCTGCGCTAATTAGTTCTTCCACTTCTTCATCAGGGACTGGTGGCCCGGTTTGAAAGACACTCTTAAGATGTTCAACAAAGACGTCCGCTTTTTCTTTGTTGGACCGAGCCCATTCACCATTTGGTTTATGGAGGGGAGGAATAGTTGTGTATGGTTTTTTGAGCTTCTTGGTCGCCTTCCATAGCGTCTGATCATTTGCTGTAGGGTTTGTAATGTAATGTTTCGTTGTTTGCAGCTTTGATGGCTACTCCAAGTTGTCTAAGTAGTCTATTGTATATATGTCGATCTATGTTGTTTCTAGATCTTTGCCAGTAGATGAAACTCCTATACCTCCAATTGAAAATTTTTATAATAAATTAAATGATGAGAATATAAGTGATGAGTAGTACGCTCATGCGCAATCTGTTTAGCATCAATGTAACATTTAAAATATAGGGGAATATTCCGATATATATTAAAAAAAAAGATATTCTGCTTCTTGCGGACGTTTTCGAATTACGCAAAAACTGTTTTTCCACCTATGGTCTGGATCCTGCGTGGTACTATACAATGCCTGGATATGCGTGGGACTGTATGCTCAAGTATACGGGATGTAGGCTAGAACTACCAAAGGATCCAGACATGGTGCTGTTTTATGAGAACGCCATAAGAAGTGGAATATCCGTATGTAGCAACCGATTTTCTGAAGCTAACAATAAATATATGTCTGATTGCGATCCTAAAAGGCCGTTCAAATACCTTATGTACCTGGATGTTAACAATTTGTATGGTTTTGCAATCGAGCAGCTCTTACCCTACGGAGGATTCAAATGGGTGATGATGTAACATCGTTTGATGTGACATCAATACCCGACAACTCTGACGTAGGGTATATACTACAAGTTGATCTATCATACCCACAAGAATTGCATGATAAACATAAAGATTGTCCGTTTGCAGCCGAACGCAGCGTACCACCCAGTGGCGGAGTAAAATTACCGAAATTAATGACATTACTTAACGATAAAAAAGAATATACTGTTCACTATAAAAATTTAAAACAAATGCTAGCTAATGGATTAAAGTTAATGAAAATTCATAAAATTTTACAATTTAAACAGGCAGCCTGGTTGAAGCCCTACATCGAGCTAAATACTCGAAATAGGGCTGCAGCTCAGACAGATTTCGAACAAAAATTGTATAAATTAATGAACAACGCCGTGTTCGGTAAAACTATGGAAAATTAAAAAAACACCGTATTTGCAAAATCGTGAAATCTTGGATTGGTCGCTATGGCGCCGCAAATTTAATTTAGAGTTTTAGATTCCATAGTTGCACAATTTTAGAGGAAAATCTGGAGGTTATCGAATTAAAAAAGCTTGAAATAACGTTTAATAAACCTCTATATGTAGGGCAGGCAATTCTAGACCTCTCTAAGACAGTCATGTATGATTTTCATTACACCTATATGTTACCAAAAATGGGAGCAGATAGGTGTAGCTTATGTACATGGACACCGATAGTTTTGTCTACGAGTTGCAGTGCGAGGATGTAAAGGGTGTTCCATAATGAAATTTAGTTTTCAAATGAACCTTATGCCGACCCTGTGCAATTGTATGAAGTCGTACCACTACCGTCGCCATGTAGAATCGTGCGGATTTGTAGAGAATTCATTGTCAGTAGCCATGGCGCAGTGGTCGGGTGAAGAACGCGCTTATATGCTGGAGGCATACTTTAAAGGCGATGATTCATTCACCATAGCTCGTCGTCGGTTTTATGAGCACAATAACATTCGCCGCATAGCTGATGCACCATCAGCTCCCTTAGTAAAATTGTGGGTGAATAAATTCCGTGAAACTGGTTCTGCAACAAATAGGGCGCCCTCTGGTCGGACAAAACGTGTTAGAACACGTGCGAACATTCACAGAGTCGAACGAGCTGTAAATCAAAAACCTAGAAAATCACTTCGGAAACATGCACAGGAACTAAATTTATCCCGCACTAGTTTGCACCGTATTTTACACCAAGATCTTCACTTTCATCCTTATAAAATTCAGATAACCCAACTTTTGAAGCCGACAGACTACGAAGAGGCGCATCTTCTGCGAAACCATAATGAACCAGTTTTGGGATGATGGAGGTGTGGACAACATTATTTTCAGTGACGAAGCACACTTCCATTTAGATGGAAACGTCAATAAGCAGGATTCGCGATACTGGGCTAATGAGAATCCACGACAATTACACCAGAAGCAACTCCATTCTAAAAAAGTGACCGTGTGGTGTGGCATGTCTGCACACGGAATAATTGGGCCATATTTCTTCGAAGATCCAAATGAACGCAATGTAAGTGTAACCAGCGAGCGGTATGTCGACATGGTTAGAAATTTTTTGCGTCCCGAACTACAGAATTGTCCGGGTTATAATGAAAACGGCACCTGGTTCCAACAAGATGGTGGCACATCACATACAGCCATTCATTCGATGAACGCGGTTAGAGAATTGTTTCCAGGCACCGTCATCGCATTAAGCGGTGATATCCCCTTTCCACCACGATCGCCTGATCTAACTCCGCTGAACTTTTTTTTGTGGGGGTACCTAAAGAGTGTGGTATACACTGACCCCCCAGAAACCACAGCACAGTTAAAACAACTTATTCGAGACGCTATTGGGAACATTCCTGTGAATATGTGTCAACGAGTTTTTGCTAGCTTAAGATCCAGATTGGAGCAGTGCCAGGAACAAGACGGTCAATATTTAAAAGACATTTTATTTAAACGTTAGAATCCGCATGTATTTTGATTTTAAATTTTTAATTAAACTTATTTTAACATGTAGGGTAACGGAGTTTCATTTATTCAAAAACTAAATTCCATTACGGAACACCCTTTATATGAGGAGGTAATTAAAGCTGACTTAAAGTAAATTTGATACTTCAGATTATTCTAAAAATAACATATAAAATACCGCAAAAAAACAAAAAGGTGCCGGGTCTAATGAAAGATGAAAACAACGGTAAAATTATGACACACTTTGTTAGGCTTCCAAGTAAAATGAATAGTTAGTTACAAGGTGCAGGGTGGGAAGATCGTTAAAAAATCTAAAGGAGTTAAATAAAATTAAATTTGAGGATTATGTTGAATGTTTGAAAAATTTTAAAGAAAAAACAGCTACACAACGCTGTATTAGATCGTATGCACATAACGTCTATTCTATCGAACAAACAAAAATTGGTTTCCAAAAAGCCAAAATGCGCACCTTGGCATTGTTACAAGAGCTGCAAGAAGAATGTACATAAGAGGAAGTGATACACATACAATCACAAGATTTATGATCAAAAATTAAAAGAAAATTAAGTTGATTCCTTTATAAAAGTTTATTAAAATTCCCTAAAAAGGGCTACATCATAAATGCAGAACTAGTTTTCAATCATAGTGCTGAACAGGACGCTCACATGGTGAGCCACCAAAATTGAAAATACTTGGATAAAAACCCTTCAAAATTATACGATCATACATACATTAATTACCATGGATATTTTAAATATCACATGATTAGGCCCCGGGCACCGTTTGACCCTCACGTGAGTTGAATTCGTTCGAAGGTTCTGTTTTCTTACATTTTGAACAGTCATTGGCAACTGACCAACGACCGAGTTGCCTTTTACCTATTTGTTGATGACAATCTTCTTACTATGATGGTCAACGAGACAAACAGATATGCCTCTTAAAAAGCTGATAAAACACTACATATTACCTAATGCTCGAAAAGATACGAATATAGATAAAATAAAAATATTTTCGGGATTACAAATTTGGATTGAACTTGTGCAAATGCCAAAACTGTCTTCTTATTGGTCTTCTAATGTGTTATATATTTCAATGAAATAAAACAGGTAAATAAAACTTCTAAATAATTGGCATTTTACTGATAACAAAAATTCACATATTTCCACAAGACTACATAAGATAAAACCACCCATAGATCACATCCGACAAAAATTCAAAGTAGTAATTCAAATTTTGGTATATCTGACAATTTCATAGGGAATTCTTTATTATGGAACTGTAAGAGACTAGTATAATGCGGATAAGAAGTAGTAAGATTGGATTTACCTGTCGGGTTAAAAATGGATGCGTCTACAGCCCAACCAAAACATGCTTCATCTTTATTCATTATATCTAACAATAAAACACTGAAAACGTTTGTTTTCTATACTTCCACAAAATTTATTATATCTAAGTGACTACAGCTGTTTCTGAAAAATACAGATATAATTCTGAATGACCAACTCGAGACAAATAGCTCCCCACTCCTCAACCTCTTCAGTTGAAGATTAAAAAGGCAAACACATTGTAAACTATATTACTTGAGAAAGGCACTCCGCCGAAACAGCTGTAGTCACTTAGATATAATAAATTTTGTGGAAGTATAGAAAACAAACGTTTTCAGTGTTTTATTGTTAGATAAAATGAACTTCCATCAAGTAACGGTCGAATCCATCAATTATTTATTCATTATATTAATAACCGCTTTTTTTACCTCGATTTGTCGTGGTAACCTAATATATGAAGAAGATCGTAGAGAGTTGCACTTATTGATATTAACTTCTAATGATTGGATTTGTAAAAGGCTCCATCCAGATTCCTTTTCTTGTATTTCCGAAAGCTTGGGTAATATTTTACTAATAAAATCTTGATATGCTTGTTTCAGATTAGTAGAAATAGTAATAATTTGATTTTGAGTATTAAATGATTTTAAATCATAAGTATCTTTTTCAGGTATTGTATATCTAAAGTTCCGACATTAACTTTTATCGCTTTAAATTCGTGTAAATAGTTATGTAGAAGACTCAAAACGTTACCCTCAATTTCATTAAAAAATTCCAAGTGGTCAGTGTGATGTTTGCTGCTAGTAAGACGGCAACTACTAATACGATTTTTAAACGAACTTGATAGTTTCTCAACCCCACTGTCTAGATCTTTAATAACACTTTTGTGTGAATTACTACGTAAATGTCCTGTTAGCCCTCTTCCACAAATTTTTTTATAACAATCTTGACATTCTATAATATTGGATCTAGTCGTAACTGAACGGGTATTAGATGCTTCTGCGGTAGGACGGGAAGTTGTTACTGCAGTAGCAAAATAGTTTATATTAGCTGATGTATCAACACCTGAAAGTTTCACCTTCTTTACTTTATTATTAAACCGTTGTGGGCAACTTTCCCGTTTATGTCAAGTTACACTGCTTCTGCTGGATAAAACTTTTAAACAGGAGTCGCACTGCATGGTTGTTGGCTGAAGCTTGGTGAACGTATGACACAAAAATAAACAACGAAAAAAGTGTGATGTATAAATATAAACCGGTTTTGAACTGGAAATACCAGTTTTCAGCTGGTAATACCGGTTTTGAACTGGAAATATTTATCCTCGTTATTTTCAAGTAATAACAGATTAGTATTCCTGACTATGAGGTAGGATGAAACAGTTTTTACCGCTTTATTGCGATATGTGTGATATTTTCTAAAAAATAATGATAGCTTCACATTCTAGACGTCAAGACCTTTCATTAGAGTGGTTGGAATGTGGAAGTAGGATGAAAAAACAGGTTTTACCGCTTTATCACGCTGTGCGTGATTTTTTTCTAAAAAATAATGGTAGCTTTGCACTCTATACGTCAAGACCTTTCATTAGAGTGGTTGGAATGTGTAAAGGATGAAAAAAAAAAGTTTTTACCGCTTTATCACGCTATGCGTGATTTTTTCTAAAAGATAATGGTAGCTTTGTACTCTAACCGTCAATACCTTTCATTAGAGTGGTTGGAAGGTGGTGGTAGGACTAAAAAAAACGGAAAATAAATCGAAAAAAAAAACAAAAAACCTCTATACCAGTGTCAGGTAAACCAAAGCCTTTAGACCAGTGTCAGGTATTTACCTTGACCGGTTATCCACCTTTGTTTGAGAACTGGTTTCAGGACTGGTATTGTGTCGGGTCGATTTAGAACTGGATCTACCCTACCACTTTGTTTGGTTGAGTTCACTTTTTCAATTTGAGATGTTCGCTCGATTATTCCAGTCGTGTTTTTCACCCGCCGCTGAAATGGATTTAGATGATATTTTGAATTTTGAAACTATTAAATGTCACACACAATGTGTAAGTGCCGGGAAGCGTGTTCTGTGTGAAGAGTCGGAGGTGCCGCCGTCGAAAAAAAGACGTGATGTATTTAGTGTTGATCCGTCGGTCGTCCCTCCAGCGGTATCGGAAGTGAGGGATAGTAGAAAGAGAGCGCCGTCAGAGGAAAGCGTCATTTATGTGGGGAGTGAAACACTCACCCCAAATCAGCCACGCAACGAGATGGGTCGCTTAGTTTTAAAAATTAAAAGAAATACAGCGGTGACGGTGCAAACTTTCAAGTAGCGGCGGAGGTGCACGCTCCTCCAAGCACTTCTACATCTAAATTACACCACTCTACATCTTTCGAGGATATTTCCGACCCTGAAGACGGAACACCTGATGTTAACCCTTCACTTCAAACCCTCTATCGAGGGTTACCCCTCTATCGGAGATATATTAAATATCTCCGAATTGGATCATCGCCTGAAAAGGGATTAACACAGGCACCTATGACTGAGCCTCAAGCTGAAGAGGAATCAACGCAGAAACCCATGACAGACCCAAGTCTGGGAAAAGCAACTAATATCAAAAACAGAGCCGTCACTCACTAATGTAGTGACAAGAGTTCTCCAAATCCCCAACCGCACAGAAGCTTACCACCAAGCATTTTGTGAGGATTTTAAGGGAGGACTCGTGTCGGCTCTTGAACGTCATCAAGACTGTCTTCAGAAAAGGTTAGATGAGAATACAAAGGATAGTGAGCTCCTTAAGAAAGCCATCCAAAATATTTTTTCATATGCTGAAAAAATTTCGGAGGCTTTCCACGAGGAAAAAATCCGCCTCACACAGGATCTCATCAATACAAAAACTTCCCTGGCCGAAGCTGTGAGATCAGATTCTCGAGGTAAGAATTTTTAATTACAATATGTTGCGACAATTTTACTAATAAAATGTACAGCAATGCTAATAATGACAATCACAATACTGATAATGTTTTTCGTTTGTTACAAACTTGTTCAACAAAAATATTGCTGGTGATGTTCTGCGATGCGGGGATTGAGTAAACCGTGTGAGTTTTAATACAATTTTTTACCCAACCTAACTTTTACAATCATAGTAAAACAGTGTTCCATGAATTTTTACAAACGAAAATTTAATTTATTCTCTATTACGAAATTTTAATTTATTCATCATTAAGTGTGATCATTAATTTTCGCACACCATTATGATATTTTAATTTGTTCTACATGTCGCTATTTTTTACCCAACCTAACTTTTACTTTTTTACAATCATAATAAAACAGTTTTCCATGCATTTTTACAAACGGAAATTTAATTTATTCTCTATTACGAAATTTTAATTCATTCTTCATTAATTGTGATCATTCATTTTTGCACACAATTATGATATTTTAATTTGTTCTACATGTCTCTATTTTTTACCCAACCTAACTTTTACTTTTTACAATCATAATAAAACAGTTTTCCATGAATTTTTACAAACGAAAATTTAATTTATTCTCTATTACGAAATTTTAATTTATTCTTCATTAAGTGTGATCATTAATTTTTGTACACCATCATGATATTTTAATTTGTTCTACATGTCGCTATTTCTTTGTTACAGAACCCACCCCGACGACCCTGTATAGCCCACCCCCACGACGCTGTATAGCCCACCCGGACGAACCTGTATAGTTAATATTAATTCATTTGTTTGATAATATTAATTATTTTTAAGTGTATATATTAAATTATAGGGTTTATTGGTTTATTTATAATAAAAACGTATTTAGCAATATACATGAGTTTTCCTTACTTTAAACTTAAGAGAGTATCTAATTTTCTAAAGTGATATTCATTCAAACACATTTACTTTAACGAAAAGTTTAAAAAATTATTTTTAACCAAGCTTTTATACCTAGCCAGTCCCACACCTGATTACATAATAAAATTAAAAGAGACTTTAAGTTTAAGGTTGGCTTTAATCATTCGATAATCAATAGTTAACACTCAAAGACAAAGTGAAAAACTATGGTGGAACAAAGAAATAGAAGCACTCGTAGAAGAGAAAAAGCAAGCGTATATCAGATGGCTGAGCAGTAAACAACAAAAAGATAGAGATGAATACCTGGAACTCAAAAGAATAACAAGAAGAACAACAGTAAAAGCAAAAAGAGAAATGTGGGATAAGAAGTGCCAGGAAATTAATACCTACCTGGGAGGCAGAAAATGTACAGAAACATGGAAGTTCCTCAATAAAATAAGAACTAACGAAAGGAAGAGCACAAACATTCAATTAATATCCACACAAAAATGGGAAAAGTACTATGGGGAATTACTGACAGAAAATAGGGACGAATACTTAACTCAATCACCAACAGAGGTTAACATTGAAGGAGAAGATATAACAATACAAGTGACAGAAATTAGAAAAGCTATAAAAGAACTGAAAAACGGTAGGTCTCCAGGACCAGGGGATATCCCAGCCGAACTAATAAAATGTGGATCACAAAAATTGTTTGAAACCGTCACTTGGTGCATAAATCAATTTATAAATGGTTCTCCCGTACCCGATGAGTGGAAAATTGCTTATATTTCGTCGATCCATAAGAAAGGAGATAAGCTTAAATGTGAAAACTATAGAGGGATATCAGTGACTAGTACATTCAGCCGTTTGTATGGACGAATAATTAGAGACCGCATTGAGAAGGAGTACAAAGACCAAGAGGAAGAAGAACAATCCGGTTTTCGAACAGGAAGAAGCTGTACTGATAATATCTTCTGCCTCAAACAACTAATAGAAAAAAAACTAAGCACAAATCAAGAAACCCACCTCATGTTTATTGACTTGCAGAAGGCGTACGATACAGTTCCTGTAAACAAACTCTGGAACGTGTTACGACAGACGAATATTAGTGTCACCTTAATAAAAGCCTTAAGAAATTTGTATGAAGGGTCAACATCACAAATAAAAACTGGAAACAGATTATCGCAAAGCTTCCTGGTTAATAAAGGTCTACGTCAGGGGTGCTGTGTATCACCGACCTTATTTAAAATATATGTTGCAAAAGCATTAAAAGAGTGGAAACGAAAATGCAGAGGCATGGGCGTAGACCTTGGAGAGATTTGCTTATATACATTGCAGTTTGCTGATGACCAGGTTGTTATAGCAAACGATAAAGATGATTTAGAGTACATGGTAAGGAAATTACAAGAAGAATATAGAAAGTGGGGACTAGAAATTAATACAGAAAAGACAAAATACCTGCCAATAGGTACCGAACTATCGAACATCACATTAGAAAATAATGAAATCATCATGCCCTGCGACCATTACACATATCTAGGAATCGTTTTTGACACAACGGGGAAAGATGATGAAGAAATAAAGAGAAGAATAACACAATCCAGAAAAACAATAGGTTGTCTAAACAGCGTATTGTGGAATCATGAAATAGGAAAAAGAAGAAAACACAATATCTACGAATCTCTTATTAAAAGCAGTCTATTGTACGGAGCAGAAACTTGGCGGATAACCGAAAACAACAGAAGAAAACTGGAGGCAGTAGAAATGGACGCTTTTAGAAGATCAGTAGGAGTGTCACGCAGAGAGAGAATACGTAATGATGAGATAAGTCAGCGAATGGGGGTTGACGGCTCTCTAACAACAGACATAGAAAGAAAACAGCTGATATGGTACGGACACGTCCAGAGGATGGATAACTCAAGACTCCCTAACATAATTATGCAATGGGTACCACCAAACCGCAGAAAGAGAGGAAGACCCAAGAAATCTTGGAGAGAGGGAGTAACGAAGGCGATGAGCGCAACAGATCTTAGAGAGGGCCAATGGGATGATGATAGAGTGTCATGGAAATTAGGCATCGGACAACGTCGCAAGACGTTTTAAAACCGATTTATATATATATATATATATATATATATATATATATATATATATATATATATATATATATATGTATATATATATATATATGTATATATATATATATATATATATATATATATATATATATATATATATATATATATATATATATATATATATATATATATATATATATATATATATATATATATATAATCAATAGTTAAAGGTGACTTTAAATTATTATGGAATTGGGTATAATCCCACAAAAATTTGTTTTTTCCTTAATTCAAGCGAGTTGTTAATCTCAGACATCACAGTCATTTGCACTATAACTACAAAATCATTTTAAATCGAGTTTCAGTGAACAAAGTTTTTATACAGAGCAAGTGTAGTTTCTGTATAAAAATTCTTTTCTACATCTTAACTCAGGTTTGACTTTATCATCATTTGCACCATAATTCAAAAAGGACTTTGAATCTAGTTTTAAATGAAAAGCGGAAAAATTATGATTTGCAGATTGTAACAAAAGGGTTGGGAAATAAGTTTGTAAACAATTTATTATCAATTACATTTTTAAATGGTAATTAAGTATACCAGGTAAATTATAACTTAACATGTTGCAAATCATTATAACATTTAATTCCAACATTTACTTAAAGTTCTATTATTACATCGACAAGATCGGGTGGTAGGCTCCCAACAGATTTCTCCTTTCTCTCACACACACACACACACACACACACACACGCACCCCCCCCCACACGCACACACACACACACACACACACACACACACACACACACACACACACACACACACACACACACACACACACACACACACACACACACACACACACACACACACACACACACACACACACACACACACACACACACACACACACACACACACACACACACACACACACACACACACACACACACACACACACACACACACACACACACACACACACACACACACACACACACACACACACACACACACACACACACACACACACACACACACACACACACACACACACACACACACACACACACACACACACACACACACACACACACACACACACACACACACACACACACACACACACACACACACACACACACACACACACACACACACACACACACACACACACACACACACACACACACACACACACACACACACACACACACACACACACACACACACACACACACACACACACACACACACACACACACACACACACACACACACACACACACACACACACACACACACACACACACACACACACACACACACACACACACACACACACACACACACACACACACACACACACACACACACACACACACACAAGAGGTAGTCATGTTCTTGTCTGATCGCGGCCGCTAATTATTGTAAAGAGAGTGCGATGGGACGGGAAAATGACTGTTGTACCGAGGTGGTGGGCGAGATTGGCACTCGGAGTTGGCCGCCGGATGCCACTGCCGCACACCAACGTTTATTCGTTATCACCTTTTTTTTATACCTACCCATTCTCAACCTGGTTTTGTCCTCAATACTGTTTATTATCATCGATTCTCAGGAGATAACCTGCCGCACAAAAAAAAACGGAAGGAGTAAACCTGCGATAAAAAATCCGGAAGTCAAGGCGTGAGACACCGTACCGATGACTGTATGACCAGACGACACTTGGTCACGAACGGTTCCCTTGGGGCAACTTGGCGACACCTCATTGTAAATTAAAAGCCTTACTGCTGCATACGGGGCTCTGCAGTAGTGGACCATCTTTCCCCAGATACTCGTGGGAATAACATGAAGAAATGCATAACTACACAAGTTAATGAGAATAAAGGAGATACCAGTGAAAATCAGATCCAACCAACAGCCTTGTATAGAGGTACTGATGCAAAGAAGTTGCATGAATGGAAAAATCTTGAGGAGCTTATTATCGGGTTACAAGGAAATCAAGACTATTTTTAACAATTTTTAACCAATTCTATATTGTAGGAAATTTAATTACGCAACTTTTATGTTAGTACAACTTGTCTCGAAAATGAATACTTTTAAAGTTATAATCAAAAAACCAAGAAAAAAATCGAATTTTTCCTTAATTGTTTGACATTTTGATTATTTAAACAATGTTCCGGACCTTTTTGAGAGGGAGAATAACTCAAATATTATTATTTGATTTATTTTCAAGCAATTTCTGCAAAAAAATTTTAGTCACCTCTCAACGTCCAAATGTACTAATATTTTTACAGATGCGCCCTGGTCTACGTAGAAGAGCAACAACTCCAGCAAACTATTGCAAAAAATTTAGACAAGAAATATACCCAAACAGAGGTGGATGATCCTGATCGTCATTTTCTTCTAAGTCTGTTACCTCATTTTAAAAGTATCAACGAAGAGTTTAAGTTAGAAATCCAAGGGAAAATGATCAGTCTGATTCAGCAGTACAAACGACGTCAGTCATTTCCATATTCCTATATGAAGCAAAATTTAAGTACAGCACAGCTACCTTCACAGCGTCCGTCCACCAGTCCATCAACATCTACAACCAATAGTAATATCCTCCAAATGGTGCACCCATCTACTAACAGCAGTAAACGACAAGCTTATGTAGAACTTCAACAAAGTCAACCAGTAACCTTCAATTCCCCCCATTCAGAAGTTGATTCAGATCCGGGGCCTTCAGCATATGTAGAACTTCAACAAAGTCAACCAGTAACCTTCAATTCCCCCCATTCAGAAGTTGATTCAGATCCGGGGCCTTCAGCCTATGTAGAGTTTCAACAAAGTCAACCAGTAACCTTCAATTCCCCCCATTCAGAAGTTGATTCAGATCCGGGGCCTTCAGCCTATGTAGAGTTTCAACAACGTCAACCAGTAACCTTCAATTCCCCCCATTCAGAAGTTGATTCAGATCCGGGGCCTTCAGTCTATGTAGAGTTTCAACAACGTCAACCAGTAACCTTCAATTCCCCCCATTCAGAAGTTGATTCAGATCCGGGGCCTTCAGCCTTTGTAGAGTTTCAACAAAGTCAACCAGTAACCTTCAATTCCCCCCATTCAGAACCGGGGCCTTCAGCCTATGTAGAGTTTCAACAACGTCAACCAGTAACCTTCAATTCCCCCCATTCAGAAGTTGATTCAGATCCGGGGCCTTCAGCCTATGTAGAGTTTCAACAACGTCAACCAGTAACCTTCAATTCCACCCATTCAGACGTTGATTCATATCCGGGGCCTTCAGATGATGAAAGTATATGTAATGATTATTATTAGAATGTGATATTTATGACTATGTGTATTTTTTTGCTATTTTTAAAATACATCAAATATAGACAAATATAGACATTTCGTGGTCGGCCATCTTTCCTACAATTTATAAGGCAAAAACGGCATAAGTTTCATGTACAATTTTTTAAATTGTATATAGAACATGCGTACACTTATAACTTTAAAATCTATTGTGATATCGAGAAAACATACGTACTTAGTATTCCAAGTTAAGTTCTTTTCGGTTGGCAAAAAAACATCACGTGATTAATGAGCGGGCCCTTACCGTATTAAAAACTCCATTAAAAACTCCACCGTATCATTGTAAATTGAATTCTATTTATGGGCATATATAAAAAATTATAGCGCAAAAGAATATAACTTCCAAATTAAAAGATGTCAAGTTAATATTAGAACAAACAATACAAAATAAAACCGCTTCCAACTGGCAGTCATGCATGCAAAGAAGTAGATAAAATGTGGGACATAGACACGCGTATTGACGTTATTATCGAGCATATAATTATTACTCTAGGAGAAGACAGTAGTGATAGTGAATCACCATCTAGAAGGGAACCAGCATAAACACATTTATTTTAAATAATAACAAACTAATGGGTATAGTTCCTAGTGAATTTTTTTTGTTGCTACAATCGGAAAGTACTATGAGATCCTTCGTCCTACGTGGTTATAATTTTGTAAGTAGGTACCTCAGAACTTATTATTCATTTTATTCAGGCTAAGTCGACCTGGAGCTTATATAGACATTTTAAAAAAATGTCTAGATGTTCTCGCCGGCGCTGGGATTCGATCCCCGGCCTAACTACATGGAAGTCAGACATCCTACAGACCTAGCTATCCGGCATACAGGTAACAACATTCCCGGTAAAGTAGGAGGTCAAGTAAAGAACAAATTAGATGTTACTACAAAAAATGGAGGGGATTTAAATACGTAACTGCAGTAAAAACATTTGTGAAGGTAAAGCAGCCAACGAAGTTATATCTTGGCCTATTACTGTACTACCTCAGTTGCAGTATTGTTCAATTACATCAGTAGACGTTGACAGAAGTTTCGATTTGTACAAACATATTTTTACTGATACAAGACTTTAACCTTCTTGATTAAAAATTTTGAAAAATACTTAGTAGTAAATGTCATTTATACCATTTCAGGTTAAAAATAGTTTACTTTTATTTCTCATTGTTTGTTCAAATATTTTTGAAATAAACGTTTTTTTAGAACTCAGCCTGTTTTACCCTGTTTTATTATATTAATAAATTAAAAAATATTGCATACCAGTACTTATGTGTACTCAGACGCCGATCAGTCTTCGACCGATCGGCGCTCTGAGAGCATCTCTCATTGCAGGAAAAATCGTCCATTGGCCAGAATCTTGATATTCCCGGTTTCTGGACGATTCACAATTTCCTACTGGTCCGTTTATCGAAGAGTCCACTCTCCGACGTCATAATCTCGCAAGACAAAAGAAAACTTGACTGAAAAGGAGGTGTATTTTCTGTCATTGGCCAGTTCGTGCTTACCCTCGTAATCGAAGACTCCTAGGTTTGGTGTATTGTACTCCTACTTCAAATCTGCCTTTTATTTCTTGCTATTTTGTGTATGTTGAGACACGAAATTTCTGATATTTTTATATTTGCTTATTTTGTGTTATTTCTAGCGGTATCTCTGCTTGCAGACCACGCGCTTTGAAAAACACACATCTCTATTGCCATTTTATAGTTGCATTTTTTTATATTTACTGTTTGAAAATACTCTCTAGTGGAATTCCTCTTGTAGGTTACGCATCTGAGATATTTTTAAATTGTATTTATCATATTATTTGATATTTACTTTATGTTTTGTGCTAAGTTGGTTCCTTGCGTAAGTTAACGAAACACTTTTAAGAACACTGTTCGAGATATATTATTTATGTGCTATTTTCTATTATTTTCTACTTGTCCTTTTCATACTCGCCGAAAAATACTAACCCTGTGGTACTCCTCTCGTAGGTTACGTACTTGCTGTATTTTTATTTTTCTGTATGCCATTTTATCGTTGCATATTATATACTTTGTCATGTTTCTATTTTTCCTAGGGTTCTAGTGATAATTCCACTGCTGTAGATCATACACATGAACCTACATATCATTGGACTTGTGGCATTTGCTTGTCAAAATTATGTACTGTCCGCTTCATGTATTCTTGTGTCAGATTTATATTCTGTAGACACGAGAATTATGCTAGAATCATGGTAGACACCAGGAATTCATCCCGTTCTAATTCGCAGGACAGGAAAGCGTCCTTAGAGCCCGGTACGGCCTCAACAGCACCGACCGACACGTCTAGGGAACATATGCATATTTGGTAAAACAAAAGGCATATAAATGCATACTTTAAAGACAAACAAGGCATATATAAGCGCATATTTTGGCTGCATTTAAATGAATATATTCCGCCTTTTAGTTATGACAATGCTTCCAATATGCGTGGAAGATAATATAATAGATTGCGAAAAAAAATTATTGAAATCAATAAACTTAATTTAGTCTTAATAACATAGTCTGAATTTAGTAGTTAATGATGCAGGAAATATAACTCATGCAACTGTCAAATGTTTTAATATTATTCAAGAAATTTACGTTTTCTTTTCATGATCTATGAAAAGGTGATCGATAATTTGCAAATATATACCGAATACTAAATTAAAAGTTAAAGTGCTACACAACGACGCGGAAATAATGAAAAAGCTGTGCTAGTAGCGGCTGATTCTCTTTTTGACAACTTCAAAAACGAGACGGAAATATTAGGAGCTATTAACATGTTACAATTATCAGCTAGGACCGCAACAAGAAGAATCGAAGTAATAGCACGCAATTTGGAAGCAAAATTATCAAATGATGTGGAGATCTGTGATTTTTTTTCAATACAACTGAATGAATCAACTGATGCAGTCAATACAGCACAATTGGCAATATCCGTTAATATGGTGTTTGATGACTTCTCTACAAAAGAAGAATTTTTGAAAAATTTTCCGTTAACAGCACGTACACAAGGAGAGGACATATTTTCATTGTTCAAAAAGTTTGCAATTGAAAATAAGTTACCATTACAAAAATTATCATCAATTACTACGGGTGGTGCTACGGATGACTGATAAGGAAAACGGATTTATTGCTTCATGTAGAAAAGATCTTTTATTTCCTAGATTTATTGCATATCTTATTGTTTTATTCACCAAGAAATGTTATTTGCAAAACAATTAATTTTAACCATATTATGTCAATTGTTACCAAAATTATTAATTTGATTAAATCTAAAGCGACACGACACAGGTTGTTCAAATTATTTTTAGAGAACGGAAACACTGAATTTTAAGACTTATTTCTTCATCCTGAAGTGAGGTGGCTCAGTCGCGGTAAAATTCTTGAACGCTTCATTAACGACGTTCTACACCTTCGGCAAAGAATTAAGGATTTGCATGAAATTTTAGTATGTTATAGTTTACTTCAAAAAACTAAGACTTGATTTTTAAAAAATTGTTTTGCCGTGCCGTTTAATTACTATTAAGGGTCAAAGTTAAGTTTTAACATGGGCTCGTATGGGAATTCTTAAAAAGTTAATAACTTTTGACCCACATTTACGATTTTTAATTATTTGTGCTTAAATGAAAGGTTTTTTTGTAAGGAATAACATTAAAAAATAAGGATTGTTTACCGTACCATTTATTTTTAATTTACTTATTATAATTAATTCCGTAATTTCCGTAATTTATTTTTATAAAGTATTCAATACTGAAACATATGATTTGAGCATTCTGCTATAAATGCATTGTTACCAACTTTCGCTTGCATATAAGTCCCCCCTCCTTTCCTCTGAGAGGCATACCCCGGAACGAAGGTGTAGAACGTCGTTAACCTACTACCTCAAGTAAAAGAATTTGTTGCTTCGAGAAATGAGGTTTACCAAGAATTGGAAAATAAAAATTGGTTGTTTTATCTGGGATTCTTGGCAGAAATGGTGATGAAATTTTATGAAATAAATTTAAAACTGCAAGGGAAGAATTCCCATATTGCTGATATGATTAGCGCAGTTAATTCTTTCAAATGTAAGTTGGAATTATTAAAAGCGCATTTGTTAAAAAATTCCTTGTCTCATTTTCAAGATGTCAAACGAATAATTGAAAATTTAAATTCGAGTGTTGATGAATTTGATACTAGATCGTACATAAAACCTTTGATACATTAATAATCGAATTTTCGTTGAGATTTCAAGATTTTCTACAGTTAGAATCAGTAATTCCATTTTTCGTCAAACCATTCAATGTTCATGAACCTATTTGCCTTCCAAAATTTCAAATTAATTTGGAAATTAGTTAGTGAGGAAAGTTTTCTTATCTTAAGAAAATGCGCTCTAAAAATATTTTCGTATTGTGGAACTACCTATAATTATAAAGCCCTTTTTTCAAATATGACATATTTAAAATCTAAATATCGACCACAGCTTAGGGATGCACATTTAGACAACTGTCGAAGAGCGTGTAATTCGTCGTATATGATCGATTATGAAAAAATTGCAGATGATATGACAACCAAATATTCCATGAAAATAATTTCATATAAAAAATATGTCATTGATCTTTCCACAATCTTTAATATTCTTACAAATATTCTTCTGTATTTATTTAAGATTAATAATCAATTAATGATAACATTTGAAAGAAAACTTAGATGTTTTGAGAGAAAGATCCTCAGAAGAATCTTTGGACCTTATCACGACCCTAACAGCAACCAATACCGAATGAAAACAAATTCTGAGGTCAAGCAGATGTATAAGGTGAGCGACATAGTCCAAAAAATTAAATCTCAGCGTCTAAGAACATGTCCATAGACTCCCTAATAACCGCCTTGCCAAACTGATCTGGGAGGAAGCCCCCACAGGAAGAAGGCCCTTAGAACGCCCACGAATGCGATGAAGAGACAACATATGGTCAGATCTAAGAACAATGGGGCTACCCACTGACCCAACTATCATGGACGACCGTTCGAGATGGAAGCGAGTTGGGCAGTCAGCCAAGACCCGCCCCGGGTTGTAGGGCTACCAGAAGAAGAAGAATAATAACCTTGTTCTGTAATTACATTTATAAATTATAAAATTTATAAATGAATATGTTTTATAAATATGAATATTATTTTTATATATTTGTTAGGTCAAAAAATAGTAGGCGCCAGCCATGAATTTTTAATTTAGTATTTTACTCTTTACATTAAAAACGTTGCCGACCTCTGGTCTAGCAGAATCGATGCAGTCAAACCGTTACGGAATCATCTCGAAAAAAATATTTGATGCTTTGCTTGAAATATATGGTAATTCTGTTACGGTTTTTTTGTTAAACCTCCACAATTCGTTTATATGTGTTGGACTGAAAGATATTTAAATGCTTTAAAATCCCCTGGTTACGCCTATGGTAGATCTTTTAAAACAGTTGCTTCGTTCGCAACAGGTTGTGTTCTGTTGAGTTGTTTTAGGAATGTCTGAGAACATAGAACAGTGTGTGTCTTTTTCTGGCTCACGGTCTTTGTGTAGGTTCTTGTCTCGTAACTGAGTCAATCTTGGTGTACTTCGATGTTCGTTTGGGGATCGAATGACATTGAGGTGAGAGGGATGACATTGGGTCTGTCCATCTTGGTTTTTGGTCTTGACGACAGTGCTCGGTGTGTTGGCTAATTCTGTTTCCATCGGTTAGAAAATACGGTCCAAGTTTGTGAAAAACTTAGCGTCTGGAAGAGTTTTGCCAGTGACGGATTTGGGGCCGTATATTTTGTAGTGCCGGTGGAAATTTTAATCAGTTACGAGCATAACCTCAACAACCTTCTCTGTTGGCCGCATAACAACCTCAGGCCAACTTCCTGGGGACACACTTGGGGGACCAGTGGCTGTCCGCTATCCAAGCACCAGTACCCAGCACCAGTAACCAGCGCCATTAATCAGCACCAGTAGCCAGCCCTAGTAACCGACACCTACAAGTACCAGAGTAAGCAAGAACAGAGAAAGTCAGTACCCTTATATCTTTCTTTTTTTATATTATACCATATTTTTTAAACTCCATAGTGTGTCTGTACTTACCATCTTTGTACAAATATAGGTCCTCCGTCTCCCCTCATTTGTACACCTGGATATAGCTATAACCAAGTATTTACAGGGTGTATATTAAATTGTACTTTGTTAATTCCACGGGTAGACCTACAGAAGTAGGTATTTGACAGTAGAGGGTATAAATTATTATTAGCATTATTTTGGTATAAGAATATAAATTTAGTATGGTACGGTACATATCTGAATCTTGCTGAACGTGGGTATATTTTACTATGCAGGGGTAGTGTATATTTAATTGACCATATTCCTAGGTATTAAGTTGTATACATATGTGATAAGTTAGGGCCTTTTTAAGACTTAACAGGGCTTTATATTTATTTTATAATTAATAGTTGCAATAGTCATACATTTTCTTATATTTTGTTGCAATTCCCCTATTCTGTTTCATTTTATATTTTTCATTTATGTTCAATAAATTTTTGTAGTTATAGGTTGTTTTAATGCTCAGAAATAACCGGGTCACCTTCTACTAACCCATAATAAATCCCTGAGATGAGATAAAGAGATTAACTGAATTTTGTATTGTATATTGTGGAATATATTGATATTCATTTTACTTATTCAGTAACATCTCTCGATCTTTATTTTCCGTAACAAACTGGCGCTTTCTTTTCTTTTGGAAGAAAAACAACGTGGTAGAAGTAGGTCTATGGGATTTTTGAGTATTTTAACACTCTGTTTTTAATTTTTTTCTTTCTTTTCTTTCTCTATTAAATATAATAGTTACCTAACTTGTCACAGCATACAACCCATATACCTATATTAAATATATACGGAATTGGTTTACAATATTTACTTTCCTTTTATTTTTTATAATACTTAAAAATTGATCATTATACCTTACCTATATTTTTTTTCATACCTATATAGATTGCATATAAATATTTTTACTCCTTAAAGTTAAATATTTTAATTTATTGATTTTTACTTTAGGTATTTTATCATTTGAAAAGGTGCTATACATATTAACATTTACTAAATTACATTTTAATAAGTGTTGGTTACTGATAACATTTGCTTTAAAGTAAGTTTTTATTAAATTTTACCATTCCAAATTATCAAACATTGCTAGGTCACCTCAATTTTTTGTCCTCAGGTAACATTGAATAATTTTTGTTTGTAACATTTTTCTCTATTTTTTAAGTGGAATTGGTTTCGTTCATTCCTTAAGAGGACAGGTTGTTTGGTTATTTCTTTTGTGAAATAATTTGTATATATTTCTTTGTTTTGACTTGGGTAGGTTAATTTATAGATAGGTACTTAGTAGTCAGAAGGTTTTGATACTAAGAGTCACAATTAGTTCTGATGGAACAGCTAATTGTTAGGTTAGTTTTGCACTAAGATACATTACTATCTTATAAGTTTAAGTGGTATAACTTAGTGGGTGCTTATACTTGTCTTTGGGATTTTAACGTAGGTTAAGGGACGGTATAAGCTCAAGTTTTTTTTTCTAGTTTTAGGTTTTTTGTTTAAGATTCTCTAGTTTTGTTTTACATAGTAGTTTAGTGACGTTAGTTTTTTTCTCCTTTGAAAGAGGTCGGGTTGCACTTCTGCAAAAGTTTAGTTAAAAGGAATACTTCAAAATGGAACCAAACCGTCTTATCAACGAAGAGCTGACATATGAGCTACGGATTAGAGGGTTATCGACCGGTGGGAGGGTAGAAGAGAAAAGACCACGATTAAGAAGAGCACTTATTGCTGAAAGAAGAGGTGAAGCTTCACCACCTACTGGTGTGACCAATGAAGATCCAACAAGTGAATTGTGCATTTGTAGAGCGAAGCTACATGGAATTTCGGTTGATCTTCAGCAATTTAATTTTCAAAATCGTCAAATTGAATTTGACAGGATCTACTCTCGACTCTTACATACCAACGGTAGACTTTCTCGAATCCAATGCAGCACTGGACTCGACAAACACATGCAGGAAGAACTGAAAAGGCAAGGTGTTAGATTAGTTGGAGAACTTAATCTTAAATTTGAAGGCTTGGAATTGGAAACTAGTGAAGTACATCATCCAGTTCACAACAACAAACTGCTGATTCATTGTTTGAGATTCCAGCTTCAAACCAAATTGAAAGTAGAGATGTCCTCCAACCTCGACGAGTCATTATTCCACCACAGTCAACCATATCTTATGACTTAGTAGATGTTAGTTCTGGACCAACAGTTGACACTCTATCGCGAAGAATTAGTGCTGAATTGGATATGATATCCAGGAATGGTCCCCAGTCAGTTCATATTATTCCTCCACCTAAAGAATATGGTAGTCGAAGTGATGTACCAGTGCACAGCATTATTCCATCTACATTATGTGACAGATCAGGAGAAATTTTTGAAGAGTCACCTATTCATCCTAGGGACACTAATCGTTTTGTGGGCGAACAACCTGTTTTAGAGAGTACTCAACTACGTGAGCGTGGAGAAACGACCACTAGAGAGTATGCACGACTCGAGGAAGCCACTTCTAATTTAAGAATTAGTATGGATAGACTTCAGCAATTCTTAGCGGATGGTATGTCTGGATCTCGAGAAAGGTTTCCTAGGGATCGTATAGTTAACTCCACAGAAGATTTTTATCAACCTAGGACAGATATAGGACAGAGTAATGTTGATTCTCATACCAATAGGGTAGCTGACTATTCTGAAAACAGTGAATCTGATTTCCATCTACAGTCGAGACGTGGTAGCCGTGTTCATTTTGCTGACTCACATACGGCAGTTAATGACTCTACTAGGGTACCAGGTATTCAGTCAACTTCTTTGTTAGGTTTTAATGATCGGTTGAATGGGGATCAGTTTTCTTCAATGCGTGATGACTTTACTGTATCAGGTAATCTACAAGGAACACAAAGTTCATCTACGAACAATACTAATTTACAAACAAGTTTGGGTAATTTTACATCGTCGACATCTACATCAAATAATTTTCAAGGAACACACTCATATGTGTCTAACTTAGAAAATTTTAATCAACCTTTACCATCAAGCACAACTTCATTTCAAAATATGCCAACTTTATTAGTCAACAACAATAATTCAGGTACACAATCCTTTATTCCGAATGTTGGTAACTTCACTCAAGTACCACCTTTAGCTTCATTTCAAGTTCCTCCTGGGAACCTTCCTTCAAATTATATTGCTGTTCCTTACATTATTCCTCAAAGTAGTTCAAGTTGTTATTCGCGTGGTAACGGTATTGATGTTAGTAGATGGAATGTTAAGTATTCTGGCGAAGGTAGTGTAGAAGATTTCCTTGAGAGGGTAGAAGAGTTGCGTATTGCTAGGGGTGCTTCTAAAGAACAACTGTTTAGTGCTGTCCCGGATTTGGTGACAAATGATGTTTAATCATCGATCTTTATTTTCCGTAACAATTCGTCGGAATAGGATTGTAACACAACTCACAAGTCTCATTCGCTTGCATTAAATATTCAGATATATAAATCTACGTGTTACATTGTAATTTGATGTGATAATTTAAATATTAATATCTTAAGTAAAATAATGCAAAAAGCCCCACTCTGAATACCGAAGTGTGCATTAATTTGTTAAATAGATTGATAAATAAATCCATACAATATCGCACAGATGAGTACTTTGAGGAAATTTTAAAAAAACTAATATCATTGCTCAGGAACTAAATGTAGAAACAAATTTTCCTCAAAAACAATTCGTGCAAGAAAAAACCAAAACAATTTAAATATGAACATAGCGATGAAGTTTTATTAGAGACCAAAACCAAATACAAAGTAGACTTTTATTTCAGAACACTCGATCAGGTATTAACGTCTTAAAGAGTAGATTTGAGTCAAAAACATTTACTGATGAATTTCGTTGTTTCAGTAACAATAAATTTAAGTACTCCAAAGATGATTTAATTAAACATAGTCAAGATTTATATTTGAAACTTAAAGACGATTCTAAAAATGATACAGGTATTGACGACATTAACTTATTCAATGAGATGTTTGAAATTACATTTCTTAGAAGATAAATCAAAGGATCTACAAATCATATTAAATACAGTACCTTTTAACAAACCACTTAATGAATGCATTTCCCAACAGTGCTATAGCCCTACGAATATTACCAATTTTACAAGTCTCAAAATTCGTGAAAGTGAAAGGTCATTTTCAAAATTAAAAATAATAAAAAATGATTTAAGGTCAAGTATACAACAGAAGCAATAAGTAATTTAGCTAGAGTGTCAATTGAACATGAAATATTGGATAGAATTAATACGGAAAAATTATTTAAATATTTTGCTCTAGTAAAGGCCAGAAGAGAGCAACTTATCTAGTTTTGAATTGACATAGAATATTTTACATTATAGCTATTAATTCAAAGTTCATATTAATTCATATTATTTCCCTAGCTTCCCGTGGAATTTGTACTGAACCTATTGAACCCAATAATAAAGAAAAAGAAGTGATATTCGACTCCCAAAGTTCGGACACGGAAATGGAGGTTGGCGAACGTCATGTACAGGCCGAAAACAAGCCTGAAAAAACTGAGGAAGAGCTACTCCTAACTAGTGGAGACGAGCTAAAGTCCTTAAGTTCTGAACACAGGAAAGAAAGCATAAAGCTCAGTGGTGCCGCAAGGAAAAGGTTTAAATACCTTCTAAAGAAAAAGCTGACTCCGGAAGTAGCCCGAAAGAAAGCAGTCGAGGCTATAAAGAAATTTCTGGAAAAAGAACCCAAAAGCGTTCGTTCCGAAGAGAACAATCTTGAAGGCCAACAGGCAAAAAAATCAAGGAGTGATCCAGATAAAGGCGGCACTGCGCCTAAATCTGCAAAACCCTCCTTCAGTCAAATGGTTGAAGGTATAGAAGTGGGAATTCTGCCCTCGGAATTCCCAAGTCAATCCCTTACAACGGAACAATTATAGGCCGTTAAGGAATTGATCCTAGATAAGATTCTAGAGCATCAAAAAAGCCTAACTTTCTGAGTGCTCAAAACAGGCCTCGCTGGCTAGCTGATGTGCGCTGATAAAGCCACCTTGCAGTGGCTAAAGACACACATTGGAGAGATACATCTATGGGAGGGTGCCACACTGAGACTTGTAGACGGAGAAGAAATTCGTCACACCGAGCTCTTTACGACGTACCTTCACGGAAGTAAATATTACTCCGCGGAAAAAATTCTAGGCCTAATAGAGACTCAAAACAGCCTCCATGCCTACGCATGGAGAATAATAAATAGGTCTATGAGTGGAGCCGTGGAGATCCTAAACTTTTCGGTAGATAGCCAATCAGCCGAAAAGCTAAAAACTATGGGGTATACGATCAACTATAGATATGGTCGTACGGTCATTCGAAAAAGAGTGACAGAAAAGAAGCCACAACAAGCGGGTCTGAAAAAACCCACAACAAGCGGGTCTCAAAAACCCGCAACAAACAGGTCTCAAAAATTCCTAACAAGCGGATCTCAAAAACCCCACAGGGGGATCTAAGGTCCCAGATGAGCAAGAAAGGGTTCAATCCACGAAAACCGAGGGGAGCGAATGCAAGCTGAATCCAGGAGGAATGGCAAGCAAAGGCTTGACTCAAGGAATCAGCCATAGACAAAAATCTGGGAAACCGGAAAAACAAAGACTCAACTTAAAGACTTAACAGAATTAACTTTTTTTCTCAGTCGCCTAGACCAAAACAGCGGACAACCAATTGACATGCGACCTCAGAAGAAAGAACGACCAACTACTGTAGACTTTTCTCAGTTGGCCCAAATGACTGAAACCCCCAAACTAAAGGAGTCAAAATTCAAGGACTTCCTAAATCTACTTCCCTTTGTGCCTCCAATCCATCACGGCATAGAACTTCCTCATGGTAGTAACTGTGGAGCTACAACTAGCATTTAATATTATGATCTTGACCGTGTGTATGATACAGACGTTGAGTAATTCATGCTGACTTTAGAACACTGGAAATATTTTTACAATATATAACCTATTACGGCCAGTTTCACAATCTGTGGTTAACCCTAGCGGTCAACTAACCTTTACCCATAGTCTAACTGACAGTTGCTGTTTAACAACCACAGATTCAGTTGTGGTTAGTAGACCGTATGTTTTGTTTTATTTTTCTTATGCTAGTAGGAAATTATGGACAATGATCACCAAAAATAACATTTTTATGGAAAACTATCAGCGTCTATTATGTACATTGACCAGTTTTGACACCAGTTATCCCGTGAATTTTGAAACTGAATTTGTGCATTTTGTGAATTTTCTAGTGCAAGTTGTAGTGTTTTTTTGCAGAGTGAATAAATCATTCAAATGGAACCTGCAAAGCCTTTTAAAAGATCGGTAAATTTTGCGCCATAGGAGGAGCAGGTTTTAGTTCCAGTCTGCATGTAATATAAAAACGATATAATGCAAGGAAACTAACGCTTTTACATGGCGCCAAAAAAATGGTGCATGGGTCCACATCGAAAGGGAGTTCGATGCTACCTGTGGGGCAAATGGCTGCCGCAATATAAAGACCCTAAAAGAAAAATACCTAAATTTGAAAAAAAAAATAAAAAAACGTGTAACCGAAAATAAACTCCAATTAAGGATGGCTTGAGGTGGTCCCTACATAGACAAGCCACTGTCTGACGTTGAAATGGCGGTATCCGAATTAATTGGAGCGGAAAAATTTGATGGGATGTCAGCCTCTTTTGATAGTGACAAAAACATAGGTATATATGTACCCATTTAATATAGGTATTTAATAAAGTTAATTAAACATTAAATTTATTAAATCTTTAATAAAGTAATATTAAAACACATATGAAATAAAAAGAGATAAAAATAGTAGAGTTAGGATATTATCAAAAGAAACCTATACTTTCCATTCTATAGGACTTTTCAATGCTTTTCATTTGTTTGGAGCTTCTGTCATATGTCGTATATTAATATTATACATGGATTATACAACATATGACAGAAGCTCGAAACAAATGAGAAGCGTTGAAAAATCCTATTGATAGATGTATCAGAGGAGTATGTCCACTAAAACTGTCACTGTCACAGTGGTGGTCGTCAAACTCTTCAAATACGTCTAAAGATGAGAAACTGTCAGTATAGTGTAAATTGATAGGGTTCTATTCATAATTTCCCACCTCTTTGATTTGTGGGTTATCTTTTACCATTTAACCGTCTATATTACAAATTTCGGTATATACATTGTATTTTAGTTATAATTTAAGCTATTTTTAGACAAGAACTTACATCAAGGCAATATTGTCCTAGTCGTAGAGCATGAAGAAAAGGAGGAAGTTACAGAGGATGTAGATGATGTAGTACAGGAGGTTTTCGTAGAGGAGGAAACCAAGTTACCATCTACCTCTAGATGTTGGGAGACCAAAAATTTGTAGCCATCTACATCCACAGAAAACTTACCTTTCACATCAACAAACAGAAGTTGGGAGACATATTGCCCCAAAAATTTACAGCAACCCATATTGGAGAAGTCGGTTACTCCAAAAACAGGTAAGGTATAAGCAAATATGTATTAGTTACATAGAAGTAAAAAATATAAAGGAAAAGATTCCTCTCATTGGCTGTATACCATAATAAAAACTTACTAATGAAGTAAAAACCTCACATGTAGGTAGGTGGTATATAATTTATTAAAACATTTTTTCTAAAAATGATCCAAGATGGATAAAATCACAAACGTTTTCGGACCAATCAGTCCATCATCAGGTGGTAGAAACCTAAAATAAGCAAACCACTGTATTAAAAAAGCCACGATGAAATTTGACTGTCTGAAAGTTAGGAAAATTAAAACATGTGGTTACTTACTTCAGATCCAAAGTAGTTGGAACTAGCTACATATTTAGGTCAAAAGACCTTAATGTAATAATAATTATGCCATTTAGGCTACAAAAATGTCGACAATAAGTCGATGTCACAAGAAATTAAATTGCAACGGTATTACAAAGTGGTCTTCATCTTGGCCTCAAACTGACAGACTAAAATATGACATTGAACGGATATTGACAAGACCTTCAAGGGAATTTTATGTGTTTGTGGTTATATTGTATTTTAGAAATGCAAAAAATATAAAAATTATTTTTACTTAACTGAATGAATTTAATTAGATATTAAATAAATGAGTAAGAATAAACAATTTAAATTAATAGTCACATGAAATTATTTATGAAAATTTCATGGCGGTGAAAGCGAAAATTTTGCCAACAGGTAATGATGTCACTTGGTAAAAAGAAGAAGAACAAAAAGAAAGAAGAAAAATAAACTGAAGAAAAATAAAAATAAAATAAAAAGAAAATTATTAGATAATAATTATAAGGTAAAAGAATTAGTGAATAAATCTGGAATTTGGCTATAATGAAATGTAATATAGTTGATAGTCATAATGTAACAGTATAACTGGTTGTCTAATTTCAAGTAGATGTAATAGGGTGATTAAAACACAACTAAGTAAAATACTATGGTTTAACGGAATTGAGATTAAAGTACTGAATGGATGTAATATTTAAGAGAAAGTACTGTGAACTGTAGAAGGTAGAAATGATGCATTATAAAATAAAACAAAAATTGTAGGCCTTGAATTAATGGTTGTCTAACTTGAAGAGAGATTGACAATAAAATTAGGTAAAGAAATTAAATTAAAGTTAAAAAGAAAATGAACATTTTATGTGGTTACTGGACCAACAGAGACATGAAAACCCAAGCCTACCTCCACAAAGGATAGGAGACACGCAAAGGCACACACATATCCGTCAGCTCAATGATCACATAATAATCATGACAAATTGGCAAAATAGTTCTCAGATTAACATTGTAGGTAATGGTGTGATAAATGTATAGTAGAAAGTAGAGGAAGGTCTTGCTTGTTGAATATAACAAAGCTAATAGAAAGCAAAATGAAAATGTTTGTGGTCAACAAACTGACAAGAGACAAACATGCCCAAACCTACCTCCACAAAGAATAAGAGACCTGTAAAGGCACACACATATCTGCCAGTCCAATGATCACAAACACTAATATCAACAATTTAACTTAGATGAACTGAAGGATTGTATATTAGAGGTGTCCAATAACCACCAGCAACCTAACCACAACCAAAAAACCTGTGTATAAGAATAAAAGGTAAATAGTTCAGAAAAATATATTGTAAATGGATGGAGGGTTTGTGAAATGTATATTAAGTAACATGTAGTTAGGTCACATGTAGTTAGGTCCACATCTTTACCTAACTACATGTTACTTAATATACATTTCACAAACCCTCCATCCATTTACAATATATTTTTCTGAACTATTTACCTTTTATTCTTATACACAGGTTTTTTGGTTGTGGTTCGGTTGCTGGTGGTTATTGGACACCTCTAATATACAATCCTTCAGTTCATCTAAGTTAAATTGTTGATATTAGTGTTTGTGATCATTGGACTGGCAGATATGTGTGTGCCTTTACAGGTCTCTTATCCTTTGTGGAGGTAAGTTTGGGCATGTTTGTCTCTTGTCAGTTTGTTGACCACAAACATTTTCATTTTGCTTTCTATTAGCTTTGTTATATTCAACAAGCAAGACCTGCCTCTACTTTCTACTATACATTTATCACACCATTACCTACAATGTTAATCTGAGCCTATTTTGCCAATTTGTCATGATTATTATGTGATCATTGAGCTGACGGATATGTGTGTGCCTTTGCGTGTCTCCTATCCTTTGTGGAGGTAGGCTTGGGTTTTCATGTCTCTGTTGGTCCAGTAACCACATAAAATGTTCATTTTCTTTTTAACTTTAATTTAATTTCTTTACCTAATTTTATTGTCAATCTCTCTTCAAGTTAGACAACCATTAATTCAAGGCCTACAATTTTTGTTTTATTTTATAATGCATCATTTCTACCTTATTTTCACCCTCGTTTTATTCCCTCTATATTTTATGTTTAATTTTAATTTTATTTTCACATAATTTTCAAACAATAATTTGGCATCATATCATGATTTACTTCACACCATATTAACTTTCACTTATCGTTTTCTTATTTACAGTTCACAGTACTTTCTCTTAAATATTACATCCATTCAGTACTTTAATCTCAATTCCGTTAAACCATAGTATTTTACTTAGTTGTGTTTTATTCACCCTATTACATCTACTTGAAATTAGACAACCAGTTATACTGTTACATTATGACTATCAACTATATTACATTTCATTATAGCCAAATTCCAGATTTATTCACTAATTCTTTTACCTTATAATTATTATCTAATAATTTTCTTTTTATTTTATTTTTATTTTTCTTCAGTTTATTTTTCTTCTTTCTTTTTGTTCTTCTTCTTTTTACCAAGTGACGTCATTACCTGTTGGCAAAATTTTCGCTTTCACCGCCATGAAATTTTCATAAATAATTTCATGTGACTATTAATTTAAATTGTTTATTCTTACTCATTTATTTAATATCTAATTAAATTCATTCAGTTAAGTAAAAATAATTTTTATATTTTTTGCATTTCTAAAATACAATATAACCACAAACACATAAAATTCCCTTGAAGGTCTTGTCAATATCCGTTCAATGTCATATTTTAGTCTGTCAGTTTGAGGCCAAGATGAAGACCACTTTGTAATACCGTTGCAATTTAATTTCTTGTGACATCGACTTATTGTCGACATTTTTGTAGCCTAAATGGCATAATTATTATTACATTAAGGTCTTTTGACCTAAATATGTAGCTAGTTCCAACTACTTTGGATCTGAAGTAAGTAACCACATGTTTTAATTTTCCTAACTTTCAGACAGTCAAATTTCATCGTGGCTTTTTTAATACAGTGGTTTGCTTATTTTAGGTTTCTACCACCTGATGATGGACTGATTGGTCCGAAAACGTTTGTGATTTTATCCATCTTGGATCATTTTTAGAAAAAATTTTTTAATAAATTATATACCACCTACCTACATGTGAGGTTTTTACTTCATTAGTAAGAAGTAAAAAACTTCGAGTTGTATAATGGTATAATATTTATTAAAACTTTTAAAAAAATCATCCAAATGGAATAAAAAACATCAGAATATTTTTGATCCAGTCAGATAATCCTCAGCGATATTCTGTGTAGTAAGTCAAACTAGCCCACTATAGTTCATTCATTTTCAAAGATGAGGAACGATGCCAGATTCGTCGGATTTTCGTGTCGTCACAGCTTTTTATTGGTTAAACATGAATATAATTTATAATATAGAATAAATTAATTTATAACAAGTATTGAGTCAGCGTATAAAATCAAGAAATATAATTTTCGCATCCCGTATATCAAACGGTAGAATATGCATATACCTATCATCTAAAAACTTAGTTAATAAATTCATAGCAGAAACAAAGAAGATAAAAGGAAATAGAAATATACTAGAAGCAAGAAGATTAATAACTCCACCAGTCCGCTTAATTCTGTCCGGTGTATGTCCAAGTATACCTTCCAACTGAATTAAAGACGAATTAATAAAACTAGGTCTAAATCCTCTCTCAGATATATCATACCTACGAATAGGAGCAACCAATCCTGCTTTGTCATATTCTAAGCTTCCGACGACAAATTTTCATTTCACCTTTGCCAGACAACTTTGTATTACCTGAATCTTTTATCATCGAGTTAGAACAAACATCATAC
Source organism: Diabrotica virgifera virgifera (assembly GCF_917563875.1). NCBI lineage: Eukaryota > Metazoa > Arthropoda > Insecta > Coleoptera > Chrysomelidae > Diabrotica > Diabrotica virgifera. The sequence continues at coordinate 79,922,003 of NC_065451.1, read as the reverse complement.
CGCATATTTATAGCCCAAAACGAAACATGTTTCAAATGCAAATTAACTGGACACCGGGCAGCTAATTGTCCAAATATTTCACCTCATAACCATCCTTACAATGATAATGCAGTGCCAGCAGAAATAAGACAAAATTCATCAATAAATCATACTCAACAAGATAATTTACAAAATACTCCCACAATTTCAAATACCACTCCCTCCACACTTACTACGCCTTCTCAAGCCACATCACAAACAGTAGTCACACATGTGACACACCCACACATGTGACCACTTCTTCAGTTAACACTAAAATCGCAACACCTACATCGTCCGAGTCATCCTCTAATACCCAAACACAAAAATCAACCTCACCTGAAACAAGCCAACACTTACCTGCAAATAAAAATACACACATGAATACTCACGAACCCCAGATAACTTCGAACAAAGCAACTGGAAAAAGAACCTTAGAAGATGCAATCTCGCCACCCGCCGAAGACAACTTCGAAAAACCTAAACTTCAATTAAAAAAAAAAACCAAAACTGATGACAAAAACTTAACAGATGAGACATCAAATCTTCAAACATTACAGAAACCAGTTAGAGATCATGTAGAAAGCAAAATGCAATTGTTTAGCTTCGATCAAGTAGTGGTTCTATTCGAAAATATACAAGGAGCAAAAGACATAATCAGCGTAACAAAATTATATTCAGAAGACTCTCATGCACTTATGAAGTTTCTATCGGAATTACATCTATATTATACCGACAAAAGAATGAAAACCAAAAGCACCAGATTAATACGAAAACTTAGCAAACACATAGGTTTACTCGCTGTAGTAAAGACTTTGACTACATTGTCGGGAAAAGATTCCGACTCATCTGTAAATTCCTCTAAAGACTAGCCCATTTAGCATCCTTCAGCCAGGACTCCATTCTTATTAACGAGGTTTCTTCCGATGGCCTGAAGTCAGAAATAAAAGATAAAGTGTTAAGTGCGTGGAAAAATAAGTGGAGTGCATCGCAAAATAAACTCAAGGAAATCAAACAATTAGTGAAACCATGGCCCCAACCAACAACGAATAGACCCGATCAAGTGAGAATAACACGTTTGAGGCTGGGACACAGCAATCTAACACATAAACACATCTTTACGCGAACTGTGCCGCCTATATGTGAAAACTGTGAAACAACACTCTCCGTGAAGCATATATTAACTGAGTGCAAAACATATGAAGCAACAAGAAAGAAGAACGCTATCCCACAGAATATAAAGGAAGCCTTAGGAGTCAACATGAACGTTAAAAACACAATAAGTTTTATCAAAGACTCTGAACTGTATCAAGTATTGTAACCTTTACTAACTTTACCTTTGTTATATTTTTTAGATCGCTAATAACCTTTGTGGTTACAGCGTAAATAAATAAAAAAAAAATAATAGTTTTTATATACATAGGTGCGAAATGTTGCCAAGTCAGTGACGTTCGATTTCTTGTTGTAAAAAAATCGATTTTTAGTAGTTCCAATGTGACACAAAATCTAGGCACGGGATAAAAAAAGTTTATTTGAAGAAAGTGTATTTTTTTGTCTTTCTTAATGGCGGTATTAGCTCCTTTTTTCAATATTTTATTTAATTATAGAGCAATTTCCACATACTAACATATTTCTGAAATTGGGCTCTGTACCGCCATTCCTTATTATATTACGAATATGTGTGCCAAATATTTCGACAAAATATTCAAAATTAGAGCCGCAACCTTGGAACGCGTTTGTTGCTAAGTGTTGATCGCTACTGTTTGCTCTTAATATTATGTAATGAAACTACATATACTTTCATACCTTAAATATTGCTGTGCTCTAAGGCTTCATCTCCATTTCAAATTGGAACAGTCAGCCGACGCGACGTAAGAAATTCTGAACATACTCCTGGCCGTCACCTGTGGAGAAATCTATCGACTTCTGTCGAGCGCTTATGAAGATTTCATTTTCACTTAATTATAGAAACAATAATATATTGTGAATGTTGACATTAAATGTCGTTTCTATATTTTCGGTAATTATAGTAAATATTGTATGTAAAACATATTTTACTGAAATTCTATATTTTAGAGCAACACAGCTGTTACATATTCATACAGGGTGAGTCATGAAGAATTGTACATACTCCTACCTCGTGTAGAGGCTCCTATGGGGAATAACAAATGACCATTAAAAAGTGTCTGGTCCCATGTTTAATAATATTCGCCATAATTTTTGAACAGTCAAATCGATGTGTCTCTTATTTTGGACAATCGTTACACTATTACCACCTAATCAACTGATTTATTCAAACTAGAAAAAAATCAGGTCCGGCTTCAAAAAAATTAGTTCGTTTTGCTCTTAGAAAAAATTTCACCCTGTATACGCTTTTTGAAAACTCTAATATGAATTTTACAAATTAGACAAATAGGCAATTAAAATGGCATATTTATTTTTTCCCCACACGATTACTTAATTTTTTATAAAAAAATCAAATTTGACACTGAATAATTAAAAGTTTGGTAAAGTGAACCATAGATTTTAAAACATTAACTTTTATTACAAAAATTAATTTTTTTCGAACAAATATTTAACTTATGTTACCACCCAATCAACTGATTTATACAAACTAGAAAAAAATCAGGCCCGGATTTAAAAAATTAGTTCGTTTTGGTCTTAGAAAAAATTTCACCCTGTATACTCTTTCTGAAAACTCTAATATGAATTTTACAAATTAGACAAATAGACAATTAAAATGGGATACTTTTTTTTCTCCACACGATTACTTAATTTTTTATTAAAAAATCAAATTTGTCAAAATCGGAATTTTAACCTAAAACTGAAAAAAAACATGAAATCACGGTTTAACTCGCTACAACTCTGTTCCATTTTAATATTTTTTTGCTGAAATTTTACAGCACATATCTCTTACCATTGTGAATTTGAAAATTGTTGTAGACTTTCCGTCTTCTTCTCATAAAAGTTATGAATTTTTAAAAATAAAAGGTGCAGATTCTTGAAATGCAAAGTTAAATCGCAAAAATTAAGTGAAAAAATTTAAGATTTATCTATTTGATCACGTCTATGTTAAACTATAGAGTCCAAAGAGAAGTGTTATGGGTTTTAGATCTAGACGTGGTATAGAAAAAAAAATGGCTTTTAATGAAGCTTTTAATTTTGAGAAAAACGTTGTTTAATTTTTTTATTTTTATGGCAAAATTCCGATTTTGACAAATTTGATTTTTTAATAAAAAATTAAGTAATCGCGTGGGGAAAAAATAAGTACGCCATTTTAATTGCCTATCTGTCTAATTTGTAAAATTCATACTAGAGTTTTCAAAAAGCGTATACAGGGTGAAATTTTTTCCAAGACCAAAACGAACTAATTTTTTAAATCCGGGCCTGATTTTTTTCAAATTTGATTTTTTTATAAAAAATTAAGTAATCGTGTGGGGAAAAAATAAATATGTCATTTTAATTGCCTATTTGTCTAATTTGTAAAATTCATATTAGAGTTTTCAAAAAGCTTATACAGGGTGAAATTTTTTTAAGACCGAAACGAACAAATTTTTTAAATTCGGGCCTGATTTTTTTCTAGTTTGTATAAATCAGTTGATTGGGTGGTAACAAAGTTAAATATTTGTTCAAAAAAAATTAATTTATGTAATAAAAGTTATTTTTTTTAATTTATGGTTCACTTTACCAAACTTTTAATTCATACTCAAATTTGATTTTTTTATAAAAAATTAAGTAATCGTGTGGGGAAAAAATAAATATGTCATTTTAATTGCCTATTTGCCTAATTTGTAAAATTCATATTATAGTTTTCAAAAAGCGTATACAGGGTGAAATTTTTTCTAAGACCCAAACGAACTAATTTTTTTGAAGCCGGACCTGATTTTTTTCTAGTTTGAATAAATCAGTTGATTAGGTGGTAATAGTGTAACGATTGACCAAAATAAGAGACACATCGATCTGACCGTTCAAAAATTATGACGAATGCAAATTTCTGTCAAAATACGAAACTCGCCCTGTGTACTATTAAACAATGGGAGCAGACACTTTTTAATGGTCATTTGTTATTTCCCATAGGGGCCTCTATACGAGGAAGGAGTATGTACAGTTCCTCATGACTCACCCTGTATAAATATCATTACAAAACGACATTGTTAGTCAAAAAAATGGAGAAGCTAAAGTTCCAGTTTACAATAAAGGGATCAGCAGATGGGAAATCAAATGAAACATGTATCACATCAACTACAACTCCAGATGGACGTGTCTTTGATCTCCCAGACGAATTCAAGCAGGTAAATAAACATACATACCTAGCGAAATCTAATATTTACAAAAGTAAAAAATTCTTTGAAAAAAAGAGGCCAAAAAAGAAATTTATGGATACCATAATAGATATACAGGGTGTAACGAAAATACAGGTCATAAATTAAATCACATATTCTGAGACCAAAAATAGTTCGAATGAACCTAATTTACCTTAGTACAAATATGCACATAAAAAAAGTTACAGCCCTTTGAAGTTACAAAATAAAAATCGATTTTTTCGAATATATCGAAAACTATTAGAGATTTTTTATTGAAAATGGACATGTGGCATTCTTATGGCAGGAACATCTTAAAATAGAATTATAGTGAAATTTGTGGACCCCATAAAAATTTTATATGGGTTTTGTTCCCTTAAAGCCCCCCAAACTTTTGTGTACGTTCCAATTAAATTATTATTGTGGTACCATTAGTTCAATTCAATATTTCTATAACTTTTTTGCCTCTTAGTATTTTTTCGATAAGACAGTTTTTATCGAGTTGCGGCTTCTTTTTTAATATGTTTGCATAAAAATTTTATGGGGGTTTTGTTCCTTTAAACCCCCCAAATGTTTGTGTATGTTCCAATTAAACTTTTACTGCGGTACCATTAGTTAAACACAGTGTTTTGATAACTTTTTTGCCTCTTTGTATTTTTTCGAGAAGGCACTTTTTATCAAGATATTACTTCTTTTTTAATATGGTTCAAAATATACCTAAAAATGTAAATCATAAATAAATTTTCATATTATTACCAAGTCTCCATAATCGTACTTAGCCATATACAAATATGTGGTGGATTTGACAAATATTCAAAATATCTCGATAAAAACTGACTTTTGGAAAAAGTACTAAGAGGCCAAAAAGTTTTTAAAATATTGTATTTAGCTAATGGTACTACAATAATAATTAAATTGGAACGTACACAAAAGTTTGGGGGGTATAAAGGAACAAAACCCCCATTAAATTTTTATGGGGTGTCCAAATTTCACTATAATTTTTTCTTAAGATACTACTACCATAAGAATGCCACATGTCTATTTTCAATAGAAGATCTCTAATTGTTTTCGATATATTGGAAAAAATCGATTTTTATTTTGTAACTTCAAAGGGCTGTAACTTTTTTTATGTGCACATTTGTACTAAGGTAAGTTAGGTTCAATCGAACTATTTTTGGTCCCAGAATGTGTGATTAAATTTATGACCTGTATTTTTGTTACACCCTGTATAATAGATACTGAAATGCGAAAGATTTATTTAGATGATGATAAAAACTTACAGTATGGTAATCAGTATTTAGAAGAAAAACCAGCATATATGTAGCTATTACTTATGAACAAGCACCAAAATAAAAAATATAAGGAAATTATAGAAATACTGGAAGCCTTGCAAACTTAATGGAAGACTTTGAGAAAGAGTGAACGATTTGAAATTATAGATGATAAACAGAAAATATAGTCATTAAAATACTTACTTGAAAAACAATGTTTAGATTGGTACAGTAGCATGATAATTAAATACACAGTACAATCAGAGAATTTGGAAAAAAAACTTTTGTGATGCTCATGAAAAGAAAGGTTGGTCTCAAATCAAATATGCATTCGCATTCAAATATCAAAGTGATTCTCTTATAGATTGTTGTTTATTTATTATGTCTTGTTTGTAGAAGGTATCGTTTATATGCGGATAAAACGACCCAGTTGCTATTTTTTTATTTTATGTAAGTTTGAGTGAATAAAGATAAAAAAATACGTGTTCTGTTAAGATAAATTACTCTTTAGGGGTGCATTTTACCTCCTCTACCCTATTATTATTGTCTGTGAACCAGCTGGTATTTATATTTGAATAAATATGATTTTTATTTTAAAAATATAAATAGATACATTATTCCAATATCACTATGTTCAAAGAAGTCTAATGTAAAGGGTTCCTTTAGTTATATTTCCCTTATTTTAAAAATATACAGGGTGTCATGAGGAACTGTACATACTCCTACCTCGCATAGAGGCCCCTATGGGGAATAACAAATGACCATTAAAAAGTGTCTGCTCCCATTGTTTAATAATATACAGGGCGAGTTTCGCATTTTGACAGAAATTTGTATTCGTCATAATTTTTGAACGGTCAGATCGATGTGTCTCTTATTTTGGTCAATCGTTACACTATTGCCACCTAATCAACTGATTTAGTCAAACTAGAAAAAAATCAGGTCCGGCTTGAAAAAAATTAGTTCGTTTGGGTCTTAGAAAAAATTTCACCCTGTATAAGCTTTTTGAAAACTCTAATATGAATTTTACAAATAAGACAAATAGGCAATTAAAATAACATATTTATTTTTTTCCGCACACGATTGCTTAATTTTTTATAAAAAAATCAAATTTGATTATGAATTAAAAGTTTGGTAAAGTGAACTATAGATTTAACAAAATTAACTTTTATTACCAAAATTAATTTTTTTTGAACAAATATTTAATTTGTGTTACCATCAATTAACTGATTTATTCAAACAAGAAAAAAATCAGGTCCGGATTTAAAAAATAAGTTCGTTTTGGTCTTAGAAAAAATTTCACCCTGTATACGCTTTTTGAAAACTCTAATATGATTTTTACAAATAAGACAAATAGGCAATTAAAATGGCATATTTATTTTTTCCCCACACGATTACTTAATTTTTTATAAAAAAAATCAAATTTGACTATGAATAACTAAAAGTTTGGTAAAGTGAACCATAGATTAAAAAAAATAACTTTTATTACAAAAATGAATTTTTTTTTAACAAATATTTAATTTATGTTATCACCCAATCAACTGATTTATTCAAACTAGAAAAAAATCAGGCCCAGATTTAAAAAATTAGTTTGTTTGGGTCTTAGAAAAAATTTCACCTAGTATACGTTTTTTGAAAACTCTAATATGAATTTTACAAATAAGACAAATAGGCAATTAAAATGGCATATTTATTTGTTCCCCACACGATTACTTATTTTTTTATTAAAAAATCAAATTTGACTATGCATAAAAAGTTTGGCAAAGTTTTTGCATAGATTTAAAAAAATTAACTTTTTTTACAAAAATTAATTTACAAAAACAACGTTTTTGTTGAAATTAAAAGTTTTACCATTTTTTTTCTATAACACGTCTAGATCTAAAACTTCCCATAACACTTCTTTTGGACTCTATAGTTTAACATAGACGTGATCAAATTGATAAATTTTAAATTTTTCCACCTAATTTTTGCGATTTACAAGTTTGCTACTTTTACAAGAAGAAGACTGAAAGTCTACAACAATTTTCATAGTCTTCACAATGGTAAGAGGTATGTGCTGTAAAAATTTCAGAAAAAAAAATATTAGAATGGAACAGAGTTGTAGCGAGTTAAACCGTGAGTTCATTTTTTTTTCATTTTTAGGTTAAAATTCCGATTGTGACAAATTTGATTTTTTAATAAAAAATTAAGTTATCGTGTGGGGAAAAAAATAAATATGCCATTTTAATTGCCTATTTGTCTTATTTGTAAAATTCATATTAGAGTTTTCAAAAAGCGTATACAGGGTGAAATTTTTTCTAAGACCAAAACGAACTAATTTTTTAAATCCGGACCTGATTTTTCTCTAGTTTGAATAAATCAGTTGATTGGATGGTAACATAAATTACTTATTTGTGCAGAAAAATTAATTTTTGTAATAAAAGTTATTTTTTTTTAAATCTATGGTTCACTTTACGAAACTTTTAGTTCATAGTGAAATTCATTTGTTATTCCCCATAGGAGCCTCTATACGAGGTAGGAATATGTACAGTTCCTCATGATTCACCCTGTATATGCCACCATTGAACTACACTAGTCTCATCTCGAGCCCCTCCAGAGTCTATCACTTTTTAAGCGATACCCTGACTCTCCTGTTGAGTTTCGTTCTGTTTGTAAAAGGCTAAATATATAAATTTTTGACTGCATTCTGTTAACTGTCGTATGTATTTTGTTTGAAATAATAGTTTTGTTTGGAATATAGAATAATTCATGTTTTTGGATAGGTGATAGCTGACCGCTTGCATATTTTGACAACTAGGTCACCAGGTCAGGTTTTATTTTGGTAAATAAGCAGATTGCTTGATAAAATTTTGAATAATTTTAAATTATTTTTGTTATTTAAATATTTTTACCATAATAGAAAAGGTAAATTGTCCTATTAGTAGTTGACAATGTACCATAATGTACCAATGGAAAAAATGTGACGTCTGTTAACCGTGCGTAGGGATATTATAGTAAAGTGGTTACAGGAAAAAGTATCCCTTTTCCAGAAAAACTAACCAAGCCGGAATTATACAAAATTATACAAATCAATAAACCATGTTTTCCACATGTTTATGTATTAGATTAATTAGATCATGCGCTTGAACAACATGGACATGAAGTATTTCGCTTGCCTTCCTATCATCCGGAGTTAAATCCTATCGAAAAATATGGGCATTGGTAAACGGTAGGGTGGCCACTCATAATACAACATTTAACATAAATGATGTTGAAAATGTAACGAGAAAAAATTTTTCAAAAGCGTCAAAAGAAGAATGGGCTAACACATGTAAACACGTACAAAAATATGAAAACACCCTATAGAAAAAGAACATTTGTTAGACTATACGCTGGAAAACCTACAATGTCTTATTAATACTGGTTCATCCAAAGAAAGGCTTTGTGAAGGTGAAGACAGTTATTCAAATTCTGGAATAGATATCTTAGAATCAGCCGAAGAATCGTAAATGAAACATTATTGTTAAGAAAATAAACATTAAAATTAGTAAAAATAAACTACTTATTTAGTTTTTACTGTATTATTGAAATCCTTCTTTCCTTATTAATTTGTTATTAATTAAAGTACTCCTAATATTTTACTCATTTAATTATTTTATCGAATGCAACTGATTATAAACTTCATAAATTATTAAAAACTATGAAAAAAAATAACAAATTCACTATTCGCCTTAATTAAATATACTTTATTATTCTGCCGTCCCAAGGCAAGAAAGCAGTACCTCCAATCCTATAATAGTGTCATCGCGACTTGAACTACTCGCGATGTGCATCGCCTCGCCATTTCTTCTCGGACGTACCGTCCGAGTCACCTATTCGCCAGGGCCTCGGAATTCCCAGCTTGCCGTGCACGTCACAGCGGACGTTTCTATAAAAGCTGGCGGTTCTAAATCTCGGCATCTCTCTCAGTTGTTCAGCCGACGCTGAACAGTCAAGACGCGTTGAGAGCCACAGCAGCCGAAGGAGTGGAGACTTAAGGCTCCCCCAAACCAACGCGGAAAATTCGCATTACCTGCGGAATTCCGTACCGCATACGATTCGCATTGAATTGTTTCCACTGTGGTAAGTATACAAGTTCAGACAAGTACGATTTTCGTCGTTCGGGCATGCGTTTTGTCTGCGTATTTATTCGTCCGGAATCTTAGTTCGCACTCGACAGCGTTTTTATAAGTTTCGCAGTGGTTTCGCATGTGAAAAAATTGAAAATGGAGAGAATTATTGAGTTGGTTCGAAAGTATCCTATTCTCTATGACCTTTCTCATGAAGATTATAAAAATGTAAGGAAAAAGGACAAGATTTGGACTAGAATAGGAGAAGAAATAGGCGAAAATGGTGAGTAGTTTTACGATTTGTATTGGTTTATTTTTCTACATCTAAGACTAAAGAAAAGCAGAGGCCTAAACAATACTATATTTACTGCAAGAAGAGTCCATTATTTTCATCGTGAACAATTTATTCATAGTCCTGAATTAAAATACGTGGCAAATTTTTCTCGAACAGAAAATGCCAGTCTTGCAGCTCTCCTTGGGTCATTGTCCAAATTTTGAAATGCTCCAAGTTCAGGCTCTGGTGGATCTAAAAGTTCTATGAATCTATCATCACATTTTTTTGTCCTTAGAAAATTATGCAAAATACATGCAGTTTTCACAATGAGAATACTAGTATCAATTTTTGTTTCCATTGGTCTGTAGAATATACGCCATTTTTGTGCCAATATTCCGAAAGCGTTTTCTACTACTCTTCTCGCTTTACAGAGCCTCACATTATAATTTTCCTTGAAAATATCTGTTCTGCTTTGACTGTATGGAAAGGGCCTCAACAAGTATGGTTTTAGTGCAAAGGCTTCGTCTCCAATTAAGACATGGGGGGAAAGTTCATTCTGGCCTGGGAGATTTTTCGGCTCAGGTACACCCATCTGATTTGTTTCAAATCTTCTTCCCATGTTGGAAGCTTCGAATATTCCACCGTCGCTGTTTTTACCAAAACCGCCAATATCAACTGAAATGAATCTATAATCTGGGCCAACAATAGCCATTAATACTGTAGAAAACTTATTCAAATAACACCAATAATTAGATCCTGTTTTGTCTGGACACTTGATAGTAACATGCTTGCCATCGATGCTACCAATACAATTTGGGAATCGCCAGGTATTTCTAAAACCTTCTTCAGATTTTTTCCATATTTCTGTAGTTGGTTCGGGCAAGTAAATATGTTGCAAATTTCTACATAAAGCTTCACAAACTTCTACAACTATGGCACTTACAGTCGAAAACCCGACTCTAAAACTATGGCCTATTGTATAAAATGTATCTCCGGTAGCCAGATACCTAAAAAAGAGTATTTTGTTTCAGGGGATGAGATTAAAAAAAAAAAGGAGGAATCTGCGCGATACGTACGCTAAGTACATAAGAACTAATAAAACTAAAACTGGACAAGCGGCAAGCGATAAAAAAAATGGATATGGGCAGATCACATGGAATCGTTCAAACCGTTCCTAAATTTTGCTAAGACTGCATCCAATGTCACAGATGTTGATACACAAGAATCTGAAGCATTCCCAAATATAGAATCACCCGAAAATATATTAACGGATGAAAATTCCGCAGTACAGAAACCAACGTGTAGTAAAAATCTACTAACAACTCAGACAGATGATTCCCAGAATAAGATTCAACCCTCCTCATCGAAACCTACTCGAAATGAAGCTCCTAGGGTTACTCTTTCAAATGAAACTCCTTCTACAGGCAGAACAAACAGAAAACGCAATTCTGAGCCATCCACATCTGTGAAAGATATGATCAGTTATTTTGAGAGCAAAAAGAGAGTAGTGCATGATGCTACCGATCAACTGTTTTTGGCTCATGCTTCTACGGTAAAATCTTTCTCTCCTAGAAGGCAAATTGAAACAAAAATGAAGATTGCGCAAGTTATCATGGAGCAGGAGTTGCTTCAATTGGAGGAAAGTTCTTTTAATAGCCATCAATCTAGAGCTGAAAGTACAGACACCTATCAAAACCCCTCTTCCGTCGGAAGTATTTCGGTTGTATCCCTACCTTCACCAAATGACACTGCATTACCTAAACAATCGAATACTTCTGGGTTCTATGAAGTGAATTGTGAAAATAATTATATTACACTACACAACTTGGCGCAGAGTTGCAACCAAGCAGCTTCTCATAATCCATCAGTTTCCAACTATGTCAATTCCTTTGACCCTTACAATACATAAAGTATATTTTAGAGTTATTTTGATCCTTATTCTCTTTTACTGTAGTAAATTAATGATATAAATAATGCCTGCAGTTTTTTTTTTCATTTTCTTACCTTAATGTTATGGCCAACCGTTCTTCGGGAGAAATAGCTTCTCGGTAATTCGTGTCTGATTTTCTAATATCATTTTCTACAAGGTGCAACAGTTCATCGAAACAATCTATTGTCATTCTAAAATAAATGTAGCATCTTTTATCGTCTTTTCGTAATTGAGGCATCAGCGTGTGATATTCCCCACATTTCAGTCTTTCTAGATTGATATCATGAACCCATTTTCTTCTTTTCCTAAGATTAAATTCATAATATAGTCCATATTGTTATTTTAGGATAACTATAGATAATAATTTTACCTTGAATTGTCGTCCTCCATTGCTAACATTACAAGAGCTTCTTCTTCATCTGATGATGTATACATTTTTGTGAAGAATTGAGATCACTGAGTAGTATTCTTTGTTTTTCGTTGTCACCAACTCTTCTCAATACTAGACACATACGAGTATGACGCGAATATATTCGCTTCAATATGAAGTTCTTTACGAATTCCGTCAGGAATTCGACTGCGAACTTTCCGTCGGTTGGTGCGAACTTTCCGTCGGCGAACCAAATTCGCGTTGGTTTGGGGGAGCCTTTAATCGTCACAGCTGAACTTTTCAGTTCGACCGTGACGTAAAGACACCTTAGGCGGGGCGATAACTCCACACTCTTAGGCTAATCCAAGAGGCAAAAGCAATATCTTTGGTTGTAACTAACCGAGGGAATTTTATTTTCTTGGAGAATGACACTGTAAGGTGTGGAATTTTAGAAATTCACATCGGACAGAAACGGACACTTGGGTCAGATAGTTGAGAAACAGCAAGTTTTGGGTAGTTGGTAGTTTTTGTTTCGTATTTCGTTCGTAGTTTGTGATTTGTGAAAAACTGTTTGTGTGATGTTAATGTGCATTTGTTATATATATTTTATTTAATGTGAAAACTAATAGAAGTGGAACCCTTTCTATAGCAAGTTAGGGAGTGACACCAACCGCAAAGGTCCCTGGAACGGCACCCAGAATTCAGGTCGACAGCGGTCCAGTTGAACGAAAAAAAACAGAGTCGTTGAAGTAGAATAATCAATGTCGTTGTCTGAGTGCTCAGAGCATTCACCGAGCACTTTAGCTCAAAATCTTGAAATGCCCCCCACACCCGTGTCCCCCTAGAAGTCTGATCATAAGCTGTCTGACGGCCATGCTTCAGACGTCGAATCCCGCCCAGGAGCCTCATCTCCCAATTCGGAGATGGAGGATGAGGCTTCTAGTTCTGAAAACGAATGTACCATTGATCAAAATAAGTTTTCCGAAGCAGAAATAAAACAAATTGATGACGATCTACCCGAAGAAACCCCTCAGGTCTCCGAATTTTCCAACGCCGCGCAGTGTTCGAGACGTCGAATGCTTACAACCGGCGCATCGAGGACAAACAGACCAAGCAACCCCTCAGGCCCCTCCCAAGAGCAAAAAAAAATCAAAGAATTGTTCGCTAAACTTCAAGAGAATGAAGTCGAAAGGAACAGGAAAAGCAAATTATAGTTATTGTATATATTTGTTTATTAATATTATCAATGATTTTATAAAATCGTTAAATGAAAATAATTTACTTTTTTCCTCGAGCTGCAAAAAAAATGTATAAAGGACCGCACGCGGCCCGCGAGCCGCACTTTGCCCACCCTTGCGCTAGACGAAGACACAAATAGAGCCAAAAGGAAAATCATAAGAGGACCAAACACAGGCTTGAACCTAAAAACATTAGGGCAAGAAATTGCGAAAGCAGGTGTAGAAGTCCGAGGAATCGAACGTATGATTTCCAGAAAACCGCATAAAAAAGAGCTACCCCTATACATCGTCACCATCAGCGAAATCGACGACGGAAAAATAAGTAACCTCTCATTCATGAAAGTCACTATCGAAGACGAAATTCGAATTAAAAAAGACGTTCTGCTATGTTACAATTGTCAGAACTTCTTCCACGGCTCTAGGTCCTGTCATTGCGAATCGCGGTGTGTAAAATGTGGAGAAGGCCACAAAACCCAAGACTGCGAGAAAGATCCAGAAGCAGCAGCGAAATGCGCAAACTGTGGGGAAGCGCACACAGCAAGCTACAGGGGGTGCACAAAAGCACCCAAAAAAAAAGGACAAACGCTTTAACACCACCGAAGAGCAGAAGTGCACCTGTCAGACCCAATATTAGCTACGCTGCAGCTACAAAAGCTAAAAATCCCCTCCCCCCGACCAAAGCGAGCTTGTATGCGAAATGAATGCTGCCATGCAGAATTTCGCTAACATGTTCCAAAAAGTGGCTGTTGCCCTCGATGCGCTAAAACAATGTAACACCGTGTAATGTTGAACCGGTTGGACGAACTACGAGTTGGTTCATGGAACTCGGGCGGGCTACGTTCGAAAATAGATATATTAGACGAGTTTACCGGGCGTTTGAAAATACAACAAACAAAATTTGTTTTTATTTTATTAATATTTTGTATTTCCAAACAATTTCCGAGGTGGAAGTAGAAACGACAATCATTTTAATTTTTAAATTAAATTGTGGCTTATTTCCCAATAAAATAGTTGTATAAGATGCCACAAAGAAACAGCTTTAGAACAATATTATTTATAAAAATATTATTGTCCTCTATCTTGTAATTACACTGTTAATATTGTTTTAATATTTTAGGACCAAAAAATGAACTTACCTCAAACTCAAGTGACTCCTGCCTTCGTTCCATGCAGAATCTCTCCACCCCCTCTTTTATATAACATAGACCCCATTATGCAACATTAAATGAAATTCCGGAAATTATAATAAATGAAAGAGCCATCTCATCAGTCAAACAACAAGAGAATGAATCTACTCCCAAAAAACGCCATGGGGATGCAGCAATACCAGAACAGAGAACACACCTTCCACTTCAACAGAATATCACAAAGCAGCACTCACAAATGCAACTCCGGAGAGTGTAGTAAATGAAAGAGCAATTCCACCATTAAAACTACAAGAATCTACTCCCAAAAAAAAAAGGAAAATGGGGATGCACCAGTGCCACAACACAGAAGATACCTTCGACAAATCTAACCGACATGCACAAGGAAACATTTCTTGTTTTAAATCAAATTTAAAAAAAAAAGTAGCGTCTTTTCAGTCACGAATTAAGTTATCCAACAGATAAATTGACATTATACGTCAAATATTTAACTGGCAAATAAAGTACCGAATAGGAAGTTATTTAGAGCAGCGATTCCCTAACTGTGGTACGCGTACCACCAGTGGTACGCGACGATTATTAAGGTGGTACGCAAGCAGCCATACGACATACACAGTAAAATTTACTGAGTTAATAACCCCACGGCGCGTGGGGGCGTCGCGTCTAGTTTGCATTAAGCTCCGCCTATTTTGCTGGCCAGCGCATCTTTCGGCGACGCGAGTCAAACAGTGACAAAGCTATCGAGCGTCCGCACGCACGTCCAACCAGCTAGCATTCGTCAAATTACCTATCTAATTTGTTTTAAGTCAAGTTTAATATATTTGAATTAACATGGATAAGTGGCTTAGTAGTGTAAAAAGACCTTGTGCTCAAAATAATGTACCACCAAGTTCATCTCAAGAATTAAATTGTGCAGTGATTCAAGATGATGTTAAAAATTCTTTACCATCGAGTTCCACTTCGGAGCCAGATTGTGCGGTAAGTCAAGAAGATAAAATACCTACTAAAATTCGAAAAATTACTAGAAAATATGACCCAGAATACATAAATATTGGATTTACGGTGACGGATGTAAATAATGAGCCACGCCCTCAGTGTGCCATCTGCTTTGAAATTTTATCAAATCAAAGTATGAAACCCTCATTACTGAATCGTCATTTTAACATAAAACATTCTACATTAGTAAGCAAACCGAAGGATTTTTCCCCGAAAATTAACAGAAATGAAAAGCACTAAGAAAGTCACGTCTTCATTTACTGGTAGTACCGAAAAATCAGTAGAGGCATCATTCTTAGTAGCCTAAGAATTGCAAAGTCAGGAAAAGCTCACACAATTGGCGAAGAGTTACCTGCAGCAAAAGATATGGTTACCTGTATGTTGGGTGAGGCGTCAGCTAAAAAGCTAGAACTGATATCACTGTCCAATAATACCGTTCAACGTAGGATCGACAGTATGGCATCAAATGTTAAAAATAAAGTCATCCATCATGTAAAAAGTAGCGATTTCTTTTTGATACAACTTGATGAGAGTACAGATGTAACGAACTATGCTCAACTTATGGTTTACGTGCGGTATATACATGAAAATAAAACAATTAAGGAAGATTATTTATTCTGTGAGCCGTTATCACCACGAACTACCGCGGATGAAATTTTCAACAAACTGGATGAATTCTTTGCTGAAAATGGACTTGACTGGATGAATTGCGTTGGCTTCTGCTCTGATGGCGCTCGAGCTATGACAGGTAGATTCGGAGGTGTAGCAACAAAAGTAAAATATGTTGCTAAGAATTGTACTTTTATGCATTGCAGTATACACAGACAAGCGTTAGCAGTAAAACGAATGCCCGAACAATTTAAAAATGTTCTCCAAGATGCAATCAAGGTGGTAAATTTTATTAAATCTCGGGCACTTAACTCTCGTTTATTTTAAAACTTGTGTTCCGAAATGAGCAGTAACCATATTCAGTTGCTGCTACATACAGAGGTTAGATGGCTTTCGCGAGGCAAAATGCTGAACAGATTATTCCAGTTACGTTCTGAGGTGCAGCTGTTCGTGATGGGGACTGATTTTGAATTACGCAATCGACTGACAGACGAACATTGGCTTATATCATTGGCTTACTTATCAGACATTTTCAATCGCATCAACGACTTAGATCTAAGTTTGCAAGGTAGATCTACAAATAGATTTTCAGTAAATGACAAAATAAAAGCATTTATCAAGAAATTTCAAATGATTGAAAAGAGCGTGTCGAATGAGAACCTAGCATCTTTTCCTAATTTAGAAAATTTTATAACTGAAAATGAACTTACAGTGAGTGAAATTGTGATCAATAACATCAAAAATCACAGCCAAATGATCGTTGAAATATTTGAAGAATATTTTAAAGAAGATTATTCGGAGTTCAAATGGATAAGGAACCCATTCGTTTCGGATATGGATAGTGTTCGTGAAAATTTAAGTGTAAATGAAAAGGAATCTCTGATGAGTTATCTTGCGATGGAGCTTTGCAAGTGGAATTCAACAAAGAAGAGCTGTGTGAATTTTGGCTAAAAGTTAAAAATGAATATCCATCGCTGTCCAGAAAAGCATTACTGTTTCTAATTCCATTTACAACCACATATCTCTGTGAGAGCGGATTTTCTGCTATGTTGATAATAAAAAATAAATATCGTAACAAGCTTAACATAGACACTAATTTGCGCCTGAAATTAAGTACAACTGAGCCAGATATTTCCTCTCTTGTCTCGAACATGCAGCATCATTTTTCGCACTGAGTATATTGTATTTTTTCCTATAATTAATAAATAATAATGTTGTCATAAACAGTTGTTGCAGTTTTTATTACTTTATCATTTTCAAGGTTTTTTAAAGATTACCACAGTTCAGTGGTACGCTACTAATTTATAATTTCGTGTGTGGTACGCGAGATTAAAAGTTTGGGAACCACTGATCTAGAGGATAAAATTGAGCTTGTTGTAAGTTGTAGGCATAGACATATAAATATAATCCGTAGGTTAGCACGAAAATAAAAATATAACCTAAATATTGTTTATGTGTTTATTTTGTGTGTGTGTGTGTGTGTGTGTGTGTGTGTGTGTGTGTGTGTGTGTGTGTGTGTGTGTGTGTGTGTGTGTGTGTGTGTATGTGTGTGCGCGTGGGTGTACGTGCGTGTGTGTGTGTGTGTGCGTGTGTGTGTGTGTGTGTGTGTGTGTGGGCGCGTGTGTGTGTGCGGGCGCGCGCGCGTGTGTGTGTGTGTGAGAGAGAGAAATATGGATTTCGTATTGGAAGACCTAGATTTAATTAACGAAATTGAAGAACATGATATGTACATAAATTTAGTTAGAGACTACAATGTTCGAGAGAGAGAGAGAGAGAGTGGATCATTTCCATTAATGGAATAATTGAGAGTTCTTTAATATGTTTAAGTTAAGTAAAGAAACAGTGATCCTGGTACTTGAAAGGATTGAGGGTCAAATTTCAAATGAAACAAATAGAAATTTGGACCGATCAGGATCAGCTAGAGATGGCCTTCTGTTAACTCTAAGGGTAAGAACATAACAAGTGGGTCGCGGTGGAGGTGTAGGTGTCGGTCGCGGTCGATGTCGACATCCATGTAAAACAAACACATTGTAATGAATGGAAGCGAACAGAGCAGGTAAGTCGCGGTGGAGGTTTAGCGCGATGCCATCCAGGTTTACATCGCTGCTTTTGAAAATAAAATGAGTTTGTTTTACATAGATGTCTACTGCGCGGCCTACAATGATGTTTTCCTCTGAATGATCCGTTCGAAGCCAAGTCGTCATTACTTGCGCTATCTGAGTTGATACTTTTTATATGTATAATCCCTTTTTTGTATTCAGTTTATTTTTGAATTTCTAAAGTAATTAAATTCAGTAAATTTTTAAAATATGAAGGAGGATCTGATTATTTACAGCTGACATTTCATCACTATCATCACTTGACTGACACAATATCGCAAAAGCACAGTCTTTTTGTCATTCAAATTTCATTAAATTACTTCACAAGCTCGACTGACAGCGCAGGTGACCTCCTTGCAATGTGCTGTCGACATCGACCGCGACTTAACTAGTGGCATCCACCGCGACCTACACCTCCACCTCGACCCACTTGTTCTGTTCTTACCCTAAGGTGCCTTGCAACCGGTAATTTTTACATTACCATGGGAGATTTCTTATGAGTCCATAAAAGTACAGCTGCTAGACTAATAAAAAAAGTTTTAGTGGCCTTATGTGACTTGCGTGTCAAAAAAGTAAAGCTCCCCCTAAATGAAGGAGAAATAGTAGAAAAATATTTCAGGAAGGATTTTATGTTATAGCACGTTTTCCACGAGTTGTAGGAGCGATTGACTGCACTCATAGTAAAATCCACTCACCTGGCGGAGATAATGCTGAATATTTCAGAAATCGAAAAGGCTTTTTTTCTTTAAATTGCCAAGTGATGTGTGATTTCAACATGAGAATTATGGACAGTGTGGCCTGGTTCTGCACATGATGCTCAAATATTGGACAACTCAGCCTTGTTAATAAAATTTGAAAATGGCAATTTTGGAAATGGATTATTATTAGGAGATTCTGGTTATCCCCTAAAACAATTTTTAATGACCCGAATAAACAATCCACAAGGAGAGGCTGAGAATGCCTATACTGAAACCCATATTAGGACTACAAATGTAATAGAGAGAACGTTTGGAGTATGGAAGAAAAAGTTTCCTATTTTGTCTATTGGAAGTGCCTGTAAAGTGAAAACAATGCAATTAATTGTTGTAGCCACGGCAGTACTCCACAATATAGCCAGATATCACAACGAGAATGACTTTGAATGACTTTGAAGATGCAGAATTATAAAACGAAGGTGTTGTTGGACTTCCTGAAGAAGATTTAAATACTGAAGGTGGTGGTGGTGTTAGAGCTAACCTTATTGAATATTTTCGAGTCATGGGGAGAGCCCGAGAGAAGTAGGTAAGATGCCACAAAAAGTACCTATAGAAGAAGAAGTCCAGATGACAACAACATGGAGAACCAGGACCCCAGCGGATGCAATGATCAATTGGTTAGCGACATAGCGGCTACAGTGTCCGGTAGTAGTGTCACAACCTCTAGTACAAGTCAGTGTTACCAGATCTCCTGTTTCAGCAGGAGATCTACAGTTTTCAGACTTCTCCTTTTCTCCTGTTTTCAATCTCAAATCTTGTGTTATATTTTCCACTATAATATGCTATGTCGTTATTACATTTGATACAATATTTGGTACAATTAGAGATTATTTGGCATTATCAGACAAGTTTAAACATTTGTGAAACCTGAATTTAAGCTTTGTTCACAGACCGTCCATGACTGGTTTATGACTGATTCCCATGGGCAGTTCCGGTTTCAAACGGAACTGCGCATGCGAAACAGTCAGAAACCAGTCATGGACTATCTTGTTTCACTTTGTATAAACAAACATTCAATTGAAAAACAGAAGAATACCGATTTGATTTAAAATATTCTAATATACCTACTCATAATGCTAAAGTTTACTAAAATTTTCTTATTAGTAACCAAATTCCATTCAGATCAACAGCTTTCTGTTTTGTTTATACCACTTTTAGTAGTTTAAATGTATTCCACCAGGGGTCAGATACTTTTAATTGCGAATTCAAATGAACAAAAACATATTTTGCATACACGATGTTTGGACTTCTTTATTGAAAGTTGTGCTCAAATTACTAAAAGATTTGACTTTAAAGGACTTAAGGACGATATTTAAAAAAAACTAGAGATTATATTAGGTTTGTTCCAATACAACGAAAAACCGTCATGTAACGACCACGCTCCTGTGCGCTAAACAAAATAACCCATCGAACGCATGATATACAGACACAGAAGGAATAGGAATTATAGATACTAGACGATGAATGGCCTTTAAAAGTAGCCTTAAGATGGTTATTTTGTTCGATTTAACTACATTTTATTGTTTTATTTGAAATTTGTTTTTTTATGTCGTATTATACTGTTATGAGAAATTTTCACCTGGCAACACTGGTACAAGTGGTTTAGCTGTAGATCACTTCAGTACAGTCGCATTGGACTTTATGAATCCCATCGATCCACTCACAAGCGAGGTAGGTCTTGTAGAGGATGTCGGTACTCGATTGAGCCCAATATGACTGAAGAGAAAGATAAATAAAAACGGATGCTCCACAGAAGTAAAAACAAATCTAAGGGGATTTTTTAGATACAGGTGCGGGATAATTTTGGGTCATGCAATATTGCTAAGTTATTGGTTTCAATCAACTCATTCAACAAATGATCATTATAGCTCATTTGAGAAAGAATAAACACAGATTGGTGGCTAATGCAGTGACCAGAAGCAATAAATTACATTCATTTTTTAAATCCGCAAGTGTCAACTCCCAGAACTTAATAATTGCAGCCAAAGAAGGGACATTTGCATACTACACCATTAATCATATGCACAGTTTTAGATAATTGGATGGTAAAATACTTTATGCTTTTCAATTGCTTTTCAATTTATCTGACTCACAATTTGGTTATTCTCAAACTAAAAGTGAAGCCATCGTGAAAAATATTTTGGTCAGAGAATCTCAGTTACGGGTCGAAGTTGATATGCAGAAAGCAAATTTTCTTAGCATCATTGTTGATTCATCAAATCACAAGAACACAAAACTAGTACTACAAGCAAGGTACTTTGACAGCAAAACCGGCATTTAATTAAAATTATTACAGTTAAAGGATTTACTACGTAAGATATCCGATCAATTATATGATTATAATATGTATATATTAAATATTTTACAAAACTATCATATTGTCAAGAAGATTTTTGGACTAACAGGAGATAACACAAATACTAATTTTGGTCGAGTGAAAAAACAGGGTACTAATAATTTATTCATTCAATTGAGTAATTCTTGCGGAAAATATTTAATGTGTGTTGCTCACATATTCAACAAATGTATTCAACGTGCTTCTGATGTTTTACCAATTGATATCGAAGTCATAACAGTGAAAATGTTTAAGCACTTCTATATTTACACTGTTAGAGTTGATAAAATAAATTAATTTTGTGAATCGGTTAATTATAAATACAAAAAATGTATTTTTGAAAATTTTCAAAAACACTTAGAAATCGTGCACTTTGAACCACTTAAAGCCTATTTTTTGCCACCTGTGAATTGTCCCACAAATTTTAGACAATTTTTCACTGGACCCATTTCAGAGATGTGGATGTGGCTCGTTCATAACGTGGTGTCGCAGTTTCATGAAGCCCTTCTGAAAGTAGAAGGTGATAAAACAAATGCGACAGATGCTGCCTAAGCGCTTGTTCACAATGGACGTAAAACTTAATTTACGCGTAATGTATCCGTAATTCATAAAGTTGAACATGTAGAAATTAAATGCAAGTATTCATAATGGACAAACGTAAAATTTATGGTTATGGTTGTCTTACGTTTAAACGTAAGGATAACATAAAGTTGAGATTGTTTCAACTTTATGTTCGAATTACTTGAATTTTAAGGACAGCTGTAGTATTTTTTATATTTTAATGTTGGTGATAAGTTAAGTTTGACAATTCAGTTTACTGTTTACTTCGTTACTCTCACCTCTATGTTCATCTTGGGTTTTGGCGCGTTTTTGGTAATAAAGTAAACAAAATCGTTGATTATTCGTTGATATTAAAAAATGGAAAACGTGGATATAGAGTTGTTAATCCAGTTTGTACGGTCAAAGCCATATTTAAATAGCAAGGCTCATAAAAATTTCAAAAATATACAAATAAAAGAAAATGCTTGGGTGAAAATAAAAAAACTCCTAGTGGAAGTTCCAGAGTAGATTGTTCGGTCTGGACATGGTATAGGGAAATGGAATTTTTATCTGACTTTATTCAAGAAAGGAGGTAATATAAAATGAAATAATGTTTAATAAATACTTAACATAGTAAAATTGTAGAAGAGATGGTACCGTTTCAAATATTAGAGACAAAGGACCTGGTCCAAGCAGTTGCAGTTTCGATGCTGGAACTAGCTTAAATAGTGGGCCTTTGTTTATGGATGATGATGAGGAATATTGCATTGAAGGCTCACAGAGTATAATTCAGCATTTTCGGAGAAGTGCCGCAAGTCAGCTTTCCATTTATATGGAGGAAGGAGAGGCCTATTCAGAAGGTATTAGAAATTAATTATTTTATCTAAACTCCGAACAACGAGAAATTTTGAATAGTTACTTTAATTGTGCAAGATAATAGCATCCATAGAGATGATTTGTGATATTTTCTGACTGATTCATACATGTAGTCAGGTAAAATATTTTGTATTACCAATGCCATAATATAAGCAATTATTATTTATCTTATCCTATCCAGTATTACATAGTCATGGACAATTGTTATTATTAAATGAGAGAGGACTTCAAAATCATCCAAATTTCCATGCTTGCCTTCAGCACATTTTCAAAGTAATGATTATTGTACATTAAACTGGATTATAAATTAAAATACAATTTTAGTAGTAAGGAAATTAACTCATTCTTTGGGAGAATAATTGGTAGGAAATAGTTTTAAAAAAGTTTTACAAAAATGCATTGAGTCTTTATTTGTGATCAAAGTTTAAAAAACCACTAATTTAAATAAATTATTTGTGTATACAGTTTGTAATACAAAATGTGTTTATCTTCATCAACTTTGCTTATGAATCATCTGTGCGAACATAGCTAATATGAGGGTGCCAAACCATAACGTTGTAAGTGGTACTCGTGCTGAAATATGCTTTATGTTATTAAAACATTGTATGTGTCGATCTTTACTTACATATGTGCCGACTTTTACTTGCACTCTTGAAGCCCAAACTCGCCCGCACCGTGAATACAGTGAAACAGTGCAAGTGAAGTTAGTAAAGGACAGCACATACAACATTTTATTCATAAAAAACATATTTCAGCTCGAGTGGCACTTACAATGTCATGGTTTATTACCCCTCATATAAGAATTTTCATTATAACAAGTTATTTTAGGACAATAATTTTTCTTAAGCATAATTCCAATAGTTCAGTTGGAAGCCCATCATCTATAAGACCTGAAACTCTGCTAATTATGCAACCTGAGACTCCTATGTATCCTGAGACTCCAGGCCTGGAACATGAAACTCGACCACCAGTGACGTCTGGAAATACCACTCTCCTGACACCGAAGCCATCTAAAAAAAACATGCCAACATACCACAATGTTGATACGAAGATATTGGAAACAATATCGAATATCAATAAAAAAAATTTGTGAGGAACAAAAATTTTGGTACTTAGTCGCCCATCAGCTCAGCAAGGTCAGCGATTTAAATAAAAGAAGGGCATTAAAATCAAAGATAATGAACCTCTTATATAGTGAATAGGTTTTAATTGTCCTTCTTTTGCCCTTCAATTCGTCCAATTTTGAACAGGCTTCCCCCAATTTCCTCCATTCACTTCTGCTTAGTGCTTTCTGTCTCCAGTGCGTTCCTCCTATCTCTTTAATGTATCTCCACACCTCATCTGGGGTCGTTCTCTTGCTCTCTTTCCTGTCCATGGTCTCCATTGTTGTATCGTGGTATTCCACCTATTGTCCGTTTGTCTAGCGTTATGACCTGCGAAGCTATATTTTAGCCTGGCTATATCTTGTCCTGCGTCTTTGACTTTTGTTTTATTTCTTACCCAGTTGTTTTGTTTTTTGACTGGTAATTTTACTCCTAACATTGTTCTCTCCATGGCTCTTTGTGTCTTCATTATTTTATCCATGTTTGCTTTGGTCATGGTCCATGTTTGGCATGCATATTTGGGAGAATTGGGAATATGCACTGGTCAAACACTCTTTTTTTGAAGTATTGTATTTTTTTATTCTTTAGGACCCATTTTAATTTCCCAAATCCTGCCCAGGCTAATCTGACCCTTTTTTTACCTCCCCTGTTTGGTTTTACTTATTTATTTTTATTATCTGTCCCAAATATATATATATAATCATTAACCGCTTCTATTATGGTGACGTTTCTATTATCTTGTGTGTTTGTCATTGTTTTTGTTTTGGCAAAATTCATTTTTAGACCTATACAGGGTGTTTCATTAATACTTGTCCATATAGTAGCTGGAGAAATCTTAGTACAAAATACGAAGATTTAACCTAAAACACTTAAATAAAATGTGGATCCTTACTGAGTTACAGGGTGTTTTATCTAAAAATTTAAAAATTGTTTTTGCACAGCATTTTAAAACTATTTGACGTATCCTTTTCATACTTGGCAGAAAGTATAGGTACTGTAAAAGCTACTAAATTATGTTAAACAAACGTTTATGGCTGTTACCAGAGGTGTACAACGGGGTAAAGTGAATGGTTGACACTTTCCAAACTCTACGCCACTGGCGAAATTTCCATTTTAGTTCAATTTTTTGATTCTCCAATACTATCTATGAAAATAATATACTCTTCATTCGTAACGATAAAGTCATTAGTTTTCGAGATATTTGAAGTTAAAAATGAAACGACACGGTTATTTTGATCAGTGTATTGTGTCGCTTCATTTTTAATTTCAAATATCTCAAAAACTAATCATTTTATCGTTACGAATAAAGAGTATATTATTTACATAAAAACTATTGCAAAATCAAAAAATTACACTAAAATAGCAATTTCGTCAGTGGCGCAGAATTTGGGAAGGGTCAACCAGCCACTATCCCATGTCGTACGCCTCTGGTAGTAGCTAGAAACGTTTAATTATCTTAATTTAGTAGGGTGTACAGTACCTACACTTTCTGCCAAGTATGATAAGGATACGCCAAATAGTTTTAAAGTACTGGGTACAAATAATTTTTAAATTTTAATCATATGAATAATATCATAAATTAATCAAAATAACTGTGCCGTTTCATATTTAACTTCAAATATCTCGAAAACTAATGACTTTATCGTTACCAATGAGGAGTATATTATTTACGTAGGATGTATTGTAAAATCTAAAAATGCCACTAAAATAGTAATTCCTCCAGTGGCGTTGAATTTGAGAAGGGTCAACTATTCGCCATCCCCTGTCGTACGCCTCTGGTAGTAGCTAGAAATGTTTGTTTATCATAATTTAGTAGAGTGTCTAGTATTCGAACTTTCTGCCAAGTATGAAAAGGATACGTCGAATAGTTTAAAAATGCTGAGCAAAAATAGTTTTAAATTTTTAGATAAAACACCCTGTAACTCAGTAAGGAACCACATTTTATTTAAGTGTTTTAGGTTAAATCTTCGTAGTTTGTGATAAGATTTCACCAGTTACTATATGGACAATTATTAATGAAACACCCTGTATGTTCGGATTCATTTGCTAGTTCGGTTAGCATGGTTTGTAGTTCTTCAAAACTTGATGCTATTACTACTACATCGTCTGCATATCGTAGGTGGTTTCTTTCCATTTATGTTTATTCCCATGTTTGTCCATGATTTGTCCAGGTTTTAATTGTAGATAATGTATATAGTTTTTTGTATTAGGTTTAGAGTTCAGTGGTTGACATTTTTATCATTATATGGATGCCTCAGAAGTCAAACGGTGTAAGTCATATTCTCGCTAAAAATGACTTATGAGATATAACACATATTATTATATATAATAATATTATTTCCTTGTTATATTTATAAATATGTTACCCATATTATGATAAATAAAGACAGTTTATTTGTTTTTAATAACTACTTATAATTCTGCAACTACATACTTTAAAGAAATATCTTAGTATCTCTTTTTAAACACTTATTGACTTACACCGAGTGGCTTCTGATTCATCGATATACTGAATAGGTTTTAAATGTATATAATGTAAATAGTTTTTTGTATTAAGTTTTGAGTTGAGTGGTTGACATTAGATAACCATTGCTTAGAGATATTCTTTAGGTTAGAGATATTATTTAGAATTTAGATTAACTGTTATTATTTCAACAACAAAAAATCTACATTCTTTTTAGAAAATCACAATGTAAAATCAGCATTCTAGTTCGGATCTCTGAACAGTAAACATATCGAATACCTGCTCCGCATAGCAATTAGTGATAAGTTTTTAGTGTAATTACTTTTACGATTAAGGTTGTATATTTAGATTATAGTTTTAACAAACTGTTTAAAGGTAAGAGATTTTAATATATTTATTTTCCAATGAGCGTTACATCTGATGGGGGTAATAAACCCCCAGATGATATGATTATTGAGGAAAATGACATAGGTAAATATAATTTGGATAACAAATATTCAGAAAATGATATTGGCCCCTATTATGTTACTGTAGAACCAAAAGAAAAAACAAACCGTTTGTCAGCGGTAAAAATGGGTTTCTATCTTTTTAATAATAATACATTTAAAAATGACGTTTTAGATATTAAAAATGTAGGGAAGGACAAAGTTAAAATTATTTTTAGAAGTTTTAATGTTGCTAATTCAATTATTGGTCATGAAATAATAAATTCAAATAAATTAATAGCGTACATTCCTCTTTTTTTCAACCACAAAAGAGCCATTATACGCCAAGTGGATACATTCTTTGACAAAAAATATCTATTAGAACACATTGAAAGCGATAGGAAAGTTGTTGAAGTAAAGAGAATGAAGCGCAAAATTATTGATTTAGATAAATAAGTACAGTTAGTTCCTAGGCAAATGATTATAGTTAACTTTTTAGGAAACAGCCTACCGCAAACAGTAAAAATTAATTTGGTTCGTTTTACGGTAGAGCCGTATATTTATCCGGTAGTTCAGTGTTTCAAATGCTTTAGATTTGGACACACGGCAAAGTACTGCAGGAGTACAAACTTTAAATGTAAGAGATGCAGCCAAGAGCATAGTGACGAGGATTTTCAGTGTAATAATGTAGAATTCTGTATTCATTGTAATAAAACTGGACATCAATCTATTTCAAAAAATTGTCCAAAATATCAAACTCAACACAATATTAAAAAAATAATGTCAGAAAAAAATATAACCTTCAAAGAAGCAGAAACACTAGTAAAAAATCCAACTTATTCTAAAATAGTACTTAATAATAGATACGATTTATTGAACAATCAAGAAAATTTTCCTTCTCTTCAACATAATGAGGATAGTAATTCATCGACTAAAAATTGGGTACCTAAGCCAGTACATCATTTTCCTAAAAAGCGTAAAGCTAACTCACCCATAGAAGTTAAAAATGCACCTACTTTCACACCTAAAGCAATTACCCGACCATCTACTTCTAAAACCATTTTACCCAATCCTTATAGAGACGAATTTCAACAATATAGAGAAAAACTTCAACTAGGAATTTTAGAGAAAATACCCAAAATCTTTGAAAATATTTTCAAAAAATTTGAAATGACGGTACCAAATAAACGATTGTTTTATGAAACACAAAACGAAGTAAAATACATATTAAACTCAATATCAATTAGTGATAGCGAAGACGATAACTATAGTTAAAATGTTACATATACTTCAATGGAATTGTAACTCAATTATTAAAAATAAAGCTAACTTACAATATTTCTTAAATTCTTCTAGCTTATCATTTGATATTATTTTAAATGAGACTTGGTTATCCAAGAAAAGAACTTTTTCTCTTAGTGGATTTAATTTTGTTCATGTGGATAGACAAGATGGTTACGGAGGGGTTGGTATACTTATTAAAGACAACTTATGTTTTTCGGAGTTAAATTTAATAAAAAATTATAACAGTGATATTGAACTTTGCGGAATAAAACTTAATACTTTCAAAATTTCTCTGGTTTGTATTTACAAACCTCCTAACGTAAAGGCTACTACAAATGATTGGTTATCAATATTTTCACAACTACATGGTGATGCATTGATATGTGGTGATTTCAATGCCCATCACACCAATTGGGGATCCGCACTAAACAGTACACAAGGGAACAAGTTGTCAGATGCAATCGAAGAGACTAAATTAACTATATTAAATGATGGTAGGCCAACTAAACTAAGTCGTCCTAATGAAATACCATCAGCTATAGACCTTACCCTTGCCTCCGGAAGCTTAATAAGCCAATGTGAATGGAACCCATTAGATGATGATTTCGGTACCTTACATTTTCCAATTGTTATTTCTGTAGGTAGAGACCAACAATCTCCTTCTCCTAACTTAACTAGCAAATGGATTGAATCTACTGCCGATTGGCAGCTTTTTCAAAACCTGGTAAATGAATATATAATAAGCAATACGGAAGATAAAAAACAAAATAATAATTTTGAATTACAAATGCTATAAATATTGCAGCTTCTAATTCTATAAAATCTCGTACCTGCAAAGTAATTAATCACAAAAAACCAATTTGGTGGGACGAAGAATGTACCCGAATGGTTTCAGAACGAAAATCGGCATTGATTGATTACAATCAATTGTCAAACTTTCATAACTACATCAACCTTAAACATGTTCAGGCCAAGAGGAAAAGATTGTTTAAGACAAAACAACAGGGCAGTTGGATAAAATTTGTTAATGGATTGAATAAAAATACACCAATATCGAAAATTTGGTCCTTTGCCAAAAATTCTTTTTCAAAAAAACCACCTATTTCAGAATCCATTATCAATCAAATTTTCGATATAATATCTCCAAGTCTTGCTCCGAACATTCTTAATAACTTTCATACAGATCAAAGAATATATGAAATTGAAAACCCGTTTGATATCATAGAATTGGAAGCTGCAATAAAAAATGGGCCGAGTACGGCCCCTGGAAAAGATTTCATTACGTACGAAATAATTAATCTATCGAGTGAAGTTAAAAATATCTTGTTGGAAATATATAATGATTGGTGGGTTAATGCAAATTATATTAACCAACTAAAAGAAATAACTATTTGTCTCATTTTAAAACCGAAAAAAGATAAGAATATGGCAACTTCTTATCGTCCTATATCCCTTATGTCTTGTCTAACAAAAACTTTTGAAAGAATGATCAAAACACGTGTTGAGTGGTTTATTGAACGAAATGCCTTATTGCCGCAAAATCAATATGGTTTTCGTAGGGGTTGTAGTAGTTTAGATGCAGTTACCCATTTAGTTAATGATATTCAGATGACACTCTCAGAAAATAAATATTTAGTTAGTCTATTTCTTGATATAAAGGTGCATATGACTCCGTGGATTTAAATTTACTAAAAAATAAAATGATAAATATTGGTCTCAGTAATAATGCTTCTCATGCTATAGTGCAGATTTATCACTCGCGCAATATTTACATTAGGGATCATAATAACGTATTACATGGCCCCAGAACTGTCTATCAAGGTATACCTCAGGGTTCTATATTAAGTCCTACACTTTTTAATATATATTCAGCTGATATACACTCCTTGGTTAACAAAATTCACGGAATTCACTGCATTCAATTTGCGGATGATATCTGTATATATTCCATCCAACAAACCTATGATGGTTGTGTGGGGG